>NC_046616.1:4651046-5851046 GCF_900324465.2 Anabas testudineus | reverse complement strand
AACAGCATCACCACATTCAAACTTGAACAAAATAACCACACAATGTTAATCAGTGTCTCACTTGTGCATACATCACTTTAGATTTGGAAAAAAGTTACACAGAACTTGTTAGGGATTGTAGGTGACTAATCAGCTCTGTATGAAAAGGCTCAGCATTACGAGGGTAATTTAAAAAGCCCTAGCAAACGCTAGAAAACTTCATAATTTAAAATGATTGTTTGTGCTATTATTGTCACACACAGAAATACTGTATGGATCTCTCCTGTTACACTTATAATATCTGAAAGCCCTTCAAGTTCAGACTTGTGTCTATGCTGCCCTCTGTAGGTCCGTACTGTAACCGTACGTGGGATGGCTGGCTGTGCTGGGGGGATTCAGTTCCAGGAACTGCCACGCAGATGTGCCCTGATTACTTTCACGACTTTGACTCTTCTGGTGAGGCATTAACATGTGTGCACATGCAGACAAACCTGTGCTTGTTTGACATTTTCGTTTCACTTGCAGGGTAAAAAGAGAAGTCAGTATATCTGCTGATCCAGAAACATATGCACATAATAGTTAACGAATAATAATACTTTTTCATGTCTTTGTGGCACCTGACGTCCCCTAAATTAAATCATAAAACATGTTTGTGTAAATTATAACATTGTTTTCTACAGAGAAAGTTACCAAAGTATGTAATCCTGATGGCCTGTGGTTCCACCACCCAGAAAGCAAGCGCATCTGGACTAACTACACCGAGTGTCAGGCCCATACTAAACAAAAGCTCAAGGTAAAGCACAATGCGATTTCTAAGGTTTAAGTATGCTTGTATACATTTTTCAGTCTCCTTGTCACCAAAAAATAAAGCCGTTAGTTCTCTTTCAAGCTGACAGATGCATAGTAACCATGAGACTTTAAATAATTCCTTCAAGTAGAATTTAACATAACTTAATACTACTTTTAACAACATTGGATGATTCGCACCAAACCCAATAGTGTGAGCTTAAGAATTGAACAGTGCACCTTTTTTGGCATGCTGTGAAAATGTAATCTAACCTGACTATAGGAAACAACACCAGAAGGGTTTATAACGGAGGCTGATATCTGATAGTCTAACTTGCACATGCTTGGACAGCTGAGTATGACAACAGGAACTGAGGAAAACTGGAAACAGTAAATTAAACTGTGCTGTAGCTAACAAGCTGGGCGCGCTGTTCTCAGCCTAAGTTCTACTGCAGCAAGTCAAATCGAATCCAAACTGTTAACAAAGCGGATCGAGTGGCACACTCTAAAGAGACTGTGCTTTCTTGTGCTAATTCACATCTTGAACTTAAAGTATGACCATTCTTTCTAAGTGGTGAGTTTATCACTGTTCACAGTTTGCCATCACTATCTACTACCTGGCCATGGTGGGTCACAGTCTGTCTATTGTCTCCCTGATCATCTGTCTGATCATCTTCTCCTACTTCAAGTGAGTCAAGTTTTTTTCCTAGACACACACACATATATATATATATATATATATATATTTCCCACTTTCTGTGATGGACTTACTGTCCTGTCATAATTTTTTCTTGTGTAAGATGGCTTGAAAAATGGTATAAGGTGCTCCTTATCTCTCTCTCCCTATCTTTTAGGAGTCTTAGCTGCCAGAGAATCTCCCTGCACAAGAACATGTTCCTCTCCTTCATCTTCAACTCCATTGTTACAATAATGTGGCTCTCACTCACAATGGTCAACAATGAAACCACGTCTGCCAGCAACTCTGTGAGCCTCCGAGTTATACTTCGTCTCGTTACATGAAAGAGTTTCTGTTCAGTGAATAAAAATGTCTTAATGAGCCTCATTATGGTGTTTTTTATTAGTCTTTTTTTCCTGTCTGCCAGGTGAGCTGTAAGATTCTGTCTGCGCTGAGTCAATATACATCCACTTCCAACTATTTCTGGATGCTATGTGAGGGCATATACCTCCACACGCTCATCATAGTCGCTGTATTTGTTGGGGAGCAACAGCTCTTCTGGTACTACGTCTTGGGATGGGGTGAGTCAGGAGGATCTGACATTTCACTCTTAGTTTAAACTCTTTTCTTGTGGTGTCATTATATAACACTGATGTCTAATAAATAGGAATGTAATGCATTAATAAACTAATTAACAGCTACATTTTGTAGGGGGAAATGTTTTAGCCATGTCTTCTTTAGTGAGCAAATGCAAAAGTGCAGCTTTGAAGGCTAGATGTGCCTGTGCTTAGATAAGTGGGCTTTTCATGAAAGACTCTCGTCCAAGCTTTCAGTTGGCTTGTCAGTGAAGCCGCATTCAACCAGCTCTTGTGCTTTAGTAATGGATTCCTTTATGCCTCTCAAAAGCTGGCATCTTTTGATATTTATATGGGATGGCTTTCCTATTATGAGGCATAGGTGGCATGGCAGGATGTCCTACATTTAACACCCTGTTACTGAACTTGTTCATTATATGACTTTTTAGATCTTCTAGTGTTTTTTCGTTCATAGTTAACATATGATGTGAGTAATTCACTCTCATGTCTGTACAAACAGACACTAGCTTGTTTAGATTAGTGTAAAGACTGCAAACAGTCAACCTGGTTCTGTCTAAACAGAATAAATACTATATGGTATAGTCACTAATTATGGTCACTAATTAGCACATTGTTTCTGTTCAGTCATTTTATAGAAGGTAATGAATGAATGGCCCAGGTACTGGTAGGTTGACCACATGGTGGATTTAATGATGTGACTGATCATTGTGTGTTTTAAAATTGTAAAGATTAGGCAATTCTGTCTGATTCTGTGTTCTTTTCTTTATTCTAAGGGTTTCCCATTGTTCCTGCTGTCACATATGCTGTGGCTCGTGGGCTCTACTTCAACGACAGGTAAGAAGTTGCTACCAAGATAATTATCGTTATTGTACTGAAGCTTAAGTTCAGATAAAAACAACTTGTGGCTTCTAGTAACTACACACTGGGGTTTCTCCCTCTCATCATTCCTCCAACCTTCTTTAACTCTGTTTGATCACTGAGGCTGGGAGAAATCAAAAGATATTGATTTCCCTCATCAGTGATGATCACCGCGCTAGTGATGAATGGTTTTCACCAACCCCCTGGTCTTTTTATGGAGCTGCACTGGTGAAGGATCACTGAAATGGGGTCTTGCTCTTTTTTTGTTGGTTGCAGGTGTTGGATCAGTTCAAAAACCTTTCTGCTCTACATCACCCATGGGCCCATTCAACTTGCACTGCTTGTGAGTAATGGTTGTAGTTTCCTTTACTTAAGAACAGATCCAATCAGCCACAGTGTCTCATTTGAAGGTGTTGTTACAGCGCCACCATCCGAGCAGTCATTTGAATTCTTTAGATATCTTCCTTTGAATTTTCATCTGTCCAGGTGAACCTCTTCTTTCTCCTCAACATCGTCCGAGTTCTGATCACCAAGCTGAGGGAGACCCACTGCGCTGAGTCCATGGCCTACATGAAAGCAGTCAGAGCCACCCTCATCCTCATCCCACTGCTGGGAGCCCAGTTCATCCTTCTCCCCTTGGAGCCACAGGGACACATCAGCCACAGCATCTATGAATTCTTTATGAACATCTTTGTCCACTTCCAGGTGAAGTTAACAATAAACTGCACATGAGTTTAAAGCTAGTTGAAGCTTTTTAAACTTTTTCTCATGAAAATAACATTTTACATTTTTCTGCTCCAAAAACAGCTGTTGTTTGGTAAAAAGGTTGTTTGTGGTTTGTTGATAAGTGCCATTAAACCCATTTTCATTAGACAACAACTTCAAAGTAAAGAGCATTTTCATTTTCAGTTACACACAAAGAATAACAGAGCCACTGTTTGCACTTACATTTGAATAAACAAGTGCTATTTGACGTCTTGCTTTCGAAAAGTGGACGTTTAGCAACCAGACAGAAGCTATACCAAGTCCATGGTTCAGGTTTTTAAAATCTGATTTACTATTACATCATACTTACAGGATAGTCTCTTTTACACCTCTTTCTGTATTCATACATATATATATTAAATTAATATAATATATTAATTCTCTTTCATTACTTTGCAGGGACTGCTTGTGGCAATTATACTCTGTATCTGCAATGCTGAGGTACATAAGAACTGTCATTCTGTATTGAACTACTTTAAAATATTGTGTGTGTCTATACAAGGTGTAGTGTCAGTTTAAAACTATTTCAACTCTCCAGGCCCAAACAGCAGTGCGGAGGAAGTGGGCTCAGTGGAAATCTGCATGGGGTAAAACCGGCTGGGGACATGCACCCGTCACCAACAACCACTTCAACTATCACACCAACTCTTCCATCACCGAAACGAGCCGCATGACCATTAGCTTGGAGCAACCCGCTTCACCAACTTCTGATCCGAGTGAAAACCTCTTGTCCACAGTGAAGCATAATGTCAATGGACAGCAAAATAACAGCAGCACATGCAAAAACGGGGAGGTGACCATGCTCAACAAGATGGAGGACACTGACATCTGACTGGTCGCTGTGCCAAACACACATATTCACTTACACATAGATGCAGAAAGACAGACGAGATGGTGCAGGTGAGCCTTCAAAATAAAGAGTGGAACTGATTTCACTGTGTGTCTGGACTCGTGTGTACATGTGTACATGTATTCTATTTCTGGAATTAAATCCACTTATGTACTTTAATGTATATCCTTTATTGTTTGTTTCCATATTTTTCATGCATTTTCTGTTAGAAGCCATTTTGATATCTCAAGTGCAAAGTTTATTTTCATTATGTTTGGTTTTATAACAATGATTATTATGGCAAATAAAGAGACTTCACTTGAACGTGGAATGTACTAGGTTGAAAGGGCTTCAGACGTTCATAGTTCACGAACACTGTTCATGCTTAGTAGGAAATAGCATAACAGCAGTTGCCTGATCTGGAACTAGATTATTTCCTGAACACTGGTTACAATTCTTATGATTCAGACTGGGTGCTGAGCTATGAGTGCAGGAGAATTACTAGTGTGCAGATAATGGACCTTTGGAGTGAGGCTATAATTTCACTTCTGCTGAATTTTCATCAAGCTGAGAGTTGGGCACTTTCAGGAAAAACACTCTTACTGCACTCTGACAAACAGTATAGTGTGTGGAATAGTGTAGAGTTTGTTCATTTCCAGTGTCTTCATTTTATATAATAGTACATCTTAGTCAGATATAAGGCTACATATACTAAAAAAGGAGAAATTAGCATGAGAAAGGGCTACACATTTACTTCCATTTTGAAAAGCTTATGTAATAAATACGGCTTTTGCAGCAATAAGATTGTGCCAAGTTAATGTACACATTGGAAGCAACACAATTATTTTACTGATATTTTACATTGTTATTGCTTGAATTAATTGAAGAATGTACATATGATCCGCTAATAGTGTTTCTGTTGCTTTGTAAAGTTATATATTATCATGGATGTGGTTGTTTTGTTGTATTATTGATTCAATATGCTTTTTTTCTAATGCACAAATATACTTTACTGCCACTTGACTCGTGTAATTGCTTTTCTACTGCACTTGTACCATGCTGTATGTACACTGGCAGGCTACAGTACCTGTACTTTTACAGTTTCCAGTCTTATGCTTGAAAGTGAGCTAGCAGCAAATGTGTTTTGGTGTTCTTCCAGGACGCATTTACACGGAGCTTACTGGGACTACAAATGTTCCAGTGTGGATACAGCCAGGTACACCGATCCGCGGGGAATAAACCACAATCGTGTATGTGATTCTCAACTTGTTCTGCACAGGCCAAAGCTTCCCAGCAGAGAAACAGCTGTCACTGACATATTTTTTAAACAAATCCAGGAACATTCCTATAAATAATCAAAAGACTGTTCGATTCAAGTACATCACTGTAAATATATTTTTTCGATACTGCCATTTCTGTGTGGAAATAAAGTTGTCTGCACCTCATAGTGAGATTATTTTAACTGCACCACAGTATAATAATCGATATTTACGAGAGGTGATAAATAACATTATTACAGTATTCTACTGCACTTGAGTAAAGGTACTATCCACTTCTGGATTTATTTATATATAGTAGTTTCCTTTGCTTCACTCTGTAATTTTGCCTGTCTGTGTTGTTTTATTTTATAACTTGTTGTTATGCCAACACTATATAAATTAGCTTCAATTGTGAAAGAAGATATTTGTTGTATTGTAGCTCTAATGAAATAAAGGATGTAAACTGTTCACTATGGAGAGAATTTGGGGCCATAGACATTAAATGGGTCCAATGAACCTACCTCTCAGATTCTCTGCAAGTCTGTAGTGCACCTGCTGCAGATGTGACTGTTTTTCTATTGCTTTGCCCTCACACATTTAATAAAAATAAAAAAAGGACGAGGTCCCACCGAGATTTGAACTCGGATCGCTGGATTCAAAGTCCAGAGTGCTAACCATTACACCATGGGACCAGATGGTACCGCCATCTTGGTTCGTACACTAATAAAGCTTCACCGTCAGCAGCTATTGCGTCTTTTATTTGCGTTGTAAATGTTGACATCCTGTTTATTCCCTTTAATTAAATCCGGGCGCGATGACACAGAAAACTTGGCAGTGACATTAAATAAATAACGTTAGCTAATCTTAGGCTAATTTAGCTAATAGAAAGCTAGCGTTAGCAAACTGATAACATTGGTGCCGCTTGGTGGTTAGGAGGGAAGCGATTCAAACAGTACATCCCAAATGACTTTAAGACACTCAACCTTGACGTTTAATGACTAATATTGACTTTACAAAGGCTAATTCAACTGTTGATTTTAACGCTAATCATGTGCGTCACATAGCTAAACATAGCTAACCAGAGAGTGCGATAATGTGCCAAGACAGTTCACCCCCTGCTGCGTTGCTAACGTCCCTAACAAGAAACTTAAATTAGAGCGATTCTACCAGCTTCACTAGCTGCAAATGTAATTGTTAATGCATAACACGCAATTTAAATGTAAAACAGAGAAAACATATATGGACAAAGTACTTATAATCAGCAGTCTGACATTTATACAGCAAATTGCCACCATCCATGAAAATGGGGTGAGACCTATCTTGACGCTTTTTAAGTGTTTTGTTACAAAAGGCCACAAGATGGCGCCAGAGGATCCAAAGTAGATCCATCGATGTGTCGATCGATCGATCTATCGATCTATCGATTATCTAATGTGTTTGGGATTGGGTCACAGTCAGTATATAAAGACTGGATAGTGAAGGATTTCAGTTCCCTATTGGGTTGTTGTTTATTAATCTGCTGTAATTGACATTCTTAAATCCTCACTACATCTATTTCTTTATATTCTCAAATGTTAGTTTCTGTTTTCTGTGATAGAAATAAGAGCAAAGAAAGTTGGAGGTGTGAAGAGTAACTAGTCTTCACACCTCCAACTTTCTTTGCTCTTGTTTATATCACACGTTTTCTTAATGTTGAACGATTAAATTTTCATTTAATCTCATTTAAAATGAATTCACATTGTTGTGGTCGCTGAACTTCTCTATTACAGTCAAATATGTGAGATTGGTTTTGACCCCGCTGTGCAGACCCAGATAATTACAGAGCACAGTTGCTCAGCCTCTCTCTCTCGCTCTCTCTGACCACACAGCTCCATCCACTCTTAGCTTAACGGAGAGGCCCTGCGAGGATACGTTAACCTGAGGTCCCACAGCTATATTATCATCTTATTTCATACAGTTCTCAATGCGTAAACAGGAGCCGTCCACTCCCACAGGCTCCTTTAACACCAGCATACACCCACACATGATGAGCCAAGGATTAGTGGTCAATCAATGCGCTGCTGGACTTTGAATGCAGGGTTGAACCCTGAGTGAAACCAGTCCAGTAGCATGCAAGACTGCCTGATTGTATACAGAACGCCATTACTGGTTCAGACTATACCCTGGAAGTAGGTCAAAAGAAAAACATTAATATTGTATGACTGTTTGTTTTCAGTCTCCCTGCCAGGGAACAGCTATGCAGCTTAATAATTTCACACAATGTTCAATCCACTAAAAGGATGTGATAACAGCAAGAAGTCATTTTACCTGTGGTGAAATAATAAAATTTAGCCGGTATGAAAGTCTACTGTGAATGTACCATGCATGCCGTACAGACATAGTCATAGAAACATATCCAGGAGTAGGTGGGTCTGTTTTTAATCCTACTCTAATTTGGGCTAAATCCTATTTTAGTGATAATCTAAATCTCTCTCGGCTAATTGAAGTCAGTCAGCAACCAAACCGCAGTAAGATAAGATGGGCTATGTTGAATTTCTGCAGTACGTGATGCAGATTTGTAGATGTGCATGGTATTTCTCTTCTTTTTCAACACATATTTGCATTAGTGTTTGGTTTAATTTCTCCATGCATTAATTTGGATGTAGTAAATCTGTTCTTTCAAATTCTGCTACAGTAATACTCGAATTTCCTCACGTTAGATCAGTTTAAGTGGATCTTACTTGTGCTCAATCAGGTGGTTAAACATTTTTATATTGGCTTACGTCCCTGCTGTAAGGCTTTTTAGAATCTGACCTGGGAGCCGTCCAAACAAACCATCAGTGGGTCAGTGGGAGTTAATCGATTTACCTTTAGTCCAGTCTTAGATTCTGTTGACTTGAAACATTTGAATCCATCAACAGGAACATTGTAAAATAAAAAAAACAGATTAGGTTTTACCACCCGACTAATATCATAATAATAATATATGTTGTTCAGTTATTAAATATATTAAAACTCAAATGAAAATGATGAGAACTGAACATGTTTCATAAATTGAAAACACATGTGAAATCGAAAAATGAAAAGATTTAAAACATACCAGCCTATTTTACATAAAAAACGATGTTCAGTGCTTCAAATTGTATTTATTACAAACAAGCAAACGTTTGGCTTGGTTCCTGCAACACACTACATAAATAAATAAATAAAGAACAGAGACAAAATAAGACATAAAATGTTCAAGGAACACTGTTCTGGATGATTCCATAATTAGCAGCTGTTTAATAACAGGTGATGACATGAGGGTTGGGTAGTAAAGGAACATCCTCCAAAGGCTCAGTCTTTGCCCACAAACGTGTGCTGTGAGAAAATTCAGGCGGCCCTGCATGAGAAACTGTCATGTACTGTAACGAGTATAGCCTCATGCAAATGTGCAAATATTATAATTATAATTTGCACCACAGCCACAGTTGTTATCTTCAGTTCACAGTGATGTGCCCAGGCATCAAACTCATCAGGCATTTGCTCATATTTACAAAATACTGTACAATTAAACTAGTCAGCAAAACCACAGGAACCCGTTTCTTTGTACTTTTATCAGTTTCAATTGTATTACCAAAACAGAGATTTCTCCAACTCAAAGTCCCAGCTTTTCTGGAAATGTAAAAAATTGTCAACCTTCATTTCTTTGGTAACTATAACCTGATCATTTGAAGCTAAATTTAAGACAAGACAGTAATCAAGTCGTCATCTTATAAAAAGACATGCCCATCATTTTTCATGCTTTTAAATCGCCGGCAGGAACATTAAGATAACAGCCCCCCTGACCATTACTGCTGGAGACAATTACACTGAAAGAACAAATGGAACTGCAACAAAGGCAATGTGATTTAATCCATTATACAGACGTGACAGCCATGAACTACTTAGGCTTATTAAATAGATTGTGTGAATAATTTCAGGACCAACACTTTTAGATTTCTTGAGTTAAAGTGGTTAAAATTAATTGATGTGCAGGTTCTCAGTGGTAGCTACAGTATATAATGCATCTGATTTATATTCAGGCAGCAACATTTGAATGCTAACTAAGCTGTTCATGTTAACAGATCTGTTCAGGCTGAACAATGCAGTAAAGTAATAATAATGCGATATTGCTATTTATCTCATATGTTTGTCAAAAGGTAATTTGATTATAAGCAAAAGTGGTGAAAATGTATTAATTTGACCTCGTGGTGGAGCTAAATGACAAATCAAGGCATCACTATACTGAGGCCATCCTCTGGGAACCATGATTATCTGTACCAGAGATGTAGTATTTGTTGAACATGCAATTACTACATCTCTTGCTCCCTGTTAAGACGAGAACGGCAGCTTTACCTTTCAAGTGACTAGCCGTGGTTTCAGCCGTATGAGATTGACAGGTGGTGGTTCTGGAGTTAACCGCTGAGATGTTTGTTATTGGTAGAATGATTTATTTTAGAGATGAAAACTGGACACAGTGTATCGGAAACTTTAGCTTCAGCTTGTTTTATTTACTCTTCCAATCTTTTCTCAGCTTACAGTGTTCCCAAATGTTTGCTTCAATATGAATTGGTGAATGGAGCTTTTTAGAAAATGCGTGTTTGCTGCCAAATCTTCGAGGTATCATCAGCGGTATGCGCATCTAAAGGCCAAGGGTCAATAAAAAGGGACACTTCTGTTGTACACACAGTTCGGTTTAGGTGAGTGTTTTATTTCTGGGCCAACGCCACAGTGGGGCGACACTTCAGCTGACCTCAGGAGCACTCGAGCCTCTCCCGGGTCACACTGGGAAAACATTAGTGGTCCCATTAGAGCAATGGCTTCAAAAAATAGCTTGAAAGCCTCTCAAACAACTCCCATGACCATGTCAATGTGTGCTCTACATGTCTTCTGTCCAATAACCACGCAGCCTCTCCTCTGACACAATCACTCACTTCTGTTTTGTCGTTATAAATGAAGTGTATCCAAACATCACACGCCACCCTTTGATGATGTGAAGTTGATTTTTTCATCTGCTGATAAGATGAGATAACATAAACCTTCCTTTTTTTCCCATATTCTTGAAAATCCTCCACATGCATCTTAATATACAGTAAGAAACTGGATTTTGTTCTGTGGCTGGCCTTTTCCTTCAGTGTCCACATACTGTATAATCCCAGTTCATACAAGGTGACATGCAAAGTTCCTCCACCGCAGTTCTGTCACATGTGATCTAGTCACTCGGTGTCCTCCCTTCACGCCTGCCTGGCCAGGTTGAGAGCCAAACTGTCTGACTTCCACAGAGGTGACAGTAGCAACGTAAAGCAAACAAAAACATAACCTCAATATTTTTGATGGCCATGATCATTTAAAGCTTGTTTTGGATCGATTCTATCATTTTATTGCTGTTATTTCCTAAATATCGCAACACTGTGCTTTTTTGACTGCTGCATTGTTAGACTGAGTTAACCTTACCTCGAGTCATAGTCACACACATGTTCTTTGTTCTGTTATTGACAACGTTGCTGCACTGACAGCTGAGGACAAAATAGGTGGAGCCAAAACGAAACAGCATTTGTACTGAAAAAGTCACTAAACGTTTACCATCAGTAAACACGATGCTCACTAGCAAACCCTGAAACAGACCGATTCAAATTCAGACTAAATCAATGTGAAATTAAAGCCTCCTTTAATATTTGACTCTTTTGTGTTCTATACTCTGATTCACGTGAAGATAAACCCTTTGATTTTTTTTCCCGCTCATTTGAATGTGCTCTATGTAATTTTGCTGCTGTTTATTGTTGCATTATCTCCATTTTCCCACCATTTCTCCTAGGACCACACAGTTTTCCTCAAGTAATCTTATAAAAACACACTATTGGAAACAACAATATTTTCATGTAAATATCTCTCTAAATCTCTGCTGCTGCCTTTTACTTAACCACGTTCTTCATTTAATTTCTGTGTGGCTATCAGGGTATGGAGAGAATATAGATTAAAATGTCTCTTACTCTTCTTCAGGTGAAGATTTTGACTATTCTATTGACTAACATGTTAAGAGAACTTGCTGCGCTGTTGTAAGATGGCACTGCATTCCCCCAGAGTTGCTCACCAGGTACAAGTTTGTCAGGCTTCCACATATTTGTGCCCATGGCTCAAAGCTGCAAACATGCATGACATCAAAATAATAATATTGCTCTTTAAGACTTTTGAAGCTAATTGTAAAAACTGTAATGATACATATAATATAAAGGTTCACACTTGATGCAGATGCTGAATTTATTGATGGCCGGTGGTTTGGTAGAGGAGTTAAAGAGCAGACTATTTTCACTCAGGTCGAATGGAAAATTCAGACTAAACAGCTCGTAAATAAACATAATACAGTTCAATGACTTGTAATGCTCAGAGCAAGCATGCACATGGCATGTGCTGGCAGTGTAAACATAAAACTACTTGGCATCAGAGCAAGAGAGCAAAGTGTGGAAGGGAACGGAATTCCAGGACATAGACGGACACGGGCACGAACACACTGACTGACAATAGATAGGTACTGTACTTGCAAGAACAGATATGATGATTTGAACAAACAAGCACAGTGTGTACGCTACCTGAGAGTTTATGTAGAGCAAAGGTGAGTGCTGATGCAGGTCAGGTGCGTGTGGGTGGAGAAGGGCGTGGCGTGCCAGGTTGCTGAAGTGGGAAAACAGATAAAGATCTGCTAATTACCGAGCCAGCGAACTGCAACAGAAAGAAAACGTAAACCTCACAACATGGTGACTGGCGTAGGTGGCGGTGTGTACGTGTGTGGGCAGTGTGTTGGAACAAATTGTTTTACAGCCACTTCTTTAGTCTATTGAAAATAAATCTTTCTAGGCTCCTCTGATCTCACTTGACCTTCAACTCAGGCTGCACCAAAATTATGTCACAGCTTAATGCTGTGGGAAAGAGCAAACACGTCTTCTAGTGCGGCACTTTGCACATTACAACATGTTGCAACAGCACAAGTGCCCATTGTGTTTACCTTGTAGAAATATGTAGCAGCAGTGTTATGAACATCACAGCTTGACGTATGTGACATGTTTTACACGAAGAAGGCGTGAACTCTTGAAACAGGATCCATGTGTGACAATATAAAATATAAAATAAAAATCAAAGGATAATACATGTGCTACACAGAACGTCATAAATTCCAACCACATGTTGGAAAAAAGCCACACTGGGAGATTTTTATGAGCTACCTGCTTTAAATTTGGTTTCGATCAGTCAGACTAAATTTAATCTGAGTCACATACCAGAACCGGGAACCTATTCTGGACCCCAGGTTATATTTTAAGAAGACACACAGTTCAACAAACAGCTGCTGGACACACAGCTGGTTCATCCATTTAGAGTATATACACTTTGAACTGGATTTTTGAACTGACATATTTACATGGCCTCATTTCTAAACACACACACACAAAAGCATTAAACAAAAGTTATGGAATAAGGCGCTCGGGGAAGGAGACCAACGACTTTAAAAGAGACTTTAAAAGAACAGTTTTAAAAATTTTTAACATCATCTTTTGAATTTCATTATCAATATCTTATTAAAAAATACACACACATCAGTGTTTTTCCTACTGTACTTTTCTTTTAAATTCTGCATGTACTGATGCTAGACTTTTATCCAACAGGATCATTATGCATCTTCACACTCCAGGAGCTACTTAGCAATGGGAGGCTCACTCCAAAAAGAGCACTATTCAAACACAAACACTGCTCATTCATTCCTGCGGAGCAGAAAGAGCACTAAATCAGTCTGAAGCTATGTTTTTGCTCCTAGACTCCCTCCAGGTGGGACGCCTCTGATAAAACCCACAGACTGCACACTGTACTGAGGAGAACTCCCACAGACAGGCTTATACTGTAAGTAAAGACTGTGTGTGTGAGCGTGTGGGTGTGTGAAGATGGAATAGCAAGACTGTCGGATATGTAGCACTGAATGAAAAGGAAACATCCAGTATAAACACATTCAATTCATCAGTTTAAAGATGAAGTGTAATATTCTAGCCAGTTGACTCATTTCTTACCAAATAATAATAGACAGGCGTTTGAGACTGAGGGATTAGCTGTGTGTAAAAATGCTTTTAGTTGTTCCTGAAATGTTTCAGACCAACAGAAAGTGAGTCAGTGAATGCCTGATCCTTCTATAATTGCTGGATGACATGTCAGACTGAATGACGAGTGCAGATCTTGGATTGCCTGGGAGAACTGTGGGATTCATTCAGAGAAAGTGCAGAGACTCCCACTTTTTAGTGGTGCCCAGCGTTATTTTCAACGTCTGATAAGTGCACTAAATATGCAGGAAGTGGTCACATCTGGGTTTGCTTAGGCAGAGATGTATCACTTTTTACACTAAGCCAGTCATGACAGTGACCAGCCCTTAAAGGCAATTTGAAATAAAGTACAGTATGTACCGGATCTGGTTACAGGGCTGGTCATGGCATTTCTGACTTGTCATAACGAGAGCAGTACTAGTGAAGAAGTGTGGTAAACAGTGGCTCAGCTCCAAAGGGTGTTTCACCAAGTCACGCCAGTCAACCAGTACCAACATTACCAGGAGGAACGATATGATCTACATGGAATGCAGTCCGTTTTGATGTTATCAGTTACACCTGTGTTTTCCAGTTATGGCACGCCAAATGCGACATGTTTGATGTGAAAAAGATACCACTGCTACCACTATGGGAAATATTTTAGCCAGAATGCAGAATAAGCATACAGAACCGTACATAAATTGTGCTGCTGTCTTTAACCTGTGGTCATTACAGTTATAAAGTGTTTCTTTGATTTCACATCTGTTCGACTGCTGAGAGTTTACCAGTATACCATTATTTTCAGCTAGCAGACAAGTAAATGGTGCAATTTCCTCCTGTAGTCAATTATGTAGAACCACTTGATTCCTTCTTTGCCAAATCAGACGTTACTTCTTGTCTACCATAGACTACAAATAGAGAAAATGAGTTAAAAATAATCTGAACCTTTAAAAATGGAGACGTTTGCTAACAGAGAAACACTGTTAAAAGTCCCATTTCAGCACTTTTTTTTATATGTAAGAGGTCCTTACACGTTGTGGTGATTAAGAGCCCCTGAGGAATGTCAGAATTTTAACCAAGATCAAAGATTTTCTATTTATATGCCCCCAAATTACAAGAAGTCAGTGTTTCCTGTCACAGTGGAAAAGAGTCTGGAGCAGCATATGTCAGGAGACATTCATTTTCTACTGAGTTCCTGATGAATGAGTTTTATTTTTCATTTTTAACGCTGTCGGCGTGTTAAGACAGAATGGGTGACCTCCTGCAACCTCTTAAAGGAAGGGCAATTAGAAGTCTTGTTTCACTATTTACAATAAACAGCAACTCCACTGGCTGTCGACCAGGAACAGACTTTACCATTACGCAAAGTAGGAAATTACCCGGGGCAGCCAACTAACTAGATTTTCACTCTGCATGAGAAAATACAGCCCTTCTCATTCATTTGAATGGGGGAAATGTGTTTTACGCATGATGACTGGCACCTAGGGTGGCCCCGCCAAAATGATGCAGCATACCGTGGAAAAAACTTGGATGTGGTTCAGATTTTTCTGTAAAGCATCCTGACATCATTCGGCATGACAGCGTGCTCTACAATCACGGGCACGTATTACTTTGTTTGTGAACGCTGTATTTCTGGAGCAGACCCGCCCCTTGTGTCGTTGTAACATATTGGGCATCTGTCCATGTGAATATTTCCTAAGAGGTGCTCCAATAATCAGAAACACGCTGTGATGTTTTGATACAGTATGTACCACATTACTTCTTAAGTCTCTTATTCCCCTGGAACGTAAAGAATGCATTCAAAGCACCTCCTCACATTTGCAGCTAGGAATGCACTAGTGTTCAAGCTTTGACTTGACTTGGTAATGTGCCAAGCGTCTGAGCAGCAAAGTCAAATGTAAAGCAGATTTTTTATTTAGACAGGAAGAGGAAAAAGGAAAACAACAATATCTTTGCTAAGCTCCCAAAATGCACTTCTTTTTCATGGCTTAGTAAACAGCTAGTTTCTCTGTACCATCATCAACTGACACCTTGAAAAATAATAACACCTCATAAAAAATCAAGCAGTAGCAGTTACTCCTGCATATTTCCCTCAGGTCTAGTCAGCGTTGCAAAACTGAAACGTGGCACTAGCATAGATTAACACGAAAGGCAGCGGCACAAAAAAGTAAAACAAAATAAATACGAGCGAGAGGTAGGAAAACAGTGAGAACACAATCAGTACAAGATAATTAAAATGATTTTGAAGAAGTACATTCAACAGCATAAGCTAAATTAGGACCATAAGAAATAGGTGATACTAATGTAATGAGACAGACAAATGCATGAAGTGCAGGTTTCCATATAAATGATGGTCTTGATTTCATAGTGTCTTAGTCTTTTCACTACAACTGGTCCTGTGAGCAGTTTGTGTAATATGAGTCATAATGGATGAGGGATTTCATTTTTTGCATCCTCAGATTGTTTAATTTAAAATGTTTGTGGATGTCTGAAGAGGTAAAATTATATTGTATTTCACAAAAGCAATAAAAAAATAGGGTTTGGTTTTGTGGTTCTATGTAAACAACCTGACAGAAGCAAACACAAAACTGCTCGGCTTTCTCAAGAATATGATTAATTACTTTTTTTTTACGTGTCTGTGGATTTAATTTTTTTTCTCGTTTTCCTATTTTCTTTTTGTGTGTGTTTTCTGTTACTTGCTATAAAAATGAAATTCACTAGACTTTAACTTGGAGGCTTGCTTCTGTTAATCATTAATGAGTGAGTGCAGTAAGTAAATGCACAAATAAACTAAGAAAGCAGAAAACAAATTTGGTGGGTGAGTGTGGACCTGCAGAGTGCAAGAACACAGTCATTGTTACATTTATTAAATAAAATGCATTAAGAGAATAGGTCAGTAAATGCAAACATATGTAGTGAGGTGCAGGTTAGTAAGTACAGGAGTGAATATGTAAGAAACCATTCAATACACACAAGCGACTACATGCTGTTTATAGGTGAGTGTGCACATGAACACCTATGAAGCAATAATTACATTGGAATCTGCAAAGAGTTCAGATTGGGTTAATGCCGTGCGTGCTAATCCCAGCGTCTGAAGTGGCAACGGTGTCTCCTCCTCCTTCTTAAGGCTCCTTCGCACACAAGCATGCAACAAATACAACAAGCAGGGACACTCTTAGTCAAACATTTACCCCAGACAAGTCAGTGAGCTAACAGTGCTCTCTAGGGGGGCTCCCACCAGCCCACTTTCTGCTCTTTTTCCACAGTCAAACTGTCCGACCACACATTTAAAATATCATAAAATGAGTCTGTATCAGATATTTACCGATAGTTTATTTCTTTATTGCTTTTACCTGAACTGGATCATTTGTAGATCTTTAACATTTCATTTTAATGACTGATGTTTGTATTATTTTACCCTTCCTGTTGCTCACGCATGTACACACACATACACACAAACTATTTCCTTTTCCCATCTCACATGAAACATTTAAGTTGAGCATGCCAGGAAGGTAATTGCTTTGCATGAAGAACTCCTACAATAGCGAAGTTTCTGATGTTTAAAAAATTTAAATCAACTTGGCTTGCATTACATAACAGATGGGGGCATGTTGCAGCAGCAGCAGCAGCAGCAGCAGGGCTTCATCGGCGGTGTAAATATGAAACCTGGATGCAAAGGGCAAAGTTCTGCTTGGGCTTTTTTTTTTGTGTGTGTGTTTGTGCGTTCAAAAGAAAGTAAAGAAATCAATCAATCAGCGTGTTGTGTGTGTAGCATATATCACTTAATGTTACTGTCTTCTCATATCCAGTTTTGTTTAATGTATCTGGATACTCGTACGTGGAGTATTTCGATGTTTGTGTGTGTCTCTTTGTATCCTGGTGTTGCAGGCCTAACTGAGGAGGACTTGGCACAGCAGTGTGTAATTTTCTATGTATAACCCTGGCTCAGAGGCATTACGCTCAGGGTTGCCAGTTTATGTTTTTCTTCCCTTTTTTTTGAAAATGAGATCTAAACACACACCACACAAGCAGAAATACACAGATTCTTGTCAACTATAAATACATGGATGCAAACATATATTCTCACTTGACTGTAGGGAATGCATATGAGTACTGTAGTTATCCATTTGGCCACAGCAAACATGTTTTCAAGTCACCCCTTCTTTAAATCATCCCTCTCTCTCTTTTTCTCTCTGGGGAAATTATGCAGGATAATGTAGAAAGCAGCGGAGCTTATATGGATTTGCACCTGTTGTCTTGGAAGGAGAATAAAAACATTGCCGGCTTGTACTTTAACGGAGTTGGACCGAAAAGAAAAGAGGAAATAAACTCACCACTGCTAACTTATAGCGAAACCACAGCAATGCACAGTCACACACAGACATCCTTATATACATATCCGAAAATGCAAACATGTACTCACGTATGCACACAGCCATCAGCTGCACAACCATCTGTTTGTATGTATGCATGACTGGAGAACAGTCCAAATAATATCATCATGTGCACTGTATGATCATTGACTGTGACACATCATATGTGAATTCTTTTTGGTCATGGGACTAATTATGTTTACGTAAAAACGTAAAAATATCAGTGTGACCCTTTTGCCAAATTGTAGTGTGGGTAAATAACCCAATATTATATATTTTATTGGCAGTTATTTTTCAAACCAGCTATTTTAGTGAAAAGCTATTATGAAAATTGCTGTCATTTCAGCTATCACTTTTTTTTTTCTTTTGCTGTACAGCTGAGTCAGAGTAAAATGCAATAAACAAAACAGGCTCCAAGCATTTTGAAGTAATTAGTGTTGAGAAAGTAACATTTTATTTAATTCAGTTAAGCTAAATTTATATATTTAATTACATTAAAACTTGGTGGACTGAGGCTAAAGATGTATCAATATTAACACTATAATGACCAATAAATATTAAAACATATATCACATATATACAATCAGTAACAAACTATTCACTCTTGCTTTCTTGTTTTTATTTTTTTTGCTCCATGTATGATCATGGCGTCACATGCTCCGTGCTCTCTTTAACCCCTGCATGAGTAAGCATGTGCTTGAAGTTGTTGTGATCCATGTCACATGCATCTGCTCATGAATGGACTAATGGTCATGTTAGAAAACAAAGCTATGCATGGTGAACAGAAACCCATACACTGATACCTGAGTTATGGTTGAACCATACAGAATGGAGAACTTGTTTCTGCACCGGTGGTAGAAATGTGTTATTTTACAATTCTGCAGAACACATCAAAGTCATTAAGAAATAGCTTTTGGATTGAATATTAGCACATGGGGATTTGTGGAAAACAGAATTAAGAGCTCATGGTGAGGGGAAAAAATGAAAAGGACTAAAGGGCACAAACAATTCCTCAGAGATTTTGCATGAAGGTACAAAATGCCCAAAACTTTGCAAAAACAAGAAGTCCTCTGCAGAAACAGTTGACGCCGCACAGCCTGCAGTGGAAGGAACTGCCAGCCAACCTAAGCCTCTGTGTCAACAAAAAGTAAAGTAATCAACATTGTTAGGTTGAAGATGGACTGGTTGAGGGGAGAATGGGCACTGTTCTATTGTTTCTGCTGCCAGGAACAAGTGTGGGATGTGTGGTACACTACATAAAAAGAGAGAAATCTTTGTGGCAGGAAATTGCCAGTATGGAATAAAAGTGTATGATTTCATAGTTCACTGAAATTGAATCAAAAAGGGACAAAGATGCCACAAAAAAATCAAAAATAAAGGCCAGAAAATGCACTTATAAAAAAAAAGTCTTCCTCTGCTCGGTAGCTCTGCTTGCTCTGTGTTATAAAAAGGCAATCCTCATCCTTTATACATGAAGTTTAGATTATAGCAGCAGTTGCTGGGCTTGTTCTGGCTGGAGATCCTCTTGAGAAAGTGCGCAGTCTGCGGGCCTGGGCTTCACACGCTGGCTCCCCTGTCATGTGAGGATCCATTTTGGGTTCTGACGCATTGCTGGAGGAGCATTAAGTTACCCTGTTATATGAAACATGGACATTTTCACAGGACGTCTGGTAAATGAAAGGGGTAATTATGACATCCGTGCACAGAAGAGCGCATCAGTAAGACCGGGGTTCCGGCTGCATTTTCAGAAGTCAAATAAGTGAAGTCAAATAACAACGATCTGTTTGTTATAGGAGGGGAGGAGATCATTGGTGTTTCCAAACACAGATGCATTTGAAGCCGGGCTTCCTCTTCGTCACTTGTGACGAGTCCCACTAGGGCAGAGGTCACGAGGGACCTGAGGGAGAGGGAGGGATGGCAGGGATGAAAACAACAAGCTGAGTAAGGGGTTAGATACTATGTTGTCATTTGGAAAAAAAGTCTTTACCCAAAGACGACAAAGACGGTGATGTCAGACGCTGAGGGGACACACTGTAGACAGCTGGAAAGAATTACAACATGAAATATGAAATGATCATTGATCCATTATTTTGTCCTTTTCACCACCACAGTGTAGCTGTTATTTCTCTTTTTGGACCGATCAGAGGGAGAAAGCGAGCAAGGCAGCAAGAAACTGAGCAAGAAAGCAGGACAAAAGCGTCGGGGTCTGCTGTTGTGCAACAGCTTGACATTGATCAGGGTTGTTGAATGATGACGTGGCAGTTTATTGTCTCATCAGTGTGCAGTGTACTGCCTCCACTTTTCATTCTGTCTTGTCAACATTAATATGTCAACTGTCCCCACCCAGAAACCTTTGTTTTCAACCCTGCGATGTAGACACAAAAGCAATAAAATTTCCAAACTGGGCTGGCCAGAAATATGTCACTAATGTGTGTTATTGTTAATGCAGCTCAGATGTACTTGGTCTGGTTTGATATTGTTATGACAGCTCTTACAGCAATTCTAGGTCACATGCTCCTTATCAATCAAAACTAATGGCGGGCTTGTGTTCGTTTTTAACATCTATGTTACAACATTGTGTATTTAACTTTAATTTCCAACAAGGAAAAACATATAAACACACTTGTTCTTATACTTATAAATGTGATTTAGCTGTGCTGGAAGTATATTTTCTTAAATATGGCACTTAAGTCCATTTTCATCATACTTCAGTGAGGATATTTCACAGAAATGCAACGTGCTGTATGATATAGCGTCTTCTGTATTATTTCTTACTTTCCCTGCCATTAATCAGCTCTTGGCCACTTATTTATGTTTAACCTATGTTAAAAGCAGCTCTAAGTAAGCTGTTTCTGTTGAAAGTAAAATGCAGACACACGAGGCATTGGTGTGAATCTAATAATATATCACTCACTTTTTTAATTTATTATGGTGCAAATCTGTGTTTCAACAAAGCCTCAAGTTTGAGTCAAAGTGGTTTATAGATCACTGACAATTCAAATGATAACGGTAAAACTGTGAAACTAATGCACACACAAAAATGGGAATTTGTTGAAGAGGTAATAATAAAACTAAAAAATAACTTTGAAATGAATAAATAAATAAAACATACCAAAAATGCATAATCAGAGTCTAATTTTGCTGACACTTGCTGCAGGTGTCAAACAGATGGTATGTTATGACAGAACTGATTTATGACGCTGTGCACAGTAATTTAGTGGCTTCATAATAAATTCTTTCTAAAGAGGTAATTATTTTTTAATTAGGTTTAATGGAAATCAATCAATCTATCAATCTATCAGATATTTCCGTTCCTGCTGAGTAAAAATAAAACTAAATATGATTTTGGCACAACAACAAAGAAAAAGTGTATGTAAAAAAAAAAAGTTTATTTGCTTGTAAGTGCAAAAATAAAATGACCAATGGACACCAGCATGGCTTAAAGCATACAGTATGTATGAAGAACGACAGTAACAACAGTAACAACAGTAACAACACCAAAAACTCCAATAAAAAAATTAAAGAGGTGCCAAGATTTTCAGTTCAGCCTAGCAGAGACATCATTTCAATAATACCCAACACACTGACTAATTAAAATGATAATTAAATGGAAATAAATACAAAATAAGAATAAGAACTAACAAAAAAGATGAAATAACAGATCAAATTGGGCTTTTTGTTATTTGTATAACTGCCTAGTATCTGCTCATTTATTACAATTACACCATCAGTCAAGCTTGTTTTATTTTATGCCACTACAGTAAAAATTCTGCTAAGGATAAAGAAGCTTTTAATACTACAGAGAACCTTCTAAAGCACCCAAAGAGCCATCCATCAAACCTTTATATGTGATGGTTCTTTGCAGAACCAGACGATTTTTAAACAACAATTTGACAACCATTATTTTTCTGTGAGCAGAAAAGAGAAGTTGAGTTTGGCAGAAAGCTGTCTGCAAGGAATTTGGGATATTGTGGTGTGGACACAAGTAATATCTGGTATTAATTTCCCTAATCCATGCGAAGACATTCAGTTAAAGAGCAAATATACAACGTTATCCAATACAGTTTTTGTTTTGATTTTTGTTTTTTATTTAAACGAGATAAAATCACACAAATCACAATTAGTAATTTCATTCAGGTTATTATTCATGCAGTGGTGCACACTGTTCATAATATGACAATGCCAACTCTTATTGTTTCAATCAATTTAATGGGGCTGAGCTAGGTACAGTTTTTTTCTGATTTACTGTTTCAGTTTTGCTCAGCTATCTAATCCCCTTGTGTCTGATCGGAAAGAATGCAGCACATTTGTTGTGTTATGTGGGTCGGGTTTATTGATGTTGGAAGCTAATGATGACATTGTTACAGGCTTGGAGGATGAGGCCAAGCTGAGGAACATACACATTAAAAATAAGGACAGAGGAAAAGCCTGAGTTACTGAGATAGCTTCCTTCCCTGGACTGTGTAATCCTGTGTGTGGCCATAGCTGCCAAAATATCCCTGAGAAACTTGTGGTGCTTAAGGGTGACACTACTACCAATCTTCTCACCGCATACTGCAAAGTTGATCAAGGAGTGTGTGTGCCAACCACTGCAGCATTCCTCTAGGTTTGTGCAATTGCACTGTTCCTTGTGTTTTTTTTTTTTTCTTGCTGCAGCTGAAAATCCAGTGTGAGGACTGTATTCATCCAAGTAAAGGTCCAGTCATTTGTGCGAGCCAGTGGGCCAAGACTCGGCCTGCTTGCCACTGTTTGCTTTTCCAGCTGTTTCCTAGACTCACCCTGTGAGTGGGAGAGAAGGTGGTGTCTATGTGCCGGGGTGTGTGGTGGTTTAGAGGTGGGGAGTGGGGGCGCTGAAGTGAGATGGAGACATTCAGAGTTCTAAGAAGAAAGATAGTGAGGAAGACAGAGCTGCAGAGAAAGTGTGTGTGTGTGTTTAAGTTAAGACATATCCTGTTCCTATCATGCAGTGCTGTCCCTTTTCTCTATATACTATATGCACACAGTGGAAGATTAAATCTAGCGTGCGCTTCACACAAACATGCACGATGACTGGCTACACCCCCTTTAACATATAGACTGATCCACTTCTGAGACACAAAGCCACAAGGGATGACCTAAATTCCAGCTCATGCACACGCAGACAGGCTGCAAAAAAGGGTCATGTACATACATGTTCACTTGTATTTATATTATATAATATTTCTGTTATATACTTAGTAGTAAATTGTGTAGTACAATACTATATAGTATAGTGCATAATAACACACTGTATTTACAGTATTATATCAGTATAATTTGGGCTGTGCTATATATTTTATACAGATTTCCCTCTGGGATTAATGAAAAGTTTGTGTCTTGAATTTAGAATTATAATATAGCAGTGTAATGCAGTATTATTATATAGTACAATACCATACAATGTAGTTGCTTCTGTATAGTATAGTAAAGCACAGACATATAAAGTATTACAACATTACAGCTACTACCAGAGTAGATGTTTCTTGCAGTCAGCTATGATAATCTGTATCTCTGTCTGTGGTGGATGTAGGTCCAGTGCTGTACAACAGCCCCATCCAGTCAGAGGAGCCAGCAAAAAAAGTATTCTTAGCCAGGCAACAGTACTAGTTGCAAAGTCATACTCACTGCCTTTTGAAAGTTTAGAGATGGGGTTGCATCACGGCACAGCTGTTGTTTAACATGTAACAGTATGTCACATACACTATTTCATGACAAACAAGAAGGGTGGCTTATTAAAAAACCTCGTTTCACACAGCACAAAATCAGAAATGAGATGTAAAATATGGTTTTTCCATCTGTCACAAAGAGCCTTATGCTCCCTGTCTCATTTTTGCCTGAAATACATGGCAGGTTATGAATAACTAACTAGCTTGTTGCCAACATGGATCTTCTTTTACTAAAAGGTCATAGGTTGGAACCTTTTAACAGGCAAATCAAGTCTAGTAGATGTGCTTGATAAAAAAAGACATCCCAATCCAGCTGCACCAGGCTTGCACTGTGCGCTCGTCCATCCATGGTAATGACAAGAGATATTTTTAAGAAGGGAATCACGACTAATTAAAGAGTGGGTAGAGTGTTGATTGAAGTGCTAAAATAAAACTTCCCAAGGGTGACACAGTATAGCACCACGGGACTCTATCATTACCTCTAAATTATTCCACAAAGTAGACAAATTAGTTCTGCTCTGTCGCCATATACACATTATGGACACAGACCAATTGTTTTGTGGGTTAGTGAAAATGTTTTCAGCTAACCTCTCATGTTCTTGGTATGTACGTCTACTATCATTTAACATAGGGTTCCAGGGCAGAGAGGTCAGAGGGGTAGAGGTGGGAGCTGGAACTTTCATATATTATGTATAGGTAAAGCTTAAATAATTTAGGATCAGAATTACAAAGTTGCATTTAACATTCGAAAAGTAGTTCTCACGTGTCTCCGGTCTCTTTAAATGAGCCTGAAGATATGTGAAACAAAGAAAAGGACAGTTCCTCATGCCAGCTCTGGGTTGGCATGAGAAGGACTAGTTTCTGAAACTAAGCTTACTGACCTTACTGCTGCAGCACAACCTAACGTTAGAAAAACCCTTTAAAGTTTAACATGTTTATATTTCTAATCATATTTTGGATTATTTATAATTAAATTAAATGTATAATTACTGTGTATTGGTGTGGATATATATATATATATATATATATATATATATATATATATATATATATATATATATATATATATATATATATATATATATATATATATATATATATATATATATATATATATATATATATATAAGAGAGAAACAGAATGAGCGTTTGTTGGGTGACTGAACTGTTTTGTTATGATCTTCTATATATACAGGTCAATCAATCACTTTTGATTGTACTTATATATGTCTATTGTATAAGTTTAGTATAGCCCAAATTATAGAATATAATATGTATGATGGATATGTATATGTGTAATACACACCCAGCACAGTATAGTATAACATAGTATAGTTGTTATAGTATAGTACATGGAGTAAACAGTAAGAGTAACATAATGTACTCTTTATGTCCTGTGTGACAATGACTTTTGTTTAGCCCAAATTATAGTGATGTAAACTGTGTATAGTATAGTACAGTATAGTATAATATAATATAGTATACTGAGTATACAGATTGTAGTAAAAAAGCACAGGTCTACTGTAGGAAGTTCAGTATAGACCAAGGTTTAGCAATGTATTGCTGTGTAGTATATAATATTGTATAGTATAACTAAATATTAGCTATATATTATGTAGGTATACTATGCACTATCTGTCTAGCATAGTACATTTTTTAGTACAGCACAGTGTAGTAACATTAAATAGTATAGAGCTGCTCTATTAGACTGTACAGCTAAATGAAACTCTGTAAGCCTCCGAAGCTGCACGGTTACTATCATTTTAATATTAACATATTAGATTTTTTTGTCTGATTTACTATTATTTTGGATCAAATTGTTTACTATCAGGCTGCGTGCGACGTCACGACACACCCCTATATGGTAGGGAGGCAGATGGAGCCTCTACCTAAGACTGATTAGCCTCTCGACCAATCAGCGCGCACACCATTCCAGAGTGGAGCGCTGTGATTGGACACCGAGGTTATTATAGATATGTATAGATATGCCCGACTGCTAAACCGTGGGGGCGGGATTACGGAGAAGTGCTGTCCATGTATGTTGATACAGATCTGAAAACTGGACCAAGCGCGTCTACTACTCACATGGACTAATGTAAGTTATACTGCACTCTTTACCTTTGGGAGTGTCCCGTGTAGTGAAAGGTGTTGTGTCGCCGTAGCAGCGTAGTAGTTCTCGTCTTTTTTTTTTTTTTTTTTTGCTCTTTCTTGTTCCGTTTTGCTGAGACGTGCAGGCCGAGATGTACACGGGGGTTTGAGGCCAGCGAAGTGAGCTGTTGTGGATGTGAACGCTGTCGTTCATGCTCCTGTAGCGGGCTGCAGTATGTTGACACGCCGCTGACATAAACAATGTACCCAGCGAGCCTACGCGTAATGCCATTGTGGAGAGGCCATTTCACAGTCGCCACACAATAACATCCACGCTGTGTGGAAATTAGAGGACATGTTCGCACTGGAGCTGCGGGTGCTGCTGGCGCTTCGTTAGCGTCCGTCCGAGCCGAGCCCCCCCCCAACCCCCGCTCAAATTCCCTTTAAAATGTGGCAGCGGAACATGGCCGTGCGCGCTGGCAGAGGTGTCGTCGCAGAGCTCGCAACACGTCATGAAAGACGCATCCTGAATTTGTTAGGAAACACGTTTTACATCGACGCGTAAAAGTTGTACATTGTAGCCCAGCTCGGATTCCCCCCCCCCCCACGTTTTCTCCTCTTTACGACGCGGCGGCAGCAGGAGGAGAAGGAGGAGAAGAGGGGTTTGTGGCGAGCCTGCGCCAACAAATGGAAAACTTTGAAGGTTTTTGGTTGAATGAGGCTTTGCATCGTGTGTAACATGTGTGCCGAATCTCTCAGAAGACCTGAAAGGATTAGTGTGGCGTCTGAAGTCTTACCCCGGGGTGTGTTTGCCTTTGCTTGTGCAAGGCAACTATTGAGTTGCCAGATTTATTGAATGACGTTTGGCGTAACACTGTGTACAAGCGAGAAATAACGGGACGTCACCCAGCTCCCAGTCGCCAACTGACCGTTTGATAGCCCCTCCTGATTCACTCGTCCTCTTTTCTCTGTTGACAGTTTTGTTTCATACCGAGGAAAAAGTTTTCCAGCTTGGGGAAATTATTGAAAGCAGCCTTCAACTCCACTGGCTCGGAAAATTTGGCGACCTGGCTCCAACATTTGGGCCCCCCTCTGCTACTGCACAAAGTGAAGGTTGATATGCCACATCAGGTAAGACAGAAACCACTCGTCTGTTGGCTTTTATGTTTGTTTTTTTTGGGGGGGAAGTCTCACATCAGAGATTGTGTTAGCTGGGAGGCTAGCCGCAGCACATGAGCTGAACAAAATCTTGCAGTTTATGTCTTTGTTTCTGTCTGTGCGTTGGGTACACATGGCACTTCACGCTGCAGATTCATGTCGCATTTTAGCACAACTCCTGCACCAGCCTTGTCCCAGTTATCCTGTGTGTGTGTGTGTGTGTGTGGTGTAATTGTTATAGGCGGGTGCTTCCCTCCACATTCCACATGTGTATGTCTGTCTGCCTGCAGCAGGGCCAGTGCGCAAATCCCTGCAAATCCAAAAACCTCGAGAGGGAAACAAACCGAAAATGGACGCTGTTTTCACTTCTTCAAAATAACATGTGTTTATGACTTCATGTATAATCTGACAGGCAGATGGGTGTTATGATGTGGTTTTACAAATGTACGGTGGTGTTGCACGTCTTCCTTCCTGTAGGTTGTCAGTGTCTGATGTGGAGGCTGCTCCTGTTTGCAGGCGGGGAAGACAAAGGGACAGATTAGCATGGAGCTGCGTGGAGCAGAATAGACCCGAGTAGCCTTCATTCAGTTCACTACAGCTTGATGAAATGTTAAGTGACTCTTAGGAACTGCAGACAGAACTGGACGGCATGTTGAAAAGTTAAGGGGGACACATGCTCACTTTCAGGTTGATGTGTTTATTCCAGTGATCTAATAGGAAATGTCTGCCTTAATAATCATAAAACTCACTTAATTTCTTTTTTCAGCACGTTTTTTTTATTTTTATTGTGGGGTTTTGACTGTGCGCTGTCTTTTCTGCACTCACTTCCAGACCACTGTTTGAACGAGTTCAGCTGCACTTCAACTGTGAATATCCGTATAATAACCACTTTGAAACCAAATATTAAGTTAAAGAGAGCGTCTGACTTGAACTTCGGAAGATATGAACAATAAATGCAACCAAGGATAGAAGTTTCCATGATGTTTTCTCAGGTACATGCTGCTATTTTTATCTCTCTGGCACATGATATTGGGTATTTATGCATAAACTCTCCAAGCTGTAAACACCCTCTGAATTCTGACCTACAGAGTTCAGTGACGTGAAGGGTTTGTGCAGAGACACAGAAGTTAACAGTTGTTAACGTCCCAGAACAGAGAAACCTGTGGAATATGAGTAATGAGTCAGTACTATAGTACTTCATGTAGTCATTGTTATGAAAGTACAACAAATACAGATCCTCCAAAGTTGACTAATCACACAGAAGTAACAGAAATTCTCTCATCACAATGTTAAATGAACCAGATCTTTTTTAACCTTCTGCAAACAAGATATGAGGTTTGTCATATCACCTATTTAAGAGTATAGGTTAAGTCTTTGTGTACTTACTAATACAGTTAAAATAAAAATAAAACACTTTATATATAGTTAATTCAATATAAATTGCACATACATAATGAATATAGTAGCAAAGCCATAACTTTGCTGCAAACAGTTCCTGATCACATCCTCCATCAGGGTGAAGAGTCTCTTGCACTTGTTGTCTTCAGGCTGTTCCTTGATTGATGCACACAGAATCCTCCCTGTGGTAACGTCCTTTTTTGTGATGAGCTCTTATTCTACGTGGAACTTTTTGGTGGGTTCAGGAACACCTACAGTAAGAAATCTGTCAACTTTGCAGTGTAGCTCTTCAGCCCTGGCCAGATATATTGAGTTTGAGATACTCAAACAGAGGGCGGCATAATTCTAATGTGTGTACTTCTTACTTAGGGAAGTGGAGGTAAATCAGAATGACTTGTTGAACCACATGCTTTCTGATATATACACCCACAAAATGACAGACTTAGTAGTCTGATTTCAGTGTGTAGGTTGTGAAGTCAGAGAACACACTGAATAAATTAGTTTTTCACTGTTTTTTATTCAATTTCTCACTGTAGAGTACCTGTAACGTTACCATAGTACAACATGCAGTGTTAGGAAAAGGCTATCTGTGAAATTTACCCTTTGAGGCTGACAAAATCATCAGTAAAAAGTAAATAAGAATTGTTCCAATCCTATTAAAAGAGTGTTATCATCTTTACCTGTTGTTATGAATTGAACAACAAAATGAGTCGTTATTATAGGTTGACAACTTTTTTATGTGTGAGGAGATTATTTTTACTTCCCCATGATTTACAATTGGTCTATCATTGTAGATTGTGTACGATATAACCACTAAAGCTGTACTTTACTTGAGGAATGTGCTTTTTTATTTTGCCCCATTGTGGTTTTGTTGCACTATTTGTATGTTTGCTTGTTCTCACCCTGTTTTAGCACTTTGCGATTTTACACGGTTACTGCTCTTTTACATTGTGAGTAAACACACATGCTCCACCCTGCAATAACATGAATCACTCACCACTTACCTCCCACTGATGTTGGTCCAAGACCTTGAGCTCACCAAAAGTGCATGGTTTCATGTTCCCAGCTAAGATCTACATCATGCACTGAATCCATGGAGTCTGAGGTTTTGTCATGAAAGGGACAATTACTCTGCCACTTTGCTGTGTTGAATCCTTTATCTAAAGGATCCTTCCATTCACGTACACTATTACTTCAGTGCGATACAAAGGGTCTTTTCTGTAATGAGGTGCTTAGTGGAACACATTGTGCTCAGGAGGTTTGTTCTCGGCTGAGTTATAGGCGGGATGTAAAATGATAACAGCTGCATGAGGGCCTGAAGGTGCGGCACATTATTTTTAAAAGTAAGCTAATTCTCTGCAGTAGGGAATGCATGTGTGCAAACACACACACACAGACACTCATTCACATATTTTCACAAATATTGACAGGTCCATGCACTTTGTTGCAATTTTCCAATACCTTTGGCCAACTCATAGAGTTTAAAGTCTGTGGTGCGTCTGATTTGCTTTTAAATTGGCTTTCAGCTATGTCTTATTGCAACAAAGAACTATTGTTAGGCTGTTAAGATTGTTTCTTTTATCTTTAATGTGGAAAGCTTATTTGTTTTCATATTTAACACAAAGTTGTGCCCTGAAATAGATGATTTGAACTAAGAGACTAGTAGGTCTGCAGCTAATAATTATTCTCACTATAAGTAATCTAGATTTTTTTTTAATTAATTAGGCTAATTGATTATTTGTTTAGCTCTAAAATCAGTTTAGTATTACACAAGATAGAGGTTAAACTGGAACCAAATAACCTCACACAGATGTGTCTGTCTGGCTAATCCAGTAAATTAAATACCGAAAGCATATCAAAGACCTTTATAAATTTTATGCAGATCACAACTTGCTGCAGATGCCACAGGACAGCTATCGTGGTAGCTGCATTTTTGACACTCACAAAATCTGATATAATGATAATGTGTATCATTCATAATACATATTCATTGTTGGATTTTGCTTCAGGTGTGTGTAGAACTGTGTAATTTAACTTTGTTGACTCTGAGCTACTGTGAGTATAGATTGATGGGTAAAAGTGTCAATTATATCTCTCTGTACCGGCCTCACATAGAGGAGCATTTGAAGTAAATTGACAGTAATAACTCACTCACTCTTTAATTTTTTTTGTTGCTTCCATCTTTTGTTTTAAGTGCTGATTGCAGCAGTTTTTCTGTTCTGCACTTCAGAGTATTCCTACCATTCAAACAACTCCGTTCTCAGTTTCTCTTGAATTTTCCTTTTGTCTGTTAAACCATAGTGTTCGTACGAACCAGTTTCTCTTTCACTTATTTCAAATAAAACACATCAGTCTGTGTGTAATAGAGGTTTCTACCCTGAGGAAAGCCCTACCAGACACTATGTGCTTACAGTAGTAAAATGTAAAAGCTTTCATGAACTGGCCAGAGAATTAATCACTTGTGTATAGAATATCTCAGCAATAATTACCCCTCATGGTTAATATAATGTAGTTTCAAATAATAAAAATGTATGTTTTTATACAAATAAACTTCTACAGCCACTGTTTTCTCTCCTCAATGTGCTAAATAGGGGCTAATGGATTCCTTATGACAGGTAATAGAGTAGCTACAATAGAAGCCAGTAGAGGCTCTAGTGTTGTGGCTAGTCTGACTAGGTCTTGTATGAAGCCCCTGAGGGGCTTGGCAAGGTAAACGTCAGTCGCAGCTCACCTCCCAGTTCAAAGCTACAGGCTATCATACAAGTAGTTCTTACAGAACTGCCAGTTCTCACGGTTCAGTGTCTGAATTACTCAGTGGTGGTGGTGGTGGTAAACAGTGGCATGGACTGTAGAGATCACAGAATTTGTGCAGCATGTTGTGGTCTGGGGTACTTAGCACAACGCACACTCTAATGAGGTTAGAGGTTCAGTTCCTATGAGGCGAAAAAGTATTTGTCATTGGGAATGCAAGCCTATTAAGATCATAGTTTTCCCATTAAGATGCAGTTGTATTGTTGTGCACAAAAACATGGAATTTCAGACAGTTTCTTGTTCAGGTTTATGAAGAATGAGATAAACCTGCATGTAGTATTTATTTACTCTCATATTGACAAATACATGAGAGAATAGTAATATGAGGATTGAATTAGTCCGTGCAGTATGTTAAAGGATAGTGAAATATTAAAATAGATGGCCATCATATTTCCCTACTCCTTCACACAGTCAATTTATTGACATCGCTGCAAGTCTACTCAGTATTGCCCTTGATAACCAGGCTATCCCTTTAGATACATATATGAGAACACGTCCCTTCAAATAAAGTTCATCATCATCCATTTGTCCTCGCTCAGTTAAGATAAACCTCTAGCCCACTTTTCTTTTAGCAATTTAACTTTGCAGAAAACACATCACCCTCAGTCTGAACAGCAACATCTGGATTGCAGTTCAGGTGTCAGCAACATATGCCAAGTCTTAAAACAAATTAATTAAAAAATGGAAGTGGCACAGTAAAGACTTGAAAAAGAATCATGTTATTGCCCAGGCAAGTTACAATATGCTTGAATGCTTTTGATGCTGAAATATAAATAAGCATATAATTTGGTTATTTAAATCAGCAGGTAACCTGTAGCTGATGTTTTTTTTCTCTTGCCCACTTGAACTCCAGGAGAAGAAAAATATATAATATACAAAATATATTTGTATAAAATATATTTATTTCTGACACTTGTCAAATTCCTGTCTTCCAATGCAATGAGAAATTTGGCCACAGGTTGGCAAAAACAACCCAGTAAAGTTTTATTCATGCAACTTGTGCTGTATGACATGATGGAGCAGTCATGGGAAAAAACCTTGACGTTTTACTGTCAAAACATGCAGAAAACGTAGAATTTTCCCTTTCACACAAACATAGGTTTTTAACAAGAAGTAATCAAATCCTGCCCATGTTTCCTAGTCATTCATTGACTTTGATTTGACTTAATTGAAATCAGACTAGTCACCACTAAAGAAATTTCTTAAAGCAGCCAAAAGTCTATTGTAACCATCACTGCCTTTATGTGGATAAGTAGACTCAGTTTCCATTGATTCTAAACAGAGGCTTTTTAATTAGACTGATGTGAAAGTTAACTTGGATGTGTTTTACTACCACACTTAAAGCATGACTGGCTCGTTAGTGTAGCCACTCATTAAACCTGGGAGTGTGTGTGACTATATGAAGCGGCCTCTGGATGTGTTCGCTGGGTGATCTAAGAAAAGTGTCAGAGAAAGTGACAGACTGCTCTAAGCTTTCAATCCAGTGTCACTCCCACTAACCTCATTTCCAGCAGCAGCAGGCACCCATTTCCTGTGAAAACTCTGTAATAAACCCTATGTAATATAACAACCACTCACCAAACAGCAGACAGACAACGTGAGGAATTAGCTGATGAACATAATGGAGCGTTTAGCAGCTGAGGACACTGATATTTCCTTTAGGAGCTTGCTGAGATCAAAAGAAGGGTGCACTCACTCTATATTCATCAGGTGAACAGAAACATGATCGGTTTTTATGTACTAAGTGTTCTTTAAGGGATTCTTGTGGTTTTGAACCAGTTGTGGTTCTTTGTAAGGATATGGAGCTTTTTCACACATAGAAATTGTGTGTCTGCCATTATACATAATTCTCCCATAATTATAAGTATTTATATATTTTTTTCCACTGACAGACAAGTCAGGAGCCTTATTTTTAGACTTTAGAAGAGAGCCAGTCTAGTTGCTATAGTCCCTGTTTCCACACAATTAAAAATAGGAAATAACATCATATTGTAACTGCTGATTTGTCCCAAACTGAGGAGAAAAGCACATTCACAAATGAGATTCAGCTCCTGTCTCACTCTTTCAGTTGAGGCCTAGGATAAGGGGCTTTCAGTGAGCTGCTAACCCAACCTGTTTTTCTATTTTTTTTGTTTGTTTTTTTGTCCTCCATTCTTCTTTTTATCTCTGCTGAAGCTACTGTGGCACAGAAAGGAAGAGACGAGCCCTCAGACCGGATTGGTTGTGACTGAACAAGCCCTCTGCGAATGGCTCCACCCCTCTCATCCTGTTTGTAGGACAATTAGTCATCCAAAATGTGTTGTGCATGACTGGGCACACAACTGCATATGTGCACACATACTGAAAAAGCGTTTGGTATTAATATCTGTCATTTGTATTACCAATATTTCATGGTTCATTGTCTTTCTATCTCTGGCTGCCTGCATCATTTTGACACGTGTATATTCTGTGCTCATCAAAGATCTAGAACAGGATCAAGTGTGTTTTGGCTAAGAACACTTTCACTTTCACTCTCGTCCGACACACACACAACTAGACTAATCACATGCAAATATGTCCTAGTTAAATAAAGGGTTTCTTGTACATTCTGTTCAACTTCACAGAAGCATGGTAGGACTTGATGACACACACGGATCAAAAATTTCCTCACAAGGAGCACGAGTACAGTGACGGTAATAACAGTACTAATTTCACAAGGTAGAGATTATGAAGATCATATTTCGCATTCGCTCACGTCTTTAAAAATGACATAGTGAAATCTTGTGTCTTTATCATACCTGTAAATCTTTTAACCTTAAAGAAAACTTGACTCATCCCTTATGTCTTATTTCCTACTTCGACATTATCTGTTTCAGCTCTTATTCAGTTTGAATCTGACTCTGCAGTTTTCAGAGATGCATCTTATATCAAAGATCTGATATTCTTGATGACAAAGATTAATTTGTTTAATGTCATAACAAAAGCATAAAAGTGGGATATAAATTTCCACTTAGTGTACACATGATATATTTTAGATGCTGAAGTCTCTGAAGTCTGGCTTTTATGTAAAGATGATGAGATAATTTGGGAATTGGTGCCATTTAAATAAATAAAACTAAATTAAATTAAAAAACTTTATGATAATATCAAATAACTTTAAGTTTGAAGCCACTTCAGGCGAAATTAAATGGAAAAATTGGTTCAGAAAGTTCAAGTCCTATTGCATTAATTTAATCTAAATCTAATTTAGTACCCTTTTCCTATGTATAATATTGCCTCTCCTTCTCTCTCCTGTCTTTTCTTGCTCTGCTTATATTGCATTTGTGCATACAGTGTAGTTCCCAAAATTGGGGGGGGATTGTATGATTAATAAAACAGAGGCCAGCATGAAACACGCAGGAAAATCAAACTTTATATAAAGTGTGTTATTCTTCTAGTTTTCTCAATTTGATGTAAATTTTTTAGTAAGAGTCTTAAATGAAATCCTGGGTAGCTGTAAAACCTTAATATGCTTTTAAACATGTTCTGTCGCGTTCTTCTTGCGGTCCGTCTCTGCCTCATTTTCCTTATTTTCGTGCCCTTCCCATCCTCTTTCGACAACATTTTGAGCTTGTTAATCTCTTTCTCCGTTCCGCTTGCTCTCTCTCCCCCTTATTTTTGCATGCTGCATTTTTTCTTGTGATGATTGTACTGTTTTGATCGGTCCTATTCTCTTTTCTTCCCTCCTGCAGTGTGCTGTATTATGTAGCGTTTAGGACTCTATTTGCTCTTGGCAGGAGCTGGAGTCCGCTTGGGTCAGATTTGTTTTAGTGCTACAGTGATCACTGCTTGTTGTATGTTCCCCAGAGTTTGCAGCAGAAAAAAAATATCCTATCTCAAACATATGCACATCGCATGCTTCCTTTCCTTACTGATTGAATTATTTAGGGAAATGACGCAATTTGAAGATCACAAAAAAGATTGAACGGGTCTTGTTAGTATATTCTTGTGAGTGGAACCATGTGTTTCCCTTTTCATTAGACTGGATATTGGCGTTACTATTATTATTATTATAAATATTATTAATTGAGAGCATTGCATAGCATTTGGTCCACGCAAGACTAAATAAATAAATAAATAAATAAATAAATAAATAAAATAGAAAATAGAAGCATACATCCACCTTTTGATAATCTGCTTCTAACCCCGAGAAAAGTATGAATATTGGTGTTCATTGTGTGGAGGCAGTTCGTTCTTTGCTTTCTGTTTGTTATGAACCCGTTTCAAATAGTTTGTGGGATTGGATAGTGTAACTAGCTGATTACAGGGTCTACTCTGTTTCTCCAGCAAATCTAATTACTTGATATTAAAATATTCAAAGGCAACATGGATGGTTTAGATTTAAATAAGTACAAAGCAAATATTTTAATATTTATATCAAAACTGATAATAGGTGTGTTTGGTTCAAACCCAGCTTTTTGTTTTGTTTTTGTTTCCTGTTGTTTTGACGTTGACATACACTTTGTACTGCTAATAAATGCAGCGCGAGTTACAGTTTTGTAGCTGTCGGGGCACTAGGCGGAGACTATAGATGTTTTTGTTGCACTTCCAGTCTCAGTGTCAGAACTGTTACACTCCTGTTATACAAATGGTAGGACACTGGATATTTTAATTAAGCTGTGCTATCTGGATGTGTGTTTTTTAATGCAATCTGAAGTTCTTATATGCTCATTCCACATGCTATAGAATGACGGTAGATTAGGGGGAAGTTACGTGATTGACAGAAAATTATTCTGCAGCTATCTTGATATTGGATTAATTAGTTGCAGTCATTTTAGAAGCAGAAATGTCAGACATCTGCTGGTTCCAGCTTCTCCAATGTGAGGATTTACTCATTTGCTGACTATGATCCAAAAAATGAGCCATGAAATGTTCTTTTTGTGGACAGAGTTGCTGGTGTGAGTGTTTGGCAGTCTTGTGACTTCAGCTAAACAGACAGGAAACAAACTGTCATCATTACTTATTACTTCCAGCTCCGACTTAGCACATTCACATGTACTGGTCCTCTGTTGACCCACAAAGAAAAATACGGCAGAACGTTTAAACCTGTATCTAGATTTTCGTACATTTTACAGACACCCCTTCAGGTAGGATTATAGTATATTTTTGCTTCTACCTGTACTCAGAAGCCCAACAGGTAAAACCACTATAATAACAGCCCACACACTTCTGAAATGGTTCTACTGTTACTACTTTGGCATAAAAAGCAACACTTTATTTACATTTTAGGTTGCAAAACCAATTAAATATTGCAGCAATTTGTGTTTGTACTAACGTACTGCACAGGCTCATTTGCCTCTCTGGCGACTCACAGGAGTTTTGACACAAGTTGTTTCAACTCATTCTCTGTCTTTCCAATGTTAGACCTGGGGAGCACAGATGGCCTGTTTACAAAACTGGCTCTCGCGCATCTCACTTCCAGTCATCTCCCATCTATCCTGTGTATTTGCCAAACATTCTGCGTATTTAGTTAAATTTGGATGGATAGATGAATAAATGTGCAGTCTGTTCATGTCTCTGTGTGATGTCTCCTCTGTGTGTGCGTGTGAGATAGAGAGAGAGTGAGTGATGCACGTTTGAATTTGTCAAAACATAGCTGTATATAACTGTGTATGGCTAATATCAATTTTCCCACCCTTGAGTATGTGCAAGATGTTACAAGCTTGGATCTGGCAGCCGTGCTACGGTGTGAAAATGTGCGACAGTCACTTTATGCGCATAACTGGTGTGTCACAGGGACTGTCGTGTGTGTGTTTGTGTGTGTGTGTGTATATACATGTTTGACTTTTGTCCGTGCTGTGTGTGCGCGAGGTGTCCAGTGTGTATGCTGACACAGCTGTTTCACAGTAACCACACTGTTCCTCCGCACTATCTACAGTTTCATTCCCTGGGCTCCACTCCAACAGCTCTTGCCACTTTCCCCATCACTGTTTTGCCGTGTCTTTTACTTTCTGTCTGTCCTCCCACTCTGTTCTGCAGATTCACTGTGTGAATGTGTTTTGATGTTTGCACATGGTAATTATTGGGTCCTTTTGGTCAGTCTGTAATGCTGGAAGGTTCCTTTTGTTTTTAACCCTGCTCACTAGACAGACCGCTTAACCACTTCAGATTACTGTTTACAAAGTCATTGATCACAGCATGTTTACATTGATAAGTTGCAGTGTTTCCCACAGAATGAGATCGTACTTGTGGCAGTAGATGTGTGGGAGTTCGGTGTTTTTTTTGAAAGGTCATTAGTTAATAGAAGTACAGTAAACATCTATCTTCCATCCATCTCACGTATTATATTAAGTTGATACTCCTACAGCCGCGTCTTGACTGCTTGTCCTCCTCCTCCTCACCTATATTCCTCTCTTTTTTAGCAGAAGCAGTGAATATTGACTAGCAGCTATGTACAGTGTGTTAAACTCAACAGTCCAGCTGTCCTCTGTTAACTTAGCTATTGGTACATGCTTGCTAATAATGTCTATGAAGAGTTGGGTTTCTGTGATTGACTGTTGACAGTGACAGTTATTTATAGATAAAATTGCAAAAACACAATGCCAGTGACTTTTATGTTAGCATCAAAAGTGTAAAAATATTTTAAATTCATGATGAAATTATGGCAGTGCAAATTAGGCGATAGCAAACCACCTGGGTAATTCATGGAAAACAGCAGTTGTCTAGTTATAAATCATGGGTGGGATCAATGGCATTGTTCTTTTAGACACCATTTAAAAATAGGAAATATAAAGGGTTGCCAAATATACTTGGGAGGCTGTTAATAAGTTAATAAACTTTGGTGGCCCGCCCAAGTAAAGTCTGTGTGGATAAACACTGAGTTGTTTTTCTTGTTTGTTTCATCCATGAGTCATCTGCATGTGATGTGCACAAATCAGTTTTATAAATTATATAAATATAATTTATAAATTATACCCTCACAAATTGCCTATCAGGCATTTTGCTGTCAGACAGTTCACTAAATCTCATAACCTACACTGTAGAAAACCAGGTAACTAAGAAGAATAACAAGCGTACTGCGAGAAGTATTTTCATTACATTTGGTGAATGTAACTATTATTTCAAAACCTTGAGTTTTCTGTTCATCTAAATCTTGAAGTTGAAGGACAGCTGGCTATTGTGTTGGAAAGAACTAGTGTGATTAAGAATTCCACAGATTTCTAATATCCTTCCTCAGACATTTACAATTCGAAGAAGGTGACTTCAATAGGTGAGTGTGACAAAGACTGGACATTGTGAGAGGACTGTAAATACTGATCAGACCGATTTTTGACATTTATAATTAAATGGCATTAGCTGATATCTGTGCTCATGTTTATCAAAACCCAGAAGACAGACATGCCACCTTAATTTAGACATTTCAATAGCAAATTATATAAAGTCTCATGGATAGCAGATATTTTCTCTCCTTTTGTTTTGAGTGAGGAAGTGGGCCCACCGCACACAGCAGCAGTGATGGTGGGGCGTTTAAGTACAGTACATTTACATTTACATTTACATTTAGTCATTTAGCAGACGCTTTTATCCAAAGCGACTTACAAGTGAGGAACAGGCATGGCACAGTATGGAGTATAGATCATCCATGGTTCCAAAACTCTTGATTGAAAGTTTTTATTATTTAAAGGATTTTCATAATTCATTAAATGTTTATTTAGGATCAGTATATTTGTATCTTTTTTTGTAATTATTATTATAAGGAATGAAAACCACCAAACAAATTCAAGGCAAAATCAAACAATATACCATCAGCCATACTCCTATGTGTAGTCTTTAATAAACACTTGACAAAAAAACTAAATTTGAACTGTTTCAGTCAGATTAGAACAAGGACTAAAGTATGTCCTGTTCAGTGTGGTCAAGTAGGAAAATGAAACGTTTTGCTTTTGGCTTTTTGTTCTAGCACATTTGCATTTAATTGATACACTGCCTATGAGGTTCAGCTTTATCAGTATTTAAAGCAGTTCTTATTCATAGTGTGTGGACAGTGAAGCCCTTTAATTATACATTGTTCTGAGTTTTATGATGTTGCAGCAGGACAATAATATTCAACACACAGCTACAAGAACCAGTGAGTGGAATGTATTTTGCTGGTCAAGTGAGGTCACCTGACTTCATTCCAACTGAACATGTTTTTTACTCACTAAAAATCAGCAGACGAGAAGTAGTAAAGCAAGCCGGGAGTCTAGTTCCCTGGCATAGCATCACCTGGAAGGATTAGCGCATTTCTCAGAGGATGTATTATACAGACTGATTTACGTCGTTACCTATTTGACAAATGGTTCTTTATCAACAAAACTGATACTTACAGTAGGTGTAAAAATGTTTCCTTGTGCCAGGGTTGTCAATTTAATGTTTATATTAATTTTTCTAATGAAATATTGCTGAGATATTTAGTAGCAAACCTGTTGATACTGTATCAGGCCAAGATAGACTTTCAGCCCCCATCATCCAGTATGAGAGGCCCCTCAGCTGGCTGGGAACCAGAGGCAGCAGGGAGATGAGGTATTTTAATTCACCTTAGCCAGGAAAGGAAATTGTTTGCACTGGAGTGAAGCAAATGGCATTTGTGACAACACAGATGGCATCAGACAGAGCTACTGTAATCTATCTGAGGCGACCAAAAGCACGCATTTAAACAGATTTCAAGCTGCAAAGAAAGAGATTATTTTGAAGAAATGCATAAAAACACTGATATTGACAGAGATGAAACTGAATATTAATGTTTTTGTTTGTTTTTGGTTTCCTGGTATCCTTATCCTCTCTCATTTTTTTTCTACCATTGGAAAGTAGAGTTACATAACTCAAGGAATTCAGAGATGCACAACATTTCCATTCCTCTGGCTCTCCTAACATACTCCTGGACACTTGTTGTGGAGATCAGTGTATTTGGGGTCAAAGGTCAATTTAGTTAATCTGTGGATGCAAGACCATGTGGAAAATCAGTGCACACAGCTTTGTATGCCTACATCTGTTGTGTCTAATGGAAAGAGGGGCTTAACTCTCAATACTGCACAGAACAGATGACATTACTGTTCAACATGACATTAGGACTATGAAATGTGCTTGTTAAAGAAAAACAACAAGTGTTGACATAAGAGATGGTACAATTATAATGGACAGCTTACAAGTGGTTATGCACCATCTTGTGCTAAAACAAACGATTGACTGTTGTTGCAGTCACTATTCCACCATGTTGTTACTGTTAAATTACTTATGCGGTAATGTGGTTATGTAAATATTGTGTCGTCTGAGTAGTAAACAGGCCGTGTTTATGGTAATCTTGTAATTAATCATTTAATGTGTACAGATGAATTAGTTAAATTTGCTTGCAGCAGCTGTTATGTTCTTTAATATACTGTGTGTTGCTAATGTGGTGTTGCCATCAAATTCCAGTGTACAAAAAGGCAAATCTAATTAGATATGCCTTCCTGGCACATGATCTGAATGCCTTATTTTGGCCTTCCTAAATGGCCAAAAGAAGGCTTTTAGGTCAGGTGACAGGGAGGCAGTGGAGAGGGTCCAGAGATTGCTGTCTGTCAGGATCAGAGAGGGAAGGAGGCTTACAGGAGGAAACTGGAACAAAACCTTAATCATAACAAGACTAGAGAAGTGTGGAGGGGCACGAGAACCATCACTGGCTACAAGTTCAGCAGCCAGATGGCGGGGGGGACTGTGTACCAGGCCAATTAATTTAATATTTTCTTTAATAGATTCCAGGTTAAACCTCAGAACCCACCACACTTAAGCTTTACTGCAGGCTCCTCAGTCCCTCCCCCACACAACTAAGCCACCATCCATGTGACGTCCATCTCAGCAGATCAGGTGAGGAGAGAGCTGAAACCCCACAAAGGCTGCTGGGCCACATAGAATCAGCCCAAAGGTGCTGAAAGCCTGTGCTCCCCAACTCTTTGGTGTTCTCCAACACATCTTCAACATCATTTCATCAGAAGGGTGGAAAAGAAATTAAGAAATGCTGCTGCCAGCAAGCTGCAATCACAGATAAAACATTAAAAACCATCATTGCAAATGTCCTTGAAATATCGTGATATAATTTTGAGGCTTGCACACACCTAGTGGCAGCACTTTTATTGTGCACTTTTAGAGCCTGTGAATCAGACCGGTAGTGAATGTAGACATGTACTTTGTTGTGCTTTTCACTTAACCTGTCTTTTAGTACTTTGTACAAATGCACACATATGCATGTTTTGATATATTATGGAAGTTTAAAAATGTCTCTGGGCCAATAATCAGGAATAAACTAAACAAAAATTTTAAAATGAAGTTCTGAGAACCCAAATCCTGCTCAGACTAACTCAGACTTCGATGCAGCCTCCCCGCTGCCAGCTTTGACTGGACTGAATATCAGTTACATAACGCTGTCATTCCTTGAATACCATGAATATCTTTTTCCTACACATTTTCTCACAAGCAAAGTTACTGCTGCATCGATCGGTACGACTTTAAGTATGTTCTCACCGTGTAATGTTTGTTTTTTTTTTAATCATTTTTGTATCGTTATTACAAGAGCATTTTATATTACTAAAATTATAATTTTCATTTTATCCACAATGATCATAACTACTTTTTTGTACTGTGCAAAATCTTGTCTGGATGCATCTATCCAGATGCCACTTTAAAGGTTGTTAATATTCATAGGTGGTATCAGGCATTGACACTTGGACTCATGGTAGTGATAGACATATGTGAATGTAGTAAAATTAACAAACACCTGGTGATGAATATTGGGTTCGCCTTCTGTGTATTCACCACCCACAGAACCAAAAGTTTCCAGTGTAAATTGAAAAACAAGTTCCCCTATCTACTTTATCTTCAACTGATCACGTTTGCTAGTGGTGAAAAGTGGTAAGTGCTTGATCATAATGTCTGAATCTGAGTCAACACACTGAATTTAGCACTACGGTAGATTTCAGAAGTGGCGTTGTGATTGTCAGCCTAAGATAACATACTGCTTTGTTCCAGTAAACATCATTCTGTATGTGTGTGTATGTTTGTGCATATTCCTGTAAGCGTGTGCGTGTGCAGTCCCTGAAACAAGCTGAGAGTGGTTTTGATATATACTAGTTTTTCTGGAGAGGATAACAAAGCAACAAACAAGAGCCACATCAAGTCTAAACAGAGGTAATGAATGAGATGTACTCCTGTCGTACTTTTCTCCCCACTTCCTCGATATGCGCTCCATATGGTGTTGGTTAGTTGTGTGTTTTGTGTTGTGCAATCATGCCTGGTTAGGGAAATACAGAGCGTTCAGCTTACACATGCATGCAAATTCATGTAAATCCATTAATTCGCACACATTTTCTGAATAAAACAGATAAAAGCATGACTAAATGTCTGCACACACACTTAGCTCTGCCTCATTCCACTTGAATACAGTAGTTGCGGTCAATGATGTGTTTACACTGTCACTCACAACCAGCTCTGCTTTTGCACATGGCCGTTCAGACCCCATGGTTAAAAACATCCATCATGTTTGACACACATGTACTTTGTGGCTTCACAAGTTATTTCGTTGACATATACTTCTGATCATGTGTTTCACTAAAGTTTTGGTTAGCGAGGCACTTAAGGGTGTGTCATTGTCTGTAAGGTCCCAATAATTTCCTTCCTTTTTCGTTTTTCTCTGCTTGTTCTGCAGAAATGCCAAAGAAAATAGTTCATAAAAGCACAGCTTCAGTGACATTCTCAGTAGAAGGACTCCATTTTAAGATCAACAGAAATTCATACACAGGAAATCATGAAAACTAGAGTTAGAAAATAGAGGCAATATAAACGACATTATGAGAATTTAATTTTCAGGATGCTTACTTTAGGTCTTTATTGTGGGATGTGAGAGTTGCCTGGGGATGCACAGCTAACCTGTTTCCGGTCATGTCCCCTTTAATTTGCAAAATGGTCCCATAGGTGGGAGAGAGAGTCCAGAAATCCATGTGACCCTGCAGACTGTAAAGCAAAATCGGTTTGTTCCTTTCTCAGTTTTACAGCTTTTTACATCTTTATATAATCAAGACTGTTTCTTTCTCTCTCAAACAATGAAGAAAGTGCTTGTTACTTGGGCAACAAGCAAGGGTGCTGTCAGGGACAAAGCAGGAGGGTATCAAGCCAGCTGAAGCTGAAGTTGTGTTGCTGACTTCTCTGCAGGGACTACTTGCACGTATTGCACATGCAGTGTTAACACACACATACACACATACACACACACACACACACACACACACACACACACACACACACACACACACACACTCCCAGTGATGTCCTGTCCTGTGTGCAGCCTGCAGGAACTCCTCTAATCTAACTGGTGTATCAAGATAAACAAGCATCTTGAAAGTGCGTGCAGTTGACTCTCTTGTGCAATTACATCTTGATTTGAAAAACAGATTTTCTGCAGTTTGTTCTTAGGAACAAAAGCTATGAGATGTGATGTTTGGGTAGAAATGATCGGAATATAATACACACAGTAGCATTCCTGGTACTTCTTACAGTCTCATTCAAATATGTTATTTTAACTGAAACATCTAGTTATATTTCTGATGCTGTCTGCTTTCTCTTATTTTATTTCTTATATACCCGTGGTTCTATCTGATGTACAAGGACAATTTCTTATATCTTCTAAAACTGCTGAATTATAGTAGCTTAATAGAAAAAGTAAGGTCTCTAACCAATTCTGCCATTTATTTGGACAAAGAAATAGTTACTGTCTTTATTCTTTTAACCTGCTACACGATGGCATTGATTTTATATAGACATAATAATGACAGCAACATATTTCCGTGGCCATCGTTGATTTTTTCCAGTCATCTTTGTTTGTGTCTTTCTCTTTTCGAGCTTAGAAACTTGCAAGCCACTGTTACCCACATTGACTTATCCTCAGCAAAACAAAATCTACTACATATCCACTGTGCAGCATTTGATCATAATTTCAGCTCAGTCTTTATTTTCCTGACAGGTTCGGCCAGAACAGCCTGAGTCACTCATTGTTTCAGTCCTCCGATGACCTTCTGACAACGTGTTATGAAATGTTTATTCCCTGCATATACATCTTTTTTTGTTGTTCAGAATCCTTTTGAACTTCAAGAGCAGACTGGGTTTGTGAATGTAGTCTCTGAGACTCCTACGAGAGAGGAAAATTAATGTCATCTTAGCCAAACTTTCCCTGTTGTTCTTGTATCATTCATTATTGATGCTAGGTTGTGATGGAGCAGATGAAGCAGATTAGGCCTCTACAAACAATGATGGCACGTTACGTGGGCATTATGAACATCCTGCCCTCGTGAGCACACAGAGAAGGTCATCTTCTTCTATTTTGTCCATTTACCTGTACACCTTAAAAAATGAGTGTACTTTATATTTTATATTATTACTTCTGTGACCTTTGGTCAGTCTGATCCATTAGTTCTCAGGAACAGAGCTTGAGCGTGTATGTTGGTGTTATCTTCTCATTCATTTCATGTTTTTATGTACAGAATGTGCTGGAGCCGGTAACTAGAAAAGAAGGGAGAGAGAGCGAGAGATGGAGGGATGGGAAAAGAGATGAGTCATTTTCTCTGTAAGACACTGTTGTTTTCCACTAAGCCCTGTTATTTTTGGTTATAAATGGATGCCAGGTAGTGGGTGGATATTTTTTTCTTTTTTTTTTCACTTTTGGTGTAATTTTATAATGGGGTCAGACTGTAGTTAAACTTGAAACATTTGCATGAACTTGTCCCTGGTTAACCCTTTTCTCTATCTATATGTATTTGTAAATTGTAAAATTATTTGGCATAAGATTCAAAGATGTGGTTGACCATACTGAAACACTCTATATGCTGTGAGGTTTGACACATACGCTCTCTGTAGCCCACAACATAGTTATTTATTTATTTATTTATTTGTCATTTGGGTGCAGTGGTATACTATCACCTCATAAAGCTGATACGGTGAATGTGTTGGCTTCATGCGTTGTTGTGTTTCTGGCTGAGAAAATGTGTAAATGGTAAATACTCTGCTGTGCTCTCAGCAAATCAGCTTGTCTGGCTTTTAGTGTTAGACAGGTATTCTACAGTAGCTTATAATGAAAATGTCAGTAAAAGAGAGGTTAAACTTGCAGGCTGTTAAATCAATGCAGCACGGTACTAAGGCTGATCTCAGCCGTCAGTCCTGAAAGTGTTGACAGCTTGTTTAGGAGAACATCATCATGTCATATAATTGTACATAGTTGTTTTGCAAGTGTCCCATAACTACGGAGCCCACAAAACCCATTCATAGTTTATGACATTCAGACAAGGAATGTCCACCCAAATGGGTAAGGGAAAATAAAATCTAAACCAAGTCTCCTTACTGTGTACAGTAAATACTTAATTAGCAAGAACCCTGCTGGTTCTTAAGATGCCAGCCTTGAAACCCATTTTGAACAATTATGTATGCCGGTGAGCCTAATGAATCAGGCAGTATTAGATTTAAAATACAGATGGAGTAGAATTGAATTGGATAATAGGAGTGTGAATGGAAGCTTATGTCTGTGTTTGGGCCTGAAGGAGCTCATTCAAGAGGCCATTTGCACTCAGTTAAGCTGCCTGTGAGAGTTTGTCTTTTTTTTATCACACTTAATCTCTGGCTGACTTGCTGCACTGTAACCACTTTCACTCAATGACTCATCTCAGTCTATTTATCGTGTGTCTATAGTGCTCTGTTTCCGAGGAAAACACAAACATTAAAACAATCATGCACAGACCTATTATAAATTGTCAGCCGTCACTGTCATTATGTGTATAAATATATAGATATGACTTCCTCGACAACTCATTAACATAAGCTGTGAAATCAGTGCAGCAAAGGGCATTACTTGGTATATTACACACACACACACATGTACAGTACATGCCTTTATTTGACAAGACCTGAATGAAGAAATATAAACGCACTTATCTCAGACAGCTTATATTGTATATCACTCTGTTTAATATTTCTGCTCCTACATGATAGTTGAAGATACAGATCTTGATATAAGCAAGCTGGCACCTCAGCTATGACACATTAATCCACATTAGTCCTTCTATCTGTCTTTCACTGTTACATTTATATACTTAAAAGAAAGTTTTTTTTATTCTTTATTCCGCCTTTACATCAGGATCATTTAAAGAAATAGTAGTTTTGTAGTGCAGCTTTCAAGTTTTGTGCCACCTCAGAGTGACCTTTTATTTGCCTCGTGCCTTTTTTATAATGTCCAAATGCATTTTATCTGTCCTCCCACTTCCTCACTTACCAACCTGTGTCACATTATAAAATATTATATAAAAGGTACATTACAAAGGCAAAGCTGGCAAACTAAGTAATATTAAAAGCAGGGTTTTACTTTAGATAGAAACAAATGCGTGGAAATTATATTATTGTCTTTGAAACCTTTGCCCAGAAAAGTGGTTTGTGTATTAATGTTGGGGTTTTTTCCTCCTGTGAAAGGTCATTCATTCCATCTATGTTAGAGATTGACACGTTTATTTAGGTAAATACCAGTCACCTCTTTTGTCTTTGTCTCTTTTTCCATTAACCTATCTTGGGACCACAGATTTAAAATGTGGCTTGTTGATCCTCAGTAGCCATAGGAGCTGTGTGTGTGTGTGTGTGTGTGTGTGTGTGTGTGTGTGTGTGTGTGAGAGAGAGACACAGTGAATCATCAGGAATCCATGTGTTCAGCCTGCTTGGATTAGAGGCATTATAAATTGAGACCTGTGTGATTATACCATAAAGTTAAGCTCCCTTGCATACAGCGGAAAAAATGGGTACATGTTATCGTAGATGCCCGTAGATTTACACTGCACTGATTTACAGCATGTAATGTTCGTGTATATATAAGTCATTTACAGGATTTGTCATGTTAAACTCCTGACAATGTGTTAGTGTACTGTTGATGTTTATATTACAGAGTCTATTATGTATCTATACTTTATCGATCACTATATAAAATTTGATCAGAGATGATAAAACCATCTGTCATTCTGCAGTTTGAACTGAAATTATGAGGGAGTGGCTGTATTTTTAACACAATGTTTAAAAGAGTCAGGCTCTTTTCCCTCAGTAAGAGGCACTTCTGCTTCGCTGGGTGCCAGGTCCTTCTCCTTCAGAGCTCCTCTCCTTTTAACAGCTTGCCAAGCCACATCAGGGAATGTGAGAGAGTCTGTTTTCAAGCACTGACTCAAGATCCATTCCTGCAGTTTATTATATCTTAACCTCTACCCTGACCCTGAACTATGTCTGCAAACGCAACCACCTACTTTTTATGACACGGTGCTTTTTGTTTTTCCTCGATTGTTTTGGTTTCTGTGTGTCTGGTGTTATCTGTTTGTTTACGATCATGTTAAAATGAATGCTTCTTTAACTGCTGTACATCTTGGTAGGAATATGCCACTAAATCACTTTGAGAGTTTAAATGTCAGCTATGTGTGCGTGTGTGTTGTTGGTGGATTGGAGGTCGGCTGTATTGATTTACACCTGCATACTTGGCAGTCTAGACAAGCTGTGAGCACTCCCATCACACAATACTGGGTTGGAAGATAAACTGATCTAATGTTGCCATTGTAACTATTACCTTCAGAACAAAGTTGCTGGCGGCTTTGCAAAGGGGCCATCTCTGTGTCCAGTATGTCCAGTCCCACAATGACAGGGAACTGGAATGACAAGGTGAAAACATGGAAGGCATGTTTTGGTTTATTATGCTTGTGAGGAGTACCGAGTTTCAGACTTGTTTTTTTCTGTTTCTCCTCCATCCGCTGTTCACTCCAATTAACACATGGAAATAATGCACTAATGAGTTCACCTCCTGCCTTTGGAGGAGATAAAGGCAGCTACGGATTAGTGTTAGATATTGTGTAAGCTTTTGGGTGGCAGTTTTTAAAATAGCAGAGCCACCAAATAAGTCGAATCAAATAAAACAAGCCTGTATATCTGTTTGGCACCAGGAAAAGTGAACCCACTTTAAAATAACAGAGGGCATAAGCAATTATTATCATTACAGTTCATTAAAGTAACTGGTTATTGCTCTGAATTACAGACAACTGTGTTTTAAATCATTGAACTGTCTACTTCTAAATGTAAATTTACTTCAAGAGAAAGCAATCATCTGTATGACAAATAGAGTGTAAGCCTTCATCTTAGTGGTACAACACACTACAATTTCAAATATTTTAGATACACTGCAGAAACCTCGGCTGACAAAGCAATTGTTCAGTCACCATTTCATATTACTGAGAGAAAACTATTTTTCTGATGAGTGTATTTTGGATGCTAAAAAGAATGTTAAGTGAATATAAAGTAAGAGGAAGTCCTCCAAAACGCTGTCTGGCCGCAATGAGCACCTTTCACTTAGCTAATATGTTATGTTTGGCCTGTTGCCTTTTTTACTTAGACATGGGGATTTTAGCAGAGAAAGCCTTTTTAACTTTTTTGGGACCTCAGCAAGGTCACACGGATGTTTTCTGGACTTTAATACAAGTTTGGTCATCAAATGGTTTAATTTCACAATACCATAATCTTATATTAGGGTGGAAATATTTTTAATATAAGTTTGTGGATCAGCATTTTTCAAAAAATACAAATTGTTTCATCCTGTAAATCACAAGCACCTTGAAAATGTGTTAAAACACTGATAAATACATTTTCTCAATGCTATGTAGTTCAGATGATGAACGAAAGATTGTTACAGATTGGTGGGCCGCAACCCATCTATGGTAGCAAATACTGGAGATTTGGTGGATGTCCATTCTCGATCCAATCATGATGGTGCTACCTGAATATATTAAAAACTTCTTTTGCCTCTTTCCCATATTCTTGAAGTATGTTACAGGATCAAATTTTCTTATATTTACTTATTCAAAAAAAAAAAAAAGTCGCCATCTTTATTTAACTAAGCAAATGGGTAAGAGTCTCCCTTTGATGGATAATTATGTTTCAGCTGCCAAGTTATTTACTTTCTTGTATTTGTATTTATTTCTTAAACAACCATGTCAGAAGACACATCCTGTGGTCGTGGAAAAGATGGGAATCTGTTTCAGAAGGGTCAAATTATTGGCATGAATGAAGCAAAGAAAACATCTAAGGAGATTAATGAAACTACTAAAACTGGGTTAAGAACTGTTCGATGGAAGAAGGTCATGTGATCTGATGAGTCCAGATTTACCCTGTTCTAGAGTCATGGAGCATCAGGGTAAGAAGAGAGGAGGGTGAAGTGATGCACCCATCATGCCTAGTATCTACCGTACAAGCCTGTGGAGGCAGTGCTATGATCTGGGGCTGCTGCAGTTGGTCAGGACTAGGTTCAGCAATGTTAGGTGTCCAAAGAATGAGGTCAGCTGACTACCTGAATATACTGAAGGACCAGGTTATTCCATCAATAGGTTTTTTCTTCCCTGATGGCACGGGCATATTCCAAGATGACAATGTCAGGATTCATCAGGCTCAAATTATGCAGCGGTCCGACTATTGTTATGTTATAGAAGCTTATCGGCACGATGCCACGGCGAATGCGGGAGTCAAAAAACAATTTTAGTGGGTGACTTTTTCTTGTTTTGGACTTGCAGTGTATTTACAAAATACAAATAAGTTGGTGCATGAAAATCTTTTCTTTGTACTCGTCTTTTAAATTAATTAAGGTTCAAGTGAATTAACAGATCAAAGATTTTAGTTTTTATTGTATTATTATTTAGAAAAAGCACCAACTTTACTGGAAATGGGGTTTATAGTTTCAGCGTGGCACTGCCAAGATACAGCAGTTGTTAGCTCATTTATCTCAAATATTCAAAGTGGCTGTAGTAAATGGTACTTCAAAGACCTGCATCTGCATCCAGGCATTTGAACTGAACCATTGCATTGACATCTAACACATTTTTATAAATTTACATTCTTGGAAAATTAACCAAATTATCGGTTGTAAAACAGAACTGCCAACAGTCTCCTTGAACATTTCTAACCTTTAATCACACTCGCTAGATTTAATAATGTTGTTTAATCTTGTGGTACAGTCCCCACGCACTGTTGGCACGTTTGCCCTCTGACTTCAGGAAGTCCTTCTACTTGTTTTGTTTTTGTTTGCTTTTACTTTAGTATTTCCTTTCATTCTCTGCTTTCCTAGTTTCCTCTCTCTGTCCCTTCCCCCCTCCTGCACCTTATTTTATGCTATTTAGGTGTTGAACCTCATATATACCTCCCCTTCATTTCCTGTTTTCCTCTTTTACTTGTTAGTATATCACTGCTGTTCACTTTTCTCTTCAATTTATTGAGTTTGCATTATTCGTCTTAATCTTTGACATTTGTCCCTCTCCTGCCCCTTCCATGCCCATCTTCTGCCCCTCCCTCCTCTTATTTCCTTTGTTTAAATCCTTTCCTTGTGTCAGTGATTGCTTGAGCTATATATTTGTGGAGTTTGCCCTCATGTCACACACTCTAATTATCATGTTAACGATTAACCTTCAGATTTCACCTTGCTTGTCGTTTGCCTTCACTCCTTCTCACTAATGACATACCTACAGGCTATTTTAGTTTTTGGCGTATCAGACATGCACGCTTCTGGTAGAGCAGAGGCAAAGAGAAATAAAAGGAAGTTAATAGTGTGCTTGGAGTAGAGGGAGGAAATAGTTGAGGTGTAAAGGAAGAGGCTCCGTGTGGGAGTGTGGGGTTTATCAATGACCATCTGAGTCATTCAAGCAGTTAGATTTAAACTTGAGGAAGGACAGCAGAGAAAGACTAAAGTGGAATTTCTACCTCTAAACCCTGAGGGATTTTGTCCTGAGGTGTGTGGACTGAAAGCTACTGTGGCCGCTGGAGGAAAATGTACAAAGCCCCTTAACAGTAGTAAAAGGTCAGTTGTAGCTGTCTGTTTGTGCGAGGTATCCTAATATTTCCTGTGTATCCAAATTTATTTATCTATTTATTCTTCAGTGTTTCCAACAAAAGGCAGCTGAAGGTTTCATCTTAATTAGTGTCTGTGTTTCTTTGCATTAGGTGGATGTATATATGCATGCATACGTATATACATACACTTACAAGATCGTTTTCATCAAATTGTGATGTTGCCTATGAGGTGAAAATTTATACGCAAATGTTAAAATATATAGTTGATATTATTAAATGATTTTATTGTTGTTTTGCTTGTAAAAATATAGTTATGAGTAATGTGTGACTCATGACCGGATATGCCATTAAATTAATTAAGAGCACTTTAATGGGCATGATCTGCTTTTATTGCTGTTTTCCAATTAAATCAGCATGAATTTTTAAAAATAAACTAGAACCATTAGCAAACCAGACGAGAGCTAAACCAGACAATCCAAAAAAGGACAATATAGAGGTGTGTAGGAAATATAATACCTACACAAAACCCTTCGTTTACCAGTATTTATTAGCAGATACATTTTCTCTGTCATAATTATAGTATTTTAATATAGCTGTTAATGCTTATCATAAGCAATGAAACAATAAATACCTCAAAAGGTTATGAACTATAAACAATAGAGTTCACTATCTATATCTCCAGTCTATAACAAACTATAATTTCAGATAAGCTGCAGCTGAATTGGCTCTGCTGAAGCAAATGCAGACATCACATCTGTCAATGTGCGAAGTACAACTTTTATAGTTTGACGTGTCTGCCAGCTGCGCTATAGTACGATTATATGTAATTAAGAACGTTAAGCTATTCAACATTGTGCTGTCTTTGTGTGGTGCAGTACGCAGAATTAAATTAAGTTACATAACTCTTTTGCCAGATTTAACTGTACTGTATTTAATAAATAGTAATATGTTTAGTCTTTAAATCCTGGTGATTTTTGTCTTGTGCTCCTTTAATGCTCCCTGTGCTCACCACAAATCAGATAAACAACTTTTGAACCAGATGGAGGTACAGCTTTTTCACTGTCTCAGTATTTGGCTGATGGCACTGTTCCTGCTACCCAGCAGGCATGATGTTCTGAGGTGAGCTAGAATATTAAACCTGAGCTATGAACAGACCACACACTTTAAAGTAAATCTTATTGGTAAAAGTAGAGACTCCTTAAGGCTGGAGTTTAGTGAGAGGAACTGATAAATATTGGAAAGGTCAGATTTGTTTTGTGTTTTTATTTTAGGCACATTCTATTTGTTAATACTCAGATCACATTTTATGACAAAGTAATGCAGAAAACCATGATATTCCAAAAGGTTCACATACTTTTTCTTGCCCTAGTATATTGTCTGTCTCTGTGTGTATAGTTTGTACTCACTACAAACTACAGACTGAGGTCTCACTAAGCCATCACAATTAAGCTGCCAGGAACAGCACTGTGCAGATCACATGACACCCTTGGGCCCAGAAAGGCTTTTTGCCATGCACAGCCATTACAAACAGCTGTGAACTATGAAGACATTTCCTGAGTATCACATTTAAAAAACTATAAGTTGTGTTCGAAATTTGACATTTTGGCCTGAGGGTGGCACTTGTGCAAAGCTTGTGTAGTGTGCAATGAAAACAGTTCATCATTTTTATTTCTTTAATCCTCACTTACTTGTCCACTTATTTTTCTACACTTATATTTCTTCCACCATCTTCCTTTCTACATGTCTTATTTCCTTTACTAAGCTTGTTTTTCCTTTTCTGTTTCCTTTTTTTCCCTCTTTCTCTAATTGCCCTCTTTACTTTTCTCCTTTCATTGCTGCTGTAATTTTTTCCCTACTTCATTCCTTTCTTTACAAGCTCCTCTCTGTCTTTCCCTCTCTTCCTCTCGCTCCTCCCTCTCCATCCCCTTGTCTGTCTGCCAACAAACCGACGGCCTGTACGTTTTCATCCTTTGCCTAGAAAACAAGGTCTAAAGTTCAAAGCTGCTCTTGTGAATTGGCGGTAGGAGCGAGAACACAGAAGGAGGCCAGGCCTGGGTCAAAACAGATTTGAATATCATTTCAAATAGATGGAATTTTAATCTAATTAGACACCATTTTGTGATTTCAGTACACATAGTTATAAAATAGAGAAATAAAGCAGCTTTTAACTACACTTAGTTTTACCACTTTTGTGAGAGAACAAAATAAAATTATATATTAAATTTGTTCATGTAAGTTGCTCAGTGCACTACAAACCTTATTATACCTTATTTTTCAGGTACTGTGCATTGTCAAACAGTGTTTGGTCCAGTTCCACAACACTGTTGAGGAACTGGAGCTTATTGTCAGGTCTCAAGTTGGAAAAGTGTGAGATAAAGCAAGTAAAACTAAACTAAATAAAACAGGCCACATGGATTTGTGTGTGTGTGTGTGTGTGTGTGTGTGTGTGTGTATGCAAGAGACTTAAACCATTCAGAAACTGTTAAAATGATGGAGTAAGTGGAGGAGATAGATGAAATACTTGAGATGTTACTACAGAGGTAGTACAAATTACATATCTGGCATGTTGTGTGTAATATTCTATAAATATAACAGTTCCTTTGTGTGTATTCATGTGTGTGTTTGAGTGTGTGTGATTGTTTTTTTGTTTTTTTTTCACCATACTATACGTTTACACAGCTGGGGTGTTTGGTGCTGTTCTCATGTTAGAGTCTGTTTGACACAGGTGAGGTTTATGAATGTGTGTGTGTGTGTGTGTTTGTATGTGTGTGCACTTCCTCTGCTGTTAAGAGACAGTGAAGCAGGGTGCCCACCTGTATTTATTCCATCTCTGCTTCCTCCAGCCTCTGTTATTACAGTTCCAGTATAAAACAACCACCCACTAACCGTTACTAACATAGGCTGGCACACCATACAGACAATTACCAGCATCTTCAGCGCTTCTGCTGGTGAGTGAGTGGGTGTGTGAAGGAGATAAAATCTTGCCCTGATTACGATTATTGTGTGGTGAATGTGCTTGTATTTGCAGAAGTTCAATTAAGGTAAACTCCCTTAGAGTGAAGCATGTACAGCATTACAGCTCAGAGGTGATGCTACATGTGCTGATTATTTACAGCTACAATAAGAATTAACTTTTTTAAAAATGTAATTCATAACCCTGTGTATTTAATGTTCACACAGAGTCATAAAAGTTCATGAATAGACAATAATTTATTTGCATCTCTGGTCTTGTTTGCATTTACATCATCATTAGAATATTTTTGACCATATGGACAATTCACAGTAAAGCATTGTTCCACGAGTTTTGTATTTGACTTTCTGGATAAATAAAGAAAAAGGGTTTGTTTTCATTTTTTGATAAAATAGTAAAAAACAAACAAACATGTAAAAGCGTCACTGGTTTGCAATATTTTATTGTGCAACTGTCTCAGTGAAGTCCATGACAACAGGTTTGATCACATGCGAATTGTTCAGTGAATCATTTTGCGATTGTTAAGACCTGCCCAAACTGGTTGAAGTGAGAGCCACCTACAGTAATTATGAGTAAGTTTTTGTATTTGTGCTTGTGTTGGGAGGTGTGTCACATATTAACCAATCACATTCATTCCTCTTTGTGGCATACTTCTACAGCCAATTAGGAGACTCTATTAGTGTCTTTCAAACAGACGTCACGCACACACCCACACACACACAATCAGATGCACGTGCACACTCATAGCACCTTTTAATGGCTGCAGGCTCAGTTGTTTGTTGTACACGCACATTGCTGGATCAAGTCACAGCTCTCACTTCTTGCGCATCAGTGTTTGATGTCCTCTGACGCTGCTGTATCATATGGTACTGAAGAGTATCATAGTAAGTTTCACTGCCTTCTTTTCAAGTGTCGTTGTTTACAGTTACTCACTTTAGAATATGTTGTAATGTATGTTGTAAATTCATTGTTTTTAAATGACTGTTTAATTATTCTTATTAGGTATTGTCTGTACATATTTGCATGTAGTGATCATATTATTAGTGGCCATATGTAAAAATGTCTCCCATTTTGTATTGTTTTCAGTACAAACACTGAGAGTTTGTAGTTTGTATTGAAAATCTTGTTGTTGCTTAAATATTCAGGCTTCTGTACACATTGTGATAAACAGAATCTAAACTGGAGTATTATGAGCCTGCTTTAAGTTAGAGATTTTGGATGACTTGACTTTTGAGGTTGTTGGATTGGTGGGATACACATGCTAGTGAAGCTTTCTTAACTTACTTCTGATGTCCAGGATTCATGGAGACAAATATGAACCAAATGGCTGGAGCCGGACTCTTTTACAACATGTAAAAGTCTTGTAACTAGACCTTTCATCTGTGATTTTTTGAGGAAGGTATACAGAGAGGCCGCTTTGTGTTTGTGTGTGTGTCTGACACACTCTGCTGCTTTGCTGTACTGTACTGCACTGAAGTTAATGGCAGTGAGCTGTTACGGAAAGCTCACTGTGAGGCTGTTGTTGGTGAAAGTAGGCCACAGCGCCTGTTGTGCTCCCTATAGAGTAATCCCCTCTATATGCAACAGATTCCATTTCTATTGCTACCTGAGTTGGAAACAGGACTGGGCTGTGAAACCTTGTGGTAGGAGAGAGCGCCACTTTTCTAGTCTTTGAAAGGAAATGTTGAAACCACTGAGCCTGACATTGCTTACTGGTACTGCCTAACTGAGCACAGGGGAAGATTGTCTACTGTACCTGCGTCTTCCTTTCTAATTATCAGAAAGTGAACAGGAACAGGAACTTCAGCATAGATTAAATCTTTTAAGTTCACTAATAAAAATCAAATCTTTACAAAGGGGATCACATGCTTCTCCAAAACCACAGGTTGTTTTTTTTAATCCATCTTTAGCTAAATAATTAAGCTGAACTTTAAAAAATAAAATAAAATAAAGTAATCTACAACAGCTTTTAAATACAATAAAATATTCTAGTAATATTTAGAAATGTATTTACTAACTTCCCTAACAATAAAAACTTGGTGATGCTGTTAATTATGAATTAAACAATTTTGGCATTTTAAATTACTAACATAATGACAGGCTACACCTGTAGTGGTGGCAGGGGGTTGGAGCAGAGTATCATTATTCAGTCTTCAAGAATCTGGCACAGATTAACCCAGAAGGGCCCCTTTCAAACAATGCTGATGCTTTATTGATCCCTGTGGGGAAATTATCTTTCCTCTTTCTTCACTGGAAGGTCAGATGTTAGTAGTAGGGTCACTAGTTTAATAGGGGTTTGGGTGCAGTAGTTCAGGGACATTGGAGTGCAGTGCAGATGTTTGCTGGTGTGGTGGCGCACACTGAAAGTCTCTGTTTAGGGACAATCTCTTTAACCTCTTTACTCCCCTCCTGCCAAGTTCAAACCACTTCAGCAACATGTGGCCACTCTGTAAACATGTGATACAACATGTGGGACAGATGCCAGTTAAACAAGAATGCCAAACATTCTACTGCTGCTTTTACAATGCATTTTTTGACCAAGTGAAAACAGCACTAGCTCCACTAGGTCACCATGTGATGCTTTATCTATAGTTTCTTTCTATATTTTACTTAAAATCACATCGCATTTAACAGTTTATAATCGGCTTCATGAGCAACAAGATGACTAAATTAGCTCCAGGAAAGAATTTTGTATTTGTGGTTCTCAAAGTGGGATCCAACGGGTATTATTGTCCAGACTGTTTTCACTTTACTAATAAACAGTGAAATTCTACATAACAGGGGTCTGTAATGTTAAGAATCTGCTGATACAACATGTTCATGATACATGAATTGCAATTCAATGTATTATGATACTGTAATATATTTTTTAAATAAAATGTCATAGTTTAAAGAACATGCTCACAATATACACAACACTGCCATCTAGCAGTCCATAGTTTAAACACAACATAAAATGAACCATTAGCCATACATCTTTCCATGTAAATTATTAATTGAAAATCAATAGTGTATCACACAACACAATGTCGCAATACCTAAGTCAATCAATATTGTCTTGCACCCCTACTAAATAAACAATTGACATTTCTATAAAAGGAAGTATGCGACTTTGTTTCTGTACACAAACCTCCCCTCTACAAATTGTGCAGTATGTCATTTATTAGAGCAGTTTTGCGACAAAGTACAAATAGTCAGAAACCTGTACTTATACTGATTTATCCTGTTTGTTGTTCAGCAACTTCAATGGTTTCTACTACTCAACAAAATCCACAGTAATCAGTTTGTTCTGTGGTTTGTGAAGACTGTGAAAAGAGCACGCACACAGGCAGGAGCCACCGGATCTTCATTAATCATCAGTGTTGGTCTCAGGCTGTAGTGACAAAATGCTCAATCATTGTGATGAGATTTGAAGGCACTGGTACAGGTTAATCAATACATTGATAAGACCACCTCATGCTCCATTTAACAGAAGGCCTCAAACACAGGCTGGTAAAGTAGTTCAAGCCTAGCAATTATTACACAGTGTAAATACAGTACATTTACAGTACACACACAAATTCCTAATGCATAGTATAGTCTTGTTTTTGAAGGTGATATTTTCAGATTTATGATGGGAGGAGAGCACGAAGACAAATGCAGAGCAAATGCCACAAAAGGCCACAAAAGGGACTGCAATGAAAGGCAAAAGAGCAAAACAGAAAGTTACAAGAATACTACATGGAGCCTTTGAAGGAGGTACAACAGTCTGGGATTTGTTTATGTTGGTAGAGTACTTTACAAAGCAGTAGAGCATTACAGTGGTTATTGGGGTAAATACTAATGTGACATGAGCTGCTAAGACAGGAGCTGCTGTTTTATACTTTTTTTTACTAGTGGTGTTTTTCTGAAGACCATTATATAACACATACTTTGGCAGTTTTTCAAATATATGATGCATAAAAACTTGGCTAGTAAACATCCTTTCAGTAACCTGTACAGATGCTCTACAGGACTGCCATTATAGGTCGGTACTATAATGGCTGTTATGTACAACCCTTTATTCATTTTTAGGGATACGGAAAAACAAACTGTTCTGGACAGTGATTCAGTAAGGAATGCCCAATATCAGTTTGCACACAATGTGGTGTTCGGGTCTTAATGATCCGCCTAGCTCCACCAAGTGTTTACATGGTAGGAGGGGATTTATAAATTTTAACACGACTAGATGGCACTCAGCTGCACTGCCCACTGCTCTGATGAGGAAAATACAGTAACATCAGCATCAGCAAAACACAGAGCGAGCGGCTCTGCTGTAATCCAGCCTCATTATCCCTCTCACTAAATGTTTCATCTGTTGACTGCATAGTTCTCAGAAGCAACACGGACAAATGTGTTTACAACTAAGGATGGACACTGAGCTCGGTTGGATCGTCGGCAGAGGCAAATAGCAAAGTGAAAACATAAAGGGAGGAAATAAATTCGTTTTTTGGGATGGGGACCTTGCCTGTTGTCTAGGCAAGGACAACAGGCAAGAGAAGCAAGCACTGTCATTGCTATGACAACAGAAATGTGACTTGAACATGTGTGTTTCATACATAAAATAAAGAATACTACTGCAGTGCAATGGTTAAGTGACCTATTCAGCCCATACACATATTCTACACATACAATATGAGCAGATGTCCTATAAAAAATTTGAATCAGTCTGCACATGTGCACCCTAAGGCTGAGAAAGGACCTTGTGAATTGCATTTAGTCAAGGTTGGAAACATTTTGTTTGTAAAAGTCAGTGTTTTACAACACTGTTGACGTAGCATGGGATTTTCATTGTGTGAACACCATTGTGTGACTGTAGAGGTGAGTCACAAGGTTTTAGCAGGGGATATGAGGTGAACATTTCTACAGTGTAAATAAGTCATCCTGGGACACTCAGCTGACTAACCCTTACCCCAGAGAGTTCTTGTTTGTTGTCAGGACGATACTGAATGAAGGCTCGCTTGTATGTTCTGTTTTATGCTCCAATCTATTCTTGAGTACAAAAGGAAACTAGCACTGAAACACATTCTTTGTATGCTTGCATAGTTGGCTAATTGAAAACTGATCCAGATTCTGTTATGCAGGGACCCACAGTCCTGTAGGGTAGTGTCTCAAGTCGTGTAGGATGTGACAGATGACAGAAATTCAGGAAGTTGGCAAAATAGTTCTGTGTGATCATACCACACATTTCTTTTGTCAGCAGAATATCTGAATCAAGAGGCCTTTAAAATGATGTGCTTAGTAAAATACTTCTGTTTTCCTGATTTTTTAGCAAAGAGGCAAAACGAGACTGAAACCTTTCTATAATATTCAAGTAATGTTCTGTAATAATATCACATTTATTGGTATGATGATGAAAATGAATATAGCTGCATGGGCTCAGAACTTTTTGGGAAACCATTGTCACTAAACACAGACTGCTGGTACAGCCACAAATGCAACAGGAAACTCTGATGTGCAAGGAGGTTGTTTGCAGAGATGACCCTGAATTCTCTAGGCCCAAACTTATGCCACACGATCAGTAGTAACATGTTCCTTAGTTAGTCAAGGTCTCATTTCACCTGGTTTTCAGGGAAGCAAACGGCAACATCTTTGATGGCAGGGAATGCATGGACGTGTTTCATCTTCACAGTGCCAGGCATCTTTCTAAAATTGTGACAACAGCGTGGCTTTGTGGAAAAGTGTGTGTGCAGTCTAGTCAAGCACAGATGTGTTGCACATCATAAGAGGAGAATCCCACAACTGTGACGGTGGACTGCTGAGTTACTGAAGTCTTATATCCAGCAAGAAGGGGCAAATATTCCAATTGCAAAACTGCAACAGTTATTGTCCTTAGTTAAAGTGTAATTAAAAGGTAAACTGATGTAACTCTCTCACAATCTGTTATTTACAAAATACAATTAAATCCTTTCTGTGTGCTTTGTCAGATAAAACCACAGAAATCACAGATTTTAGTTACTATTGCATTTCTTCAACTTTTTTGTTAATAGATTTTGTGTCATTTGTGCAATGAACATCAGTTCTTTATATTAAATTGTGTACATTAAATTGCAGTTGATTCCAAATGCTGCATTTCAGTGATACTTAATCCTCTCTGTATCTGTGGACGTACTTATAGTAAATCGCCATGTTTTCCTCATAAACAGAATTGGTCTAACCTTAGCAGGCTAACACGTTTAATAAATCAGTTCTCCGGTGTCGACATTTGAGAACTGATTTATTGACTTAATTAAAATGGATCCATGAAGAATCCATTATTCACAGCTCAGTTCTGTTTTGTTCAGCAACATTGCTTCTCTCGTCTCTCCCAGTTCAATTCAATTTGTTTTGTTGGCTTGAATGTCATATTAACTAGCACGTAACCGTCCAAATAAACATGAAAATTTAATAAACTAATTTACAGCACAATTGGGGTTTAGTGAGATTGAATCAGTTTTAACACTTGGATTACACTTGGATCTCCTTCTATCTCAAAACACATTTGAATTAGGTTCATAGTTCTGCCAACAAAGCATTGTTTGATGAAACTGTCCAAAAATGATGTGACTTACGAAGAATATATTTTCTTCCTCACTGTTATTTCTATTATATTTTATTTTATACCTGTCATGATTTTTTTTTCTAATAAAGTAGAAGGAAACATATATAGAATGGTATACAGATGAGAAAAGCACGTCGTAGGAGCTCTTCTCCACCAGTTAATTAAGTGGATTATAAATAAATAAAAATCCTAATTTTTAAATTGGTGTTACAAATGAGAATCAGTTGAGAGAAATAGGGTGATTAATAGGGAACTAACATTGGAGTTGTTAATTACAGAACTCGCACTGCTGTTAATCAGCACCACTAATGAAAAGTGCAGGTTGTTTTTGCTGTTGTTTTCACAGATCTGTCGAGTTGTGCAGCATGCTGCCTCTCCATTTTGCCCCCTCCACCTTTTCCATTATTCACCTGCTGTTTTTGTGTGTTGTTTTTGTGCGCACATCTGCTATGTCAACGGGCTGGTCGCCCACCCACCCCAGCACACACTGTAACTTGAAATTTTGTAATTGAGAGCTCAGTGCTTACGTGTCAATAACACACATACACACAGCTCCACCTACACGGAGGTGTGTGTGTGTGATGTGTCCTGGGTAACTGATGACTGACTCACCTGTGTATGTGTTTTTATTTTCCTAGGAATCAGTGCAGAAACTTCCAGATAGCCAGGATATAATGAGGGCTAATGGAGTCTGACTGTGTTTGTTTCCACCTTTCACTCAAGCTTTCACCTACCTCCCTTCACCCTCTAGACTCTTTTATTATTTCTCTCTCGCCATTCATCATTTCTCTGCGCCAGTTCCTCCTGCAAGTGTTGTATGTCTTTGTCCTCGTTTGACATGAGCCGAGTCCTACTTCTGTGCACGTCAGCTGCCTGCAGACTATATTCTGCAGTCACATGATTGGTTTTCCTGCTGTGCCTAAGTTTATTGCACATACCCCCTCCATTCTTTGTCCTGATTTGTCCTTTTCCTTAAGTGACCTCCCCCTCTTTCACGCGCTAGATTTCGCTCAAAAATATGTAAATTGTGTCTTTAAATACATATTATAGCTATTAAAATTTACTGTAATTATGCGTTTTAAAAACCTTCCTTGAAGAGTGTTCTGTAGAGTGTTCCTGTCTGTACTGCTTCATATTCACAACATAATTAAAAGCAACAATTCAGTCATGATTGTACTTTATTCAGTATGTTTAGTTTAGCTGGAGCTTATTCAAAAGGTCATATACTCGCTTCTGATTTCCATAAAGTTGCTTTTCAATCAGACTTCAGACTGAGGTGCTTTTGAAAAATAAATGTTCCAAAGCAATGATTAGTTTGTTCACAGTTGGTGTGTATTACTCTGCTGCTGTTTATTTCATATGGGATGGCCAGATGGTGTGTGTGTGCTTGTGTGTGTGTGCAAAATGCGAGTGCTCTGAGAAAAAAATGAGATCTATAGAGAATATTTCATCTTGGCAGAATTAAATCAGTCATTCATTTCTTAGCCTTTGGCAAATTGTCGTCTTTTTATCATTAATTCTGTTTCCTATTAACACTGCAATTTCACAATTCTTAGATATTGTGTGTGTGTGTGTGTGTGTGTGCTGAGTCATTCAGCCAATAGCTTCAAGTTGCAGACTGTGGCTGTCAATGCCTTTTGCTAAATATTCTAATAGCCCAACACCTGTTTGTATAAGAAGAGGAAACATACACCTCCCCATCAAGCACACACACTAACACTCCCACACAACACATGAGCAGAGGAAACAAACCGTTTTTTAGCTTTATTCAAGGTCGGCTATCCGTGGATGCACACGCATCTTTACCGTATTTTTATGTTCATGACTTAAATTTGTGAAAGTTAGCAGGTCAGTGGTGTCTGTCTCTAATCTCTGCTCTCATTCCTCACTTTCACTTCAGTGATGGAGCCCATGACGGTGACGACGTCAGTGGTCGGGCCGGACGAGTTCGACCGCAATGCTCCTCGGATCTGTGGTGTGTGTGGCGACAAGGCCACCGGCTTCCACTTCAATGCCATGACCTGCGAGGGCTGCAAGGGTTTCTTCAGGTGGGCAACATGCTTGAGCTGTTTTCACGTTGCAGTCGTGCGTGTGTGTGTGTGTTTCTGTTAATGTTGAGATGTTACTAGCAGCCTTTCATATGGAGGAAGTGTTCTCAGCATCATGTTCTCAAACAGTGTTTTTATCGCCAATGTGTAGTTATCACACTTCTCCTTTTTCTGCCTCCACCGGTTACATTCAATTACAAAAAAAGGTTTGCTTTTAAATTAGACTAATTTGTGGCAGAACTGAGAGGCTTTGTACTAAACTTACTTCTTAAAATATTCATTTTATGACATGTTTGACATGTTTTTGTTGAATATTGGCACTAATAATAATATGTGTAAATATTTTAGTACACTGCCTATTGTGCCCCTCCTTAAGGTACAGACATCATTTTTTTTCATTACAAATTAAATTATCTAGTTTAGGAAGAGGTAAATTAGTAATTACGACAAAGGTTTTAGGTAAAATAATGTTTGCAAATACACATTACATAAGCTGTGATGCTTGTTTTTAAATGTTATGGTAGTATATGTGAAATATACATGTAAAGAAATCACTTTCACTGGATTCATTATTATATAAGTGTTTATAGTGTTTATATTAGAATTTTGTAATTGGAAGTTTCTAGTAACAGATAAATTATCACAAATCACAATTAATTTTAATAAAAAATATTTTTATTACTTCTCAAATGTTTACCTAGCATGATGCATAAAGCCACAACCCTCATCTCTATAACATGGATTCTCCATGACAGTGAATCACTTATTCTAAACAATTGATCATTTTGAACTCCTGTAGACGCAGCATGAAGCGTAAAGCCTCCTTCACCTGCCCATTCAGCGGAAGCTGCACCATCACCAAAGACAACCGGCGTCACTGCCAGGCCTGTCGTCTCAAACGCTGCATCGACATCGGCATGATGAAAGAGTGTGAGTTGACCTTTTCTGATTTCTGACACTGTAGAAATACTACTGATTTAATTAGGTTTTCAAATCAAAGCTTAAGAGCTTTATTATTTAACTGCAAATATTTAAATTTCAAATTTCAAAACAGTTTTACTGTGATCTTTTGTGATCTTTAACCTGCATTAACCTGCACGGATTAAACTTTCATCCAGTGAAGTTTGCTTTTGGTTCCTGAGTCAAATGACTACTTATTTACACACACAAACAATAATGTTGTTGTTATATCACTTAAGAATTCAGTTATTTTGATGGTTAATATAGAGGGTGATGTAAAATATCTGCCTCTGCTTGGCATTCGTTTAATTTAACATTTGTTTTGTCGTCTGCAGCACTAAGGAGCAGCTCATGTTGTTGCTGCTCGACGATCATAGAAACCATTTCTAAATTAGATTTAGTTTGCATTTTGTCAGACCATATTTTAGCCAGTAGCAAAATTCACATTTTTTATGATGGTTTCATTATTAATAATACTTTGCCTTATACTAGTTAATTATATTATTCAGTATTTAGTCTATTACCTGAATAGAAAGATTTAGCATTTAATCTGCTAGTCGTTCAAAGATAACTGCGGCAGATAGAATCAGTTGTAGGGTGTAGACTGAGATGATTTGCTGGGAGGTAACAATGAATATGCGTAAGTCTGGTTGTAACATATGGCAGACTGAGGCTTTGGTCAGATAGTAGCTGCATATACAGTAATAGTATTTTTAATCCTGCTTTCATCCTGACAAATGAAGTTTCATAATTACTGCAGTTTACATGGTGTTAATCATAGCGTATTAATTCATCTTTACTGGATCAAAATCGCATTGTCTAATGTTTAAAGGTTTGACACAGCTCTTCCTTTATGTTGGTTATGCATACAGTACTGGGGGTAGAATGCAAGGAGAGCGCGCTCCGAAAGGAGAATGAGACATCACCTCATCCCATGTTAATGCTAAATGACACCTTGTCCGAAATGATTTGTAATGACTAACAGTGGGGTATCTTTAATCTGCATGTTGACAAATTGTCACATTACTGCACACACTTTATCCGAGTTATTTAAACTATCAATATAACCATGACAAGAGGAGAATAGGAGAGAGAATGAAGGAAACTGGAGGGGTGGGGGTTGGTTAAAATTCTGTTCTCTTTCTTCAAACAGGCGCACAATGGTCTGGCCCACATTTCATTCACAAAGCAAATGTCTTTGTTTGTGTGTGTTTGTGTGAAACAGAGATGATTCAGGACAGGGTTCAAACCAATGATAACAACGGTATTGTGCACAAACAGCCATATGACACTTGATGAGAGAAGAATGAGCGAAAGTAACAAGAGAGCAAAAGAGAGAATCACTATTCGTGTCAACTCTGATTCATTGCTATCGTAGTCGTAGTCATGTGAAGGCAGCAGGTATGTTTTCAACTGCAGTCTGTGACTGAAGCGACGTGCGCTGTGACAAAGTTTTTATAGACTTAAGATGCAACTGTTACATTTAATAGATATTGTACAAATCAAAACAACCACACATTTCTGCAGTTGTACAAATGTTACTAGTAGCATGTGTTATAATGAAATGTGATATTTAACCTGTCCCTTGCCCTGTGCACAGTAGTTACATTAAAGAAGCACAGTGTCTACATAGAAACTGTAACATGAGTTGTCTATGAGTTGTCAAAGATAGGGACAGTACAGAGTGTAAGTCATTCATGCTTTGGAAACCCCCAATCCTTAAAAAACAAATATGAAACAAAAACTGAGCTTTAGTTTAAACAGCTAATAATAAAAAAAATAAATGAAATGAATCATTCTGATTTAGAAATGTGCTGTCATGGCTCTTGTGTTGACACACTTAGGCAACACCTGAGATGACTTTGCCATGATGTCAAATTAATTTACTTTCATCCATGTTTTATTTCTAGATTTGTACAGTATGTTATGTGCAAAACCAGTGTTTAGGAATGAAAGTACAATTACAATGCTTCATTGCATTTGTGTTTCTAGTGAACTGGAACATGCAAAAGAGCAGTTACAGTGTGGATAACTGGCTCATAGAGTATACGGACTGTGGCTGGAGCTTCCAGTCAGAAAAATACCAAAAGTGCGCTGAGTTTATTTTCCTGTTTAAAATAAATAAATGTAGGATCAGTAGGTTATGGTAGAGGTACCACTTTTGCCTCTGATTGAGCCAGGAAAAAGTCTATGTCTGTGTCACTTTGTCTACACGTGATTATGTGGACATAATAACATAGCCAGTGTGCCCAAGTAATCTTATTCAGCTGGAGATCAGCCTGAATGGAGACACAGAGCACACGTTTGTAGTAGTTTCACGTTTGCCTTTTTGGGACCTGCCTGTCTGAGGGATTGAACCACCTTCCTCTAACAACCTAGCTGGGAGACCACCACTATCTAATAATATTTCCAACAGAAGATAATATTAGTTTCTGTTAGTTGTGGTTCTATAGTGCCAATTGACAACAGAAGATGAAATATAATTCAGTCATCCTCTGTTTTTGAGGGAGTTGGTCCACCTTTATATCATCCTCTTCTTTATATTGGCAGCGTTGTCTAAGCTTCACTGGCATTTAGATTAGAGGTGTGTGTGTGTGTGTGTGTGTATGTGTTTGTGTGTGTGTTTGTGTGCCCTCTGTGTACTGTGCCAGCTGAGTGCGTAGTAAACACTGCTACGCTGTCACTGTTTGACAGAGGTTAGTGATGCCAGGAATAGACCTCCCTGCTTGTGTGTGTGAGTACGGTTTTGTATGCTTGCTGTGTTTGTCTGTTTGCACGGCTGTGTATTTGTAACAGGATTAAAATCACAGAGTTTCAGAAACATTTTAGTGTTTAGATGGTTTAATTCCTCCCCTCTGTGTCTTTCAGTAGGAAAGCTGCTCCTGTGGTGCTGAACTCCTTTTACCTCTTCAATTCATATTAGTAGACTGTTTATTTCACCTTTAAAAGCAAGTTCATCCATGTAACTTTGTGCAGAACATTGTCCAAATATGTTTGTGAATCAGTGTTTTGTGCTTCTTAAGTTCCAGATTTGTAAGATATCACATGTCTGAAGAGACACGATCAAATGACACCTAGTGTACTTGTTCATGCCACCCTAACACTTCCATTGTGGTGTTCTTATAAGCTGTTTTGCCTGACTGACCTGAATTTACTTCTAGAACGTCACAGGCCCGGGGCAGTAGTGGAAAAATCTTGCCCACACACCAAATCCAGTTTGACATATTATACCAGTTCTGAGTGTTACAAGCACCATTGTATTTAACTGGTCACTTGGCTGGTTAATGATTAATCCTGCTGTGAACTTCTGCTCTCCACAAAACAGACACTCTGCCTGTCCCTGTTAGTCACGGTGGCATTACTGGTGTTTTTTATATATATAAATATATATATAATAAAATATTATGGTATTATTATCAATCCCCACTAACTCTTTGCCTCATTTGCCCCTCTTCTGCCATGCAGGGCAACACATCATCACATCCAATGAGTTGCTTTCTAAACAGCTACTTTCTTTGGTAAACTGCTGCATTTCTGCCAAACACTGTGGGGTGGCCAAGATGTTCCTTTGATGGTCTGTTGTTTTTATGCACTCCTGCCTTAATGATGCCATCCAGGGGCTCCAACTTGGCTGGAAAGTGGTTCAATCATGTCCCAGCCTTAGAATAGTTTCTTTGACAGGCTTTGCCAAACTCTGACCAAATTGTGCCTATTCATCATGATCAGGCTTCGTGCTGCATACTTGGAGATCCTCACAACAAGGAGTGGTTCTAGACTGTCCGGTCCTGCCTTGGGAGTGGGTGGACAGTGGAGAACAGCCAAAGCCTAATTAATGATGGTGGTTAAAAGAGATGAAGGCCAAGTAAATCCTTTGGTTAGCTAAGCAGTCAGATTCATTCAGTTGCCTTTCTAAGCTTGTGTTGCCAAACAGTTGTTGTTGTCTACATCACCACATCATGTGGTTATGTAACGCCACTTCTGTGGTTGCAATCCAGGTTGCAATGACTGAAAATCCACTTCAAATATAGAAGTTTAAAGCTTCCAGGAATACAACCAGCATTTAGTATGAAGTGCGTGATCTGAGCACTGTTTAATTTAGCGTCATCCGAGCCAGCTCATTGGTCTTTCAAATTAGCAGTTACTGTGAGTGTGTATTTATTTGGTGTATTTATTTCAAAAATATACATGTATATGCAAAACTTTCCACATGACAACATGATTTATTAACTTTTTATGAACATGTCATACAGTGGATCAACCATTAAGAAATTGCCACATTAAAACAGTGGATGAGTTAAAAGCTAATTTAGGGAAGGATACAGTGGCTCATTCAGAAAAACACAAAAAAGCATCAGAAGGAGCTTTTATCCTGCATTCAGTGTACACGCCTAAATATGATTTCTGTACATACTATACTATATCATTATATTCCTGTAGATGCCAGACTGCCAGACTTGCTGTCATATCTGCATGTTTTGACCTCATCATGTCGCCCTTTGGCAGTTGTGGCATGTTTGGCAGTCATACTGTCTGTCTGCACAGCTGAGTGCTTCATGGGTAATCGGTCACTGTGGCAAAGAGTCAAAAGGGTAATATGGGCCAAGGCAATCAGGGGTCACCGCGTTCTTCCAGCAGAGATTGCAGTGCCCCGCAGAGCCTGGCTTCAAACTTGGATGACAAGAATACAGAGTGTGAAAGACCGTTATCAATATCAACACTGCTGAAGAAGTTAATCTTCTAATATCATAAACAGTTGAGATCACAAGATGATCACAATCATGAGAAATCCTCTCAAGATATAGCACATGTTGTCTTTTTGTTGGTACAGCTGTGAATATTTGCTCTAAATATACTCCCCATGTGGTTTCAGCGCTGTACTTTCTGTACAGTTTCCTGTGTTCTGGGGACCTTGAAATGCAATATTATTGTCATCAGCGGCATGTCACTCTAGTAACACTGTTCTCGCCTCTTCAGGAACATCATGTTCTGAAACATAGAGCAGATAAACACAGTTTACAGTAGATATAGTATGTAAATGTTTAATTCACAGAGTGTAAAATACAGTAAATGTGTTCCTAAGCAATTGCATGTTTAATGTCATAACTAGATTAAAATATTGACAGTGATATATTGTTAAAATGTTTTTCAATTTAGGCAGGAAATGGGCTATGTTTACAGAGTAATCTAGCAAGAAATTGAACACAGCATGGTTTTGTCAGTGTACCTTATTGCTGATATCACATCTGAGTAGCCCTGTTTTTCATTTTCATCTTCAGGCACAGTTTGTTTCCTGTTTCACACTGAATGTCGCAGTTCTGCAAAAAACATCTAGATGTAGATATCTTAAAAAAAAATATTGCCCTGCAGGAATTGTGTGTACTATTATAGAAGTGGATCAGAGCAATCTACAGAATGCAAAAGTACAGTGTTGAAAATAGTTTCCTTACAGCAACAGTTTAAAATGAGCTGATCAGAGCGATGACAGCCACCTGGTTTAGGGCTAAGTAGGTGTGATAGTGCTCTGTGACTCCAGCCATATGGAATTCCTCCTCCAGTGATTCTGTGAGTTTAAAATTATATATTAGACTTAAAACTGAGGTGCTGTAGCTTGTGACTGTGCCTTCCCAACATATTCATTGAATCATTTTCAGCCAATCACTTTTCAGTGGCATGCAAACCTGGCTCACCTAGATCACTGCAGAGCACTGTGCCTATTCATTCTGCACCACTGTGCTTGCAGTTCCTGCTTCCGCAGCATGAATAAGGCATGAATAAGACTTTAATGTCTAACAACCGCAGCATGAGTCATAAAAAAAGCAAAAGATGACAGTATGAGCTGTGGAGCTATGTGGCTCGTGTCTACGGTTTACATTAAATATTTCTTACATAATTCTGAAATCTAACATTGTTCTTTTCAATTTGACCTTAAAACCCACTATTCACTCTCACTGCAACATGCTAACATGGTTTTAGCAAACGCTAATGGTATCCCCTTTGAAAGGAAAATTAAATCTCATTAACGCACATATTTAAATATTAATGTAGTTTTGAAGTAACAGAATTTTAACATGATGACAACCAGAGACAGTTTTAATGCAGCGGTACATTTACAGTACTAATATTCTATTGTGATGATTCAAAGTTATTGTTGTCCACTTATCGTAAATACACCTTTCTTTAATTGACCAAACCATAAAACTCTGTAAACACAACTGATTCTTTGCTTTATATATAGTTATAAATTTGATGTATTCGTTTTTTCCATGTGCATAGCAACACTGTATTGCAGATGGTGTAAAGAGAGTGTGGTGACACTACACTATGCGTGGTTTTGACCATGTGTTTACTCTCACTGAATTAGACACGGTGAGAGGAGTCCAGATCGATTACAACCAAGGGATACGTGTGGTGTTAATGGAGGAACCGCTTGATTAAATCCAGGATTTGTTTGCAACTTTCTTTCTGTGTATTTTTATTGGTGGATTCAATCAAAACAAACATTTCAAAAAACAGATTTTTTAATGCTTGTATTGATATTAATGCAAACAATTATGAGCAAATAAAAAATAATATAAAAATGTGGAAAATGTTAAATGCTGAACTGATTGGACTTGTTTGTTTCTTTGTGCATTTTATTCTGTATGTGTGTGTTATTTTTGTGACAGTCCTCTCTATTCCTCTTTATCCTAGTTATCCTCACAGATGAGGAGGTTCAGAGGAAGAAGGATATGATTTTGAAGAGGAAAGAAGAGGAGGCAGCCCGGGAGGCAATGAGGCCTCGGCTGAACGATGAGCAGGCCCGGATCATCTCCAGCCTGGTGGAAGCTCACCACAAGACCTACGATGCCTCCTATTCAGATTTCTCTCGCTTCAGGGTTAGTCCACTCCACAATAATTATCATTAACGCAGCCAAAATCACTGCAACAGGAGTAAGTCTTCCAGTAAAAAGCAAACGGATACAATAAGTTTTTTTATATAGTGTATAAATGTACACGAGGCCCTTTGAAGTTAGCAGCTTCAGAAACCAGATATTGACGCTTAATTCCAAGTAACCAATGTTCAAACAACAACCAACATCAACGCTTGTAGGGTGGAGACAAAACGTATGTGTATGTGAGATGAATCAAATATAAAGCCTTGATGTAACTGCTCTAGAAGGCTGGGACCACGCCTGCGCTTTGGTTTCTGTGGTCAAAACCATTGTATAAAATTAGGCTTTGTTGGGTTTCTGTGTTCGGTTTATACCAGTAATAGAGATTGTAGAGAAGCGTTGCCCAAAAGCAGGTTTAGTGTCAAGTCTTTGTAACCTGTGACTAAATTTGAGAATGATGGACGTGATTGTGCTCTTTGGTCTAATTTAGCTTGTTCATATCAGTTTAGATCCTATGAGTCACGTCCAGATTTAGTAATAAAACATTACATAAGTATGAATATTAGGCATATGGAAAAGTAAAAAGTAAAATGACTGTTCTGTGTTTAAAAGTTAAGGAAGTCAGCAAGATCGTAAGATAGTATTTGCAACCACAGCCACATTTACTTCAGTACGGCATGTCAGCTTGCATTGCCTGTGTGTGTGTGTGTGTGTTTTCAGTTTACTTGACACCAGTAACATGAGTCACCAGGTGTTTATCTACCCAACAGCAGTGTTGTATTTTCTTCCTCTACGTCATGAACACGATAGTTTTAGACGGCATTTTTTCTTCAGACCACAACGGTCGGGTCGTCCAGAGTAAATGAGAGGGAGGATATGGAACGGATGGAATGAGAGGCTCAAAATGCTCCCCGTCTCTATGATTTATTAGTGCCAAGTGTGATTCTGTCACACGCTCTGCAGGCAGCAACCACAACCGCAGTCCACATAGGCAGTAAACACTTTTCAGATACTGACTTGTGGGTGCCACTTATCAGTCTAAAAAAACTGAGGTGTGCTTTGGAAATGATCAGAAGGTTGTCTTCTAGCTAAATAAAGTGGGTACACACTTCATAAAGACACCACAATGATAGTAAGATAATATGATCTGACAGCTTTTTGGATCACTCTTAACACCCTCACACTCTTTTGGATTACAGAACCCCAAAAAATAATCAAGCTACAGACCTCACAAACATGTTTTAAATAGCCTTCTGAAAATAATAAATTAATCCCACTGCCTCAAGCAGGATTACTGAGTAAGCCGGAGAACTACGCTGAGCATAACCCAGAACTGAGGAAAACAAGTTTATTTATATAGCCCAGTTTTACAAATCACCAGTGGGCTTTGCAGTCTGCACAACAACGACCCCCTCTGTCCTTACGTGTTTGGATTGGATAAGAAAAAAGGGAAGAAACCTCAGGAAGAGCAACAGATACTGAGCAACATACTGTAGTTGCTTTACATGACGGACAAATGTAGACTGACAGCATTATAGATTAAAATACTACAGATCCAGGTTTCACTCTATTGACTTGTCTAATCTTGTTACTCTGCTTCTGTGCAACAGGCCGCTCGTGTGTTTGTTTTTATTTCTACATTCACTTCTTAAATCCAGTCAGCACCTAGGAAGGGGAGCCCAGCAGCAGTACACTGAGTTGTGAATGTACTGCAGAGAGGATGTTAATATTTGTGTCTCTGTGTGTTTGCAGCCTCCAGTGCGTGAAGGCCCAGTTACCCGCAGTGCCAGAAGAGCCGCCTCCATCCAGTCTCTGTCTGATGCCTCCTCTGACTCATTCAACCACTCTCCTGGTGAGCTGCAGAAAGGGCCCTTCTCATCATGAACTTTTTCACCATTATGTTGCATTGTTAACTTTACCGACGATACCGCAGCGAAAGAGATCTGCTGATTAAAAACATAACCAAGCAGAAGCAGTAACTTTCAACCTACTTTTGCCTTCATGCTGCTTTCAGTCTGCTAATGAAGGACTATTCAGTGTACAAGCACTCATTTTTTCACCAATAAAAGATTCTCACTTATGAAACAAGCAGAAATATACATGTATGCATGCTGTAAAATTCAATTAGTGCCAAGTCATCTCAAGGTACTTCACATACAGTATTAAGGCCATCATTTCATATTGCTATGTATTTCTACCTTTGTGTATTTATGTATCTATAGCGTCATCCTTTTTGTTTCCTTCATCCTGCTCTTAGTTACTGTTACATTGCAGATTGCAAATTTAAAATAGAAAATGTTTTTATATTGTTATTTTTTATTGCACATTTGTGGTTGCCCAAGCAGTGGCAATTTCTTTCATTACGCCCACTTTGTGAATATTGGTGCTCAAGGTTTTTTTCTTTTTCAAGATAGCTTTAGTTTTCTTTTCTTTTGAATTGCTTTTTTAATTTCAAACTTCAAAGCTCAAAGTGTTTGTTGCTAAATGTATTAAATATTTTGTAATCATGGTTAAAAAAAAGTTTCAATCACTTCTTTGCCCTTTTCCTTACTTTGCTTTCTTTGCTTGTCTCCTAAAACAGAGTCAATGGACACCAAGATGAACTTCAGCAACCTGTTAATGATGTACCAGGATGGAGCTAGCAGTCCAGACTCTAGTGAGGAGGACACAAAGCTTTCCATGCTGCCTCATTTGGCTGACCTGGTCTCTTACAGCATCCAGAAGGTCATTGGTTTTGCCAAGATGATCCCAGGCTTCAGGTACAAACTCAATACATTGCAATTTTTCAGTCTAGTCAACGAGTAGATTTTGATGTATCAGTGCAGTGTAGCAACATGCATTACTGAGAGCCACTAGTCTGGCTGAATGTTTTTAAATTATCACAGTGCTGCTTAATTTTTTAGCAGCAATAAATCATTTGTCAGTGTGAGTCCAGTCAACTATTTGAATATCTGAATTTTGTTAGAGACACAGCCAACTAATGAAGCTGGTCTATGCCTGAAGGTCTGCAGGAACAATTTGATTAGTTCAGAGCAGCATCATATTAAATTCTGGCCATGTTGAAAACAAAACAAATGTCCCTGCAACTATGTGCTATTTAACTAAGCTTGATAATTTGTTGACTTGGAGATAAAAAATATGCTTGATTCAACCAGTAGCCTGCTCGCAGCCAAATGACGCCTTTACCCACACTTAGAGCACACTGATTTTCTGCCTCCATGTACTCTCTATGAGTGTTATTGCGTAAGGCAAAATGCTATTATCACTGCCTAACAAACAAGCTCTTCCAAGAAAACGTTGGAACAACCTGTAGCTTTATAAATTCAGAACATGCTGAGCTGAGAGATAACTTTATAAATGTATGCACACAGACCATGCAATAAAGACTTATGAGGACATATCTGCCACGTGAGTATACATAATGAATACACAAGTGGTTGAATGTTAGCAGAAATGAAAACAGAATCATAATTATGTGAAGATTGATTTGTATTTACATACAGTTCATAAATTTTTGCTGCTGACCTTGCAGTAGTGCGTCATGGATGTGTGATTCAGATATTTAGAAATAAATGTCAGCTGTGTATAGTTAGGGCAGTATTTGTTTAAAATGTGACGATGTGGAGCTCTTTGCAGCTTGATGCATGAACTAAAAAGTTTCAGATAGTTCTTTTTCTGCAGCACCATATTAATTATCAGTCAGACCGTTAACTTGAATGTGTTCCCTTAGTGGTTTTAATGAATTTTAGAGTTATTTAAGCATTCAGGAACCATTTTTTCATTTTGGACATCAGGCCTTATCTGTCTACGTTCTGCAGTCAGATGAGATCAGAGAAAATGTGGATAAAAGCTTGAAAGGAAAAACAAATAATCTTGAGGGCAAATTGTAAATTGTTTATTGTCAGTGCAGGAGAAAACTTTTTACCATAGCTGTGGTGAATGTTTGTAGTCGTCCCAGAGCTGCTTTTGTGAGGATAAGTACTCCATGTACTGTCACACTGTTTGTGTGTGTGTATGTGTGTGTGTGCGTACTTCTGCCGCAACATAAAATCTGTGCTTGGAGACTGTTGCTACAGTAACTATGTAATACATTTAGTCTGTATCCTGTACTTCTCAGTCTCTATCGTTCACTTCCTACAAAAGGGGGAAGTCCGCACTCAGCCTTCTCTGGCTCCTTAACCATCACAACTAAATGCTAATCCTGATCTCATTCAACTTAAAACTCTTAAACAACCATTTGAAGATGTAGGAACTAAGTTGTAGTGGGAACTACAATTCATAATTCAAAAGTGTACTATTCCAAAATAATAGTATTGAACAAAATTTAGACCACACAAGTACACAAGGAGATGTACGCAGTCATGTTCATTTTTCTGTAGTCATCAGGAGAGTCATAATACGTTCCCTATTCCCTTAGCCTAACCTTAGCAGACATTTGTTATAGCTACCTAACAGCACACTAACCAACTCCATGTGTAACAGCTTGGACTAATTTTAGAATTTACCAGAAATTCCATCTGTTATTTTTCCCTGGTTTCTGCCTGCTCCTCTTTTGTCTCTTTGCAGCAAATTCCAGCAGTGATATATATAAATAAATATAAATAAATAAATATATATATATATATATTTATATATATTTATATATATGTACAGTATATTCATGTTGTTTTATCCTTTCAAACAATACATGCAATTTTCTGGTGCTAAAACTAAGAGTAGGCATATAGAGCTATTTATTGTTTGAAAATTCGTCTCATAAGATCTAGTAACATGAAACATTAAAATTTGCGTTATGTCATATGAAAGGTGCTCTGTTCACAATTGTTTCATCTATTAAGATAAAGATGGCATCAAATTAAAGCTGGCATATTCAACTTTTGTCTCATATCCACCTTTTGATCTCAAACCCCAAAAAAAAAACAAAAAGAAACAAATTCATCTTTCCATTCTAATAATTTTGCCTCTCATTGGATAATTACTGCATGGATGATTGTTTCAGCTGGCAACAAGTTATTTAACTGATGCAGTGAGTAGCTTCTCATTTGTTAAACAACCATGTCGGAAGACACATCCTGTGGTTGTGGAAAAAATGTTAATCTGTTTTAGAAGGGTCAAATTATTGGCATGCATCAAGCTGAAACTACTAAAATTGGGTTAAGAACTGTCCAACACATTATTAAAAACTGGAAGGATAAAGGGAAACCATCATCTTCAAGGAAGAAATGTGGTTGGAAAGAAATGTTAAATGATCGTGATCAGCGATCACATAAACCTTTGGTGAAATCAAATTGTAGAAAAACAACAGTAGAAATCACGCTTATGTATAAGAGTGAAACTAAGCATTTCCACACGCACAATGTGAAGGGAACTCAAGGGATTGGCGCTTAACAGCTGTGCAGCCTTAAGAAAATAAATTGTCAATGAGGCTAATCGGAAAAAAGGCCCCAATTTGCTAGGGAGCATAAAGATTTGACTCTGGAGCAATCGAAGAAGATCTTTTACTCTGTTCCAGAGTGATTGACGCATTAGGGTAAGAAGAAAAGCAGGCCAGGTGATGCACCCATCATGCCTAGTGCCCACCGTACAAGCCTGTGGGGGTAGTGCTATGATCTGGGGTTGCTGCAGTTGGGCAGGTTTAGGTTTAGCAACATTATGTGTCCAAAGAATGAGGTCAACTGACTACCTGAATATACTGAATGAACAGGTTATTCCATCAATAGGTTTTCTCTTCTTTGATGGCACGGGCATATTCCAAGATGACAGTGCCAGGATTTATCAGGTTCAAATTGTGAAAGAGTGATTCAGGAAGCAGGACACATCATTTGCACACATGAATTGGCCACCACAGAGTCCAGACCTTAACCGAACTGCGAATTTTTGGGATGTGCTGGAGAAAACTTTGTGCAGCGGTCCAACTCTCCCATAATCAAAACAAGATCTTGGTGAAAAATAAAGTAACTCTGGATGGAAATAAATGTTGTGACATTGCAGAAGCTTATCAAAACAATGCCATGGTGAATGCGTGCCACAATCAAAGCTAAAGGCAGTCCAACAAATTAGTGACCTTTTTTTTGGACGGGCAGTGAAAATAAACTTTCCTTGACACCTTGCTTGACTCTGTATTCAAAGGTTAAACCAAACGTGTGTGCTCTTACCTTAAAAAGATTTGATTTAAACATTTATTCATACTTTGTCTTTGACTTTGTGCATATTCCAGAGAGCTGACAGCAGAGGACCAGATCGCTCTGTTGAAGTCAAGTGCCATTGAAATAATCATGCTGCGTTCCAACCAGTCATTCAGCCTGGAGGACATGTCCTGGAGCTGTGGTGGACCTGACTTTAAATACTGCATCAATGATGTTACAAAGGGTGGGTTCCATGTCACTGTCACAGTTACACTAATGAAACAGGATTGATGGCTATGTTTCACTATAGTACATCAACAAATACCATAAGCAGGATGTTTGAACTCTGATATACAGGACAGCTTATATCTAAACATATCTAGACATTCCCCTGGTGAGCTGCATGTGTGATGACCCGGGCTTTATCCCACCTCATGCCTCCTGCACACTGTAAACAGACGGCTCAGCCTCTCACTGAATCAGGCAGAGTTTCTGATTTTTCCAACATTGAGTTCATATGTGAAAGCAGCTAAGGAGAGAAAAGTGTTCCTTGTGGCATTTGATGACAGGATTTAATTTCTTCCACCTTATGTAACACAGTCTTAAATAAATCACCCCACACTGATTTTTTACACATTCTTGCACATTACGAGGCTTTGACTTAAGGTATTTTGATTGTAGCTATAAAGTAGCCACAAAGACACATTCAGTGTTTACTCACTCACACATGCATGTAAAAATATACATAGAAAGCAAAGGTCCTTTCAAGTTTATTGCTTATATAAAATGTGGCGTAATTCATCAGTTGATAGAAAACCACCATATACATTTCCTATCCGTAGTGCAAGATGAGCCAATTATGCCATTAATGCTACGTCTGCTTTTGTGTAGCTGGTCACACTCTGGAGTTGTTGGAGCCGCTGGTGAAGTTCCAGGTTGGTCTGAAGAAACTCAACCTGCACGAGGAAGAACATGTGCTGCTCATGGCCATTTGCCTGCTCTCCCCAGGTACTGGTTATGTGTGTATTTATGTGTTCATGGTGTAGTCGTATTTGCAGCTGGGCCATTAAAAGTAGGTCATCAGACTTCTAACAATGCCATGTCATCAAAGTATACGAGCATACAGCTCATCAACATGTTTGTGTTGGTGTTAATTTTGCTTTTAAACTAAGATTGATTAGTATGTGGTTGATGCTGCCAGTAAAGCATGTAAACAGCTCTTCCTGGAAGACAAAACATTATTTTCAACATATTAAAGTCTCAAGTTAAAACCCAACGTAAGTGAATGTTTGTGAGCTTTGAGTGCCAGCTTGAAAAGAATGAGTGCATATTCACCAAATGAGCCCATAAAGCAGCAAGGCCACTTCAAGAGCAGGTGATTCAGACTCACTGACTGTCTAAACCATTTTTAAAGGCTTTGCTTTCACTATCTAAAACTTTGCTGGAGTTTTAATAAATAGGAAAGTAAGCCTTCTACCAGAAGCTTGTATGATGTATTCTTTTGTGTTGCAAGTACTAAAACCTTTGAAGTAAATGAAATGAAACAACATTCAATGGAAACAATACATTTACCCTTCAGTTAAAAGGTTCTAAGGGTAAAGGCAGAATTGGACACAAAAATAACTGTAATAACACCAAACTGAGATCACACAATCAACTGGATGGGAACAAAAAATGATGATATGTATTTCTGTTTTGTCTTTACTGTAGCTACTCAATGCGAAAATAAATGACGTTTCACATTTTAGTGACAGCCATTCGAAACACAAAACAACAAACTCCTCTGACTGATTTCCATTCTTTTTCTGTCCATTACCCCACCTACCCACCTGAACCTCACCTTCCTTTACTTGTGCCCCTTCCTTACCCTGCTCGGCTGTCCTCTTACTCGTCATTACTGCCGTGTGTACTCTCTACAATTCAACCTCTTCCTTTTTCACTGGCAGATCGTCCTGGTGTCCAAGACCATGCTCGCATTGAGCAGCTTCAAGACCGTCTGTCAGATGTATTGCAGGCCTACATCCGGGTCAATCACCCAGGCGGACGCCTTCTCTATGCCAAGATGATCCAGAAGCTGGCTGACCTGCGTAGCCTGAACGAGGAGCACTCCAAGCAGTACCGCTCGCTCTCCTTCCAGCCTGAGCACAGCATGCAGCTCACCCCGCTGGTGCTGGAAGTGTTTGGCAGCGAGGTGTCATAGCAGAGGAGGCATACGCGTAAACGTACGCAGCAGCATCATCACACACAAGATGATTAACCAACCTCCCCGCCTTTTTCCCCAAGAATACCCCAGCCCTGATACAACCCTGGATATGTGGGAGAAAGATGGATGATCAGATAGGTAGACAGTAACCATCACCTCTTCATCATTTGCCAATCCTCCTATTCCCGTTGACCTCATGGAGCAAGATTCTGATGTCTAGACCTCTGAAGTTATGGATTCATTACACCTAGATAAGCTGTGGATTTCTGCAGCATCTGGATAGGGTTTGCAGACATTGTACTGCATTACATTTCTTTACATCACACAGATGTCCTGATTTACAGGCATCTGGAGCAGATCATTGTGATCCTCTCCACACCAGAAACACCAGATTTGCCTTGTGTCATCACCATCTTTCCCAAGGCATTGCCTCTAGATTCCAGCCATTTTTTTTTACAGTGGATTTAGTCTGATAGATGTGACTGTCATGTCCTTTTATCATCCTCATACCATTGCTTCATGTTCACATCAACATCATTACATGACATATACAGATTCACATCTATTAACCATGCTGGCACTTGTGAGGTGCAAATATATTGCTAGCTGTGTCACTTCACTAGTGTCAGATTGCTATGAGCTGTTGTTTATTTAGTTTGTTGACAGCTAAGACATCCAAATATATAAAACTTCAGTATGACCAGGCATGGACTAGCTTACCACAAAGGAATAGAAGTACTTATCTAAGATGCTAGTCCAGTGGATGTGTGATCTGCCTATCCCTTTGTATCTGTGTATAACTATAAGATTTCAGATGGTCAGATGAAGTAAAGAAAGGAAGATTAACAAAAAAGTATGGGAAAGGTGAAAGGTAAAATATGGAGGAATGAGTAAAGGAGGATGGAGATGAAGGGAGATACGGTTTAAATTCCCTGTTCAGGGAATTTCTCAAAGAAAGAATGTATGTATAATGATCATATATATATATATATATATATATATATATATATATATATATATATATATATATATATATATATATATATATATATGTGTGTATATATATATATATATATATATATATATATATATATATATATATATATATATATATATATTGAAATTTGATATAGATATATTTAAGTGAGCATAACATGGTTAAATAGCTCTGGGTGTTATATAATGTAGAGGATTCGAAGGCCCCTCACAGTCGTGTGTGTGTGTGTGTATGTCATCTTTTAAAAGACAAATGTACACACATAAGAAAGTACTGAGAAGTGTGTGAGGAGTCTTTCTATTTTTGTGATGTGTATACAGTACATGAGAATATTGATGTACCACAAGGGGGTATGTGTACAGGCTCTGACTGAGGGTTCAGTGCAGGACAGCACTTCTCTGTTGGACCTGTGAAGCTTATAGACTGACATACGCAAACACAGCGTCATGCTTTGTGGATAGTGATTAGCCAAAAACTATTTGTACGGCTGGTTAGATTGCTGCTAAGACAGTTAGAGCTAGATAGTTGGACAGAAACCAACTATTGGCTGTTGCCTCAGGGAAAAGTTTGTCTGATGATATTGTGTACTTTGGTGTTTAAGATGTGTGTGGCGAAAGCTTACAATCATAAGACGGAGATTGTTTTTTTTTGTTTTTTAATTTTTTTTTAATGCTCTAGGTATCACTGTGATTTCTAAAGATACTAAATAACAGCATAAGGAAGCTAAAAGTTCAAAATAATTATTATTACCAAACTTATCTGCTTACTGAAAAAAAAAAACCTTTATGAAATAGTTATAATCTTATGATGCATTTGAGAGAACTGTTAGAGTTGACAAACCATTAAATGGCTACATGAAATAGACAACATTAGACATTAGACAACATCCATCCGTGTTAAAACATTGGTTAATATCAGCCTTTTTGCAGGGCAAAGTAAATATTCTGCACATAGTAGCAATATACAGTAGTCAAAAAATGTAAAGCCAATTGTGTTTTTTGAACTAAATCCTTCAGATGCTCTTAACAACAGCAAGACAGAGTTAGAAAATATGAGAAATATCTTTTTTTTTTAAATATAAAAATATAAAATTAAGCCTCATACTGTTTTGTCATGTTTCTATCATTTCAACACCAGCTTTATAAGCGAGGTTTCGGATGTTATTTTTCAACATCACTACATATCATATCACCTTTCTGTCAACACAGTGCATGCTCTCCCCTCATGCAGGCCTGGATCACCCCCTTGTGGACAAACTTTGTAAATACCACTTGCTACTTCTGTACATAGTTAGAGATTTATGTAGGCAAAATACTAAAAATTCAGTTGTTGATAGCAAGATGCTCTGGAGATACAGCACTATATGCAATTAGATGATGGACACTTATCTTGTATTCAGCTAAAATGGACAGAGGTGGCAATCCTGGTGAAGCGGCTGAGTGGTTTCAGGGAGCACTGAAGAAGCCTGTCAGATTCGTATTTATTTTGACCGGAAGTGGTACCCAGTATTCCCAACTTTGAATCATCAAACATCAGTACAGTGAAGGGCCAACACTGGTCGAGCCCTGTTCACGTGACTAAACATTCCCCGTGGTGGTTGTGTTGAGCATTCCAACGGACTGAGTCTGAGTCTCCCCGCAAAACAGTGTGAAAAATATCCTAAAGTCCTGTGGCAGCTTTTTAAAGGCACCCGACCCCTCAGTGTTATCACAGGAAGTGCCCTCTCTGTCCATTGCAAGGTTATGGATGTATGCCTTTTCTCTTTCCCTCTTTCAAAAGTCAATCTATAAGCCTTTGACAATTACAGTGTATCCATAATATTTTGGTTAAAATCTTTTTTTTTTTTTTTTGCTTTCTATCTCTCTCAATTTCTGTCGTTCTTTTTAAGGTTGTCAGTTTTATTGTGTGTCAGAATTTGCTGTCTAGCCTGCGCTTGGCTTGCTGCGCTGGGACGTCATTTTAACAAAGCAGAAATGAGCGAAGTGGACTCCTGGAGCCTTTTCCAAGTGTAACTTCATAAACTCCTTCTCCTCCCTTGTTCCTTTGATTGAAGATAAGTGAGTACGGAATAGCCCTTTTTAACTAATGATCCGGCTTTATGTGCTTGTTTGGACAGCAGGGACACTTTACCCTGCCCTTTCCTGATGGAGTTATAAACAACAACTCGTCAGTGCAGCCGTGTTATACTCGGAGCTGTAACATGAGGACAAGGAACACAGAGGAGCTATTTTCTCATTGTCAATGGAAAGGCAGTCCCCAGCTCTCTCTCTCTCTCTCTCTCTCTCTCTCTCTATAAATATATATATGTGTATCAAGTACATCTGCTTTTCAAGAAGTAGGATGTCAAACACAATCAAGTGATCATAAGCTAACACTGCCTCAACTGACTGACACAGGACTGTCACAGCAACAGCATGGACGTGCCTCTTCATCATCCAATCATTTAACCACCTCTTCTTCTGCAATAGCCAAGTACAGCAGGATTACACTTCATAGCTTTAACTCAGCAGCCCGTCTGACTCTGTTTTTGAAAAACTGTGGGACTCCGAGGTTTATGGAACAGCTGCTGTGGGACTGGACGTTGTCACTTTACTGTGAATATTACGATGCATTGGTCCTGTTCCTCTTCTGACGGAGAAGACCTTGAGCATCCAGAAGACTGTGTAGAATCTGCATAGAAGACCATAGGACATAAAGGATTTTTAAAATGAGAATCGCGATAGGCAGATGTAGTGACGTTGTACAGGCAGCGTGCAGTGACTGACAAGATGTCGCCTCCTAAACCCAAAGTGTAACATTACCTTTCTCACTACTCTGTGTCTCGCATTGCAGCTCTTGAATTTTTTTAAAGAACAGTTGTTAAAAACAGGACTTTTTACACACAACATCAACACGTACACCATCTGTTCGAAAAAGGAATGCAACACGACAGGGTGATGTGGTGAGAGCCTGCTCAGTTTTACGGGTTCTGAGAGTGAAACATCGGTTCTTTAATTTCGGTTTGCTGCTGGTGGACATTTTGCAGAAAATCTCTTTCATTTTTATTGGTTAACTTCTGGCTTGTATATGGAGGATGTTATGCCTGCAGGTCAGCTCCGGCTTAACGTTATTAAACTAATGGTTAGCATGAGGATATTAGCTAACGCTAGAAGCCATTAGCACTCAAATGGACCCAAACAACACTGAGGTCTCTCCCCGCTTACCCGTACTCAACCCAGGTCAGCAACGTCACCTCAATAGCCTTATTTCAGAAACCTCACTCAGCTGGATACGTATGACAAATACCTCAATAATTCACAGGATGACTTTTTACAATAGTCTTGAAGGGAACCAAACATAAACCCACATCACACACACACACACACACACACACACACACACACACAAACATACCACAGTTCTTTGCAGTGTTTTTACTTCACAGATATAGTAAACTAGTTGCCAGTTGTTATAGAAAGACTTGTCCACTAGGATCCTGCCAGTAGACCAGTCCGGTTCTTGTTAACCGTCAGGCGCTCTGTTTTTTTCTGCTTTACCCACTTGATCCTCATTTCTGCCTCATTCTGTATTTTCTGTCTTTTTCTGTCTCTCTCTTTTTCTCTGCAAACAGATGACGTGCCGCTAAGCTTTGGCGCTGCGTTTAACCAAACATACTACCTCTCCCTTCCGCACATATATACTTTTTTTTTTTTTTTTTGTCACAGCATGATTGTGTTTATTATAAGGCATCTTTTTTTTTTAAATCAACACTAATTTAGAAGGTTTTTGTGTAAATATACTGTATATTTCCATTTATCTCTTTTTCTCTTTACAAATGCTGGATAATTTTTTTTTCTTTTACCTCAAATCTCAATATAAGCCTGGAATCAGAGACCTGTTTAGCATCACTTCACCAAGAGTTAAAATGCATGTTAAACATCTTGCATGATAATGAGTCTACGTTCACATAGCAGCTGAAAGTGCCCAACATTTTGTTTCTTGTTGTTACGCAGATCTGAAGTTTTCTGCTTTTAATGAAATCATATTGAGCAGCGCAAAGAGTGAAAGCGAATAAAAGACACAAAGTATAAGCTATTAATGTTACTTTGTGGGCTTTAGAGGTACTTTAGAGGTACTGATATGCAGATAGTGTTGCATATAGTGTGTCATTTACTTACTTACTTTTTAATAGATGTCTTTAAATAGCAAAGCAACTAAAAAAGCAAATTAATTGTAATACCAGGCAGTAAAAAAACCAAACACTTGGTAATAAAGCAGATTTCAAGGATTAAATAAGCCAGGCTAACTTTGGAGCCTACGTGGATAAAGATGATCCAACATCAGAGCCTTAAAACCTGCTATGTGAATGTTACGTAGAACCACACAGTCGATAAGTGGACGTGTGTGTTTCAAATTGTGAACCAGCAGAATCGGGACTCTTGTGGAACAGGAGGCAGCCATGGTGGTGCTGGAGTTTCACAAAAATCAAAAACAAAAAAAGCCTGTACAAGGGGTGAAGGTCTCAGAATTCATTCATACCGACTCAAATAAAGGGAGTGGTAGTGTGAGAACTGCTCTGTCCTAACGTTCAAAACGTAACAAGCAGTGGCTGTGGCCTGGGCCTAACACTCAATGCAGCGGTGCCGCGCGGTCACCTTTGCTTTTGTATTGTGGGTTTCCTGTGTGTTTATCTCTTGCTGTGAGCTTTTGTCAAACATCTGTAACATTAGGACCCCATTTCTGATATTCTAGTGTTTTTTCCTGCCCAGCAGCCAACCAAGTATCACACTCTTGCTCCAGCCCAACCTCAGCACTCTGTCTTCTTCTAACTCGCCCTAACTCGAGTTCTGATTTCTTTGTTCATTTGCTGCTTTGACTCAGCTTTCAGAAAACCAGGCCTTCACGTTGTGTGCTGATAAAAGCACACCGCACGTCAGAGTGAAGGCTCTTTTAAGGTACGTTTCTTGGTAAGCTTCGGGCGATTCGAGTTTACTCAGTCTGTAGACGTGTTTGGTGTTTAATGAAGCAATTGTGGCCTTTTGGGGAAGAAAAAGGCAGATTGACATGGAAAAACTAATTTGGCATAAAAAGGAATTTGAAACGAATGTGAAAAGTCATCAGGACTGAACATTGTGAACATTGAACTTCAGATTTGTGAGTTGGCCTCAGTTAGGATCCGTGGTTTGTACTGAAGAGAGCACTTTTTCTACTGTCATAACTGATGGATGGTTGTTATTCGAGAAAGACTGTCTCTTGCTCTGATTGCATTTCTCTGCTACCTCTTTAAATATGCGCTTGCTCATACACACATGCACCTAAACAGCTGCACACACACACACACACACACACACACACACACACACACACACACACACACACACACACACATACACCCATACTGAATGACAGAAAATGACAGACACTGAATGCAGCACACACACTCAGACACACACTCACCCACGACGCACACTCGTGTGCACTTCTCTCTCCCTCACCAGCAGTTTTTGCCAATGATGCACTCGTGTTTTTGTCTCTAGATGCTCTGCAGAACGTGTAACGTCGAAAAAATTGTTTCTTGTCGTCATCTCTTTTATTTCTTTCTTTAAAAAAAAAAATATAAAAAACTTTAATCTTTAGTACGACCTGGGTTAGCCAGGGGATTAGAATTAAATTGAATATTAATTCATCCAGTACATACAGAAAGTTTTGTGTCTTTAAAAAAACATACAGTAAATGCACATATTGCTCAGCTCAGTTGTACCTTGGTGTGCCTAGAACCCACAGCCTTATTTTGGGACAATATCAGGGGTTTTAAACAAGAATATACCGTAGGATGATTTGTCTTTGTATTAATGATGTTAAGACAGTTTCATTGAGTTTTTGTAGCTGTTTTTTTTCTTTCCATATCCACACATTTGTTTGTTTCTTCGATTGTTGAATCAGTTTCGAGTCAGCAGTAGCTTGCTCGTGGGAGGCGCATGTGACTCGGACGTGTTCCGTCTCCGTTTCTCTGCTGGTTGTTCTTTTGTTTAATTTAGCAACTTTTATTTATTCCCCTTGGATTGTTTTATTGTTTTTTTTTATTTTGGTCCTTTTAAAGCCTTGCTGTGCAGATGCAACAAAGTCGAATGAACTTATTGATGATTTGATTTATTTAATTTAAGCTTATTATTTTAAGAATGTCCAACAGACTGCGACCTCCCATACGATACATATTGTCTTCATTATGACGACAACAAAAAAAAGGAAGCAAAAAAAGAAGTTTTATGTTTTTTTTTATTCAATTAATCTCAGCAGAGTCCCAAGATAAGTACCAATAGCTTCACACATGCACACCTCCATGCAGTAAACTCACCAGACCTCAGTGCTTCGACTAGAAACCTTTCAACAAATACAGTTGCCATGACGTCGCTGTTGATGGCATCATCAGCAGCTCCATATAAAAAGATATAGTGTTATATACAGAGATATACCTTAACTAATGTTTCTCATCATGGTTGAATATTGCCACCTGTTTTTTGTGTTGCTCTTTTCTTTTTGCTCTTCTTATCTTTGAAGTTGATAAATTGTACTTTGATTAAATGCATTGTATGTAGTAAAATAAAATACTTATAATGTTTTGGGGAAATCACAAATAAAACCGCTGTACATAATGATGCAAAACATCCTCTGTGTTTCTCTTTTGTTTTCAGATGTGTTGTGTTTCACATGAAGACATTGCTCCTAATAATCCAATGAACATGCTTTAAACAATTTTTGGAAAGTACTTTTAGTAACAATGTTCACATCAAAGTCTGTGGGTTATTTATACTTAATGGGACATTTTTTCCAGAAGAGACACAATACTGTTCACATTTAAATAACACTTCCTACACTTATAATTTACATACACTTATACTAATTTCTTTTGTCTTCGATGTTTGTTTTTTTATAGTATTGTTAAAAGATTTGAAAACCAAAGATTTTGCCTCTGCTCTGATGTGCAGCCACTTTAGCCAGCTTGTTTGTACTGTTCATCAGTAGTTTTTAATCACATTGTTCATTATATTTCATAAATCATTTACACTCACATGTTTTGAAGACATGTTTTCAGTCAGTAGGGGGCGCTAAGATACTGTTGAGTCATACACAGCTGATAAAGGTGATCTCTCCATTCACAAATGGCCACACTACTTTAGTTTTTTCCATTTTACAGCTTAAAACATGTTTTTTTTTTTTTTTATTTAAATCTGGATTAGAGTGTAAGCCAGTGACAAAATGGCTCAACAACGCACCATTTATCAGAAAGTAAAGAAACTTTAGCTGTTTAATCTCAAACACTCAGCAACAAATGCTTTCCAAGTCAGTCAGTAATAATACCAAGAAAAAATCAGAGGGGAGCTGTGCAGTGTAAAAAAGCGAGTTGATTTATTTCACTAAATACGGACACAAATACAGGTATTTCCTATGAAAGCTGTTTAACCTGGCAGCTACTCTGGATTTCAATGAGTTTCAAGCCTGATGCGCTGCTTAATGCAGAATCAGTATTCAAATAATTTAATGTAAAGTCACATCTTAAAAGTTATAATACTGTATATTACGACAGTGGCTCCTAACTAGGGATGCTGTTTCTCACATTTCTAAAATATATAAACTGATTTGCTCAGCAGGATTTTAGTGATCAAAGATCCATTCTTGTGAATTTAAAATCACAGCAACACCTCGAAGGACTATTTATTTTTATGTATTTTTTTGTCAGCTGATTTGAGAAGAAAAAATACTCATAGGTTGAACTGCCTAAATGCACATTAAAACTTTTCTGGGGGGGGATCGCGTGCCATTGCATGTTTTGTCAAGTTTCATTTTGGTAAACATTTCAGTTTTTGCCATCTGGAAATCTTTCCTCCGCTCATTTGTTGAGCATTTGAGATTAAACAGCCAAATGTATGATTTATTTTTTATATGAAACGAACGTTCCACCCCTTCCTCTAAATGTACTGAGGTGTGTTATTGAGCAATCGCTGTTACATATTAATAATGGATAATAAATAAATAAAGCTGTCTTTCTCTTGAAATGTAGAGAGTTAGTTTCACATGCTTGCTTTCTGTACTAAAAACTACAGTTTAAATAACCGTTAGTAGACGTACAAAAGATGAAGTGACAGTCTTCCACTTTCCCACTGATGTTGGTTTTCTCTCCACCCGCTCTAATGATATGACAGCAGCTGTAACTTGATCAAAGGGAAGAGGAGAAAATGATGTTCAGCATGATGTACTGTGCATATTTGGGTGTTAACGCAGATTAATTTAACAAGTGCTGGCAAGGTTGGATGCATGAATGTTTAATAATCATTATTATAATCATAGACCCTTGTTTCATTGCAGACAAACTTGACACTTTGCTAATTTGCCCGTGTTATTACAAACCCCACCCGACCAGCACAATGAGCAGGGTGAAATTCATGTTTATGGATTATTTGCAAACCCCCCTATGTGACCCAGGTCTGGGAAGCAGGAGACCAACACAGTGCTCGGCCTGTCTGGGATGGAAGTCATCCAGAGGTCATTAGGACAATCTCCTCCATGTGACCCTGCTGAAGGTGGTGTTCTTGGAAACAGCGTAAAACAAGAGAGGATAATAGGAAAAAGAAAGAGAAATAGAGGGAGTTGAAATAGCCCAGAGCATTTTTTTTTTCATTGATTGGCTAATGGAGTTTATGTAAGCTGATATTCTTGTGATTAGTGTCTGGAGAGCTTTAAACTCTCTCATGACAAAAAACGGTTTTGACTGATAACAGTTTAGCGAGTATTTTAGTGAGTATGACTCCTCAGCTCCTCATGTTTGGATGACTGGGTTCTCAGGCTCCCAATAAACTGCAGCAAAGCCGCCATCAGCACTTCCACTATTTTGCAGTCATTGTGGTTTACATAATAACTGCTTCTCCCATATTAATCTCTCCTCTGACCACCGACCAGATGCTAATGGTTCGCACTACAGTGTGCTGATTGACTATTATCTCACTGGCTTCAACTGTAAAAAACTACAGTCGAGGGTGAGACAGAAAAGCAAGGCGTGTAAGTGTTTATACAGTCACATTCCTGCATAATTACTGAGCAAAGCTATGTTGGGAAACAGCTCTGACACACAAAGAAATGCAGAGGTGTGAAAGCACGCATGTACACATTCACTTAAATATGTTATTGATATCCTCACTAGCTTCTCTTAGTCATATCCTGCTCGAGGTGACGTGTTTAGCTCTTTACTGGAATGTTACCCCATGTCGTAAGAGCGCAAAGAAAACAGGACTTTGGTTTTAAAGTTGTGGCTGAACGGTGTAAGTGAACCACTGAAATTCAAAATATTACTTAAGTAATTAGTTCAAGGATAAAGCTGGAGTTTCTCACTGTCAATCAAACATCCCAACCAAACATCTGTTGTTCATCTTTTAGTATTTCCCATCCCGCTCTGTGGCACTCAACAATAAAGGCATTAGTTAGGGACTATTTTCAGCGGCGGATTAAAACTCATTTCATGCACATGTATGTCTTGTTCATAATAAAATATAGAAAATAAATTCCCCAGGTTCATCATATGTTGTTCACATAGACAACAATAGAATACTGTACAGTACTGCTAATATACAGTACTACTCATAAATCCATATAAAGATAAGCTCATCATGTCATAATAACATCATTACAGGTGCCCTGATGATATTTGATTGTTAAAAAAAGGTAGACACACGTCATTTCTACAGGTCACGGTAGGTTACACAGGAAAAAAGAAACAAATAGACAATTTGGCACCGTGCATGTCCAACCCCAGAAGGGAGTCGCCCCCAATATGTTTAACTTGTCTCATTTTCACATCATTTCCCAGTGAAGGAGGAGTGTTGTAGTGAATAAGATTCTTGTTGCTTCAGCCAAGTGTCCGACATCCACAGCTGTTGTTGCAGACAAATGGCGGAGATGAGTCTTACATCAATATTACGTTTATAGTCCTGTCTCCTGCTTCTCTCAGTTAATTAAACATGTGCAGATATCCTGCCACCTTCATCATCTTCGCATTATAAATGTGACATATTCTAACATGTAATGACCTCAATGCTTCAAAATCAGACGCCAGTGAGACGCTTTTTTCACTCTTCTCTCCTCCTTCATGGTGCTTTGCTGAGGTGATGTACACAACAGGCACAGAAGCAGAGCATCACCTGACAGGATGCGGATGTTGCTGGTTTTTAGTTGTCACAGAATAACTGTAGTGTCATGGCAAGAAAAATGTGGTTTAAGAATGAATTTAAGTGAGACTAAGGATCATTTTAGAGTTTGATTTGTTCGAAGTATCAGGCAGAATCAATTTCCCCTTCAGCCAATACATTCAGCAGATATGGTGCAACTTTATGTTTCTGGCCACCTGATCTGAGTCCCAGCTGTGTTTTGGTTCTTTTTAAAATAAAAACATTTAATGATCCATCTCGAAACACGTTGGTAAAACACTGGTACAGACACCAGATTTCCCCTGCAACCTGCATGTTCACTAGAACTGTTCACTTATGAGGTATCCCTGACATCATTAAAATAACTGTGAGTGAATAGAGGAAAAGAACGAGGGAATGAGGAAGAGGAGGGAGGTGTCGGGTGAAAACAAGAGGGTGGGGTGTTTAAAACAAGGAGGATCATGGGGTTACAGAGAGAGAAAGAGAGCAGTCGAGAGAAGCTGTGGTAACGCTGCTGACGCACATGTGAAACATTGAGGGGAGGGATGGATGGAAAGGAATCTCTGGCAGGGATCACCAAACCTCGAGACGAGGTCAGAAAGCCACTGGCGACATGACGAACGCACACACACACACACACACACACACACATACCCACACACACTAGAGTCGGGGTAGTAATAATAACAGTAATAATAGTAGTTTAATAGGTGATAATCATTGACGGGGTTGTGATCGTGAAAACCAAAAAAAGGAGTGAGGGAAAAGAGTGGCGAAGCCGGAACCTTTCTCCCTCTCGCACTCCCATTCTCCCCTTTCCTCTTCATCCATTTCTTTCTCCAACATTACAGCTTCTCTGCCATTATGTCCAATGGTTTATGTTTCGGCTGTTTGTGTGTGTGTGTGTGTGTGTGTGATGAGTTCAGGGAGCATTACTGTTCTACAGCCTTTCACCATTATTGTCACACACCACATTGTCTTACTTTTTAAGTTAGTCCAGCAGTGTGTGTGCACACAAATGCATGTGAGCGTGCCTATGTGTGTGCCTCACTGTGTTGGCAAATGCTTTTGTAACCCTACAAACAGCTTTATTTTTGGAAAAGTATGTGAATAAGTGCATCTCTGTTGTTGGTGTGTGTAGTGTGCAAGTAAGTGAGACAGATAAAGTCTCATCCATACATATACAGGCTACGTACAGTATGTGTGTGTGGTTGCACGCATATGTGAATGTGTGTGTATTCTGGCCAGTGAGAGCGTGGGAATGTGGTGAAGGATTTTTGTGGTATTTTAAATGTTTGTTATTAAATATTACCACAAGGGACCACGACCAAACCCCAGACACTCCTCCTCGGCTCTTCCTGATCCTTCTTTCTCTCCTCCTCCTGCTCAAATAAAAATTAAACCAGAAAGATTTGCCACTTGGTTAAAATAAATCTGAACCTTCACGGAAAGGCCAAACAGAGTCGGAGTCTGAACCTCGACTGTGGCAGGAGTAAAAAGATTAAATAACCAGGATCACACACGCAGGTGAACACTTGACAAGCAGGTGGAGGCTTTAATAGGGGAATGATAAGAATAATAAAGTAGTAGTAGTAGTAGTAAATAAAACAAAACATGGCCTTATGAAGAGGATTATGTCATTTGCATCATAAAAATATATGTTTGACAGTTGCTACTACTTTGATTTGTACTTTATTAAACTAATAAACTAAAATTTGCCCAGGAAGTTGCTATAATTGAAACTCAGTGTCAATTATTACTCTTTATATTATGAATTTAATCAGAACCATTTATGCACTGCTAATTATTTACATGTACTGTAGATTGTTGTTCATCTAAGTGATCTAATCATCAATAAACAAAACCATAACAATAACTCTAAACATTCAGAACTCACTTGCTAGAAAACCATAAAGTTATGTGGGGCTAACACTGAGCCACAAGCTACTTAAGCAAAGAAGAGAAAAAGAAAAATCCTCAATTTCATCATATGATTTTCTACTAGGTTCAGTCCCATGAATCATAGAGGGAGTTTAACAACATCTGTCTCATGATGTGTTGCTCCAGTTGCAGTCAGACAAACAGACACAGGAGTAACAACAACAGCTCTGATAAGTAGTATAAGTGATTGGAGTGTTTGAGTCTCCCTTCTTTATGCTGCTGATTTCTCTGCGTGATAACCAACCAGCTTCTAAAATTAGTCCACTCCAGCTTCTCCAGTCAGTATCTTGTCACTTCTGGTCTCATCTAGCCCAAACATGAACCCACACTCACATAGGGGGTCTTAATAGTTTCCCAGAAGAACATTAAGGACTGGCAGTATTCGTTGAATGATGATGACGTCTTCCAGTATTTCCCATCCCCATATGCAGACAGGTTATCAAACCTAAACAGGCACACATCTTAGCAGCTCCATGCTTAGTTTCTAACAACATTAACGAACTGATCGAGTTCAACAATTTATTTTATTACTCCGCCGCTTCAGTTTAGGACTTTATACGTCCGACTGCATTTTGAGCCGTCTGGCATTCTGCTCTGTTGACAGGGAGGGGAAGTTCAAGTTCAGGGTGGAGCTGACAGATGGACGGATTCATACCATACAGTAAACATCTTTTTTTACTTACTAAATGCAGAACTCTTTTCCTCTGTGGAGCACTTCCATGCTTGACCTCTCACATCATCTAAATTCAGTTAACAAAGTTTTCTGTCTGTGGTTGTGAAGCTCGAGTTTGAAACACAAATTCAGTCCAGCCTCTATCTTCTATTTTCCTCTTAACTGGATGGTGTTTGTGTTCGTGTAGTACAGCATGTGGTTTATTTCCTGCCAAGGCAGATTTACAGCAGATCAGAGGTCATATAAACAGGAATTCAGAAATACACTGCAGGAGGGCCTATTTTTAGCAGGACTTACAATTTTTTATGGATGGAAATCTAAATAATGACAAAAGAAACCTGTTCTGGCTGTTCATTTAATCAAAGCTTGCATTGTTAGCTTTGGTTGAGAGGCTAACATGGTCATAGTCATTACATAGTTGAGTATTTTTCATGTTTTCTACATCTTCTAGTCTAGTGTTAGTTTAGAAGATCCACTTTGGAGTGTACTTTTTCAGTGTTCATACCGTATGTGTACCATACAGTATGTTAAACTTCTCACAGGAGCCCTAACGTATCCCCATCCGACCCCATTTTCCTTTTCATGTCACTCAATTCCAGCTGTTCTCAACTTTCTCCATTCTCTGTTTGTTCCCCTCATTTCCGACTCGCTGTCTCTTAGCTATCTCTCCTATTTTTTTTAAAGAGCACAATCACTGAGACTCCAAGCTTTTCCGCACAAGCAGCCAAATTTATCCTTGTGGTTTTCCGCATGTTTATTTTGGGTTCTCTTGAGGGACGACATATCTGCGGGAAAACCAAACGGCACGGAGCGGGTGCTTTCCCTCTGGGGATCATCTTGGCGCAGGGTAAAAATAGGAAAGTCTTTTTTGGGAAATGGAATTAAGGATTGGTGAGTGTCTCCTGAGGGTCCCGTTCTCTTAAAGCTGGGACAGGACGGCAGAGATCATCACTCATTTATTCCTTTGTTTGTTTTTTATTCCCTGTCTTTCCACTCTGCAGAGCATGTGAAAACAACAATTTGGGTCTTGTTTTAGACACAATAGAAAAGCACCACAGCCGCCGTTCACCATTTTTAATGTCACTGTAATTTCCCAGAACAATTAGCACCAGAACATCACACAAATACTTTCTACTAAACATTTTTTAACAGATTAGACAAATGATTGTGTCTCCTCCTCCACTTATCTCCTTTTCCTCTTTGCATCTACTTCAATGGGGGGATTAATCTCTGTCAGCCCTCTCAAAGACTCGTCTGCACGTTCCCCCATGCTTTTTTTTTTCACTTCCAGCTGAACTCGATGGCTGTCATTGTAGGATGTGTGTGTGGGTTGTGAGGAATTTTGGGATAGGAAAAACCTCCTCCGCTCTGACTTCTTGGTTTGACCTGTGTTTAACATGCTGTCTGCTATGGCAATCTACTGCTACTACTACAACTGTTGCTGCAACTGCAGTTTATCTGTTGGGTGGGCGGTGTGCTCAGATTGCATCAAGGGAGAAGGTGGACAAGTAAATTATTTGTTTACACAGATTTTACTGCACAAACCTTCATGATATCTCACTTTACTGGTGGTGGCCTCCATCCAGCAGCTGTCAACAGTATCACAAAGTGTCCTCCCGGTAAAATCTTTGACGTTTGATAATTAATTCCTCACTTTAGAGGCGGTGATGTGAGTTTTCCTACGACTGTGTAAGCATAGGAGCTCGCCTTGCCATGGCGCTGTCAGCATACGAAAGATGGATTGGATGATTTTGTTTGATTCATCAGTGTTAATTCCGCAAAGTAAAGCTGAAATCAGCTATTGTCATGATTTCCCGTCTCATCCTTCAATGTCCAGAAATGTGTGCTCATAATTGCATCAGCAGTGAGCAGAAGCTTAGTTGGAAATCAAAAAGGGGATGTCTGTGACGAGCAGCTGGTGTTGTGTTGGCAGAAGCAGATACTAGTATGATACAGAGCATGCATATTTAGTGAACCAAGGGAAAAGTGTGATGCAGTGAGACCTCAGGGAAAACTGAATGTACAGATCAGGAACCAAACACCCAACTTAAGACATAAGCCAAGTACTGTTCAACACCAAATTACTGGAAAGCTTCATGACAACTGCTCTTGCTTATGTTGTAAGTTGTCTATAAGTAGTTTCATTTCCACATGACCACAGCTTTCATTAACCAGCTGGTAATCTGGGTGTTAGAAATAAGAAATGTGTGCATGCGAAAATAGAAATACTAGAAATACTACTTGACACTGCACTAACACTCATGTTAGGATGCACACATACAAAACTTGTGAAAGAAGAGGCTAGTCAGTGCATTGGCAAGTGTTTGCAGGATAAATTCATATTGTAAATATAGTTGGGATTCAGTTTGATATACAAAGTGGTTGTGTGAAGGCTGAATCAGTGATTGGAACCAGAAACCTGGAAAACACAGAATCAAAACACCTAGAATGAAAACACAGCATCAAGAGAGCTCACTGAACGAGACTGAAAGAGCTCTTTGCTCACAGTTCGTTCCTTTTCCCTGCTGTTCTGTGTAGAATTCCTGTTTTAATCTGATGTCATTTTGTCAGACGGCCACACGGGTGCCCTGACAGAGTGACTGAAAAAGCAACATCTGGACTTTGCAGAGAGTTAGATTGATATAACTCTTAAATTTATCTGGTCAACATGAGACTACATCTAACAGGAGACAAAGACTGTCCCGCTGTTTCCCACTGCTCATGTTAAGCTGGATTAAACTAACTAGCTGCTGGTCTAGCCACATACTAGGCTATATTCATTATACCGCAACAGGAGTGGTATCAATCTTCTCTCAGCAAGTTACGTAAATCTCAGCAAGAATGAGCATGTTTCCACAGTGGAACTAAAACTGGAACCAAACAGTCTTTTGATTAATATCTGAGAGAAATCTAACATCCATTGTGTCATGATCCAAATCTTGGAATGACCCGAAAGGGAGGGAAAGTGCACACTAGTTTATTTCAAAGATTCATTTTCTTAAGTATATGAAAGAACAAAGCAAAAGTGAAAATAATATGATGCAACAAGTACTATAAAACTTAACCCAGAGAAACAAAGCCAAATGGGAGAGGTAGAGGAGATCATTTCATCCGACTGTCACATGAACCAAATCTCACTGAAGAGCCAAATAAGCCTGTGCTGATGACTTCTGCAAGGAAAATGCTGAAGATCGGTAAGGGTTTACTCCAAGAGTCACAACAATATGCTTTTAATATAGTAGGAGAAACACAGGTATGGTAAATAATTAAATGTATGATGGTCCATTTGGCGTTTCGGGGTCCTGATAATGTGCGTGCTGCCTCACTGTCTCACTGTCACAGCTTACTCTTCCTCATCGTCAGTGTTATTAGTAACACCCGTGCCCGTCCTACCATGTCAAGTCAGCATGTCTGCAGCTACTGCGCCTCTGTCTCAACATGCAAAGGTAGGTGCTCGAGTCCCATCATTCTAAATAAAACACCACGTGCAGGAGAATTAGTCTGTTTCATATGTCGCTTTAATCAAATATGGACTTTTTACAGTAAGAAAAAATGTGAATTTCACAGTTTCTGTCAGTCACAGTTTGTTCAGCTGTTTTCTGTTGTAACCGACTTTACCCTTTAATCATTAAGGAAGAGAGGAGTGCATTCTTGGAGTTCCTCTTTTTGCTTGTCAGGACAAGGCTGCTGGCCACAACCTGGTCAGAAGATTTATGTGTTTTAACAGCACCTTGTCACCTCACATACTGAGTGTTATGTTTCAAAATACTGCAGCTTTACAGACTTTTAGTTTAGCTATTGCTTTTCTCAGAATGCGAAAGCTGCTGGGTCGACACTGGTTACAGCCTTCCACACAGATGCTGCTGCAGCATCAATCAATTCAACAATTGTTTGTTATCAATCTAACTACATCATGGGCATCGTTTCAGACCTGACCTCACAGACTGAAGCAGATGTGATTTTGGGCCCCACTGGTCTTAAACGACGCAGATCCCACAGCGAGTCCTGGTGCAGAGGACTGTAATTCTGCATAAGTGCAACCACAGAGCCGAGGCCCTCCATCAAGGAAGGAATTACTTAATCAGACTCCAAGGCCTCCATAGGTATGTTTACACACACATACACACAGACCCATCTAGCATACTTATACCATAAGTATGCATACATGTGCACAGCAGGCTGTTTTACACCCATGTGCAATTACAGACACATGCACACTGCAGAAACAAAAATACATTTTTGACTCACACAGCTACTAGGTTAAGTGCAAGTGTGCTATTTATCTTAGCGGGTCTATGTGAGAGTTAAAAATGGAATGTTTCAGCTACATTAAACACTTCCTGTTTTGACGACTCCCTCACTGAGCCATTCCCTCAGCTAAAGAGTCCCACAGCACCACGTAATGACAATCTGGCACACAGGGAAAAATGTGTGTTTTGTGTCGAAAGAAAATGACTCGTCAATCCTCGTGTAAGTGTTGTTGCACATTTTACCCACCAGTCTGTTTGCTGTGTATCGTGGTGCATGTTGTTTTTGTCTGTGCCGCATGGTTGCTTGGCTGCCTACACTTTATTTGTACATATGTGTTAACACAAAAACAGGAAGTAAGCACAGTGCTTCATTTGTAGTGTACGTCCGGGCCACTTTTATGGTGCCAGCCTTCTAATTCGACTTTATTTATTTATTCAGCAGATGCTCTTAAAATAACACATCATATTTTCTCACACCACAATTCAGGACCCACATTTGAACCCAAGGTCAAGCTCCTGCTGGGTACCCAAGTGGATTTCTTGATTCATTAAAACGACACAAATACAGTAATGAATAGACAGAGATGTGCGATCACAGATGCCACTCTGTCTACACAGAGAATATTTAATTTAAGATGCATTACATTTCATACAGAGAAGCAGTCCTGTTGCTGTAATGGGCTGAATTTGAGCAATTGAGATGGTGCAATTATGCACCATCTTTTCTTAGACACCACTTGCCTCCTAAATGCCTTCTTTCAAACCCCATACCTCCAGATTGTGCATGCATGCTTTCTACTGAAAGTTTTAATTAGCAAAACCAACTGAGGTTAGTCAGCAGCAGGTTATGTTTTTCAAACGTTACGAAGTGCGTGCAAATACTCAGAAGTAAAGTGCTTTCACAGCCTGAGTTGTTCTAGATATGATAAATAAAATGTGTCTCTAGGCTTGGTGCACAAATGCATACGAGATATTGCCAAAGAACAATAAAACCATCGGAAAACAATGGTATGCAGACATAAGAATGTCAGTGAGAAACTGCCATGAAGGCAACACAAGGGACTGCAGCTGGAAGAGTCGCTGTGAAACAGCAGTTCAGTAAGATACGTGTGTCGTCTTATTCTTTAACTTGTGTATGGTGCAGTAGAAACAGCAAAGAAGTTACAGAAGCACGCTGGAGCCTCCACCTGCTCTGTTGCAGCTGCAGAATGACTACTTGTGCTGGACTACACAACTATGACCATAACATCAAGACAGTGATCGCTTTGTTTAACCACAGAAATATAAAGTTTTTAGTACAGCTAAACAAAAAATGTAAAGAAATGAAATCGTCTTCATTTCCAGAACAACCAAACTTGATGCGATGGTGAAGATCATGGACAGTGGAGAAGGATCTTTTTGTATTTTAAAGAAGCAACAAATAAAACCCACAAACTATATTAAAAATAAATAAATCAAAATCCAAATCAGATCAGATCAGATAATCTGTTTTCCAGTGCAGTACATGGGAAGACATCATTCATGTTCATATTTGTATAAATGTACGATTTGTAATCAAGTTATTGTCGTCATTTTCTCCACAGTTGTGATTAAAAACAGATGATCGTCTGATGACAGAAATCCCAGAACAGGATGTTTTTTTTTTTTTTTTGGCAAAATCCATACGGTTCTCTGCCCATTTTCAAAAAATATTCTGTTAAAAAACAAAGAAAACATAAATTTCTGTCGAGAGAAACGAGCTCCTGCAGACGACAGTTTCATCTCTACACTGTGACGTTGTTGACATCTGGATGAGGGAAATTACAGGTGCTTCCAACATCAAAGAGTATCATCACATTCAAAACTTCCACCCACTGACTTTAAACCACAAGCCCACCACTGAGACAAACCAGTATATATAGACACTATAGAGCTGTGGGATGTATAGAGTTTGTGGTGCTGCTGCTGATCTGCACGTTTAAATCCTCACACACATGCGAGAAAAAACACTCAACTCCACAATCTTTTGTTGTCTTGCTTCATATATTTGCCTTTCTCTCCCACCACTCTTCTTTTGTCTTCTCGAACACACATACTACAAACACACGGTACATACAACATATTCAACCCCTACACACCCACCTCCACACACACACACATACACACACTCCCTCTTCCCTTTCCCTCCCTTGTCTCTAATTCCTGCAGCTGTTGCTCTTACTCACACTGCTGCCTCCTCCAGATAAATGCTCAGAGTGTGTGTGTGTGTGTGTGTGTGTGTTAAAGTCAGACACTGGAAAGGCTAGATTTTGAATGAAGAGGGTCCGACGGAGTGAACGAGGTCGAGACGTGAATGAGAGGATGGGAGATGGGGAGGTGAAAGAAAAAATCCCCTCCAGTTTCCCCCTGAGACAGCCTCCGGCTTTCCTTTCTCCCAGACCCATTGTGTTCCCTCTTCACCTCCTTCCTCCATCCATATCCACATCTCCACATCCTTAGCAAATAAGAGTTTTGCATTCGGATATCACAAATCTATCATCCACATCTGGCTCCATCATGAATGTCAAGTGGGGAGTTGGCAGTTTGCAAAAAATAGCTAAATATACTGTATAATACGGATGTTATACTGTGTCTCTGACAGAATCGCTGTGGTTTAGCTGGTGTATTTCAGTCATGTTGTGAAGAGTCTAATTAAGCAGAATTGTTATAAAATCAAAGTTACAGGGACAGAGGATAATTTTTACTGTATCTTGCATTTGTTTTATGTCTCAGAAACACGACATCCATGGAACTGAAGACCTCCAGAGCAGCTTCCAGTTAGTAAATATCAATTACAAACTCCGAGCAATATTACTGTGTGTGAAACTAAATGCATAATGTATTCTGTGACTTCACACTACAAGTAGGTATCTAACATTTATTCTTGTATTATCTTGTACTTGTACAAGATAATGCGATTGCATTATGTACGAGGCTGCGGTAGTTAATCAAATACATACAATTGCACAATGACTTTATGTAAACACCTTAGTTTATCTCCCAAGTTTCACAATGAAGTTTTTAATAACTTAATTGCTAAACTTTAGAACTTTGCACAATTACGAACAACTTCCTCTTAGCTTAATGCACCACTGTGCAGTGTTTACAATGAATAATCTGTTATACATCCCCATTAACACCGCCCCACGGGTTTTATTAGTATAGAGCTGTTTTCAATAGCACAGAAAATAGCTAGCTAGTATATATTGTATAATTTTCTGGCTCTGTTTAAATCACCCACCAAGGTGCTGTCACTGTAACCACAGAGCTGCTGTTTAACCCTGTCTCATTTATATGGGCTGTGTCAAACGTGCATGTCATATCCAGATGTCTAAATTTATATTTGCTACTACACAGCAGATCTTTAGTGCACATGTGAATGCTCACTCCTCATCAGGAGGATTTTGGATTGGTTGATACTTTGGTTTCTAAAGACTTGGTCGTCATTTAGATGTCACATGTCCTAAATAGGTCATTAGTGGTGATGTTTATGCACAGCATTCATTCGAATAATGAGCTTCCTGACTATTTAAAATTCAAATTGTTTGTCTTATTCGTTTTGTTCTTATGTCGTTGCTGATGAACTTAGTGGTTATCTAGTAGTTTCCTTCTTTTTGACTCTGTGATTCTTATAAACACTGTTAATAATGTGTTGGACAGGATGAACCGTCTACACTGCCTCTATGAAGCTTGTGTACATAGCTGGCAGCATCATGTACACACTGATGTTTGGATGAAACCAGGGTTTATTTACACTGAAGTTAGACTGTAACAACAGGCTGTTAAACACTGAAATATGACTGTTTTGTGCAGGCTGTGCAACTTCAATAATGTGCTGTTGTTAGGGGCTGAATCATGTCCTGTTTTATCAGGTTGATCATCAGATCACGATACTCTTACACAAGCCGATCTGTAAGGGATGATGCTGCTTTGCTTTCCGTCTCACATTTCAGTCTAGATTTGCAAATATCAACAACGTCTTGAGAGAGAGAGAGAGGGTTTTTTCTGCATGATGTCACCAAGAGAAAAATGCAGGGTTACGCCTCATTAGAAGTGCATTAGGAGTGTATGGCTGCTTTGTTGCCACAGCAACAACACCTATTTGGACACACGCTGCATAATTCCCACTGTTAGTCGAACATTTCTTGTCAGTGCAGCAGCTCTTAATGACTTCATACAATATGTGCTATAGGTTCAGTGCTGTGTGTGTGTGTGTGTGTGTGTGTGTGTGCACCCTACGTGGTTCACTAGCAGTGAAGAAAAACCCATGACCCGTGTTAGAAGGCTGCTGCCTCAGAGGCCAGAACCACACCACTTAACCTCTGCATTACACACACACACACACACACGTGTGCTTACTCACACATGGAGTCCTCAACACCATCATCCGTTCACTGTAAAAGCTGCCAACATATGGATGCTATAAATTCAAACAGACCTATAAATTCTTGCATTTCACATTTCAGAATTGGCCTGGCTCCTATGGGGTTGACGCTGGTTTTATAAGAAGTGAAAACCATAATTCTTTCCTGAAAGACAGCTGGCACGTTAAATCGACCATAATATTGACAGGCCTTACACTTCAGGGGTTCTACAAGTGCTGTTACATTTTTGATATGAAGTGAGAAGCGTGAATGGAGTTTTGTGCTATTTTTAAGTTGAAAAATCCATTTGCGAGCTGTTCTTTTTATAAATGATGATGTTCTTGAAGTTGCACATTCAAACCCGTCCAGATGTTACACTAAAATCTCAGTTGATTGCATTAAAAATATTAGTATGATAAATGTGGACATGAAACAGATGAAATAAGTTTAGACAATTCAACAAGCCAAAGTTTTTCAACCAGGACTCCAGTTATTCCAAAATGTTTTAAGGCCCGGCTTCCTAAATGATGCGGTCTATCAGCAACTGCTAATAAAACAAGATGACAAAACAATGTGTGTTGCTGCGTGTTGGGTAGGAAATGAATGAGTGCTTGGAGGCCAGGGAGTATTGCATGTCATTTAACACTAACATTGTTTAAGTAGGTCAAGTAGAGAAGTGATTCCCAGCCTTTTCCATAAACCTACTGATGTAACGCTGACCTACAAACAGCAGCAGCTGCTGGGTTCAGGGGGTCTGGACCCCTTTTTTATCCTCCTCCTGCTTCTCATCCATTTTGTTTCCTTACCTCCTGCTAGTTTCACTTTTATGCACTGTACAGTAAATGCACCCACATCATTGCATCAGTATTCCTAAGTAGTGCTGTCAACATAATATTAGCTAAATCTCAACCTTATTATCTCAGTTGCCCAATCGTAACCTTTGCATGTACTACTGTTGCATACTTGTCTAAACTTTGAGTGTGTTGATTGAAGTCATTACAGTAAAAGGTGTTCAGCAAATGTGGATTTTTAGGTTTACAGAACTGGGCCACAATGTTTAGCAGGCATCTGGGTTTTATTTCAGTGGCTCCCTTCACTACAATTGATCAATAGGCTGAGCCACAGGTGTTCCAGGAAAACAATACCCGCAGAGGACACAGCAGGCAACAGGTAAAAAGCTTTATCACCTGTAAAGCATCATCAACAGGTTGAAATCCAGCTCAAATACTGAAATAATTCAGGACAATCCTTTGTGTGTGTGTGTCAATCACTGATTCACACGTTATACAAGGTCGTTTGATCTACTGTTGATTCAAAAATGATGATTAGTGCAGGTTTAATTTTATCTCTCAGCACCAAATGTGTTCTAACAAAATAGTTTAGCTGCATCCAGACCAGTTTCTGAGCAGGAACACTACCAGGGAACAAACAAAGGCACACAGAAACAGTCACAATTCATCATGAGTGACTGTGTGGGCTTTGCCTAAAATATTATCATCAATTTAATATATCTTAATTGTTTTTCTGACTTTCTCTGTTTGTTTGAAGGGTGGGGTCATCTAAAAGACTGTAAGTCCACTGTATCAAGATCATTGTGGTGTGTGTGGGGAATTGTGTGACTGACAAGCCAGACCATTGTGTGTGAATTGTTCAGGCCTTGGTCTTGTGTTTCTCCTCCTGACAGCAGGACTGATTAGTGAGGCTTAGCAGGCAAGGTTGGTAACCAAAACAGAGGAGGGGAGGTAGAAACACACAACACAATGGACTCACTCCTTAATCATTGTGTACAAGCATCACACCCACATCTGGAGACATCTTTCCTTGTTTGTGTGTGTGTGTGAGTGATACGAGAGACGAGTGTGAACAGGGGTTTAGTCACAGACAGTGACAGTTAAGGTACGTGACATTTGGTGCAACAAGTGTGTGGTTACGAGAAAGATTTGTGTGTGTGGTTTGTTGAGGTTGCACAGAAGTCAGAAGGGTTGCTGGTTTGATCCCCAGTATCGAAGGAGCCAGAGGTTGATGAGAAGATTTCCAGGAAATGGAAAGTAACCGTGCGTGTGTGTATGTACCCTGATATGTGGCTACGCGCCCCTGAAAAAGGACTTCATTCTTGTATTAAATTATTTTAATGACAAACACATTCTCCGCTTTTGAACACACTTTCTCTCTCACACTCACATGCACACACACACACACACACTCCTTATGTTTGTCGTGCACTTGACAGTGATGCACAACGTTGTTGTATTTGGCCAAAATGAGACTCAGATGTGTTGAATGAGTCTGATAAACAACCTGCAGCGAGCCAGCCGCTTCATCAGGCTGCATTACACCAAATCAGTGGAAATGCCTGCAGATCTGACCTCTTGCTTCGAATTAAAGCAGTGATTTTTTTATTAAAACGTTTCATCCACAGGATCCAAACAAGAATTTAGTATCTCACTGTGGTCTACATATTGCTAGCTTGTGTTCCTGCAGGTCCTGCCAGAACAATCCTGGAAGGGGAACACAAGAGTCCAAAGAGCATTTGAATCTTTCACAACAAAGTCGGACCAACAACTGATTCTCATCAAAACTGATGTAGCTCTGGATCTCCACCCTGATTTTAGTGATATTAACTCATCACACATAATTTTCTTCTGAGGCTGTAAAAGAAACCTCCACAGAGAGACCTCCAAAATGAGGTTTAGCTTTAATTAGTGTTTAGTGCTTTTACAGCTGGACTGCAAAATGTTGTAATTTTTTTTAAATACTGTTGGTTGGTTTTCATTCCCAACTTGTTAAGCTATTCTATATTTGAATTACACAACTTTTCAAAAGAGAGCCTACATAAACACAGCAGTGAAAACACAAATGTAAGATGTCATAATCTCCAACACCAAACCAAACATGTTAAATTGCTTTCCCTTTAAAGAGGCCATATTACGCATAATTTCAGGTTCATTTTTGTATTATGTGGCTCTGCTGAAATAAATTTGGATGATTTACAATTTCAGCAATTGCTTATTTGTTTTTATAATGAGCTTTTTCGCAGTGTGTCTTCTAGACTTTGACACGACCAACTTCAATTTAGATTTATACCCTCGTCCCGGTCGTTTTTTTAGTGCCTGCCCTTCCTGCTGGTGGACGGAGCCATTCAAAATACAACTGCACTGCAACCACAAGTCTGTTTCTGTGGGGACTGTATTTGCAGCACCATCACATTTTCAACAACATAATGAACATTTCAACATATATGACAAGTCGCAAACACGTTGATACTTAACATATCAATTAAATGTACACAAGCAGCATCATTTTGTCCACTAAAACATTCAATCTACAACATCCTGTTTTGTTTTCCACATAAATGTCTGATTTTGCAGTTTAACACCAACACTTTAAAAGTTTTTAAAGTTCAGTAACTCACAGCATTGGGTTAGGACCTGGGAACCACTGTAGGCTGGGTCACTCCATTAATGGGCTGACGATAGTTGTATCCTGAGGTGTGGTGAGCAGAAGGTGCAATATGCTGTACATCAGCTGTCATGGTTGACGTGTTGCTACACAAGTTAACTGCTCCTATAGAACTAGCGAGCACCTGATTTTCAGTGTTTTGGTGCAGTAGGAGATTACGTTTTGTTATCTAGAACAGCCAGAAATTTTAAGAATTGGACAAAAAAACTGTTTATTACGGATGAACATCCCCCAAACCCTGTACAAATTATCAGTAATTTTTTGTACAAGCACCTTGTTCTCTTCAACAACTACTTAATCAAATCCTCCTTATGCACTCACTCACTTTCCCTCTCTCTCTCCACCACACACACACAAATGTAGACCTGAAGGAGAGGAAATTGAATTAGCAGGGTGTAATGCAGCTCCTTGTGTGTGTAATCAGAGCAGGCTCAGAATACAGGGCCATTGTAAGTCGCTGTGGTAGGAGCCCAGAGAGCCAGTGACCACTGGGGGAAGCTGCTCTTATCACTAGATATGATTACAGCTGAGGGAATGTGTGTATCTTTGTGCATGCATATGTGTGTGGGTGGGTGGCGGAGAGACTTGTGTAGGAGTCATGGCTGACTGATTGCGTGGGGAATGTGTGTGTCTACATGCTCGAGACTGCGCACAAGTGAGTATGGCAGTAAAAGAAAACTTTTAATACAGTGATAAATGCAAAAAAAAAAAAAAGCTGAGCATGTGAAATGTGCAACATATTTACATGTTTCTTTATATGAACACCTTCAAATGCAGCCTGGAGTTTTTGCATTCAATGTCGCGCCTACAAAAATAATACCAGCATTTCTGACATCCATCGGCACCAGTTGCTAAACTCTTGCTGAATTGAAATTGCCTGCCTTTTCACTTTGTTGTTTCTACTATCATTGTTCAGTGCAGGCTGCAGGTTGTGTTTTCCACCATGGATGTCAATGTTTTTCACTGTCTGTTAATTATTTTTGTTCTCTTATTTTGCCTCCTTCTGATATATGTTTCCTGCTATTGTCTTTTTCTACCAGGCTGGCTGCCTCGGGACTCGAGCCAGCCGGTCCCTCCTACCTTAAAATACATACACACACACACACACACACACACACAACATAATGCACACATCCATGACCATGAAAACACACATATTCTCTTCTCTCCCTTCCTGCTCTTGGCACTTGAGAGAAAACACAAGAAGTCAGTGATACGGCAAACCAACTGTGTGTATAGGAGGGAGGAAGGGAGAGAGTCCACCAGTCAGCCCAGAGGGGTTAATCTCTCGCTCTCTCTCTCTCTCTCTCAACCTTGATCTCTTCCTCCCTCCCTCCCTCTGTTGCCTTTTGTTGCAGCCCCTCACTTTCTCAACTCTTGGACAGAGGGAACTGATATTGTGACTGTGTGTGTGTATGTGTGTGTCCTCCTCTTCGCTCTCATTCTCTCTGGACTGAGCTGTACGTGAACATGACTGAAGGGACTTTCTAACTCACTGCTCACGCTGAATGTTCACACCACAGACTGGTAAGGTAGGACCCCGGCTGGGAACGTTGTCTGATTTGATTTAAAGTGCATTGCAAAGTGTGTGCATGTGTGAAAATGCCACTTTGTGTGTATATTTGGAAAATGCCGTCTGAAGTGCGACAGGTTGTGTGTTTGTTTTTTTATTCCCTGCTTGTGGGAGCTCAGCTCAAATGTGTTTTAACGTATATGTAATGTTTTAATGTATATCTGTGTTTTCAAAATGTGGGCGTGGAATACTTAGAAAGCTGCTCTGCCGCTTGCTGCCCTTTTCCTTTCCTTCATTCCTAATTCCACTTCTTGTCCTTATCCCCCTCTCTCCTGCCTGGCCTGAGTTACTCAAGTTACCGGCTTCCTCCTGTTGTTATGAGCCCCGTGGTTTCTGTGCAGCGCTCTGAGGGCGCTCCCACGCTCTCCCAAAGAGAAAGAAAGGAAGGAAAACAGCGATAACCATTTCAGAGCGACAAAAGAGATGGGAGAAGCACGCTTGGTTTTGCCCCTATGTCTCCTCTCAGGATCTAAATGCACGCTTTTGTCCCTTTAACACTGAGCATTGTGGAAAAATGCATCTCCCCTTTGCATGTCTGTTTTTGTTTTGTTGTTTTGTTTTGTTTTGTTTTTTTGTTTTTTTGGACAAAAGTTTCATCTTTTCTTTCAAGGTGGTGGGGTGGCCGAGTTGGTGAGAAAATTGGAAACAGAGCCACCCACAGTGGAAGTGAGTCAGCCCAGCATTTAGTGGTGTGTTGACTTTGGAAATGGCAGGGACTGGCGGGGGGGTGGGGATGGGTGTTGGTGGGGACAGCTGAAATTGTCAGGAGAAAAGAGTAAAAACAGAAAGTGTCCATTTCTGCATATTTCCTGCTGAGCGCCTGCGTATCAGTGTTAAGCTGGGGCTGAGTTGTGTGCGACAAACGTAAAGTAAAGAAGAAGAGAATGACGGAGAAGAGAGGTGGAAGTCAGAGGCTGTTTATAAAGAGAGGGAGCGGCTTGTGTCCATCTGGGACAAACCCAACTGCTGAAAGCTTCTCCACCCTGCTCCCAAACATCTTTTTCCCCCCTCCTCCGTTTGTCTCGCTTGCTCTGTCACATTGAAGTGCGGTTAGGTACAATTTAAATGCAACCTGCAAAACGCGTCTAATGTGTTGCCCGTTGTTTCTTTGTCACCGCTTGTGTCTCAAATACCTAGATGCTACTTGCAGTTGCTCGTAGCAACATGGAGGTTTTCCATCCAGGTTCTGCATGGTGTGCAAAATAATGTCAATAAAAAGGGTTTTTTTTTGTGTGTGTGATTCTAACTCCATGCAGTGAAGTGCTGATGATGTCACATACGGGAAGAGTGAAGCACTGAGAGATTTGACTCATGGCTTTAATTAGTCAGGAGACAAAGAATTCTTTACTAGTATCTGTAGGCTAATCAAATTCTTCATTTTCATTGGTGTAACTATGAGTTGCTATCAGAGGATAGATGGATGCAGGTGCATGAACTAGCAGGACACAGTAAACTACATCATATGCACTAAAGCCTTCTACACATATTCTCCTTCTCATCTTCTTTCACCTTTACTGATTTCTTAGCTATTCTCTGCCAGAGATTGATAAAAAGAATTTGGTGGACACATCGCCCCTTTAGCTCTCTCCTTTTGTTTTGCCTGCTTTGCCAACATCATGCTCCTCTTCCTCTTCCCTGTCTCCTTGCCTTCCTCCATCTGTGCTGCCTGTGTGTCCAGCGATAAGGGGACAGCGACGGTAGCCCTTCCTCTTGCCACAGGAAGCAGGAACTGTTGATTTCCACTGCAGCCTATCTGGGCAAACTCTGTGCTTGGCCCGCTGGGATCCCCATCACTTTAGACACATGGACACACATTTAACAGCATGCAGTGCAGAGACCCATGCACGCACGGAACAAAGTTAGCATGGATGTGTGTGTGTGTGTGTGTGTGTGTGTGTGTGTGTGTGTGTGTCGGTCACCTGTTCGTATACAATGCCTCCACTATTTATTTGCTGCCTGATGGTTTTCATGGGAAACCACCTGGGAAAAAGCCCACCCTGTGGCTCTTTGACCTCAGGGTTAGCTTGCAGGTCAGAGGATGATTGGCTAATTATTCCCCTAATCACAGCAAATGTTTTGTTATCACCAACTTCAGCCACGCTGGCCACAGGTGGCGCTGTTGGGCTTAAAAAAAACACAAACAACCATTCAGCAGTAAATGAATTCCAGTTATACTACAGGGTGGGAGTGTGAGCGAGAGAAAGAGAGAAGCTGACATAAAGAGAAAGTGGAGGAAGATAAAAATTGTGTTTCTGAGTGCACAAAATGATACCTGAGGGATTTTTCCTATGACACAGTCTTACTTGTTTTTGTAGTGAAATAAAGATTTTTGATGAAGGTGGTTTCCTGGTGTGTGGTTTTCGTATTGGTACAGCCAAAAGAGCGACAGCGTTATAACTCTTTTTGAAAAACCTGCTGAAATGATATCTTCAGTATCCTGAAAACAAGACAGAACATAGTAAGTGTTGAAAAGCTACATAATGGACTAATTTGTTTGCACTTTTTCCAAGATTCAGTAGTACGAGGAGGATATTCTATTTCAGTGCATGATGCACATGGTCAGAAAAACTGGAAATAGTGAACAGATCATTTTTAAACAGAGATTGTGTTGAAGTGTGAAGAGTCCGAGAGCGAGAGGAAAAAACAGCACTTGTGTGTTTTTTTAATCACTCTTTTTTATCTTTGTTCCATGTGTCTGTAATACATTTCTCAGCCATCAATGAAATGTATTTGAATGATAGAAAAATCGAAAGTGACAAGAAAACAGATTAAAACCAGCTGAGCGCTCAGCCACTGAGCAACATTACACATTTAAGGCGTTTATGGCGAATACATAATACAAAGAAGAGGAATATGAGAAGAATATGAGTATGCATGAGGACAGAGGAGAATGTATGTGAACTGAAAACAGGTGACACCTGTGAGTTAGGAAGGAGAGAAAGCAAAGAGGCTGCAGCAAAGCTGGAAGAATACAAAAGGATTTGAACGATTAGGAAATGTTGGAGATGTGAGCCTAAGCTAAGATCGGGTCAGGGGTCAAGAGGGTTGAAGAGGTCAGAGTGGGCCCAGCAGCTCTACTTAGAACAGGATATCCTGCGAGGAAAACCCATCTGTCTCTCCTTCCTTTCTCTCGTTCCATCTCTTAAATTCCCACAGAGGGCATAGCGGAGAGGAGAGGTGTAACCTTTCACTGAAAACTCCAGAGAAAACACAAGTTCTCCACTGAAAAGCTTCACTTTCATCAATCATCAGTGCTCAAGACAGATAACAGATATGCACAAGTGGTATGTCTTTACCCTCGGAGCTGAGAGTATATAAAGTGATTTAAAGTGTGTGATGAGAGCCGTATAGTGTTTCTTTTTTGTCCTGTGCTGCTGTTTGTTGCTGTTTTCATTCACTCGCTGCAGAGGTTTCAACAGCCAAGATAAATTTCCCTGCGGGGACAATAGGGTTTGTCTTACTTTATCTTATCTTGGCCAGACAGACAGTGTATGAAAATTATGAAACATCCTCCTTCCATTTTAATTACTTAATAATGATATCAGCAAAAACACAGTCATTCACTTGTTGGTTCAAAGAACTCTTTAAAAAGTTATACGGTATGTGAGATATCATATTCTATAACTAGAGGTATTGATTCATGCTGTTAAGGTTTGGTTTACAAGGTTGCTGAAAGTTTTTAGAGTTCTTAATATTAGCCCATTTTCTTTGTAAAAGCCCAGATAAAGTGTATTTGAGCAAGACACCCGGTCAGCTCCAGGGTGGTCTATATGTTCTAAGCCTAGAACATCATACAGAGGATAACAGCACAGGAACAAAGTGCCACATTATGCATTTAATGTGTTCCTGGGTGGGGGAAAAGCGTGCTTTTTGGCAGGATATATAACATCTTTAAGAAGTTACTTCAGTTTTCCTTTTCATTTGGCCCCGTGAGAACAATGACATACAAACTCGAATGCCACCAAAACAAGAAAGAAAACAAAAAAAAAAAAAAAAAGGAAGAAATCACGAGACTCTTTAAAGAAAATTGGTCTGTGGTTTGTCAAGACACGGAACAAGCTAATAACAGAAAACAATTCGAAACACAAGATTTTGGTTTTGTTTCTTATATGACAGTCAGCTTTGGTATGTGAACGAGAGCCATTCAAGCCATTTTGGGCCCCAAAGCAGAAACATACTGTGTTCCAGCTCGGACACTGCTCGTTTCTCTCAGTTTGTGAGCAGTCACATGACCAGACAAGCTCTAAAATTAACGTCCAGAGCAGCCAAGTTACTACGTCAGTCACAGTTTTAGACTGATACTGTGGTTCAGATTTGACTAACCATACTTGCCGTATAGAGCAGAACCACAACCTACCTGGTCACCAACAATGTTGCTGTAACCAAAAGTTAAGATGCCCACGCTATAATAAATCAGAATTATTCTTTAAATGACCTCTCAGTTAGTTGCACACCAACATCTTTTGCTTGTTTAATGAAGACTGCAATTGCATTTGTTTTTTTTGAAAAACCAACAGGTTACCAAAGCTGCCCAGTAAACATGGTACTTGTGAGTTCATGTGAATTTTGTTTATAAGCTTTGCTTCACTTGTAATTGGGTATTGTGAAGCTAAATACAGTTTGGACCGAACCAAAAAAAAACTGTGGGTGTGACAGCATCCTAAAAAAGAAAAAAAAAAAAGAACCACGAGTGTAGAATCTGATAAAGCTCTATACGTGGCTAAAGTATGTCATTTTATTTTGCAGTTTGTTAAATAAAAAACAAGAAATCAGTCGTTATCTCATGATGTTTTAAAATGTTCTCAAAGCACATTGAGCTGATAAATTCCCACATTGACTCAATGTGTCAGACTAAATTTCAACCTACTAATATTTCCCTATTGTGAAAAGCTTAATGTTTCCCCTTGTGCAAGAGATATAGTCATTATTCTCTCCATACACTGAATCATATGTACTAAGTCTGATAGTCTCACATTCGTACGCTCTTAAGTGGGTGAGATTTTCCGTATGGGAACATTAACTTGTGTTTTTCCTACCGATGGTTTGTAGTGACACAAGCGAGAGACATAGAAAGAGAGAAAGAAAAAGAGAGAGAGAGAGAGCGCGAGCGAAGGATTGAAAGCGAGAGATGGGGAACGAGAGTGTAGAGCTATTTTTGGCCTGTCTGGGTGTTTCCTACGCACACACTCACGCTTCTCAGGCTTGTTGTTGTTCAGATTGGTGGGTGTTACAGGGATGAGTTTTGATTTGATTTGACTTTGTGCTTTGAGATATTGTGTGTGTGTGCGTGTGTGTGTGTGTGTGTGTGTGTGTGTGTGTGTGCACGTGCTGTTGACATCCCTGGGATTTTCCTGTGGTTGCTATGGTTTCTTGCTGTGTTTTGAACAACTTGCCATAACTCCAAACATCCTCGGGGTGTAAAGGCTCCTCAGCCCTCTATTAAACACGCTGCTTGTGCTGCCGCTGGGATCGACCTCAGTTCACTTTCTATTTAACCAGATCAAACATCCGACCGAGGCTGTAATTCAATCAAGTATGACCGTCTTTATGGTAAAGAATTTGTCTTTAACATCTGTGGGCTGGTGTTTCTGCACTGCATACCCCAGAGGTCTCCTGTCAGTCAAACTCTCATAGTCTATAATAAAACTGTCTCTAATATTACTGCAGATATTGAAGTGGAGAAATAGTTATTCTATGTGTCCTTAATAGATGATTATTATTATTATTTTGTTTGTCATTGGAAAAAAAGTCACACTGCTTGTCCATTTAACCTCAGCAGTGGTTAGTGATGTCTGCACGTCTTGTGTTGTGGAACGTGTCTGTCAGCGATCCATTGTGTTTCTGTGGACTCTATATGTCACTGAGGCTTTCGCTGTGGCTAGTCTTTTCACACACTCGCCGTGTCTCCCTTCTCTTCTCGCTCATACATTCACATTCATGCACACACCGTGGAAACATTTTGATCGTACTTGTGTGATCTCGGAGGAGAGCGCAGTCTGTGATGGAATGTGTGACTGTGTCTTGTTTGTGTTTCCATTTCAGTTTCAGGCTGTACAAACAGTAACAAGTCATATAGGGGATATACTGCATCTCATCCTCTGAATCTAATTAGCAGTTTTATGATAGATTTGTCACAACGGACATGTTCAAACAATTGGTACAATTTTTCAAGGTTGGCCAGCAAATTCTAAAGTGCATGTTTTTTCCTTTTTAGGCTGATTTTTTTTTTTTACCCTCACTACAGTTTGTAGCTCTTTAGTTGAAAATAACAATTAATTCTATTTAACTTCCAGTTATTAATTTAATTAAATATTTATTCAATAAAGTGGAAAAGGTAAAACATGTTAGTGACAGACAGCAGATTTGCAGAGCCCAAGGTTAAAGTCTAGAAGTTAATTTTGTCCAGCCAGCAAACTATTTAATTTACTATCACACCTGACAACAAAAAGCAGCACATTCTCACATTTATTAAGCTTTTTTGTGGATTTATCGATTATCTAAATATTGGCCCGAACTGTTTCTTTTTTAATGGATTGTCTAATTGCTTCAGTTGTAAAACTCATAATTTAAATTTGATTATGTTTCATAAAATAAATGTGTAGTTTTGCTCAAAGCGGCTGCGTTGAGCATTTTAATGTTTTATAATTTGATTCATCACTAATTCCTGAATGGCTGTGTAGAGCGAGGCAGAGCTCATCAAACGACAGAAGAGCATAGCAGAGCATAGAGCTGGAGTCGTGGGTGGAGGAGAGTGAAATGACTTTAAGTCTCATGTTACCATTATCTCTAGTTGCAGATTGTGGCTTTAACTAGATTTGCAATCGCTTTCGTCTTGCTTGAGTTTTTGTGTCCTCGCTGAATTTCTATGACAGATATTATAAACCAACGACTTCCAAGACACGGTGTAGTCACTGCAAATGCTGCTCTTTACACAGAAACTGTGATTTAGTTGATATGCAAGGTCTGTGGTCTGAATCTCCTGATCAACAACTGACCGCCATGAAACTGTTACTGAAGACATCGGCAAACACACAAGAATATTTTCTGTAGAATATTGAAGGTGTGAAATTTCCGGCACTCAGTGTCAAAAAGAAACTTTACTTAGCTGCATTAGAAAGCTCAGTACTAACCACACCCTTGTAGTCTGTGATAATCTGTACACACACACACACACACACACATACACAGTATGCACATACCCACAAACACATGGTTGCATGCATACTTGGATATTTGCATGCACAAAAACAAACGGACCTCAAGTTTTTCCTCCCAGATATTTTCCAGCTTTATTATTTTTATCCTCTTTGTTCTTGTGTTTACTCAGCTCAGTAAAGATAATAAGTCTTTTCCTCAGCGTCCACCCCTCCTCATATTACTCCCTGCCTTCATCTTCCCGTCTCCCTCTTTCTATCTCCATCTCGCTCTGGATTCTCCCCCCCTCTCCCTCTCACCGCTCCACCTCCTTCTTGGCTTTTTTTTCTTTCCAATCATCCTCCTCTGTTTCTCCCCCTCTCCTCAGCTCCTTCCTTTTTCTTCTCATGCAGCATTCCTGGCATTCCTGCCGGCTTCTTAAGGGGAAGGACCCCGCTGGCAGACCAAGGCCAAACATTATTACAGTGCTCTCAGCCTCTCTCTCTTTTTCTCCCTCCCCATATCGCTCCATTCACCTCCTCTTGTCCTCCTCAGTCACTCCGTCCTCCTAATCCCTTTCATTTTTTTCCACTCTTGCATTTCTTTTGTCCTAAATCTCCATACTAGCTAATTTAATTTCACAGAGACCGGTTGCTTGTGCTTTAACTGTGTTAAAACTACTTACTGAGACCGCTGTGTTTCATAATTAGTGGAAATAAGGGTCATACCCTGCTCTGTTACGTAAAACAGGCTTGTTCATGTTTATACAAGCGCGTGTGCTGTGTTTTTTAACAACGACACACTGTCCTCGCATGGGAGATAAAATATCAGACACACACATGCTCAGAGACGAGTCCCAGCATAAACACACACACACACACACACAGCTAAGGGTGTGATGTTTTAAATGTGCATCATAAGTGAATCTAAATGTGTAGACTTTGATTTGTTCTTCTATATTTATGACTTTATGTTACATGAACGAAGGAGTAAGCAAACAGCCACAGATTGTAAATTGAAGTCATGAGCCGTTACTTTAGTTTGGAAGGAGGAGTGAAGGTTGGAATTCTTTTCTTCTCATTCGATGATACTGAGTTGATATCAGGAGTGTGTGTGTGTGTGTGTGTGTGTGTGTGTGTGTGTGTGTGTGTGTGTGTCATTGCTATCGTTGGAAAACCTTAAGTATAAATACAGAACCTGGGTTTTTGTCGTGACATTGACACTGAATGAAACTTAAATGAAAGTCGTACTCGTATCTAAACTCATATCTAAAAAACGTATTTAGCAAATCCAACTCATTGGACACACACACTGTTGTACACAGTTTTGTGTTGTTGGGTGATTTGACTTCTGGTGTCAAACGTTGTGTTGTATCGGGAGCACGTCTCTGCAGGTGGGAGGCAGCTTTGTAGCACACAGTTGACCACATCCTGACAAAAAAAGCTACATACGTCACACTGAGTGTTTTTAACTGTGTCATTTCAGGATGATTTACATCTAAAATTTGACTGATCATGTTTCTGAAAACCTTTTTTTTTTCTGCTATGTATGCTACGGCCTCATCTGTTCAACATTGACCACGGCCTTTTTGTGACAACTAACATTTACTTTGCAGTCGAACTAGGCAGTGCGGTTGGTGAATTTGTCATGTATTGGCCAATCAACATACGTGTCGAGCCTTTCGTGACATTTTGAAGTCAGAATCTCAGCCATCAGAGGATGAAACAATCAAATTGATGCAAGTTCAATAAAAGAAAAAGTTCCTTTTAGATAAACTGAATGTTGTTTGTGGAAAATACTAAATGACCAGTGCTGGACTGAGTGTGTGTGTGTGTGTGTGTGTATATATATTCCTCTCTCCCTGTAGGCGGTTGCCTGCTGAGCTGCTTTTCTGTCACCCTGTGGTTTTGTTATTTTCAGCTCGAAACCGGATGTGATTCAGACTGCTTGGTAGATTGTGTAATTGAATGAACCAACCACACGCACACACACACACACACACATGTGTGCATGCATGACACTCTCACGCGCGCACACACACACACACACACACACAGATATGCTTGCACACACATTTTGTCAATTCACATAGACACATGCAATCGGGAACACAGAAAGCTCTCACACACAGGCTATATGGCTCTCTACGCCCACACACCGAGGGTTTCTGGGAACGGTGCTGGGTTCCCCCTGTTCAAAGAGGCACCCGAGGGTGAGTGAGCGGACGATGGAGCACCACCAGCAGTAGACAGAAGCACGCTTTTTGGTTTCAATATTGGTCTGAAACATCAGTTGTTGACCTGGCTGACGATGAGATCGGAAAAAAGGATAAAACGCACACATACGCTTGTGCTGTGTGGAAACAACAGGACGGTTGAAAGTGGGGGGAAACACTGAGAAGTGCTAGTGAAACTGGTAATAAATGTCAGTTTCTGCCCCAAAAGTGTGTCCTATGCAGATCGTTGTAGTTTTTTTTTAATCCAGGAAAAGATAGAGGTGGACTTCTGTCATAAAAGGACTTTATTATACTACAGTAATTATTGTAGCTGTTTGCTTTAAGCATTTTTGGGATAAAAGTCATTATTCATGAACGTTTCTGTAGCTGCAAAACATAGTTGACAGGGAATATGTTTCTTTGTGATGCACTGCAGAGATTATGAGTTTCCAATTAAACAGAATAAACAGAAAGAAATTCTCCAATGCTGACCACACTTGTCACAGTGTGTGTGTGACGTGACAATACTGGGACGTACATGACTCAGTGTCAGTGGCTGCCACACAGCATCTTGATTCTAGGAAGACTTTAGACGAGAAAAACTGACAAAACGATGGCCCTGCGTCACAGAGAGCTACCACAGCAACGCATGTACTGTAAGAGCGTGCATCTGTGTGCATGTGTTCTGTGTGCGCGTGCATCTGTTTGAACGCTGAGGCTTACACTGACAGGATGCTTTACTTCCTCCTACACGAGCTTGGAGTGGCCTGGGCTGGGTGGTCTAACAGCAAAAACAGATTTATACCTGCAACATCAGAAAAGATAATTAACTGCCATTAATAATAAGGCTTAAAGGCAATTTACAGACTGTCCAGTGGTTTTTAATACTAACAATAATTAGAAACCTTCAGTTGTAGTTTATGTTACTAAATAAATCAACTCACTATGTCAACAAGAAGAGGTGAAAGCTCCTCTAGCTGCCACCACATCCCTGGTTTTGTAATAACGTCTTACCTTAGATCTTCCTCCGGCAGGTGATGGATAAATTACTGTCTGTAGCAAGTGTAATCCCAGTTACACCAAACTGTATTTGAAAATACAGTAGAAGCACGTTTCCTATTTTACATTCTACACTTTGTCTATTACAGTAGACTGTTATATACGGTGAATGACTGTTTCCTCTTTAACCACTCCTCACTTGCATTATTTGCAATATTTGAAACTGATACACTGACAAAATGACACAAATTCAGTTTCTAACAATATGAATGGACTTAGCTGTGTACTGAAGTGGTTTAGTCATTTCATCTTTAGTGAATGAAATGGATCAGTAAAGCTATTTATACAGTCGGCTCCATCAGCTCATAAGACTTTGTTATCAGGGCTGCAGAAACTATTCCAAATATGTCTCCTTATGAGCGCCCTTTCAACAGGCTTTGTTCTACTGTTGTTGAGGACGTGTAAATGTTCAGGGCTCGTATCAGCATCATCTCTGAGATTACGTTTTCGGTGTCCCCTGCAGCATTAGGACTTCCAGAATAAGATTTCATCACGGGGGAATCAGATTTTTAAGCTCCGGTGAAATCACAGTTAGTGTAAAACGGATATTGCGTGTGTTGTAGCACTCATTTTTAATTTCAAAGTGTTAAAGTGGAAATGTTTTTTAGTTTTCTTTCTTGTGAGAACTTCAGTTCATGTTCACCGGCAGGAAATCAGAATTCAAAAGGAAACCAAATCACTTCTTTTGTACTTTGGTTGACTTTTATTTCCTGTGAAAATGTTTGTATGTAGAGAGAGTGGTTTTATGCAGAACTCAGTTTCTGGGTACTTTTGTTACTAGTTGCAGAGTTTGGTCCTCACTGGAAATACAAACAGACAACATATCATTTGAAGATGAATTGGGATTCTGTCGTGTTACTGAGCCGATCTAAAACATCACTCACCAATAAAAACTAATTATTAACTGGGGTGAATGAGTGATGTCTTTACTTTTAACCAGCAGACTCACAAACGCTGCTGCTGATCGACACGCTGGTTCATCCTGACTAAAAGAAACCTGACTTTATTAAAAATATTCAAATGTAAAACATCAGGACAAGAATCTGAGAAGCTGAATTTGCTCAGTTCACTTCATTTTTGTCTGGGAACTGCCAAAACACCTGGCTGCACCACTCACACAGTGTGAGCGCAGGTCCTGAGGTTTTTGACAGCAGATGGAGCCACAGCGTTGGGGCCATTGTTTCATTTGACGACACAACTGTGGAAGCAAAGTTAAGCTTGTTGTACAAGTTCTGTGGAGCCGAGCGCGGATTGGCTGCAGTGCGCACCCAATGGGAGCCAGTCAGAACAGGAAAACAATAGTCCTGAAGGTCCGTGTGAAGTCAGGACTATTTTTGGTGGGACCCGCCTTGCTTGCTATTTCTGTCAGCAGGAGAGCAGAGAGGAGGGGGCAGGACTCGAGGGGCCGGACTTTCTTTTTGTGCAACTTGCCTCCGATAAGTCTCTTTTCTTTTCCTCCTCGTCTGAAGTGACTACTGACAACAGCAGCGGATCTCAGCATCACCTCCCGTCACGTCTGCGCTTCCTCGGACGCGCACGGACTCGTTCAGCGCCCTCACACCTTCTCCACATCAGCTGGATTTATCCTCTTTGGACTCGGACTGCTTCAAGAGGCTTTTAGGTGTTCACGGGTTGTGTATCACAAGGTAGGCAGCGCTGGTGGTGACACGGTCTGATGCGCGCACAGCTGGAAGTTCGTTAAATGTCCTGTGAGCGGTGTTTGTCTTTGCGTTGCCAAAGATAATGTTGGTGAGCTACCTGCGCAGGTGCTCGCTCTGGTTTAATTGCTCAGGAGTGCACGAAAGTGCGCGTCCAGAAAATGGGAATCTCACAGTGGACGAATAGTGCATGTAAACATATGGACTAGAAGACTCTTCTAGTGATGCATTCACTTCTACTACTGCTCAGTATTAACTCTACTTTACGCAGACTTGATGTTCAAAAAGGGATTTAATAGAAATAAACACATGCAGTCAGAAAGTGGGGGTGTACTCTCTGTTCTTCAGGGGGCAGAGTGTAATTTGAGGTCTTTGAGGAACAAACCGGACTTTTCTTATCAGAGGGTTTTTATATTTTCTTCATACTTTGGCTCTTCTCTGTCACCTCAATGCGGATTTGTGCTTCTAAACAGCAACAGGTCTACCACACACACACACACACACACACACACACACACACACACACACGCACTTGTTTTTAGATTTCTTTTTATATCCACTACTTGCCTACTCGTTTTTAGTCTCTCTCTCTGTGTGTGTGTGTGTGTGTGTTTTATTTCTGCAGACCCAATCAGCATTACACATTTTGTGATTGTCATATCTGGGTCAAATATTACACCTGACATGTGCGTCTTGCGTCACAGCAGCAGCTCAGCTTCTGCCCAGCCGCACCCATCAGGAGCCCAAATCTGCTATTTTGCAAACCTTTACAAAGAGTTATGTCACTTTTTACTTTTATGTGCCTTTTTTTGGCTGCATGTGGGTATTGCAACATTTAAAACATTTTGATAATCAACACAACATTTTGACCCAGTTTGGAGCTCAGATCTGCCAAAAGCTAAAAATATTTGAATGATTCTGTTTATTATTGTTCTTCTTTTTGCATGATCTGCATATCACTGATTTATTTTTCTCTATCTCTACAGATGGAATCGACACTTCTGGGAACATTATAAAGACAGACAGACAGGACAAGATATTTCATAAAGTGGCAGGTAGGATGTCTTAAAGAAGTCACTGAACACCAACTGTAACTTAACAAATGGTTGTGTTGTGGTGTTGTTAAAGTTCGGCACACATTCATGTGGAAAAATGCTCCCCCCCCCAAAGACTGCGTCTGGTCCTCTTTACAACCTCCTTTTACAGTGTGCACTCATTACGCAGTTTGGGTGACAGGATTTTTTCCAGTGCAGTCTACAGAATGATCTAAGCTGTTTGTATCTTGGAGAACTGCAGTAAAGCACCGAACAGGTGTTGGCCTAGTTGAGGAGTCGCACTCAACCCACTGTGTTTTTGTGTTGTTTTGAAATCTGGTTTTGCTACGGGTATATTATGTGCCAAAGGGTGGGGGGAAAAGAAAAGACGATGTTTTGTGAGTTATGAAGTTATTTAATTAGTCGTGCTGGACATGTCACAATCTTCCAGTGGGGCCAATATAAAGGCTGGGGGGGGGGGTAGAGGTAGCTGTAGTGGTAGTGGAAGGGTTCACTTCACTTTTTCAATTTCACTTCCATGATTGTGTCATCAACATCTGGAATTATCCAAACGTGTCTTCTACCATTCTTGTCCAACTGCAGCTATCGTTTCTTTGTGAATGCGCTCATGGTTAGATAATGACTACTAGTGCTGGAAGTATGGCACAGGATGTGGACTAATCTCCAGCAAGTGATAATTTTACTGCAAAATAAGAGACTTGGAGGGCATCTTAAATCAGTTTTCTTCATAATAACCACCAATTTTCCATCAAGACAGTTTCGAGTATCTCTTCATCTGCAGTAAGTAGTTTTAGAAACATCACCACGACTCTGGTTGTCGCCTGGTTAATGCTGACTCACATGGGAAAAACTCAGACATTTCCTTCTTCAACCTGAGATCAAAACGAATCGGATCTACTGCTCCTTTTTGTCCTGCCTTTTACTTCAGATTAGCGTTCTCCACCATGAAGCATGCCTGTGTGATCACACTGTGTAGGATTACAATGCATGACTCTCTGAATTGGAGCCGGCTCTCACTGTGCCAGGCTCCAGTGACTGTATGCTAACCCAGGTCCCACTATGTGCCCTGTGTGTGTGTGTGTGTGTGTGTGTGTGTGTGTGTGATGGTGGAAAAACCCAGTGAGGTCATGGCCATGACTGCAGAGTCTTGTTACATGTGTGTTGTCCACACAGGGCTTTGTCTTTCTCTAATCTCTCTCTCTCTCTCCACACACACACTCACACACACACACACGTACGTTCACATTAAGGCCGTTCATTGTTGAACATAGTCCCCTGATGCCAGACATCTCTGAACACTAAGGTGGCAGCAGTGTGGGCCAGATGTGTATAACATGTGAAACCTCCATTTTAAAAGCCTCTAGAGCTAAAGCAGCTCTAATAGACCTGCAGACATCTCACTAATGTTACCGTACTGCATGTTTTCTTTGTTTTGGTTTTTTTTCTGGAATAACCCTCAAAAAATTTGCTGTCAAGTATTTAATTCTGAGATCAAATTTCTCCCAGAATTCAACTGGCTTTTTGTTTGTTACTCTACCTTTATACCAGGATTAGTAACAATAGATCCACTGACAGAGAGAGGTTAAGGTAATCAGTGAACATTTGTTTTCAGTTTTGCTTTTTTTGGATCAGCAGGAAAAAAGCGAAGCCACATCTATATGTGATATTAAAAAAGAAATAAAATTCTTAGAATAAATTGCCTAATTACAGGCAGTTTCTCTTTAAATATCTTTGACTTTCATTCCGTCTTCTGGTTTACTAAATAGAGTAGGGAAAAACCTTAACCGGTGATAACAACAGCACGACTGTGATAGGGGCAGTGGAGATCACATATCCTCTTCCTGGTCCTGGTTTCCAAGCACCTGGGTCAGTTGATCTGGGTGCTTTGCTGGTTCCCACTGAATGGGAGAGCTGATTTAGAAAGATTTAGTTACTGTAATTTTGTACACGCAGTGTTTTAGTGGTTTAGTGGAAAGTTTAAAGTTAAACCATAACTCTGACTTCAAGTTCTTTTTTTTAATTCTTCCTCATTTATTTCTACCTCTGATTAACCTGACCTTACTTTAACATTTAATCAGCAGGTTTATCCTCATGCAGTAACGAGGCAATGTATCACTGAACAACATACTGCTGCAGCTACTGAACTGTTTATTCAACACTAAATTATGCTCCACCTTGAATTTCCAGTGTGTGTAGCACTTTTGTTCCCAAAGAGAATTAAGTCATTAAATCCCAGCAGCTGCTCCCCAAAATGGATAGACTTAAGTTATTTGTACTGATCCCCACAGCCATATTAACCACTGCAGATGTATTATGGTCACTGTGACCTATTGGACCCCCTAAAGCCATAATGTGCAGATACAAGCTGCACAGTTGTGGTAATAATAGTAGACAGGGCAATGAAGAAAGCAGCTATTTTTGACCTGCTGAACAAATGGCTCAATTGTCTAGCCTCAAGGTGCGTGAAATCACTTGATATGTCAGGGGTAATGTTATATAATACGCTCCGAGAGGCCCCATAGTAGTGCGAGTTTCTTCTTTTCATGTGTGCTAAGTGTGAGAGTGTGTGTGTGTGTGTGTGTGTGTTTCTGTGGCAGAGCATCACATATTTAAAGTACTTTGACACAAATTGGACAAAGAGCCTGTATGAAAGTGCGTGTGGCGTGGCCTGAGGTAACACTGCCCTTAACATTTTATTAGTGTGTCAAATCAATTCATGTTGAATTAACCTTTGAGCTAAAGGCTCCTTGCTGTGGTCAGCTGGGGAACTGGTCTGTGATTGGCCTTCAGCCGCAGTCTGCGTGCCCCTCGGGACTTGTCTCTGACTCTCTTTCTCTCTCACACACACACAATCGCATACACGTAGACACACTTAATCCCGCTGAAATTCACTGAAGTCGATGGAATTATTTTTCTGTGGCATTTGGGAGGAAAAAAACCTTCAATTTTCACCTCAGTCCCACCCACTGCTCCAAACCAGAAGCCTTGGCTCTTAAACAGCAGCAGTTTTTTTGTCTCTGGTGATTTATGTTTTACTATTTGTTTCTATTAACTGTAGTTTAGCGTCACAGCAAAGATCGTTTTAAAGTACAGAAGCCTCAAAGGGTTAATAACCACTTGTTTAATGATGGGGTTATACATTTGTAATAAATCTATTAAATCCTAATTACTAAGTGAGACTTTGAGGTTCTGTTTTACAGATGTAGTTGTATCAGAAATACCTGTTATCTTGCACATAACATAGATGATATGTTAGTGTGACATGTGATAACCACTAAAGGCCAGTGTTCCTCGCTGTATTTTGATATTGTCTGACCCAAAGTGCAGCAGACTGTAATGGCCTACTCACATTTACTCCAGCTCACTGAGGTGGCCGACACTACCCTCAGATCAGATGGCCTGTTTCGAGCGCAGATGTAACATGATCTCCTCTCATCTGGACCGACTCCTTACTTTACATCTGATTGTGGGCGTTTAGGTGATAAACGGTATCCAGCGATGTTTACAGCTTCAGGCTAATTTCAGCAAGGGAGAAGGAGAGAGACACGAGAAGGAGAGAGATGCGATCCATGTTTATTTAATGAGCTTCAGTGTTTGTGTCTGTCTGTGGGTGTGTGCACATGTCACCATGTTTTTTTTTTGTGTGTGTGTGTGTGTGTGTGATGCATTTCTTGGAGACAACTTTTAGAGATGTGCACACAGAAAATGCAGAAAACAGACGTAGGTACTGTAGAGAGCAAAGGTGAGAAGAGTTGAGCAGTAGTTGGAGATGTTGTGCAGTATTTGTGCAAATCACAAATGTACTGGGTAGAATATGTTGAGTGTTATAAGGGGGAAGTTGATGCGTGCAGTGATTTGTAAGCATGCAGACTATCTGACTGCTGCTTCTCCTTGTCACATGTCAAGAGTTGAGTGTCTTTTCAACTTCCACTGTGACTGGTAAATAATTTAGCAAATTAAATCCTATATTACCAGTGAGTAAACAGATTCCTGGGAGTTTGTAGAAGGAATTTCAAATACCTACAGCTGTTGAATCATGGTCTTCTCTCAGCACTGGTGGTTGTGTAGCTTGGATGCCATTTGTCATATTCCTTGTGTCGTTGTTGTTGTTGTTGTTAAAGTCATGATGGTCATTATCGACTAATCTGTTATTCATTTTGCTTGGTTGTTTTTTTTAGCTCTAAATGGAAAAAGTAATGTGACATATTACTAAGGTTATTTCTGAATGTTTTCTTTTTGTGCGTGTGTGTGTTCATCCCTGACCAGAGTGCAGAGCATGTGTGTTAATGTCTTCTTTCTTTGTTGTCGGTGCAGACAGAACGAGTGTGACTGTGCATATTTATGAAGCTGCCTCCTGGAACATGTTAACTTCTACCAAGAAAGCATTGTAGATTTAAAAAAAAAGAAAAAAGCAAGGAAAGATGTGTTAAAATAAGAACAGGAAAACACAGAGGCAGATGTCAGTGTCAGTTCATTAATGTTTTGCAATTGCCACTGGAATGATGTTAGTTAGCGCTGACAGGCGGGGAGCTGAGATCACCTTCATGCTCTTGATAAAACGTGTTCATGTGAACAGCTCATGTGGTCCAGCGCAGAAAGAAAACATAGCTGCTGAACTGTCTTTTTCATTTGTTAAATTTTCCTCCTATTTTCAAAAACAAAAGATTCAAATTCATGCACTAATACTGATAAGGGAAATTAAAATGATTTTGCTTCTTGAATGCTTTGATTTTGAAATAAGTTATTGAACACAAAGTGATGCATCCTTTTAATCAGCATAAATACAGGAGAAGCAGATATGTGCATTTGTTGTTATCAGCAGAAGAACCTTAGCTGCAGCTTTTTTGTAGCTACCAATCTCCAACACTACCACAGGCTATCAGCATATCAGTCAGCCAGTCACCACTGTTTTCATGACTCACTGTTCTCACCACTGATAGCCAGTCCAATCAGAACACTGCCTGTTTTGCCAGTGTAAAGCATGTGTGAGTAGAGATCAATACAGTGGACAGTTAAGCAAAATTAGATGGATTACATACAGGATTTGTGTTTCTGATCAGCTTTGTAACAGTGAAAAAGTGTGAGTGATGTTAAAAGGTAGACGGATATCATAGTGACCGCATGTGATGTGTGTCTGTTATAGTAGATAAGGGGGAGATCCCTTTGAGTGAGCTGCTGTGTTGAGTGGCTTTATCTGTGTTGGGAAATGTGGAGAATGTGTTTGATGTTACGGAGAGTGTGTGTGACCGGGAGACAAAGTGATGATGGAAAGGAAGCTTTGATAGATGTGAAGAAGGTGTGAAGTTATTTTTTTAGATCTCTTAAGCACTCTTAACATCTGAGTATATGACTTTAAAGAAATAACCTGCATGCTGCCTTGCAGGACCGGTGCCGCTGTATTGCCCCAGCTGCAGGAAACAGTGCTTTGCTAAAAGGCATTTCCACAGTTCTTGCTCTCGTCAGTCTCCACATTCCTGAAACGTGCAGCAGTATGATTAGATACAAAAAGAAAATCATTCCTGCTGTGTTCATCATCACCTTCCATGCAATTTGAAAGTTATATTTAGAAAGGAGTAGTGTGATGTGGTGAGCAGTGAATGCCTTCTACAGTACTCTTCAAGATGTCTGGTGTTAACACATCATGACCTCTGACCTCTCTGTGGTACATGGCACCGAAAGAAAAAGACAAGAAACTGGCTACAAGGAGCAATCGGATGTTCGTATTGGAGCACATCTGCCCCCAAAAGACACAATTAGTGTAAAGTTACAGAAAGATTCAAACATGAAGCTTATACCCACCAAGACAAGGTGCCTCCTCTCATTCTGTGCCCAGTCATAGTGAGTGTCACTTCTCACGCTACCCACTTCTTCTGTTTTATTAAACAAACCAGAAACAGATCTATCTCTTATCTCCACACCAGTGGAGACCACTGTTCCCAGCACAAACTTGTTCTATGGCGTTCAGAACAGTAAAACTAACCTTGTTGAGCTGAGAACAAAAATACATGGATGTGAAATCTTTCAGTTTGATGTAACTGGCAGCAGAAAGTTTCTTTTCTGACAGGAAACAGAGATGGGAATGTCAGTAACACCTTAAGTGGAACTCTTAGTGCCTGTATTGTCTTTTCTGCAGAAAGAGGACTCACTGTCATTTGTCAAACAGCACAGCACACCTGGTTTCCTGCTTCAGGCGAATTGCAAAGTTGAGTAAAGCTGAAGATGACAGGCACACATGGAATGTTTGGGTGTGTGTGTGTGTGTGTGTGTGTGTGTATGCCTACGTGTGTGAGAGTCACCTGTGTGTGAGTTGTGTAACTAGGTGTATTATTAGCATGCAGTCCCTGTGGAAGTCTAAATTACCTGTTTAGTTGTTGCAAAGCAGAACATAATTGATTACTCGGATGGCTTTTTAACGAGGTTGCTCATGAAAAAGCAATTGAAGCAAAAGCCTTAATTGAATTTAGCTCGACTACATTCTGTATTCTTCGTTGATGTGGAGTTACTGGTCCTTTTTTAATGTGGATTTATTTGTGGATTTGTTTTATTCGCCTTATTCGTCATTTTCATGTTCAAACACGAAAAACTCAAACGAGCTGAAATGTGTTGTCTATGATGAAAATATACCAACTTCTGTAGCCACAGAGGCCTCAGTAAACCAGAATGCGTGGCAGTCAGGACATATTGTATGAATAATGAAGCTTCTTTTAGTTACATTCCTAGTCGCATCTAGGAATGTAAAAGTGGGTTGTTCAGAAATATCTCAACAACTAACAATGGACCACAAGATGAATTGTAAAAGGCTTTGGTGAGCCCTTAGCAAATTCCTGTAGTTTTTATTGAAAATCAGCAATTGAAGAATAAAGAAAACAGGGACAAGTTGTTTTTTTCTGTACACAACATAAAATCATTCTTCCATCAGAGACGGCTCACGTGAAAACCTTGGAGCCAGAAGAGACACGTAGATGATTTAGGTGCTGCTGCTGTCCCTAGTTGACCCTTGGTAGATGTGAGCACCATGTTCTCACTTAAGATCGTCTCCCTCATCTTTCTATCCTTGTAACACACACACACACACACACACACACACACACACACACACACACACACACACACACACACACACAGAGCAGAGTTTAGTTCTTAAACTTGTCAGCAGCCACACACACTACAATTTAGACTTGAACGGTCAAGTGTGCACCAACAGAGCAACAACATAAATACAGAAATAGTTTGGTGACAGTTGTAGGCTGGCAGGTCTACAAACACACACACACACACACACACACACACACACACACACACACACACACACACACACAGAGAAACCACAGTCTGGCCAGCTGCTTTGGGAAGACGAGAGGTTTTGAATGGGAGTGACAGCTGTGGATTCCTCAGGATGAAGGAGGGAAAGCAAGAGATATAATGTTGGAGATAGAAAGTGTGAGGAAGACGGGGAGATAAGTTGGAGAAGGACTAAGTGTGTGTGAGTGAGAGGAAGAGGAGCAGAGCCAGATGAAAGGAGGAGCGAAAAGAAGTGTTTTTCTTTTTATTTCAACCAGATTTAGATACTTTAAGCTTGTTTTTTTACTTCTAGTAATGAAGCTGATTGCAATAACTGAGAGCAAAGGAGTGACTAAACAATAAAAGTAAAAGTATAAAAGTAAAAGTATAAAAGTTTAAATCTAAGACCTGAGCTTAAGGAGCGAGACCACAGTGATACTAGGCATACTAAACTTAGACTGTGCATAACAATGACAAAACTATTATTTCAATCAGCATTGACTTAAGAGTCTGATCAAGCATTTCATGATGCTTAACTTTTTGGGATACACACAAGTTGGTGCTGAGGTGCAAAGAGAGAGAGAGAGAGAGAGAGAGAGAGAGAGAGAGAGAGCGACTGTAAAGAGCATGTGATCCTAACTGTCAGACTATTCATAGAAATCTTGTGTGTTGCACAAGATTGATTTTGCAACTCTGTAGATTTTATTTGTGAATACACCATGTCCTGCACCTTTTACTAAATGAGTAACGATGACCTTTTTACTGGTAAGTGTTGCCTTGTACTAAAAAGTGTGTGAATCAACATGTACTGTATGAATAATAGCGTTCAAAGTGTCTTTCCTGGGAAAGTGCTTTTGTTTACAGGAACCGGTTCATTTTATTCTATACTTCCTAACAAATAAAGGAAGAAGCAGATATTGTTATGAGCTGACACTCTCACCAGCGTTGCATGAAGAAAGCAAACAGCCATTTACAGAAAATCAAATGGCATCAAACACGAAATCCTGGGATCAGGATGTTACATTACTGTAACCAGTCAGACTGACAGTCAGTCAGTGGAGAAACACTTTCTCAAAACTAAATCCTCATTGTCATCATATTTCAAGTCTACATCTCTGGGAGAAAACTCTTCTTTTGTGTATTTGGGCCTGTAGTTCAGATGATCACTGCTTAGTTAAAGGTTTTCGGTATCTTTGCTGGTTGTCTGCCAACCTCGAGCTGACTGGACATGAGGACTTGAGGAAATCACTTTGTTCTCGATAGAAATACTCTAGTACTTGTTGTTACATTCACTTCTTTTATTCCAGGTTTAATTCAGGCTAACTGTTTCCACTTGGTTCCAGTCTTTATGCTAAGATAAGTTAGCATCATACTTTTTAATTATACTTTTACAGTTTGTTAGTTAACGCTCAGTTTTCCAAAATACTTTACATTTATTTGAAAAACATGAAACACAATTTAACTGGATTGTCAATATTTGACTCAGTTGTTTTCTATGTTCTTCTAATGTGTGTGCTTGTGAAGTGTGTATTCAATAAATTAGTGTGTTGCCTTCAGGGTCACTGTTAGTCATTAATCGGAGTTGTTAATGGATGTCAAAGCCCTCAGCTTTTCACTACAACCATACATTGAGGGGATCAGGAACAGTGATTTCAGAGTGTTTGTGTTTGTGTGTGTGTGTGTGACAAACGGTGGGTGGGTAGACTCTTACTTGTATCCAGATGGGAACCCGCCGTAGGGCTCAAGGGCACTGCGGCATCAGTGGCACAACAGCACCGAGAGGAGAAGGGAGGAAATGGGAGTCTAAACTCGGCTCTCAAACAGGAAGCCACCCTGGTTCTCTCATTGTTGTGTTTTTATAGACTCGACTTCCTGCCGGCTCGACCGCCCCTATTACCATGGTTACAATCCCCGTTGTTTATGGGATGGATTATACAGATCCAATGGTGGCAAGAAGCTGTTGATGACACTTAAAAGATTGTGCATCAGAAGCAGAAATGTTCTTGTTGAGCAACAGTTCCCTTCAAATGTGGAAAAACTAAATGCACAGCGGTGCTGCTCGAGGTTTAGTGTTTCATCACCTTATTTGTTTCAAGTGCACGTTGCCTGCACGGTTATATGTTCAGATTTTTACTGCATTGTTTCTAATTTAGTTTATCTTTCTCAAGTCAGCTGGTATCCTGCAAAATTCCCAATTTCCTCCAGACAAGGTGCTACTAGTGTGAATGAAGTAATGAAATCAACAGTTTGGTGTTGGGCTGTGTCTACACAGAGAGAGGGAAGGAGGAGAAGAAAGAGAAGGAGTTAAAGAAAAGAGGATGTGGCCAACAGTAAAAGATGACTGGAGGGGAGTGGAGCTCTCCGTCTAATTATAGATCTTGCTGTGAGCTGGTTGATGCAGAAGTGCTACTGGGGTTTTCACATTGCAGGATATTTACAAGACACTCGTGGGTATGTGCCTTTGACTCTGTTTGCTGTTGACTCCATGTGCCTGTGTGTATGTGGGCAGTTTGTTGTCTTTACAGACATTTAGATCTAACCTGTTGTATGAAACTCCACAGACCATCTTGTGCACTGCTGTGGTCTGTGTTTGTGAGCGTGATAAACTGTAATGACTGAGTCTCATCAAGCCAGTGTGGAGTTAAACAACAGAGAGAGAACAGACAAGACGGTAAGAAAGAGGGATTTTCTCACTTGTTCTCTGTTCCTTGACTCTGATATGCTACTTATAGCAACACAATGCAAGACTTGCATTCTGTGTGTGTCTGTGTGTGTCTGTGCGTGCGAGTTTGAGAGCTCGCTGACCTGACAGACAATGGTCCTGGATGTTTATGGAAACTCAGCGAGGACTTAGGAAACTGGACCCACGCTGCATTATACATCAGCCTTCCTCTGTTACTGCCATCCACACTCACGCACACAAGCGCATGCACGCACCGTCTCTCAGGCGCTTATATGCACACATAGGTACAGATGCCCAACATCTCTGCTTCTGTTATCCTTTCTTTTTTCTTTCACCACATCATTCATCGTGATTTCCATACCAACAGTCGCTGGAAATTGTTCTGCAGGAGCGGCTGCAGCTGATCTGTGCTATTGTAGTGTTTGTTTTAGGATTATTACTAGTTGTGTTTGTTTTATTATATAGGTACAGCTGTATTAACCCTGTTCCAGGTGACCTCTCTGTGAATGTGTTATTTTTGCATGTCTTCTTATTTTGGTATCTGGATATATCCTGCCACGATAAATTAGGATCAGGATATGTACAGTTTAGCCACTTACATAGAGGAGTTTTTAAAAAGCAAAATTTAGTTTATGGTTTGCTAAATAAGGAAGTGAGGAAATAGTAAGATTTCAACAGTGTCCAACTGTTTAACTTTCTAGTAGTCGCCTGTTGAATCATCTGCTCTGTCTCAAATGAAAAAAAGATAATCAACATTAATTATCATTACTTTTTTTGTCATTTATCATGCAAAATGTGAAACATTTGCTAGTTCCCACTATTCAAATGGAAACATTATCTGTTTTTCGCTTTTGTTTTGCATCATTATGACCTTAAACATTTTTTACATTTTTTGGTTGGAGACTTTTAGACTCACGAGGACATAATATTTCAGTCATGGCAAGAAGTGACCCGAGACCAGACCAATTTAAATGCAGTTTTTATTTATTTATTGGGAAAGTTGTGCAGGCAACTCCACTTGCCTACTTGCTTAAGAACAGTCAGACTTGAACCTGCAGCACTGACCCTGTGTTTGTTTGCTTTAGATGAAATAGGAACTGTTTTCTTTGGCAAAAAGCTGGGAAGACATGCTGCAAACTTGGATCAGAAAAACTTTAGGGGTAAAAAAAAACAAACGCATACACATGCAAATATCCACCCACACAGACAAATATGTTGATTTGCGGATTGTTTTAAGTAAATACTTTTTGAATTGACACACACAAACATGGAGATTATAATAGCACAGATACATTCCTCTGAAGGCCTGAGGAGAATGTGAAGGGAGTGATGGAGTCAAGAGGAGAATGCTTGACTTTTTCAACAGTGTCATGGTGTTCTGTCAGACCTTCTATTCATACTTTTTTTCATCTGCTCTTCCTCTTCCTCAAACATTTAATAACTCTGCTTATGTCTTTCCCCTCATCTGAAGGGGCTTTTATTTGCATGGAGGTTTTTTAACACTCTCACAGACACCCTGAGGTAATTATATCTTTATCTTCTGAAAGTAGCTGTTGCTAATAAAAGGTGATTTAGACACACTTATGTGCACAGTACAGTCAAAACAGAAGGCGGCGTTTCTATATTTGGATGTGTGACAAGACACAAGGTGGTGGCGTCTGCACTGAGTAGCTGGTTGTTGACTTTGCACGCCGTGTCACTAGTGGCACAGTGCTGGCTGTCAGCTCCTCTTCAGTGTGCAGTGAGTGACTTGAGTGAGACTTATCTGCATGTTGTTAAGGCTTGCTCTTCAGCTCACTTGTTTCCTTTTCGTGCTTCTCTTTATTTGTTTGTGTTGCCTCGGTTCTCTCACACTTTGTGATATGTTATATCCTAGATATTGTGAAATAGAAAGAGAGAGAGACTTGTATACGTTCTTGTCTTACCTGTAGAACCAGTCTTGATCAAGCAGAGCACATGTTCACAATGACAGAAAAGTAAAGCGATAATAATTAGGATGAAATTACCCAAATGTCAAGCTGTGGAATGAAGACATAGCCTCTGTCTTTCTCTCTCTCTCTCTCTCCCTGTCCCTTTCGAATGTTTATCTCTATGGAAAGCCTGTACCTAATCTATGTAACCTTTGAAATAAATCATCGCTCTCCTAACTGTCTCTGAAGCCAGACAGGCTGTGTCATACTTTGTCGTTGGTGATTTCCATAATGATACGCTGAGACACACACACACACACACTCACACACACACACACACACACACACACACACACACACACACACACACACACACACACACACACACAGATGTTTTCCTGTGCCTTCTTACTGGAGATAATTCACTGCACTGTGCTGCTGTTAATTACTTAGTTTTAGTAAAGATGACTATGGACGATCCCCAGTTTTGTCCAACAACTGAACATCCTATACACATATCCTGTCATTTAATTACACTGACATTTCTAATGAGGGGAGCTCAAACAAAGACTCCTTTAGGAAAAAACGAAATTTACCTTTATTAAAATTTCAGTTATTTTAGTACGTGATTCCCCGGCTCTGCTCGTGCAGGCCGAAACCAAATTATTTAAATTAAACCAATAAAGATTAAACCAAGATTTTCTCAGTGTGAAAAGTAGATGTAACGAACTTTAACGTAATATCACTAAATATCATCATCATGTTTTCATGTTGTATAACATGGTGATTAGAGGTGAGATAAACAGGAGAATGTCTCAAATAAAGTTTCTTTAATTTACATGTGTTGTTACCGTGTGTGTGTGTGTGAGTGTGTCAATAAAGAGTACATTAACATGGCCTATGCGACAGTAGGGAGCTAGGGAATGCATTATGTCAATGAGTGTCCTCACACTGACTGCCATACAGTGTGTGTGTGTGTGTGTGTGTGTTTGTGGTTTTCCCTGTAGACACAAAAGACTCTGTGTAGGTAAATGTTCAACCAGTGTGTGTTTTGCTATTTATAACCCAAGGAAGGCAGAGGGGAAAAAAGAAACTGGTGTTCCCGACTGTGTGTGTGTGTGTGTGTGTATGTGCTGTAGGAGCCTTTGTTTCCTTGTATAAGCATGTTCTGCTCTCCTTTTCCTCAGAATAATAGCCTTGTTATTCCGAGCTGTCATTACAGAGTGTGTGTGTGTGTGTGTGTGTGTGTGTGTGTGTGAGTGAGTGTGTGTTTGTGTGTTTGTGTTTGCCAAGGGATTTCTGTTATTCCAGCCATGGTCGGCATTCAGACAGTCTCTCTGCATTCATGCCTCCTAATATGGAGGAGGAGAACTCACACAAACACTCAAATGTTTGTATTTCTATAATAGTGAGGACATTTATTGGCATAATGCAGGTCCTGACCCCTTAATCCGAACCTTAACCGTCATGACTTATCCTATTCCAGTTCTAACCCCAGTGTATCCAAGTGTTGGGCTTCAAAAAACCCTTTTAAAAGAGTAAAAGTAACAACCAGTTAAAACCCATATTCTGTTCGATTCGATTCCCTTTCACCAAATTTCCAGTGCTGCCGCTGGCATCAGGCCAAATCTCTGTATGAATGACATTTACACCACACACTGCAGCCTGACATCTGAACACCAGGCTCAACAGTGCCGAGATGATGTCACAAGTCATTTCAAGGCTTGCTATGTGTGCGTATATTTGTTTTTAGGGGTTGTGTATGCGGGCTTTTCTTTGTATATTAATAAATGTGGGTCCTTATACAGTATCTGCAGGAGAATGTGTTATTTGATTGTGCTCGTGTCTATATTAGTGTGTGGTAGAACACATGAATGTCTGTATGTGTTTACAGCTGTGCTATTGTGTGAGTCAGTGTGCATATTTTTGTGAATATGCAAGTGCATCTGTGTGTGTGTGTGTGTGTGTGTGTGTGTGTGTGTGTGTATGTGTGTGCGCACAAATATGTGTGAATGTGTCTCATAGACAGAATCCACCCCCAGCCTTTTCCCAAGCTGTTCCTTTCCTGGATCCTGTTTTTAGCGCTGGATGAAGCAATCTTTCCCATTGACTCAGCCATGCAATGCAAATAGCTCCAGCAGCATGCAAAGAGCATGGAAATGCACGTGCGTGTGTGTGTGTGTGTGTGTGCACATGTACAGTAAGAGACACAGACACGCAAACAGAGTTTAGTTTAGAGTCAGAACACAAAAAGACTTGTCATTGTGTGTGTGCATAGTACAAGATTAGATGTTAGCTAAGGGAGACCCACATACAGCTGATATGAGCTGTATGATATCCACCCACTCTGCGTACATAAAGCTTCCCATTTATATAGTTTGATCTCTCGTTCTAAAAAAATAATTGTGGTTGGGTAAAAACTAAACTTCGTGTTTTCACCTGCACACTAGACCACTTAATAAACTTGAATAAGCAGCTGTAAGTTTGTGGTGCAGTACTTTAAGGTGTGGTGTAGTGTGGGCTTGGCACTGACATGCACTGTAATGCACATAACCTTTATTCATGTTCTATTATACAGTACAAAAACTAAAAAATAACAAAATATTGCGGGTGGGCCGCCACATTGTACATGTTGTAATAACGATATTTGGTTTTCTGTTCATATTAGTGTCTGACTTCTGCACTGGCTAGTCAGCTCTCATTTAATTTTACATACTGAATAGCCTTTTCCACCTACCACTGGTCTCTGCTCTATAAAACCACAATAGTTCTCAAAACACTGATTAATTCTGCCACTGTTTGCACATGATGAGTGTTTTTCAGGTACAGTTTCCCACGGGGTATTCTGTAAATCAGCTGTTCTTAGCGGGGATTAAGCAAATTGACGCTTCTGTCCTCTCCCTCCCCCCCTCCCCTCACCCCTGTCTTTTTCCCAGATTCCTCAGTGGCGGTGCCGGTGTCGTGTGCAGCCTTGTTTCCCATGGACCTCAGGGTGGGAGAGCGGGGCATGCGCCCTGGTTCGGACACGGCGCTCCTCACCCCGCTGCACCCGCCTTTACTCCTGTCCCCATTCTCCTCTCAGCCCTGCACCTCCTTCTCCCAGCAGCAACTGCACCAACAAATCAGGGTAAAGGACTAAAAACACAGACGGTCTTGTGCAAGATTAATGCAATATTAACAGTTTAAATGAAGACCTGTACATTGTCTAGTGTGTTTTCTTATATATTGATCTTACATAAGAATTAGTTTTATATGTTGTGAAATAAATGGATGTGTGTATGTGGGGTGGGTAGTTTAATATGGAGCAGAGGAGAAGAGAGCAGGAGCATCACGAGAAACAGCAGGAGCTGCAGCAGCTGAAACACAAGGACAAGAGTCAACAGAGTGAGTTCATTCACACGCACACATTAAAAGTCAACTTCACCAACATGTTACTACAAGTTTCACTTCAGACTTTTTTTCACTGAACTCTATATAAAGTTATTTCAGTGTCTTAAAATAATTAGAGTGCTGATCCTGGCCAGAGAGAAAAGTTGCGGTGCAGGACGAACAACGTTACAGCACAAAGCAAACTGCAACGTGTTTACTTTGAAAAGAGAGCTAAATATAGCCCAACAAGTGGAGCTACAAAAGTGTTAAGTATAGCTTTAGGCCGGGCAGATAAAGTCATTAGATCAATATTGACTTGATCCTTCTGTCATCTCTGTGTGCACACATTTGCACACACACGAGCACACAGATAGCAGCGGATATATGCATGCATGACATATTTGCAGGCTGGGCCTTTCCCTGCTCCTCCTTTTTTATGAAGAAGCAGTTGGTGAGTGCTTGTGCGTTTTTTTAATTGGTTGCTTGGGCGTTCATTTGCAGGTGCTGTGGCAAGTTCCCTGGTGAAACAGAAACTGCAGGAGGTGATTCTTAAGAAGCGTAAACACTTGGCTCTTGAAAGAACCAATTCCAACAGTCTGAGTGCGGCTCCTGTAGCATACAGGTGACATAAACTAACACACACACACACACTCATGCACAGAAGAAGTGGGAAATTATAAAACTGTAATTATGCCTCAAGAACAAGTTAATTATACTGCATCTCAAAATATGCTACACATGAATAATTCAAACAATAAACAACCCTTTGAGTCCTTGTCAAATCTGTGAAATGCACTTCTATCACATGTGGTATACCTATTTGGTTAAATTGTTGTATTTCTATTGTGTTTGTGTGCATGTTTTCCCAGAAATCTGGGCCCAGACCCAAGTGTATCCACCCAGCCTCTGGTCTCATCTCCGTCACAGCCTTCCTCTGAGGGTTCAGAAGGGACACCATTACGCAGAGCAGGTAAAACATCTGACATTCACCATCACCCTTTGTCCAGAGGCACAGACTGAAGTAGCACAATGTAAAAGTCCAAAGAAAATATGACAGCACCAGCACAATGAAGCCAGAGCGAATGTTTATGGATTTAGCTGTAAAAAATGGATCACACAGAAAGAAACTGACACATTTTTATGTTCTTACTTGAATCCAGTCACTGATTTTTGTTGTAATCTAAGTTTAATGTCACTAATAAAACACACGCTTTCTCCTTCCTACTGTGTTGCTTTAATTCGTTAGCATCGGAACCCAATCTGAAAGTGAAACACAAGCTGAAGAAACACCTGAACACCCGCAAGAGCCCACTCACTCGCAAAGAGAGTGCTCCTCCCACTGTCAAGCACAGAGTACCTGACACACTGGGTAACTAGACACACACAGAAAGATTTCCAAGTCTGTTATTATAATATAAATTGAACTATGACTAAGAAGCAGAATACTGCTCCAAACTCATCCGCTGCCCATTTTTTTTCCAGACTCATCCCCCAGCAGCAGTAGCACTCCAGTCTCTGGCTGTAGTTCTCCTAATGACAGTCTGCCCAATGAGAACGGACTACTGCCATCTGCAGGCGGTCTCTCACACGAGGTTAGCAAAGAGATGCATACACTGTGCTGTGCTTTCCTAATATTAATACAGTAAAACCAAATATCTGTTTTATACCACCACCTTTATGGTTAAAGGTTTTACACACACAGAATAGATAAAAGATAGAAATGCTGCCTGCTCGTTCTTACTGTTTAGAGATCATCTTCAGTCTTAGAGATGGAGGCATGAGAATTTCCAACAAGTAGGAACATGGTCTGCTGGAAAACAAATAAGACACTTGTTGTTTCATGTGCATGAGCTGTGCTGAGACACCCAATAATGACATGTTTAAAGCAATGACACCAGCCTGTCAGCTGTTAATGGATAATTAATTTAATCACGGGAAGCTTGAACCGAGCAGCCTCTCTCACACCTGTTGTAGATGTTTGACTCATGATTCCCTGTGTGTCGGGACAGCTCAGGACAAAACACTGGTTTAATTAGAGTACACTGGTTTAGATTACTGTAGATTTACATTTTGTAATCACTGACATTTGGTCACTGCAGTAGAAAGTATTAAGAGCTTTTAGCAAATGCAAACTGTGCATATATAGCAGGGGGGATCATGGAGGGTCGTGCAATTAATTCATTTGATTGTTTTCAGGCCCAGAAGCTGCTGCTCAGAGATGGCACTCTGTCTAACTTCACCATTCAGAGTCCCTCCACTCTGCCCACCATTACGCTGGGACTTCCAGCCAACGCCAGGGTAAAAACCAAACGGCTGCATTTTCTTTTTTTTTTTTATTTATGTGTTTTATTTGTATTATATGTAAAATTTGCAGTGGCTGTTTTTTCTCTAACACAACTTGCAAAGGTTGCACATTTAAAGCGGTCGTCTTTGTATTATAAGGGAAGTAAATGCTATTAACCGATTCCTATGTAAAATAGTAATAAACAGGTTTTCAAGGCTCAGTGGTAGACAAAATAACTTTTAATATACAGTACGGAACAGTTATAAATCTCAACTCAATGAGATAAATGAATAAACATCTACCCCCCTAATATCCTGTATTAAACAAGAAGTACATTATATCAAATAAAGGAAGTATGATGTTCTTAAAATGCTGTTTCATTGACATAGAATTTTTAATTTAAGAAGTTGGAGTTTTTTTCTTGTCATAACTGCTACATGAAAGATTTGTGTCCTCAATATCAAAAATAAAACTGATGTTTTATTTTACGTCAGCCTTCTGTGAGGGAACTTAACGCGTTGCTGTTTGACTGTGTGTGCAGGCTGAAGGAGAGCTGTCCTCTCTGAAGGTTGGTCGGGTGCCTGTAGTTACAGCCGGCGGCTCACCAGTCTTCCTCCCCTTGAGCAGAGAGGACCAGACTGGGCAGCTGAACCCTCACCTGCCTGTTATCATCTTAGAGCCGACCAGACTGGTTCAAGCCCCGCTTCTCACTGGTGAGACATCAACACACAATTCTATAGACAACTACATACATACAAACGTTGCATATGTGCATGCATGTGTGGTTGTGAAAACCTCCACACCAAAGGATGTTGAAACACTGATAAGCTAATTTTAGTTTTACACGCTGTAACTGATTCATATCTCAGACCAGGACTGCATCACACACAAAATCCTGCAAAGACTGCAAAATGCATATATTCAAGATATAGAAGAGCATTAAATTAACACATTTATATATATATATATATGAAGCAACATAGAGAGTTTAAGGAAGCAGGGCTTTTTTATTCTGTCTACAGTGTTAGAGCACCATCCGGTGGTGACTTTACTAATAGTAACTTCAGCTTTGTAACACAGTGACTTCAGAAAATCTATTTATATGCTATAAAATTGGAGCCAAACAACATCCTGAATTTGACACTGAAGTCGCAGTTTTTATGTCTTTATTTGTTTTTGCTCACATAAACTAATTACTCACCTGCTCCTCTTTCTTCCTATCACTCTGCAGTTCCAAGCCTAGACTCTGTCTCGCTACAATTTGCATCCCAGTTAGACCACCTATCTCCTGGAGGCGCTCAGCCCCACAAGCCTCTGAGCAGAACACGCTCTGAACCGCTTCCCCAGAGCCCCAGGACCCTTCACACACATTTCCTTCAACAACAGCACAACACACAATTACTGGAGAGGCTTAAACAGCAGACTCACCTGGGCAAGGTATGAATACACTCGTGTCTCGTACATTAATTTACATTAACACTGCCTCATTCCTCGAAATCTCTTCCCTAACTATTAACACTATATTTCCTGTATATCAATAGATGCATAAACCGGAATTATAAACATGTATTTCTGCTAACGTAAATGTGTTTTTATGTGCATATGCAGCTAATGTCTAAGTCCAGTGAGAAGCCCAGACTGCATCAGATCCCCTCTGAGGATATGGACTCAGAAGATGGTGGCGGGACATCGCCCACAGAGCCGACCTATCAGAGCAGAGCGAGGGCAGATTCACTGAGGGAAGCAGAGCCCACGGCATCTAAGAACCACGAAGAGCAAATAAACCTGCAGCACGCACTCATACTCAACCAGGTTAATATACTGTAACACAAGTTGCACTGACCCATGTCTGCCCACATAAGTAAAACTGCAAAAGTCCTGTAGATGGCAGCCTAACACTTCTAAACACAATTCAAGTAGCAGTCGCAACAACTACTCAGCCTATTTCAGCATGATGTGATGACAGGGCGCGTGCACTTTATGTCCAGTGGTTACTATTTTAAGATTTAGTCAGTTATTGATATACGAAATGACCTGGTCAGTTGTCAGACTTTGGTATCAGAAGGAAAAAGAGAGTTTTATATTGAAGGAAGATGCTCAGGTGCAGAAAATAAGACTGAAACATTACTGTAAGGAAGAAGTCAGAGTTAAACATGACTTCCAGACTCAGCTGTATAGTTAGTTAGACAGACCCAGATTCCCCTTGTTAGTATGCGCCAGATTGGAGGAAATAAAAAATAAATAAAGCAGAATTATTTTACATTAAGCGGAAGGAAGAATCAACCAAGAATACAAATCATTCAGTGAGTTTTGAAGGGATGTACAGCTGTGTGCCACGTGCGTAGAAATGGAAATGAATCATATGAGGACGGATATTAGCTTAAATTCTCCAGTTCAGAGAAAGATCTCCTGCTTTCCCTAGTTCCTATTTTACACTTTCCTCAGCAACACTTTTTCTTTTCTTTTTTAAGGTTTATGATATTTATATTGAAATATCTGTGACTTCATCACCCCTTCCCTTCCTCCTTTTTTTTAGTCATTGCTATGGGAACAGCAGAAGCAGCTGCAGCAGCTGCATCGACAGATGGAGACCCTGGCAGTACCCATGTTACGCAGCAGTGGTGGAGTTAGTAGCGTGTTGGGTGTCCATCGACCACTGTCGCGTACTCAGTCATCCCCAGCATCTACTTCGCTGACGCTGCCAGAGAAACCTCTGAGCTTGGCTGCACAGGATACAAGCAGCAAACCACGCTTCACCACTGGTGAGTTAGAAATGTATGCAGTGTTGTAGCGAGGTATTTATTTGGTTTATGCAGTAAATGTTTCAGGTGGCCTAATGGTCACAGTCGTGTTTGTGTTTATATGCAGGTCTGGTGTATGACTCTCAAATGCTGAAGCATCAATGTACATGTGGAGACAACAGCAGTCACCCAGAGCATGCTGGGAGAATACAGAGCATCTGGTCCCGACTGCAGGAGAGAGGCCTTAGGGGGCAGTGTGAGGTACATCATGACACACATTCATGCTAATTTGCTTAGATACTGATGTTGTCTCTGAATTAGCACTCTAAGTCGAATTGTAATAGACGCTATTTAAGTAAGGATTTAATTTTTTATGTTTGTAGAGTGCTCGACTTTTAATATACACAAGATCCTGTTTTCAAAAACAGGATCCAGCTTTTTGTCAAACACTTTTGTTTCTTATGTTATATTTTATCCTAATGCATGGGAATGGGAAGTAAAATAAAAATGTTGCCTATACAGAGTATTCGGGGTCGTAAAGCCACTCTAGAGGAGCTGCAGTCAGTCCACACTGAGCGTCATGTGTTGCTGTATGGCACCAACCCGCTCAACAGACTCAAACTGGACAACCGCAAACTGGCCGGTATGCTACACATCAGACTGATATTTGTCCTTTAACTATGTTAATTATGTTGAAACTGATGTGAAGATATGTTTTTATGCTATGAATAATCTAACAGTTACACCGGAGGAAAACTTTTTTATTTTTCTGTGTTTCTGTTTTCTCAGGAATCCTCTCTCAAAGAATGTTTGTGATGTTGGCATGCGGGGGAGTCGGGGTAAGAGAAAAGATCCGCACACTCGCACACATATTTTGATCATAATTCTCCACAGCTCTTAATGGAAGCTACACAATACACCACGCTCACTGCATTGATGAAAGATGATATTGTTTCAAAGGAGAGCATCAAAGACAAGTGACAGAAAATTACAAGACACCGAGAAAGAAAGACAGGATATTAAAGAGTAAGAGAGAGTTGGCCTGGTCCTATGGTAACGTTTGCCTGACAGTCTGTGTCGGACCATGACATGTCAGAGTAATGAGAACAACATGTCCATGACCGTGGATAAAAGAAATGCCTCAGATTTCATTGTCCGAGCCAGATGGACACTAATGGAAGTTTGCGAACAAACAGAAGAGAGAAAGAACAGAATGGAAACGAAAGCGATCAGCAAATATGGATGTGGACTTGAAAGGGGAGAGTGGAACCGACATTTTTACTCTTGAGTGGCAGCTGTGCATTCATCTCCAGATCAAGTCATCACTTTAGTTTTTGTCCCAGTGTTTCCATTTTAGAGCAGATTAACAAAGCAGTGAATGAGTCTTCAGTCTTTTACTCTGTTTTTACATCTTTTGTCTGTTGATTGTAGGTTGATAATGACACCATCTGGAACGAGTCACACACCTCCACGGCGTCACGCATGGCTGCAGGCAGCGTTGTCGAGCTGGCCTTCAGAGTGGCCAAGAGAGAACTAAAGGTGAGAAGCTAAACCCTGCAGCTGTTCTACAGCAGGGATGGGAGAGTGTCAGCGAGACAAGGAGCCAGCTGCGGCCATAAGAGACCACTAAATGGAATTATAGTTGTGGATGCGTTGTGTTGCTTTAACCCAGGTTTTCATCCCATTTCAGTAGCAATTTATTGTTTGAGTTATTCCCCTTACTTAATATCACCACTATCATCATGAGGCACTGAGTAATGTACAAAAAGTCTTATTCCAAAAACATGGAAGTCAAGACTCACCGCAGACTTGTACATGATTGTATCAACAGTTTACGCCACAGGAGAATATGAAACCAATCGTTTGCCAAGAAGTGTTAAAGTGCAGACAATGAATGGAAAGAAACATTTAAATTATAATAATATAAAGTATTACTGTCATGATGTCTCCAAACAAACACGTATAGACTTAATAGATTCTGACATAATTTATTGCAAAGTGGATGCTGGAGTACAGCTTTTCAGTCACTGTGTCATGGATCAAAAACAACTTTGGGAACGTTGAGTTACTGTGAAGTAGTTCTGGAGTTTGTATCCGCAGCTACCAGCGCTTTGTGTCTGTATGACAACCACGAAGACTTCAAAGATGAATGGCTTTTAACTTTTCTTCTTACAATGATTCAAAGTCTGGGACAAACATGAAGTTGTTCTTTTTTTATTCAAATTGGTCAAATGTAAATATACCTCTGGAAAAACATTTTACCCTAAAAAACAATACAAAACAAAAGGGGAAAAAAAGCAGACAGGCGGAGAATGAAAAACAGTTCGCACCACCCTAAGGCTCAGTGTGTACTAAGTAGTGCTGGTACACAACCAAAACGACAAGACAGCTTGAGAATATCTCCAATGTTCCTGAATATTACTTTAAAAGACTATTTTATAGCCATTTTTTAAATTATAAGGATTATATGTAAAAAAAAAAACAAACTGTGAAAACACAAGTTACTACCTAGTGTTTCTTTTTGCTAAGCAATTTCGGAATTGTCTGTTTTCTTCATTGATTTGAGACTAACAGCTGTGTATTTTTCTATATACATCGTAAATGCTTATACAATTGAAAGTAAATGTTATTTATGTCCGCTGACATAGCGATTAATAGAGTTTTCTTCTCCTGCACAGAACGGCTTTGCTGTTGTCAGACCTCCAGGCCATCATGCAGACCCCTCCAATCCAATGTAAGTGTGTGTGTGTGTGTGTGTGTGTGTGTGTGTGTGTGTGTGTGAGTCACAACAGCCTTACCACAGTAGGTTTTCCTTTTCTTGCTGCGCTGTCAGCAGCTTCTCTGTGGAGATTATTTATGAAGTGGTAAGGAGAATACAACATAAGGAAGAAGGAAGATGAATACTTTTAGTCTGTTTTTCTGTTTTACTTTTTTATGGCGTGGCGTACTTATCGTCTTGTCATTTATCTTGAGCACAATCCTAAGCAGCTACTATGCATTTTACACTTTCGACACGTAGCTGCGGCAGCTCATCAACAATGAGTGCAACATGAAAATGAGCTCAAGTTTCAAGACTCTGATTTACAATAAAGACAACTACAGAGCCAGAGAGCCTTTCCAAACATCTCGTGACTAATACATCACTCATGAATACGTGAAGGGGACTAACAAGCTGTAGTGCTTAAGTTTATTTCTTCCTCTCAAATTAAATGATTTTTCTCTGTCTCTTTTTTTTTTACGTCCACCATGTCTGTCTTTACAGGGGTTTTTGTTACTTCAATTCAGTGGCTATAGCCGCTAAGCAGCTCCAACACAAGCTCAGTGTCAGCAAGATCCTCATTGTTGACTGGGTAAGAATGCCTGTTCACTCTGGCCTCATACTCATATTTTTTATTTTGATAGAAACCCACTGTATTCCTGTAATTCTCTTGCACAACCCAGAGCATGCCTCTAATACTCAATGGTTAGTTTGCATCCTGTGGTAGTGCTGTGCATTAATATGTCCTCCCTCATCCTCATCCTGTTGCTAGGATGTTCACCATGGTAACGGCACCCAGGAAGTGTTCTACAATGACCCCAGTGTTCTTTATATCTCGCTCCATCGCTATGACAATGGGAACTTCTTCCCTGGCAGCGGGTCGCCAACTGAGGTGGGTCATCTGCAGGACACCCAGCAGACATGTTCTGTGTAATAGTAGCACAAAAATGAAGTCAGTTGTAAATCTAATGCTATTTTTTGCTTTTAGGTTGGATCGGGAGCAGGTGAGGGCTTCAACGTGAATGTAGCGTGGACGGGAGGACTGGACCCACCCATGGGGGATGCTGAATACCTCGCTGCATTCAGGTAGAACTACTTGTCCATTTGTAAACAGAAAAACACAAGCATATGATAATTAGAAATGTTGAGACGGTGCGTTAAAACCGACGTTTGTCTGTTGTCACTCACAAAGTGAGGCCAAAACATAAGGAAAGCAGACGGTTCAGCTTTCAAACAAAAGTAGCCTACACTCGGTTCGCTCGACAGTACAAATTGTTTTGTCATGTCCTGTGTTTCGCTTTGTTATTGATCAGGATGAGGATATTCAGTGGAGCTGTAATCAGACAGTTTCTCTCATTTCTTTTGAACTTAGCCACAACAAACATTTAAGCTGTTGAGAGGCTCTGCTTCACATCGCCTCTGACGTACTTCTTGCGTAATTAATAATCCTTGTCATTTGGAGAGCATGTGTCTGGCGCTCCCGATTTCCAATAACATCAGATGTTTTACAGTAAATGGTCTCCAGGTCTTGTGTTTGACAGGGTGCAGACTGTTACTTCCTGCTGGTGGGTTGGATAATTGTTGTTGGTGGGTGTTTTGTACTAATAAAGTTTCAGTTGTGTGGGATTTTTGGTTGTCTGGTGCAGCCAACCCCAAGGAAACTGTGGCAACAGTATGGTTACTGGAACAGGGACACCGTGTCAAGTGGGGGAGGGGATCCACACATCAGCACACATGTTTATATACAGCACGCAAGCGCAAATACGTGAACTCGCTCACTTACACATCAGGTGGGTGGACCGTGATCGGAAGACAGAATCGTCAAAATGGAAAAATGGGCAGATACAGCCTCAGTGCGTTTAGTTCCTGTTGTTAGTGTGCACGTTGGGGTTATTCAAATGTATTACTGCTCATATAAAGATTTTTAGAGCTCAAAAGGCTGAGACCCTAAGGGAGGTTCCCTTCTGAAGTGTTCTTGAGTAGATCACTGACTCCCTGTCATCTCCAGGTCTGCCTCCTCGTAGAGAGACCCCGACCTTTGACTTTTCTGAGCAGACCTACACTATACAGATTTTTCTCTGAGAATAATTCAAAGCAGAGGGGGGTTATGGACACAGTAACAGTGACATGACAGTGATTGTGCCAACAGGATGATGAGTTTTACAGTGAGGCTGCGCTCTCCAGAGTATGAAAAACATTTGATGTGTACGGATCCATCTGCTCATAATTTTGATTCAGATCTGCCCCCTCTCAGTTTTGGTTGTTATAGAGTGTCGATGTTCTCCAAGTTCAGTACCCAGACAGGGAGGTTTGTTCACTTCAGATATTGATATTATGATAATATATAGAAAAGAGATTTATTTTCACATTCAAAGCAAAACCTGCTTTCAGAAGTATTTAATGACAAAATGGAGTAGAGCTACTTCCCAAAGTCATCAGCTCTAAAAGAATACTGGTGTGGAAGCTGGGATAGGTTACTTATGGCCTTTATGAACTTGAACACCAAACAATTTGTAAAATTAGTAAATGAAAAAAATCCCTTTTTAATGCAGAACAGTTGATGAATTATCATGTTAAGAGCAAAGGTGCAGAGTGAGTCAATAACAACTGCATTTACTGAGGAGGAATAGCAGGTGTTGAGCTGGTTGCAAAGCAAGTTTCTTTAGGGAATGACTTATAATTATTATGATTATCCTGTCGGGGCACATCATCTCTTTTAGACCCCCGCGTCCTGCATCTCTCTGTAGTTAATAGAGTTTTAAATGTTGAAGTGTCTGAGGAAAAACAGAGTATAGGCCATTTAATGCAATATATTTTATGGGTTAAAGTTTGAGTGCTCTGACTTCAGAAGGAGAGCTTTTGATAGATTTTCACCTTACCCCCCCCTCCCTGCTTCCTCTCCTTCCTTGATTGATCTTTAATAAGCTTCCCCTCCTCTCCTCCGCAGTCCCTCCATCCCTCCATCTTTCCATTAGTTTGTCTGTAGTTACTCTCTCGGGGGGAACCATAGCAGCTTTAATGGGTCTACAGGGGTGGTGGAGTTGGGTTTTGCGGTTAGGTGTGCATGTGAGTGAGGGGTGTGTGCATGCGCTGCTTCATATCCAAGTGACTATGATAAAGCTTATGTCTGTGTTGTGAATTGGAATCTGTTATATGTAGTATACAAGCCCAACATCCAACACTCAGCGGTGCAAAAACATAACGCAGTACTTTTCTTTTTGTGTGTTTGCGTCTGTATATGCATGAAAAATGTGTTTCCATGTGTTTTGTGTACATCTTTGTGCTGCCTGTTTTGTGTACCGAACGCTCATGCTGGAATGTGTTTGTGTATTTTTTCCCCTGTGTGTCCTCATTTTTGTCAATGAGCTCATGTCCATCTGCATGCAGTCATGACAGTAGTATGTGTTTGGATATGTGCGTGTGTATATGAAGGGGAGGGAGGAAGGTCTCCAAAGTCCCCAGGCGGAATAATGAAGGTAAATGGATCCCAGATGGACTGTTTTTCCTCTTTTCTCTCTGTTGTCAATGACGTGAGGGGAGTGACAAGCCTCTAATGGGAAACAGACTCGCACACTCCGGCTTTAAACTCTGCCGACAGCATCGAGCCACAGAGTCGAGTCTTTCTGCCCCTCAGGACAGCATCACTCTCTTGCAAACAACAATAGCGTTAAATTAAATCTTCATCTGTTTGAAGTCCCCGAAAAACACTGAGCGACTGTAATAGCTGACAAAACAATATGACTTTGTCAAGCGGTCTGGTCTAACTGCAGTTTCTGCAACTTCACCACAGAAACAATGGTCCTTTGTCAGCCCTGTTTGAGCTGCCGACTTTGGTATCAGCCAAACCTTGGTTTCACTTGTCATGTCAATTACGATTGTAGATTTGTTCGTAAATATTTGTCGTCACTGGGAGACTGCCCAGTTTGGAAAAGCTCAGTTAAATTTGAAAATAACTCAGTTTCGAGAGTTTTCATAAGCATACTGGTGAAAAGAATCCAGTGTCAGTGATGTTTCAGTGGTAATAGATGGTTTTCAATGTGGCAGCTTTTGATAGTTGCTCCGAGGGTTTGACGGCAGAGTTTGGGAACTTTTATAACTTTTCAGCTATTGACCAAAACTACAGATAGGTCTTAAGATAATTGTTGATTTTTAAAATATCCTGAGATTCTGAATTTCATGCTGTCATTGAGACTTGAGTAGGAACTGTTCTGTGACCGCTGTTATTCAACTATTGCTTTTTATGTGACTCTAAAGCCCAGTTTCCTCTCCTTCTATTCTTTGAGTTGTACTATATAATTAAGGCTCAAAGTGCACATTAGGAAAGGAAAACTACAATACACATATAATTTAAGTTGTTGGATTTAGTTTGTCTAAGCAACAGTGCATTACTGACCTCTCTAATGAGTCATTATAAAACAATGGGTGCATGTTACAAGAAGGAGCTCTCATAAACCTGTTGTATGACTGAAAATCAAAATGCTGCAGATGTTTCATTGGCATTAACGTAAAGAAGGAAAATAAATTACACACTGGCATTGTTGCTGGTATTGCTTAGGACAGAACTTGTATCAACCTACTGTGTGGGCAACGAGTTGGACATGCAACTACAAACCTCTTCTCGCTACAGATCCGTAGTGATGCCCATCGCCCAGGAGTTCTCCCCGGATGTCGTTCTGGTGTCGGCTGGGTTTGATGCAGCTGAGGGCAACCCTGCTCCTCTGGGAGGCTACAAGGTCTCAGCCAAATGTAAGCATAGTTCTCTACCACAGACTGCACAGCCTGTCATCCAGCCTTCACCTCAAGGTCTTGTTTTTAGTAAGGGGATGCCCGTAAGAACTTTATATTATGGTATTATGGATATTCAGAGTTATTAATAGATTATTACAGCTCATGTCAAACTCGGATCATAGAGCAGGAGTTGTGCTTTTTAACATACCTCGCTTCATCACTGATGTAACCATAATTATAGTAATTAGTAGTTGGTATGTTCCTGTGGGTAGGATCCACAAGGTAAAAATATACATTTGTTTTTATAGAATATTGGAAATTTTAGCAAACCCCTTTTTTCTTTTTTTTAATCTTGCAGTGAGTGAACTCATGATTGCAGCATACCTGACAAGCTTTATTCTGATTGTTCGCACTTCATCTTAACATCTCTGTTTGTTTTGTTTGTCTGTCCGCCGCAGGTTTCGGCTTCCTGACCCGCCAGCTGATGTCTCTAGCAGGGGGTCGTCTGGTTTTGGCCCTTGAGGGAGGTCACGACCTCACCGCTATCTGTGATGCATCTGAAGCTTGTGTCAGCGCGCTCCTGGGAATCCAGGTAAAGCATGTGGAATAATGCCTGTTGTGTTTATGTTTTATGTTCAGTACTGAAATACTTTTCACGGTTTGTGGAAAGATATGACAGAATTAAGGTGTCTTCATGGCTGCTTCTCTCTGCTATAGGAGGCACTGCCAGAAGAAGTCCTACTTCAGAAGCCAAATGCTAATGCAGTCCACTCCCTGCAGACTGTCATCCAGATACAAAGTGAGCACCACAAAGTCTTTACTGAACTACTCATTTTTTGATGGTTATCTTAATATTTTATTTAATCCTATGGAAGTTGACTGAGTTTCATCTCCATTCTCTTCCTTCCTCGCCTTCTCCTTGCTCTTTCACCTTGCAGGCCAGTACTGGCAAAGTATGAAGTCTCACAGTGGGTCAGTGGGACTGTCTTACCTGGCTGCTCAGAGAAGAGACTGTGAGGAAACTGATGCCGTTAATGCTTTGGCGTCGCTCTCTGTGGGAGTCCTTTCTAACAAGAGGTACTGCACACACATTCTCAACTATCACACTTACCAAACTTCCACAGTTCTCCACTCACACACCTTTTATTTTTTACCTTGCTCTTTAGTCTCTCTGACGAGCCAATGGAGCATGACACTGACTCCATGTAGAAGAATCTGACCCGTCACCTCGCAGGGCTCACTGCCCTTGGATTTCATGTGCAGTTGCATGACCATGAAGGGGAGACATTTGAAATGGGACTCAACCCCATCCATCTGCCTTATTCACACACATGCACATCACATCCCAATGCTGAACCTCTACGGATCTGTCTAAGAGCACCTCAATGCTGACAACCACTCAGCTGAAGCAAACTGCACTACCTGCAGCTGGGAACCTTCTGAATCACCACCAAAGAGCAATACAAGAGGACTTTTTATGTCACCTGACTGACATTGGATTGTGTGTAGATCTACACCTCTGTGATGACCTGTTTAAGAAAAGACAGAATTCAGAGGCAGCTCTGATTCTTCTTGAAGCACTATCTACCAGCAGCTGTTTGTTGCCTTAACTTTGCCTTAATCTAAGGACCAACATCTGGTTTCAGAAGGAAGCTTTGGATTATCAATTCTCTTGTGCAACTTTGCTTCCCGTATCAGGCCTCAAACAACATCCACATGGGACCAAACGGGATGCAGAATGCTGCAGAATGAACGTACTGTATGACATCAGGTTACGCACACATCAGGTGGATAATATGCAGCAATGTTAAAGGATAAATGGCCACATCAAAAAGAGCAAATCTGGAAAAGAGGACACAGAAAAATCTGTTTTAATGATGTCACCATATGCAGTTTAACCACTAAGAGAAGACAACAAGGAACTTGATGGAAACAGACAAAATGAAGACACAAAATGGACATCTGTGGTTTTGTAGAAAACAAAGAAAGGGCAAATGTCCTTGTTGTTTTATTGCACTGTTCATTCCATAATGTGAACCATAAGAAATTCCAAAGCTCTGGGAAAAAAACAACTCTCTCTAGGTTATTTAATAGTTTTTCTTTTTCTTTTGACGATTTGGATGACATGGTGTTGCTATATTTGTTTTTCCCACTTTTGATCTGAGATGTCTTATGAAGTCTCTGACTCACTTTAAGCACACAAATTGGCCGAAATACTGTACCGTTGTATTTCCTTGAAGTCAATCTGGGAAGTCGGACAGATTTTAAGAGCAAGATTATTTGTCACTGCTGTTCAGTGTCTTAGATGTCGCACATACACATACCGACACACGTACAAAGCAACGATGCAAACTATTGATGTACCACTAGTATTGAATACTGTATATTGTTTCAAAGGAGCATTCATTCCACTGTGGCACCACTAAGGACCATCATATTGTTCTATATTAGCAATAATGATAATGCACTTATGGACATCACCCAAAGAAAACTGCCTTAAAACAGCCTGCACTTGGCAATGGGACTGTATGGATCCCACTCAGTGACTCTATGTTTAAAATAAGACAGTTGAACCTGTGGCTTTTGGTGAATATCACATATGCAGACTTTTGTATTCAATTCATTTTAATTATTAGTCCAGTGACCTGGCCTGGTTTGAATGTTATGTTCATTGTCTAAAATATTAGTTTTAGAGTTCCAGGCTTTATCAGACGCTTTGTGTGTTGGGAACTTGAGTGTTTTTCAATATTAGACTCTCTAATGTGCTTAGTAGCAGCACTTCTTGTTATGTTACAGTCAACCAATGTCACAAACACATCAGCCGACCATCTGAGCTGATTTTGTAGTAGAGGTCATTTTAATTATGGAGTTGTAGGATTTTCTGACTGCCGTGCTCTAGGCGCAAGTAAGGGCTCTGCATTACAAATGTAAAAATAACAAGATACTGTTTCCAATTCTTATGTTGTAGATTACAGCTAAATAAATTAATTTGACATAGTGACCTTAACCATAGTGACACTGAAACTCTCTAATGAAACTGAGATAAACGTTAATTCATATTGGACTAATTTGCCAATATTTACATGTCTTTGATTAAAAAATGGCTGTAGAAATTATTGTTTCAGTAGGATCCAGATAAGAAACTTCAGGAGCGGTTTGCTTTAGGACCCTGGGCATAGTCTGCCCAACAGAAGACCTCAGAGCTTTTATATTTTGACAGTTTTATACAAAGACGGTAGAAACCAAAAGAAAAGACCATTTCAGACGTCCCACTGTGGCTCTGCTATTGCTACCAGTAGGAATCATTAAGAAGACGTTGATTGCTATAGGCATCAAGCCACAGAGCTTGTTAAAGGATTGTTATTCCATAACGAGTGCGGCTGAGAAGTGTTTCATTCTTTTACTGTTGTTTTAAGTATTGTTCATAGAAAGTGACAGCATTCAAACAACATGCTGTGGATTTCTTCTACATGTGGTGTCTATGAAGTAAATGTCAGTGTCTGATTGTCAGTGAGTGGGAGTTTGTGTGTGTGAGAGAGAGAGAGAGCATGTGTGCATGCATTTGCAAATAGTGTGTGTGTGTGTGTGTGTGTGTGTGTGTGTGTGTGTGTGTGTGTGTGTGTGTGTGTGTGTGTGTGTGTGTGTGCGCGTGTGTGTGTGTGTGTGTTTGTTTGCGCCTGTTGAAAACTGTAAATGACCTCACCTGTATTATATTCCCGGTGGCTGTTTTTTGTCTTATGTAGAGGCCAGTTTTGCCTTAACTCCTACAGTAATTCCCTTTATTACTGATGTCATTTGTACTTTTTTCTTAAAGAAAGACTCTGTAAATAGAAACTCCAAGACCAAAATACACGTCACACATGTGCCTTCATGCATTCAGTAGTATGTGTATTGGGAACTCTTAAGTAACTGGACTTACAGTAACCCTGTCTCTATAAAGATAAACCTTGAAATCTTTGTTTCATGCTGTTCTTTATTATTTTACCTGTGTGTGTGTGTGTGTGTGTGTGTGTGTGTGTGTTTTCCTCACATTTCCTACTATGTGTATGTATAGAAAGATTGTCTATTTTGTACTGTTATTTTGGTCTTTTCCTCTTGATTAAAAAGTCATTTCCAGTTTTTTCCAGTTTGTTTCTTGTCCCTGTATTAGCAAACTATTTTGCTATATTAACTTCAGCTTTTTAGACACAATGCCTTTAGAAGGAATTGTGTCTTGAGGCTAAATATTGAGGCTAAATTTTAATGCTCCGTATGAAAGGCTCATTGTTGGTCAAAAACATCACCCACATTGAATCTGAACTGCCTGAAAAGTAAACAAAGATGGATGCCGTATGTCAGCCAAAGCTCATCATTTAGGGCAATTAAGCCCAAATGTTTGGTCAGTGCAGTGTTTTTGCCCTTCATATGAGTAATGTTCTAATCATACAGTCTTCTAGTTGTTAGATGTTTCCCTCGTTTTTCATTGTAGCAACAGTAGGCATCATAATATATGTTCTCAAGTAACACATTTGCAGTCCTTAATATAACCTTTTTTATGGTTGTTTTATTTGTCGATTTACATGCACCTGATTAAATGTACAACTATTGATTTCACATGAAGATTAATGTTGCACTGATCCCAGTTGTGAAGTCTCCAATGATCCAGATTCATTCATTCACTAGGCCTCCTGGCATGCAGGTGTTTCACTTGTGCTTGATTAAGGCATGTGGGTGTGAACAGACCGTTTGATTAACATGCCTTTGTTTCCTGTTATTTTAGTTTCTCAGGCAGCAGAATTACTTCTACCTCCAGTCTTTGCACATGGAGTTGAGTGACATCCACCCAGCTGAGGTGAAATCAGTATACAATAACTGGAAATACCTGTGTGTATGAGCAGAACCTTTAAAACCTTCAAATACTTGAATATGGGTTTTTTATTTCTGCCTAATGAAAACTCACTTCACATTGCAAGTTACAAATCTGTAATATTTGAGATGAGAAGACGATCGGAGCGCCACTTAAACTTAAGAATAGTGAAACACAGCTAATAGTTTAGAGCACTGACTCGTTTAGTCAATTTTTTACTCCATATAGTGTGAAAGTTTACAACAATAAAACCTAAAAAAGCTCAAGCTACAACTTGGAATTTAGGTCCAAACAGACTATAAATATTCCCACAGCCCTTAATTATGCATTAACATGCTCTTTTTGGAGGAATTAAGTGTTCCTGGCTGAACTGGCGTGGGCACAAAGACCTCATTAAAAAACACAAGGGAAGAAGGAAGTAAGGAAAAAACAAGTGAGACAGTTTAAAGACAGGAGACTAGGAGGGTGTGGTGCCAGTACAACTCTTTCACTGTTGTTCATCCTGTTTTAGCAAAACAACACGACCGTCAAGAATAGTTTGAAGACAGTTTTATTTTTCAGATGAATGATAATATATGTGCTGGACTTATCATTATATCTAGTTCTTCAGGGAGTTTTCTCCTTGTGATATGTGTAATCAGTCATACTGGATCAGTGTCATTTTTAATGAAGCACCACACAGTAAATATTTCAAGTAAGTGGAACAAAAAAATGAAATAAAATAAAATAAAAAAATAAAAAACAAGGTCTCACAGTAACTGGGTGTACGCTAGATGAATACACCTATCACTGTCCAAGACAGAATTCTTACATGAACTGCAGCTTTTCCAGTGATAGCTAATATAATGTACACGTTTCCTTAGAATAATGTCTATTTGAAAATAACTTGACACAACAAACTGGATACAAATACTGCTCCAACGTGACCTATAATTTATTCTTATTGAATTTTGCTTTGTCCAGAAAAATGTTTACTTTCCTCACGTCAGTCTGCAGCCTGATCAAGATTCCTTAAATAGCCACTGAGGTACCTAAAGGATCCCATATGCATCAAAGTCCATATGTTTAGAGAGGCCAAAATGGTAGCAAGGAGCAGAGATATGGAGGACGACAGTCACTTTATTCAGCAGCTGGAAAGACAAAAAGGTAGAAACATCACTGCAGTGACCAGTTGTATTCATTTGAGAGTTTGTTGTGGTCACATTGGAAACATTTCTACACATTGATTAGATTAATGGGGCTCGTGGGGTCAGTGTGACATAGCGTATGCACTTTGGTTTATTGTTGTTGCCAGTTTTAAAACAACTGCTGAGAGAAATGAATGTATGCACCCTATGCAATCCTGACTCATCAGACCAGCCACTCTCATTGTAAACAACATACAGAATGCACAGAGGCAGCTTCTACTTTTCCTTGTGGGTCCAAACTGAATTCTTTTTAAATGTCAAGTGCCTTCTAACATCAGCTCTGTTCAGTGACCACACTGTGCTGACTGTGGGGCTTAGTAAAAGACTTCATGAGCCTTCATAGGAGCTGGAAACTTTAGCTACCTCCCCGGGACAGTCTAATCATAGCTTGCTGGGCTTCATGCATATTGGCAATGAAGGAAGAAGTGGTTTGCCATGGATATGTGTTTAGAACTGTTTTTTAAGTTGTTTCTATTAAATTAGCAAACTAAGCAATACAGGAATTAGTTCGAGCTCATGTAAGCCAAAAATCACTGGTACATTAATACAACGACTGACTTTTGTTGCTTGTAACTATGGATGTCTGTTTTTAAAAAAAACAGCACTAATAACGGAGGAGGTGTGTATTTTTGAATATGGCTGCGTGCACATAGCTGCACCTATGCATGCATGCACAGTATAAATCAGCTCTCACCTCTTCCATCACTCCCAGTGGTTTATGGGAGCCCAGCAGGATGCCACATCAGCCTCCCCTTTGATGGTGACACACATGATTCATGGTTTTTAGAGGCCGTTTGTTTTCATTACGCCTCCTCGTCAGCTTGCTGTAGCAGTATCACGGTTTCGTGCAATGCAAGCAAATTTGGCCAAGAATGAGAGGAAAGAATTTCAGGGGAGAGTTTGTTGGCTCTGGAAGAAACAAAGGAGCTTGGTTTGGACTTAAGTCAGGATGTCAGCTGCCCACGGCTCCTTTTTCCACTGTTTAGTTCAGAGTGGTTAGGGACTCATAATATGTCAAATTGTGGAAAAGTAGGGGTTGAAAGGGTATAGAAGAGTCAAAAGTCTAATCTTTGTTGAAGCATCCAATCAATTTTGTACTTCTCTGAATCCCTTTGCAAATTTTCTAGTTGTTTCTCTTTATATTTAGAAATATAGTTAACTAAAATATGGAATGAAGGTCAAATATGGCGTCCTGTGCATACCTATGATGGCGATGATGACGGCAGTTATGGCAATTAAATCAAGGGCGATGATGAAGATGAAACCAGAGGTCAAGCTGTGGAATCCGAGAAAGCCAAGAGGTCACAGGGCTCAAGCTGTGCTGACATGTGGAGGTAACATTTAGGACACAGCATCCTTAACCATCAGGTGGTTCATCCAATGAATTCCTAAGGAAGTCCAGCGCTTTGTTTTTTTCGCTCACCTGTCCTGACCTCCATTGTAAACTATGCAAACAGAGTACAAATGTCTTAACAGTACTTCGAAAACAGAGACACAACGGCTCTCTTATACAGACTTTCTCCAAAGTTATTATTGGCACACGAGAGCAGTAAATACCTGCTTGATGCCGGTGATACAATAGCATCACAAGAATCCATAGTTACAGGTGACACGTACTGTAGTTTGACAATAACAGCTACAATATTAATGAAGGGGTAGTAGCTTTAAACTATCAACATCTCTTCTCATCAAGTGTCAGTCTCCATTGAAGCAAATGAATGATCTACGCTGTGGTTTTTAGATTTCTAGTGTGAATCCACTGGTGAGCAGACACAGTTCCAACATCTCCCCCACTCCTTTCTCCTAATCATCATATGTTTTAGGGCAGCAGTTGAGAAACAAATCTTTCTTTCAGGCAGGATTAGTGACCTGCAGACATGGTCGACCAGGCTCCCTCCATCCTCCACACAGAGAAGGCGTAGCTCAGTCTCTCGTGGGCCAAGTAGTTACATCCAGCCAGTTTAGAGTCCATCTCATCATTCTGCAGAACCTGGTACAAAAAGTCAATGTAGCGTGATGCCAACTTAAGAGTCTGGATCTTGCTCAGTTTGTCAGACGGCAGTGTGGGGATAATCTTACGCAATGAGGCAAAGGCTTCATTCAGAGATTGTGTCCTCTGGCGTTCCCGGATGTTTGCAATCACCCGTTGGGCATGTGGGTCCTCAAGAGCTGAAAACCCTCCAGGACTAGGACCAGGGACAGGAGAAAGGGATGAGTCTGAAGAAGGCGGCCTATGCTGAGGACTCTTCTTGAGTCTTTTGGGTCCAGCTGGTTTGTAGATGTGGATGTCATCCCCTGGATTGACTTTGTCGTCGTCTGCTGACGCGCAGGGAGCAACTGTGGTCATTTGGTCCTCTGTATGTAAGCCCGTCTGCCGTTTACGTCCGGTGACCCCTGGCGTTGCTACAACCACAGGACAGGCATGAGAACGTGGTTTGACCATGCTCTCCTTGCTGGAAACCACCCCTCCCTCAGGGTGGTCATCGTTACACTGCTCCTCCTCTCTCATGCTTGGCCACGTTTTTCGTCTGTCTTCTCTCTTTATGTGACTCACTGTCGCTCACTCCTTCTCTGAAAAGTGTTTTTCTCGTTACTTTAGAGCTTCTCCATTTCCCCTCTGCTTCTTTCACACAGTTTTTCTCTGACCTGTTTGCCTTTAAGACCTCCCTCTGTTCTGTTGCGTTTTCCCAACCTTCTCCAGTGTTGTTCTTCTTCTCCAACTTCTCCTCTTTCACGTTTACACTTCTTCATATACAAGCCAAAATGGGAGAGGAATCAGTACTCAGTTTTGGATTGCCACAGTGCTTCTTCGTCCACACATTTGCTTATAATGTCCTCCCAGTCTCTGTGAGTGTACACTCTATCAGCAAACCGAAGTGTCGTCATGTCTTGCTCCTGTAGCCGCATGTGATACAACAGCAATCTCAATCGGACTTTTTAAAGGAAAAGGGCTGTGAAACTTTCAACTGCCCACCCATCTGACTCACTGATTGGTTCGGTGGACTTTTTATGGACAGCTGAGCTTAAGACAACAGGAAGAATGAATTTTAAGCAATTGGTCCGATCAAAGGGATGGGCGGAGACAAAGGTTTGTCATACAGCCAACCAAATGAAACCGTTCTGACGTTTGCTTCTTGTCAAAGAAGTTGCCCAAGTTTATAGGTTCCAGATTTCCTTCAAAGAAAGTCCCTACCATCCCCCTCTCACTGCTTGGTTCTCTGTCCTCCTCCATCTCCCCTCTCCACAAATCAGCACCATCACTGCCGTGTTCGGTGGAGTTCAGAGAAAGAAAAAAAGGTATATGAACAGTTGAAAGTAAAGATTGCCTACACTTTTCTTCTACATGATACTTCTGTCTACTCTAGATATAGAAAATGTAATGATTTTTAATACATTCAGACACATAACATCCCAGAAAAATGAAGTAATGGTTAAATGCTTAGGTAATTGTTTGTTTGGTACATGACATGATACTGAGCAACACAATGGAATATTATTGTATTATTTTAAGGCACCTAATCAGACATCATCATCAAGCAAAAACATAAATACTAATTATTAGGTGGGCAATGAATGTGCAAAATAAATAACATCACATTAGTTATAACTGTAAAAATGTTCTTGAAACAACAAAGACAGTGTGTTTTATTTCACTGGCAGAGACTTGGTTGTAGTTTCTAAGCACAGACCTGGAGGGAGGAAAGAGCTGGCATTCAGACAGCACTCCAGCACTGAGGTCTAATCACAGTATTAAGGAAAGAATGAGTTCTGTGACTCAGAGGGAGGCCTGTGGGACATTTCACTGCTTTCATCCACAGAGCAACATCTTGAACAAACCTCGGTTCAGGTCCAATGCGAACTTCGCTGTCCAAACTTCTGGGTGAGCCTCCAGCATGGCCCACAGCCACACCCCCACATAAGAAGAGTCTATTGTTAGTGTTTTGTTTTTCAGAGACAAGAAGCTTCCATTTGATGAAGACACTAATTTTCATTCAGGCACTGTTAGAACACGGAGCTGGAAAATCTCAAGGTCTCTCCTCTGAGTCAACTCAGCGATGACTTGAGTCCAGAACAAGAAGAGAAACCTCTATTGTCTGACCACATGTGATGGCAATCCTCTTGTGTACACACACCACTGGTCATCGTGACAGTGTATGTTTTCCTTTTTGGCCACATCATTTGCACAATGATGCATGCAGTAACATGCAGCCTAATACACATGTATCTCACAAGTTTCAACCCAGCTTCCTATGTAGTGTAATTCTGTTATCATCTCCTACAAATCCAATGGGATACACAGTGCCCAGTTGTTCACTATGAACATGTGAGGAACAGCATAAACTTAGATAATGCATGTGTCAATATATTCAAAGAGAGGAGAGGAGAAGAGAGAAAAAACACAATGCTCCAGTGCTAAACATGAACTCACATACACACTTGTCATTGAAATGTACACTTCTACAGCTGATCCGTTGCTGACACTTGTGTCAAGAAATATAAAAAGACATCAGAAATGAGGTAAAGCACTAGTCAACATTAATATGCACTAAAAATATTCATAGTAAAATTGGTTTAGCAGATTTTATTTTGTTTTGTTGACAACTTTGTCAGCTGGTTAGTGCTACTCTGGTAGTTGTATGATTCCACTTGGTTTGATTTAGTACAGCTTAAGTGAATTTGAAAACACTGATATCACAGGATTGAAATTTTTAAATGAATGGTAACACAACCAGAAACAATATTGCTCTTCAACAATACTAAACTTTGCTGTGGATACTCCGGTGCACAGACTACTACTAAAATGTCGGACTCCTTTCAGCTCCTACCCTTTAAACTTCATCAGGCCATACATCCTCTGTCGGTGCTATGGGGGCACCTGTGATGGATCACAGTTATTTGCATATTTCAGCTCCCTTGAAACAGTTCCTTTACTGTTAAAAATAAATACCTCCAAGCTGGAGAATGATTAAAAGTGGATATCAAGTCTTGATATAAACACACATATATTGGAGCAGGGTGAGAGGGGAGGGGCGGGCCACAATCACAATGCTTTGTCTTGTACAGGAAGGTCCCCCGGAGGCTAAAAACGTCTGGAAAAAAGGGGAAAGAAAACCGGACCCTGTCTGTTTTAACTGCATGCTGAAATGACGATTTGGCATAAATATTTCCACCAGGAGAAATGGGAGAATGTTATCACATGTGGCGCCAATATATACACACACTGACACACACATTCTTGAAAATTCATGGCTGTGCAATGTGGCGTGCATTTACACAGACACAAATAAAAACAATACACTACATAAGCAAGTTGTTAAAGGATGTTAAGCACCTGGTAAATTGTTGTCATGTGAAACTGAGCCTCTGTATCAGACATCTACAGCTATATACAGCAAAGTCCTAACCTCGCTTTTACTCACAGTGTGTCACAGATTCGTTTACATAATTTAGAGAAAGAAAAGGATAATTTGTATGCACATTTCCTGCCGTACTATAGTCACTCCATGACTCTTGACATCCATCATCAGATCGTCCCAGTGTTATATTGTACTAACGATGTAGCTACTTCTGGATTGTAGTGCCAGGATAAGATGAAAGGCAACTGTACATGTGTCAAATAAAGCTCCAGCATGTCAGAGACAACTGCCATGAAAGAGGAAGTTTAATGCATCTTTGTGTGTTGATTGCCACATTTAGATACTGAGCATGCTGACATGTTCAAATACAATTTGAGTGTCCCTCGTCCCTATGAGCAGATGCAGTGCTGAGACTCGACCTGTGGATTTTCACTCTCCCGTGTTGTAAAGAACTTTAAATGTATTCAAAGAGAAAGGAGGTTGAGAGTTGGTAGAGAGTGGCCATAAAGATATCCATATCTAAGACACAGTGCCATGACATTAAAGCAACGCAGGACACAGAAATATTAAATATAAATTCTTTATTATATTGTGTTCAATTGAAATAAAAACTAACTAGAATGAAATCAAAAAGTGCAAGAAGTTGTTTGCTGTAATGCCCAACTGAGCTTTTACAAATAAAACAAAAACCCTGTATGCAAACAGATTTCTTACATTTAGATCTTTTTAAATTTAAATTTAAATACAATTAATGTGTAAAATGTAACTACAACATGTCTCCGTTTTTTGTTTTTACTTGCACCTAATTTGTTCCACAGATTTTCACATTTCAGAAAATAGCACAAAAAAAATGGGAAAAATAATGTGTGTTAACTTTAAAATTGTTGCTTGACATTTCTATCAAAACAATTCATCTGCAGGCCTGCTGGTTGTTTGGTTCCAGCTCTGCGTAGCTGTGCTGCACTTTAGTACTTTAGTACTGTACAGAATATGTCACTTATCACTCACTAGAGGTCATTGTACCTGAGTGTTTACTTAATCTGCTGCAGGTGTGGATTAAAATGTTTTATTGAATACAAATTATAGTTATTAGTCAGAAGTGATTAAAACATATGTGGCAATCTGTTTTTACAGCTTTACTACTGAGTGTGCTGTATGTGAACTGAGGATTGATGAGCAGATTGTTTTTTACAAAGATGGCTTTTACCTTCTTCTTTAGATGTTCAGAAATGAAGCAGGAACAAGAGGAGGAGACAGGACAAAGACAGAGAAAGCCCTCTTATTCAGGGCATGCTTTTTCCTTTTACTGAAATATTTTATTGAGGTTTGTCAACATCAACACACCTAAAATGTTCTCATAAATCTCTGAAATAAATCCAGTATAATGTGATGAACACAGTCACTGATATTTATACAAAATATGGTCACAAAAATTAAAGTTCCTGCATTCACCAGTTTAGACATATTTCAAACCAAGTCTCCTCCAGTGCCTGAAAAAAAAAGGTGAATAAATATTTAAATAACTAATACAAGTCAAACTTAAGTAACTCCTAATAAAATTTGTTACAAAAAAGTTTGACACTTTAGGACCTTCAGGTTAAAATCTCAATCATCAATCAGAACCTGCCTTCAGGTGCTTACTTGAACGTGAGACGGTATCTTATAAATGATGTACATCATCATCAACGATGCACAGCACAGCTTTTGAGCTTGTGACTCCTCCTTGAGGCCAAATGTCTGTATTGCAGAAAACCACAGAATCTGGTGATGACAGCAGATTAACTTGATTTGAAAAATAATTTTTGTGTGCGATTCAGAAAGACTGATCTCCTAGTAGAGTATGCTGTGTATCAGATGTGTTCAATTTCATCCTGTTAGGGATCCAGTGCAGTTATTTAGGAGGAGTATAGCTGGCATAGTCCAACAGATATCTTGACATTAACAGTAAATCAACACAAGGACACGTAACATACACAACATGTTGCAAAGGCAATTTTCTGTCTATAGTAGCAGGAGCTCTATTCTGTAGTACTCTCATTGTAGAGAGATCAGAACACACGTCAGGGATGGTAAGGAAGGTGGACAGGCCACTTACGTATTCAGACTACACCTAGACAATCTGGTACCAAGAGAAATAAAAACAAAGGCGAGATCAGCACCCTCGGTAATCCCTTCGTTTTACAGGTTGGAAACAGTACACTCCTTCTACCTCACACTCAAGCCAGCTCCATTATCTATAGCCATTCATTGCCCTTCATGAAGATGTCCCTGAACAATGTACTGGAGACACATGAAACCCACATTGTCAGTGACACTGATTTATCAAACTTTTACTGCCACCTAGTGGAACTGGACTCGCTTCACCTACAAGTCTCTGATTCCCTTGGCACAGAATTTCAATAACATCACATTAGAAGATGCTGTAATAGTCTGTCTTTTGTTTTGTCCTTTTATGTCATTGAATAGAACCTAGTAATTATACTCGTGCATCTAGGAGTGTGTAATTATATTTTCACTTTGCCTACTGGCTCATTTTGATTATGTCCTGTACATGGCCGCTGGTGGTCTAATTTGGACCTAGTTTGATGCTTTTTCTTTTAAAAGTGTTTCCTCAGTGGCACGTGGTTAATGTAAATGTAAAATATGTAAAACATATGTAAAATAGCCTCATTATATTAATAGGACACAAAATCTAAACTTCTGTTCAGAAAAGGTTCAAGACGTCAGGACAAAGTAATGACATGTAGTTCTGCCCAAACAGTGTCTTATCGGACTAGAGATTGTTTTCCTCATGCTCTGAATCTTTTGGATTCTACTGAGCTGGCTAAGTTTTATTCAAAGTGGCTTTTTTCTAGCTACTGTTGCTTGACAACCTGATGGATCAAGTGCTGGTGGTTGGTTTTCTTGTCAGGAGGTTCTCAGGAGTGTTATGTAAAAATATTTAGGATTAGGAATATTTTTTTCTGCTTGACTTTTTAATGATTATGACCTTAATGCCTCAAGTGCACCGCTGTAGATTCAGTAGAACACTAACATAACAACACTGAAGCAGGTGGAAGTATTTACAGTCAACAAGAGACATCAGTGGGTACAATACCAGGATCCCTCATTCACAAAATATATACTACATATTCTTTATCTGCACAGACTGACCATCACCATTTATTAGGTGGTAAATGAAGGCTTCTAAAAACATCATGAGTTGTATGTCAGTGAAGATTCTTGATACACAATTCCTAAGGGTGTACCCACCCCAATCCATATTTGTTTGTAGAACTGAAGCTGAACCTAAACCAACTAATAATGTAAACTGGAAGAACTGGAACTTTATGCTCCGTGGTTTCCAGTAAAGTAAGTGCTGAATGCAATCTGAAGACGTGCATATAGTTTCATAGTATATATTTAGCACCAAACCAATCCCTGATGTAACTTTCTGGTTACACAAGTTCCTGGAAAGGAATGTTGTCCTGCAAACATTTGCGATTACACCTCCTGCCTTGCGATTTTCTTTTTCTTGATGCTTTCATTTTGGACTCACCCACAGCCTTGCTGGGTGTGGAGCAGAGAGAAGAAAAGGGAGTTCGTTTTAGGACAAGAAGTGGAGATGAAGTAAAAAAGGGAAGCAACTTTTGACAAGACAAGTGACGAGAGAAGAGAAACAACTTTATCACCTCCCATGATGTCTTTGTCCAAGCCAGAGGATCAGCTAGCCTTGGAACTGAGCTGCCCAATCTGTCTTCAATTCTACTCTGACCCAGTTACTCTCCCCTGTGGACACAACTACTGTCAAGCCTGTATCTGCAAGACTGTCTTCACCATCGAATGTAGTGGTAAAACAGCTCCACAATGCCCAGAGTGCCGTGAGGAGTTCCAGGGTGTGGAGTCTCTGCAGAAGAACTTCAAACTCTGCAGCATTGTTGAAGGCTACCGAGCCACTGCAAATATGCTGAACTGGTCTGAAACTGAGCCTGAGAAGACTTTCTGTGACCACTGTATAGATGAACAGACACTGGCTGTGAAGATCTGCCTGAAGTGTGAGGTCTCACTGTGCTCCCGACATCTCCAGAAACACCACGAGAAGGACTCATTCAAGGGACACTCCATGGTGGAACCCCTGAATGAAGTGGGGACGAAGGGCTGCATTATCCACCGGCGTCCCCTTGAGTACTTTTGTTCCAACGACATGGCCACACTGTGCTCCACATGCATTGTAGAAGGCCAGCACCAGAACCATGATATCCTCACCTTCAGTGTAGCTGAAGAGGAGATGAGGCGAGCGCTGGAGAACCAAAGCAAGGTAGTTTTGTTGGTTTCATTAACATTAATCTAAGATTTACACTGACAGATGTTTCTAAATATATAAAACTAGTGAAAACTAATTTCTGAATAACTTGAAATAGTCAAACAGGTCTGTTGAAAATGCAAAATTGAGAAATTTGTATAAATACAAACCTGTGTGAAGAATAAATAAATAAGAAACAAAGGTTTACTTATGTTTAAATCAAAATGTTATTTTAAGAAAAAATACATTTCATATTTTGTGAAAGATCAACTTTTGAGTTTATCCTTTATTAGTATTACATGAATTAATTAGTTACATTAATTATTAGTAATACGTATATTGTTAATTAATTACATTGTAAATTATATTGTTGACCTATTATTAGGTTATTTCAGAACTGTAAAGTAAATCATTACCAGAGCACTCTGGGGAGTGTTACCTAATGAAAATGGATGACACTGCTATATTTTATACCCATGAGAAACAACAGCAGGTTCGTGACACACAGGAGGCTTGAATAAAATGACTGTTGGCATCTGACTCATTTCCATTGTTCTTTAGAACGGGTGAATGACACGAATGCAAAAGAATTCTGACTGACAAGAACCCAGATAATGACCTCTGACAGGGTCAATGGGAGTTCTCCACTTTAGACGACTAATCAAATACTTAAATGACATCTGTGTTGATCTGTGCCAAGTCACTGCACAAGAAAATCACATTCAATTTCTTTATCAACACAGAATATTTTTTGTTTTCACAGGAATTGTGCATCCAGGCATTCAAAATCTTCTTCTCTTTGTGCTAAACACAAAATCTAAAATCATGTTTGCAGGTGATTTCCTGCAGGCTGCAGATGACAAAGACTCTCCTGCAGAAAACAGCAGAGGAGCAGGCAGCCAGCAAAGTTATGAGAGAGAAACTAGTCAACAAGGTTGTAACACTGGTGGACAGCATTGCTGAGCTAATGAACAGGTAACGTAATGCATGTATGCTAGTAATGATGCTTCTTTGAAAAGTCTATTTGCAAATGATGATAGATTCAAAGATGCATTTTAAATGTTACAGTCCTCTGAGCAGTGTCCTGCATACTTGTCTGTGTCAAATCTGCTCAAAGAAAAGCCACTTACGATATACACCGTAACTTTTATATACAGTATGTTATTTTTATAGCTCAATACTATGACATGAAATTTAAATAATAAATGTGAGCTTGTTTAAATTACCAAATTCTGATGCAAACTATGTATTTAAAAATGTAAGACTGTGTGTTTTAAAGATAGATACAGTGAGTGAGTCCAATTAGAAGTACAACTGCTTCAGATTACCATCAGCAGTTTGTCCTTAGCGCTTGAAGAACAGGATCAGGCAGTGACGGTTGCAGATTAAAAATGCAGGCAAGAACAGATGAATGATTTTATGTAATGAACAAGTTCATCTGCATTTTTTGTACATATTTATATTAGTGTCCAAATGTCATGGATTGTTCAAGCTCAGCTCTAAAACTTTTAAATGGTTGAGTTATAAATTACTGACAGCAGAATGTGTATCTCATTATTTAATACTTTAAAGTTTAGTTAATTACAGTACATGTAAAAATAAATGGACTTGACATGAATTAAATTTTATTGTGGATTTACAGATCAAGATTTCCATCCACATAAGAAATGACAGAGAATGAACTCATAAAGGACAGTGCATCCAGAAAATATTTAAACACTAAACTCTTTCCACATTTTGTAATGTTCCTAAATTGATTAAATTAATCATTTTCCTTACGAATGCTACAAACAATATCGCCTAATGTCATAGAGAGAGAAAGTTGTTCGAAATCTTTGTAAATTTATTAAAAATTTGAAACAAACAAACAAAAACACATTTACAGACGTATTCACAGCCTTTTTCCATGACACTTAAACTTGAGCTCTGGTGCATCCTATTTCCACTGATCATATTTGAGATGTTTCTACAATTCATTTGGAGTCCACCTGTGATAAATGTGGTTCATTGGACCTCACTACAGAAAGTCCTACAGTCAACAGTAGACGTCAGAGCCCAAACTAAGCCAAGAAGTCCAATGAGTTGTCTGTAGATCTCTGAGATGGATTGGATTGAGGCACATAGCAAAGCCTGTTAATGCTTATGTACATTTTTACAATAACTAAATAAATTCAACTCAATATGAAATAATGTTGTAACAATACAAAATGTGGAAAAGGTTAAGTATGTCTAAAAGCATATTGAGAGAAAATAACTCTAACAAAGTTGGACCTGGACGTGTTGGTCCATATGACACTATCTCTCTGTTCACTAACTGCAGCGTCTGGTTATGGTGTTGTGTCTAGGTACAGGGAGCGCCTGCATGTGCTCTTAGAGGAGGATAGAAGCCAACAAGGAAAGACCTCGAAGCTGGAACTGAGTGAGCTGGAAGAGCAACAGCAGCAGTTATCAGAGGCACAGCAGGGTGCTACAGAGGCTCTCGGCGAGACGGAGACATCCCTCTTCATACACAGGTACAAGAGAAATCGATCCTGCTTTTACAACTGTGCTTTTACTGTACATAAATATTTAAAAGACTCTTTTTAACAGTAGAAGAAAAATATATTAATACCTGAACTCATTGAAAATAATCTAAATAAACTAACTGTACATACACTAAAGAGCTAAATACAAATTATGCAAGGCATAATGCACATATATACATATATATATATATATATATATATATACATATATTTATTTATATATATATATATATATATATATATATATATATATATATATTTATTTATATACATATATATATATATGTACAGCAGAGCAATGGAAATCAACTGAGAAAGTACTTCTGTTCTCCAGGTTCATACAGATTGAACATAAGGTGAGAAAAGCTGCCACAGGCAACATTAGTGCCAAAATCCCCTCAAAGTCTCCCATCGACATCAAGAATCTCCAGGCAGGACTCAAAACCCAAGATTTCCACTCAGAAATGACTCGCCTCCTACATTCCCTTCATATCCTCCTCAACCCCCTGGACCTCTCCTTCAATCTCTGCAGTGCCCATCCCAGCCTGATATTGTCCAATGATCTGCGCACAGTCAAGTACAGCTTTACCAAGCAGCCATACCCAGAGCACCCAGAGCGTTTTACAACGGCACCCCAGGTTATGTGCAGCCAGGGGTTCTCACGTGGGGAACACATATGGGTGGTAGAAGTGGGGCCCAACAGCATGTGGTCACTGGGGGTGTGTTATAAAAGCATCCCTCGCCGTGGTGACAACAGTCGTTTAGGACATAACTCGATGTCCTGGCGGCTGCAGTGGAAGAATGGCAAGCTGACAGCATGTCATTCCTCTAGTAATAGGACTCTAGAGGAACTTCCCACATGTCTGTTTAGAATTGAGATAGAACTGAACTATGAGGCCGGGACATTATCGTTCCACAGCATCAAAGGGCGGAAGGAGCATATCCACACCTTCAGGACCGTGTTTACGGAGGCAGTTCACCCAGCGTTCAGTATTCATTCAAACACACCAGATTCCTGGATTACTCTGCACACTGGGATGTGAGCACAACAGCTGTTTAGTGGTTCCTGCGCATATCATTTATTTGGGTGTTGAACAAAATACATTACTGTTTAACTAGCATTTTTGTTTTTTCTTTCAAAAAATACTTTTGTAAATAAATAAAATGAATAGATTGACTCAACATATTATACCAAAATTGAGCATTTGTGTGTAACTGCAGTGGAAAATTGACTTGCATATTCAGAAACTACTTTGGAAATTCAATGTTTTGGTAGTTTGTGTCAGGGTCCTATGTACCTGTTTTAATTGACAAGAACAACAAACACAATCCCAACGTCCACACCTGTGTGTTCAGTTGTTGGGTTGTTATGAAGGCGGATCCGTTGAAACTGAAACTCAGTTGCTGTTATGATTTTTCTATAATGCAATTCACTGGTCAAGATCATCCAATACCAGTAAATTTGCCGGGATTGTTTTGCCAAACTATATTTTCTGACAGTTTTTGCTCCTGAATCTCCTATTGGATTTGTCTGAGCGTACTGTTTAGACTACAATAAACTGGTGCATTGTAATTATGAGATAATTTATTTACAAATATGAAATTTCGAATTCACAATTAGAGTTATTTAGAGAGATTTATCTATAGGGGTTATATAAATGTATCTGCTTTGTGATTTGTTCTATTTATCTGTTGTTTATCCGCTGTCTCTCTCTAAGATGCTAACAGTTAGCATATTTTAATTTGCATGATTTCTTTCCTTGAATTTTCTGTATCACTGATGTGTGTGAATACATATTACATGTGTTTATACTACAAATAAACAATGATAATAATGTTTGTATTTATGTATGTTGATCAGATAATGCACTCCAGCTTGACTCCACCACCCACCAGACTGCAAAAATCAACTTATACTTGAATCATCACTTTTTTAGCAGTTTCTACATAAATAAACAAATAAATGATATTGGATTACAAAAACTAATAAAGTGTCCACTGAGTGTTCATTTAATGGAGTCTCTTGATATCGGGGTTGCCAAGTTGTGCGGTAAATGGTAACTAACAGGGATTCGTCACTTAAGAACAATTTAAATAAATTGGAAAATATAGGAATTCGACATTTGGTAAATGGATAATTTCTGTGGCTTTGCCCAAATTATTAATACAATAATTTAGCTGCATGATACGGGAAGCATATATCTGTAAGAGAGGGATGGTTTAAGACGAACCTGGCAACCCATATCTGTCACACATTCTGTCATTGGGCAGGACGCTAATACTATTCCATGATAGTAGCATTAATTCACGCTAGAGCGTTACCAAAGCTGTTTCTGTACGCAAGAAGGCATGGGCTCAGGAGAGAGTACGACCAGAAAAGTGTCTTTCGGTGTGGACGATGAGGACAGAGTCAGGATCCTTCGTGGAGTCAAGGTGATGCTAGCTTAGCTAGCTAGGTTAGCGTTTGATAAGCCATGCTAACATTAACGTTACTTCAATGTTAGCCGTTAGCTTGTTGTTGTATAGTTGTTCAAGTCAACACTTTAGTCTCGGCTGAACCAAGACCCCAATCTGTAAATCGACTGCTTACGTGAGGAGGATGTAAAGGGATGGAGAAGCTGGGGCAGGTTGATATATGATGTGAAACATGTCTTTATTATTCGTTACGCCAATCTTCAGTAGGTAATTAGCTTCAGATGGAAGTGTCTCCTGCTTTCGGTAAAAGATTAAATCTGACAGATGACTGACGTCTTTTAAAAACCTTCGGTGTGTTTTTGTAAATTCGGCCTGTATATTATTGACTTACCGGTTCTACATTTGTTAGAAAACCCAGCGTTTACTATTCACTAGCTGCTATCTAGTGTTGACTAGCAGCATTAAAGATAACTTAGCAGTCTGGGGGTGAATTAGACGTTATGCTTGGCCAGTAGTTAACTACTTAGTTAGTTAGTTAGTTAGTTAGTTAGTTAACTAGCTGCTTTGAACATGCCATCTGCACAGCAGATGTATGTAAACCAAGAATAGATTCCTACTCATGTCTTTAGCTGCCTAACACCACACTGTAGTTAGAAGAGCATTAGTCTATTACAGAGGTGGAGTCAGAGAGAGTCAGAGGTTTGTGTGTTAGGGCTGCAAGACCTGGGGGTATGAATATCTTTTTGCACTGGCATAGATATGTTTCTCATAAATGCATGTGCCCCCGAGCTTGAACTGTATAAACAAACAACACTTAATGTCTTCTCATAAAGACACTACATTAATTAGATAATATAATATAATTTCAGTAGTTTTTCAGACAGCCTCACAGCTTTAGTGTTTGTGCTGACCTCAAGTAGTTATGGTTTTTTTACTTGCTGTACTGTAGATGCATGCTCACCTGCACCCAGCTTTAATGCTGTTGCTCCACTAGAAGAGGTCAGTGAGCTAGTGAGTTTTGGCCTGGCATTATCTTTAAATCTAATGCACATACATGCATATGCAATTCTGTGAATGTCTGTAGTGTGACTGCAGCCATACCAATGTGCTATCTTGTGATATGTATAAGAATTTGCTCATTGCCGTTTCCAAATTTCCTGTAGGATTGGAAGGCACCTTCAGATGCAGCTGTTCTCATTAGAGTGCAAACTAATATAACAGCCACATGAACATAAAAGATAATTGAATGCAAAAAAATTTAATTTTAAAAGTTACTAGTACTCCTATGGTTTATAATAATTGTGAAAATATTTGTAAAAATATCCGTGAGAACTGAAAACAGGCCTTACAGATAAATGTATTTACCAGCTCTGTCTCCACATTCAAATTTTGTGAGTCATAGAAACAGTGAGTCACTGGTAGGCGTTGCTTACTATGGTTTTTGGAGTAGCTATGTTTAACTACTGTGTGTGTTCACACAGTACAACACACACATGATGAAGTGTTTACTGGCAAATGTGTTTGGACCAAAGTAACTTTGTCCATGCTTAAGCATTAGAAGATAAAAGAATGATTTTTATTTCAATAAAGACGACACTGCATGATTTGTATGATATGCTTTCCGCTCCATTAAAGTGTTACTAGCCTAGGTTTGTAGAAACCTGCAGAAAGGTTTCTCCATGTATCTGTTGATTCTGTGTCTTTAGTCATGGCCATGTTTGACTTTAACTTGCACTTCTTCCCTCCCTCTAGCTGTCGGACGATGTCCTTCAGAGGATGAGAGGAGTAGCCAACATTGCTCCAGAACGGACATCTTCATCAACCTCAAGCATGCAGAAAGACACAGGTAACATGGCCTTACAGAACCAAGTGCTTGAAGCATTAGTTACAGTATATCTATGTTAGGCCTTATTATTGCTTATTACATTAGTAACTGAAAGTCACCAATCTGGACCATATAATAGCACAATAATGGATTGTCTCCAGCTAGAGTTTTTCTTTTGTTAATGTCCACTCTTGTCTTTGCTTCAGGTGCCTCTCACAGTGCCAGTCCAAGCTCTCGAACCCACCGGGACCAACAGAGTACCCAGGGCAACACTAGCAAACCAACCTCATATGCTACAGAAGAACAGAGGAGGTGGGTTAACAATATGGATTTGCCTCAGACTGATAAAAGTATCTTTATACATTAACATCATCATTACTGTTTCATATCAAAAATATATGTTGCCTAGCATTTACATTGCTTACCTGCTAGTAAATGCAGCTATTGAGCAAAGCAAACAAACTATTTTAGCTCTTTTCTGTTTTACAAATGTAGTTACTCTGCCTAAATAAAGATTTGGATGAATCACTTTTTGTTACAGGTATTTGTGTTGCTCGGTCGAGAAAACTAGAAATGCTCTCTGAGGGATAAGATGCTTAAGGGCAACATTGTGATTATTTCAGAAACATGAAATTGCTTGTGTTTTTTTCTAGCAACCTCTTTATCCAGGCACAAAAGAACCTCTTCTAAAATTCACTGGCCAGCAAGTGAGGTGGAGCATTTTGAACAGAGGCATGAATGCATCACCTGTTAAACTAAGAGGACTGGAAACAAAATATTAAATGTGTACCTTGTGCAGCACAGTCAAAATATCATCATCATCATGTTTTATATATATATATATATATATATATATCCTTTGAGATAAAATCCTTTTTTTAATTTCAAATATGTACATTTCCAATATGTAAAGCAACAAATACAAAAATAAATAAGTAAATGTTAATACATGCTGTAAGAAAATCACCTTAAAGCTAAAGGCAGTTAGGATAATGGATGAATGAAGTGAGTCATCTGAAAATTGGTATATGCTTCCCCCTTGTGGACTTTGATGGTTAAAGTATGTTTTTACACAATTTAAAACACAATTTACTTGAATTCTAATCACATGTATGGAAAGCAGAAAGTGACTAATTTGTTATAATTATATAACAATAATAATAATAATTTGTTTGCATAATTGTGGTATTATGGATACTTTGTAGTCTGTTTATATTGTGAATGTGTGTGGAAAAACGCTAAATTGTACATATAAATGTGTGTGTTTTAGGTATGAGTGGCAGCAAGCAGTACTAAAGGAGGAGTTGGCCAAAGTAGCACAAAGAGAGAGGGAGGAGATGACTAAAGCCATGACCCGGGAAAAACAACACACACGCGAGGAAGCTGAGAAGACCAAACAACTGGTACACATAACCACACTCATAAAGAGGCTCATGTATACATATTTGCCTTTCTTAAGCTGAATGCTTCATATCTGTATCTGTTTTCTTTCCTCTTGCCTCTTTATTGAATTGAGGAATATATGAGGCATTTACAGTAAACAAAAACTAAAGCTTTTGCCCCACCAACTACATTAGCAGATGGCTGGCAGTTTGCTTGTATGTTAATGTAAAGCAATGAAAATCATTACATAAAAAGTAATACTGCATAACAGTGTTTGTGGATTACAGCTAATATGCTTAAATTAGCTTTGCTCTTAACTGGCACTTACAGTTAATAGTGTGTTTGGTCCATTTTTGTTGAATATGATCAATCTTTAAAGTTTCTCTTCTCTCTGCACTATGCACTAGTGCCCTGATGGTGGAGGTGTTGTAGTCTCTGTGTAATGATACAGAGCCCTGTGAGTTTTGGTCAGCAATCATTCCACAACTTTTGACTTTAGGTTTGACATAGAGTTTGACATTCAGTGATAATGACAAAATGTGAAAGCTGATTAATTTGACTGTCTCTTAGTCAGAGGAGATATTTATTTAGGGTCAAGTCATGATTTAGTCCATTGAGGTTTCTTTGCTTCACTCACATGTTGAAAAAGTTCGAATAGACATTTGGTATTGCACTTGTATTTTCCATGGTGATACTTCCTGTGCTGCCTCCTCCTCTTTGTACCTATTACATGCTTGTCTTTTTTTCTGTCTCCCCCTCTCTCCCTCTTTTCTTTGCTCTTCTTTCCATCTTCTCTCCCACACCCACCCCTATCTTTGTCTGCATTTTTCTCTTTTCTATCCAAGCCTATCATTCTCTTTTTCCTGCCCTGGAGACAGTATTATCAGTGCAGTGCATGCACCAAATTGTACCCTGAGAGTTTCCTGGAGCTTGAGATAGGAGTGTTGCGGGGTTGGAGGTATAGTTTTGGGAAGGGGAGAGCTTGTTTTACACACCAGGCAGGGCTTGTTTCACGTGAATCATCCTCCCCTTACCCTTCTATTCCACCTGCTTCCCCCCATGTGAGACATGCTGTAGCACCTGTCTTATCTTCACTCCAACACACTTCCGTTGCTAATAGAAAGCTTTTGGAGGGACGTCGAAAATCACTAGTTGAGCATGACTGCACCTTCTATGAATACGTAAATGCTGTACACGTGAAGTGTGGACAGATTTCTCAGAGTCTTAACTCAAATAAGAATTTTTTGCTGTTGTGGAATCATTCAACAAGATCACCCATCATCAACTGTTCATCCATCCCTTGGAACCTCCACAAAACCGCTCAGTAGTGAAGCAAGATAAAGGGCTGATCTCTTGTAATTGTTGATCATGTAATGCTTCATAGTTGAACACAGTCAGCACAACAAAACCCTTCTACCACTTATCTCCACTAGCCTAAAGCAAAGAAGTTTTAGAAATAAAATAAGTCCAAGCCAGCAAACCTCTGGATTGTGTCTCACACATACAGAAAACTTTTACAGACTAACAACTTCTGTAGTCAGGACAACTAGCTGACATAATCTGAACTGAAAAGTCCTCTAGAATTATTATTATATATATATATATATATATATATATATATATATATATATATATATATATATATATATATGTATATATATATATATATATATATGTATGCATACTGGATACAAGTTGCGAACTGGTGTTGTCCTGTACTTGTACACCTACTTTGAGTATGTTATACTAATAATTCAAATGGATTTGTATAGTAGAGGCCCCAAATTAGAGCACTTGCCAGTATGACTGGTGGTGCACTATCCTGACAAAGTTAGTGGGCTCACATGGTCAGAACCAGCCTGCATTTGCCAGGTGGCCCATCTTAATTTCACACCCTGTATGAATTTCACACACTGAAAGGTTTAAAGAGATGACAGTGTTGCAATACTGCCTGGAGAAAAAAAGGTTGAGGAAGAGTGAACATACAGTATGAGAAGATGAAATATAAGAGATGACAGCTGATTGAGCATTTACTAAGTAATTGGGAGCGAGAGGGATGTGAGAAAGAAAAAGAAGTGACTGAATATTTTGTGAGGGTTTAGCATAAAGAGGAGCTGAGATCCAATGGAAGTGAAAGAGAAGATGGCATGCATTTCCTGTAGAATTGAGCTGAAGAGGGTGTGAACAAAAGGGTGAAAAAGAAGGTTTCACAAGTGATTCAAGGTTTCCTGGAGGATCATGATGAGGTGGATTAGAAGGAAGGAGTCACTGTTACTAATGTCACTTTGATGCTTTTTAAAAGATGAATAGGGAAAGATGGGGGAAAGGATGATTAAAAACCTACAATTAGGAAGATAAGAAGGATGTAGGGATGAAAATACAGATTCTAGAGCACAAGGAGAATAACAAGGAGGAAAGGAAAGAAAGAAAGGACAGGAGGAAGAATCAAAATGATGAATCTCTCAGTATTACCTATGACACATGTCTGACATTACCTTGAAAACGAGGACGAAAGCAGGGGAGTGAGGAACAGATGATGTCTGACTACATGAGTAAACACCTCCTGTAGAACCAGCAATTAGGAAAGAGGGGGGAAAAGAGGAAAGATACATATGATATTAGCTTGTACAAGATCACTGCAAGTCTAACAGACTTTAAAGAAGGTACAACGATGACTAGTATTCTTCAAAAATCACAACTGTTCCATTGATAAAAACTGTAGAAAAAGTGGTGATGATGAGACGGAAAAGAGGTGCAATCTGTAACAATCTGAGGTTGGCCTGCAGATGTGTGGCCATTAACTTTGTAAAGAATCACTGTAGAGCGAGGAGCGGACAGAAACAAGGTGCAGAGATTAGCCTTGAGGGTGGAACAAAGGTGTGAAAAGAGGGAAGAGAGTGTCCTACAGGTGACTAAGTGCTTCCTGTCCTGTGTGCGTGGGCATAGCACTGAGTCAAGTGAGAGAGAGCCAGACAATGATGCGTGGCATTTGCTATTTAGTTGCCTCTTCCTTTTCCTCGCCTTTCACTCACTCACTCATTTCCTTCTATCTATTGTCCCCTTTCCAGTGAACTGCCTGATCCTGCAATTTTTCTGGCCTTTTCTTCATCTTTCAGCTAAGGCCTTCACCCACTGGGCTGCGCTCTCTGAATAGTCTTTGTTAATGGCAAATCTTCTGCAGATTAATTTCAGAATAAGAGAGGCGAACGGGCGAATGGAAAGAAAGGAAGCAAGTCCGACTAAATGGCTAAAAAGGATTCTTTTTTTTGTAATGTATTAATGGCCTTTTGGCGCCTTTTGAAAGCAAAAAAAAAAAGGTTATAAGTCACATTAGCATATGGAAAATTTCTTTCTCGCTAACTCTGTTCTCATAGAAGAATTAAGGAGCCTATTTTATTAGCTGTCCTTTTACAAAATGCCATCCATACCTCCTCATAGTTTGAACACAAGTATTATCACAGGTGAATCTGTTTTTAAAAATTACAAAATTGTACTCAGAATTACTGTATGATATACATTTTATGTAGTTATAGTAATTTTGGAATATATTTCTATATCTCACATTTTGAGAATACCTGTTGCAGTTAGGTACAATTATCTTAGTTGTCAGCTGCATTTAATTACCTTGATACTTTCCAGCAAAAATTTTTAGCACCTCACAGCCAGGAATTGAAAGTCAGTGTGTGGTTGCAGTCTATCACTGGAATTCCACTTCAGTGAAATACAAAACACATGCCCCTAGTAATAAGCATGATTTGAGATGCAGTGGTGCAGTAGACTTGTAGTGATTAAAATACAGATGTATGTACTCCTTCACTTCCTTCAAGTGGCACTAGATGGCAACAACATCATATTCTATGTTTCAGAGATTTAGCATAAAGATAGAAGCAGCTTCCTCTATTTTTCTTTGTCTCTTTATCTGTGTGCCACTTATCTCTGTGTCCATCATGGATAATATTAAGTTACATTTTATTAGTGTGAAATTCACCAAAACACCAATAACATATATTATTTCACATGATCCCAGTGTTAATCCTGTCTACTTAATCTCCTCCTGACCTTTCATTTCTGCTAATGACGGAACATTTTATTGTAATATTGAAATTATGCTAGTCTTTAATTAAATTCAGTTTTGTTTGTATAGCGCCAATTCACAACAGAAGTCATCTCAAGGCACTTTACAGTGTTTAAGTTGTAAGACCCTACAAATATAACTTTATACAGAATTATATAGAAAACCCATCAACACCACTTGAGCAGCACTAGGTGACGGTGGAGAGGAAAAACTCCAGCTCAGGTTGGGTGGCCATCTGCCTTGGCCGTTTGGGGTGAGTGGAAAGAGGAGAGAGAAAAGAACAGCAGGCAACATAAAACAATGACACAAGCAGCAAAATACTGGGCAGGTTGGTAGGACCAGTAACTGCACTCTTGAGATATACAGCTCTAAAGGCCAGGATACCAGTAGAGGAGAACAGAGAGAGGGAGACAGAGAGGAGGAAACACAACTACAGGAGAAAGGAAATGACAAAGAGACATTAGGGACATAACGCACACCAAGAGCTGCTAAAATTCTTAATCTAATTTTTTTATAAAATAATTGCAAGAACATAACTGCATTGTTCCAAATTATTTGAAAATTGTAAGAATTGACCGAGCAAGATTTTTCCATTTGTGGTCCATGACAGTAATAAATGGTGACTGTCAAAAAACCCTAAGTAGGCTTGGAGTTTTTTGCTGGCCTAATAATAATCCTTATGTGGGCCATTAAAAGTAAAATGTGCTATGTAGCAGGGAATATACAATTTTAGCCTAGTTTTCTCATTTTTTTATAATTTAGACAGCAGTGCTCCATTTGCATGCATCAGGCTATAGAAGTTAATACCAAAAGAAAGTTGTCTCTAAAAGACAACAAATAATAAATAAATTAAACTTTGTCTTCTGTATTACTCAGCTTACATCAGAAGTTATTAGTAAAATCTAACCACTCCTGCAGTGTGTCTACCATTGAAACATAGTTTAAGAACCACAGTTATCTCTACACTTGCAAACAAACTTTATACTGTGTGTGCAGGAAAAACTGTAGGTTAGTTTTTCAGGTTAGTAGTGTGATAAATCCCACAAAGCCATTGCTTTTGGAGGAGGTGTCATATACAGCACATGGAATTGCTGTGTTTCTATAGACAGAGTTTACTTTTGGATATTGGTTTGTAGAGGTGGTAAAGGTCCTCTCAATGAGTGGAGGTGCTATTGCTCCATGCTGAAATGTTCACACCAGATTTCCTATTTCCCTAAGGATGAAACGGTGTTTTATATTTATATAATACAGTATGTACAATATAGTCCAGTGTTTTTAACATAACTTATTGATAGTACATCCACCTGTAGGTGCCCATGAAGAGGCTACAGTTAGTAGTGTGTATAGGTTCAATAATGGTTTAATAATGCGTTGGAGTAACTTCGGCTATAGAGATAGTGCTTTTGTTTCATGAAAGTTTACAGAGTACAGTATATCTAATTCCTGAAAATTTATAGTAAACCTCAATGGTTTTCAACCTTATTAAAACCACAAAACTGATTCATACTGATTTGTCATTCTATCATCTTATAATGTTAATAGTTTATTCTGTGATTTTAATATCACAAATTTTAGCTGTGTATACAATTCAGTGTTTATTGCACATTTCAATGTCTAACTATAAGAGACTATATGTGCCAATGCAAATGCTTCCTCATTTTTTTTATGTAACAAAATGTACATGCAGCATCTTTTACTCAACCTTAAGGAAGCACTGAAATAAACATGTTTTTTCAGCGGCTGATGCCCATTCCAATTATTTGAGAGCAAGGAGGCTGATGGTAAAAATTTTATGCTGCAATGTTTTTGCTATTTTTCTCTTTTTGATAAAACTAAAGTGCAATAATGTATAATTACTAATGAGACACAAATATGCTGAACTCAAGTGACCATTTAATTAATTATGAAAACAGCTTAAAATAAAGAGTTTGATGACTTACACTCCACAGTGTCCCTGAACATCTCACAAGCACTGCTGCTGTGAGGAATGCTAGATACTTTATTCCTATGGTAGACCCACTTAAGCCAAGAAGGGAGGAAATATCTGATCAGCCGATGACTAATACCCATTACAAGTATACCCTAATAACAGTTACACCACTGCTTTACAAAAGAGACCATAGGGCCAAACATTATTTTAAATTCCTAATGTTCCCAATGCTCCAGCAGTACTACTCCAGACCAAGATAGCATAGGATCTCTCTTGTAACTGTTTGTCAAGTGGCCCTGCTGGAATGAGCCAGATGTTGGCTCTTATTGGACAAACATGCCTCTCTTGTTTATACCTAAATCCATGTAATCAGCTGGAGATTTGCTGCTGATGGCGCGACAGTGTTGTCTCTGTCTTACACAGGAAACTCATTCCGATTTTTTGCTAAGGGTGTGAGAGAAACAGCTGTGTTCATGTTCGCGCGCACTCGCACACACACGCTTGAAAATGAGGCAGATGGGGACATGCCTCATTATAGCAGTACATATGAGCTGAATTGCTTGATGTTTTATCATGTACTCCTCTGACTGCTTATTTAGTCAGACATATGGTAACACACTGCTATTATGCCATTTAGATGAGTGAAAAACAGGTTAAATGAGCTGATTTACTTAGTAGGTTTTGTCTTGACTTTCAGTTGATTTGCATCATTCATGCACATCACTGTCTGAATACAAAAGAGACAGTATATGCTTTGATTTTGTATTAATGCATTTACTAAATAAATTCTTTTTATACTCACAGACATTCAGTGAGACGTGTACTCAGTAATCACACTGCTTTTCCTAGTATTTGGGGAAAAATAAGGATACAGGAACAAGGAATTAAGAAGTAAAAAGAGAAATGTTAAAGAAAATAGGGGTGAACAAGAGTGACCAAAAAAATTGAGGAGAACTACGGTGCTGAAGAGATGGGGAGATGGCAGGAGTGGCATTGAAGGAAATGAAGGGAAAGAGGTGAGTGAAGGAATGGGTAGATGAGGAGGAGGAGGAGGCTGAGGTACAGATAAGCCTGCAGTTGTATCAGTAATTGTAATCTGCAGGAACTGACATGGCTCTGCATGTAAAGCTATTAGGCTGCCTGTGTGCTCAAAAGCCACCTTCCTCCAACTGCACTGTCAGATAGTACGGAAAGACGAGCCAAGAAGCAGGGAGACGGACAGGAAGTCCAGCAAATCTTGCTACATGGCAGACTGAGGAAAAACAGAACAGACTGAGAAAAGAACATACATCAGAGCAGATAACCTCAGTCTAAATTTATTAACAACTCTGTTGATGCAAAAAAAAAAACTGTTCTCTGGCACAGTTACTTTGGTCTGTAATTGACAAAAGTAATATTTTCACATTAGATGAGGTACTGTTCATGTTAAAGGATGTAACAGTGTTATCATGCTATATACTGTAATAGATCTCGGAAAGTTGAAAAGTGTCACAGTGTTCTCCAATGCTGGGATATTTTATTATTGCATGATATACTATTATTAAATCATGAACAAGTAAAAATATAAAATCCTTTCAAAATTGGGCTTAGACAAAATTTAAATTACAGCTGAACAGGCCTTTTTATGAAAAGACATTTTGACATGTCACAGTAGGAAAAGCACAGGTGTAAAGGAAATGAATGATAGCAGAATCCCTTTTAGCTGCTTCATTTTCAGGATCCTGGTATTGTGCACACTGGCTCACTGTCATGATTTACTGGGACACTTGAATGGATGGATTTTTACATAGTCATCAAAACTGAAATGGTTGTGTAATCAAGTCTTACAGCAATAATTAAAACTAATAAATATTCTAAGTATGGATGGTCATCAAATTTTGTACATTGAACAATAGGTTTTTTGATGCACTTTAGGGGCATTGTTATTTGCAATGCTAAATGTACAAAAACTACAACAAAACATATCCCAATCACATATTCGGTTTTAAGCATCCTTGTATCCTTTTGGTAGTGCATCTGCCTGTTCACGAATATCCCCGGGGGAGTACTAAGTATTAATATTTGGATAACGGAATTACTTATTACTATTTATCTGCACAACTCTAATACTGCTGTTACATAAAAGTCTATTTATTTTAACTGAAAACACATCCATATTTATAGACTACATTCTGCAACCTGTTTACATTGCAAGGGGGGGTTGACACATAGAAGAGGAAGCGATGAGAATAAAACCACAGTATAGGTGGGAGGAGAGGAGGGATGGCAGATGGAGACGAGTTGGACAAGTAACCCATATTGTCCAACTCATTCCACTGTGTAGCTGCTTTGCTGTAATTATCAGTAAGATTATTATTGAGTGCTAATTTATTGCCTCGCTGCGAGCTATGTGTTAAATAAATGTGGCAGAGTAAATAAAGAGAGGGGGGGAAAAAGAGGGATTGGATGAACAGACTGCTGCTGCTATCAGATGGCAACACAGCACACACACTACCCAGAGGGGAAACCTGAAATGTGTGAGTTTATATCTATACATGTCTGTCCCAGGCATGCTCGCAAGCCCAAACACTAGTATTCGATGCCCATGTTGTGTTGATGATCCAATGAACTGTTAACGTTGGTTTGCTTGCCTCGGATGTGCTCCTCATGTGTTCCTCTGCGCTGGATCAGGAAGTTGGCCCTTCTTAGATATCGGTGTGGCATCTACTCGACAGACGCACTGACTAACAGCTCAGCCAGTTGCCATCTGTTGTCTCTACAGTGTGGACTCAAAATCTACCCTATGATGTTGCTGCTGTAGACCAGAGCTGTAGCACTGTAAAAAACAGTTTTCCGATCACTGGTCACTTGCCTTGGTCTAGACCAAAGCACAAACTAAAAGACCGGTTAGACAAGTGAGCTGGATGAACTCCCATGCTGTCAATTAATCTCAGTGGTCGTTTGCATTATTGCAATACAAAAATGCCATGTGGTCCTAAAAAGCATTTTCTGCAGAGGCCTATGATAATGTGCCACATATTGGATATAAACATGTTTTGAGACTCCCAGTGGGCTCAGTATACAGACAAAGCAGGTGACATGTCCTACAATAATGTGACTCAGGATATAGGCAACTCAATTGTGTAGCTTTTAAAATCCTAGAGTTTATGATATCTTTTCAACATAGTCCTGTGGCACTGTTGTCTCCTCACTACTAGTAAATCGCACCAGAGTTGTTCTGGAATGGACCAACACCAACATCTCAGTGTGATTGCTTGGTCCATGCCAAGGTATAACTGGCAGCGTAAAGTTGACCGCTGCAGCCAACTGGCAAAGATGAAACAAAGAATGGCCAAACAGACTTCTTTCACATAATTTTGATAACATGTCTTAGTAAAGAGTAAGTCGACAGTGTGTTTAAAAAAACAGATTTTAAGAAAGTCGAAATTGGAAAGTAGAATTTACTAATTGTAAGTTTTTATTCACACAAGGTCAGAAAATAACAGCAGAACTTTCATGGTGAGTTTGTAATATTAGATTATATTACTACATTTATAACGCCAAACTTAACAAAAGGTCTTAATTTGGGACCATGGTCATTAGGTCTGGGACAGGTGAAGTTAGAGTTTGGAGCAGCTGGGGGGACACTGACAGAAAAAGTTGACTTTGATCACTGTGGTGTCAACAGGAAAAGCAGTTTAGATATCAAATTGCAAAGGAAGAAATGCCATTATGTTTACATTTATGAATGTGTTATTTGGTATGTAATGCTTTGACATTTCCTAGCTCTACGACAACAGAGGCCCAGAGTCAAAACAGAGTGTTTAGTATCTAAAAAAGGGAGCTATTTAAATAGTGAGGAAGTTTTCCCAAGGTAGATTTCACCCAGAGAGTTCATGTGCATAACAAATGCCTGCAGACCGTTGACTGAGGGAGAGATCACACTGAACTGAAAATGAAACTAACACAAAAGTGTCATAAAAATCTAAATAAGTCACTTTCCACTGCAAATTTCTTTTATTCACACAATTTGCGTATATCAGGCTCTTGTGATAAAGCTTTGGTGTTAAGTCGCTCATCCTTGGTGCCTAGGTTTGGTCTGTGTGGTGTACATGTTAAACTTTAGCCTTGTGGAACTGACTGTCGTGACTTATTTCTACAATTTTAGCCCCAATTAGCTAGTACAACTGCATTTCAATAATTAGAACTTAAACTTAACTTAAACTTACCTAAACTTTAAAATTGCTGGTTCCTTGTTCCTGCTTAGTTCACCGACTCCTAATAAGTTTTTGTATCGTCTGACTTAGTCATTTTTTTATTGTCTGTTTGTTAACTTTTTTTTTTTCGTCATTTTTAGTAAATTTCTCATATTTGCTGGCTTTACTCTTTTGCAAGTTTTTTCTCTGTCTGTAGCATCTGAATGGATCCTTCACACTGTACTGTACCACTAGCTATAGAATTGAGTAATATGAAGAATGTGACTGGAGCAGGAAGAATATGTGATTAAGTTTGTAAGTTGTTTAGCTCATAGGTAGCAGCTACGAAATTTGGTTATATAACTTCATAAGAACTGAAGTTATTTTCTGCAGGTGTTTACATTTGTAATGCATTTGGTCTTCCTCTTGATTCTTCAATTTCCTGTTTTAATTTTTTCTCAACCATATACTGTAAGATCTTGTCATTTTTTTAATTTGAATTTTTTAGGATATTTAAAGTATTTTTAAAGTGTGAGAGGAGAATGGGTTGTATATCTAATAAAGTATTAGAACGCAATGATAAACCAGATCATAGATCTCTACTTAAAGATAACCTACAGATAGTATTCTTACTACTATTCCTACTCTATTGTTGTTTAATAGTGCTTTTAAAGTTACATTTCACTCAATTTATTTTCCTTTACACAATATCTATCTTAACTTAAATACCTCCTCTGCTGACAACAGTGTAATTTTGATGCACATCCAAGAGCACACTGCTAAGTATTGTATTTCTAAAAGAAAAATTTAACGTGTTCCTTTTGGCTGACAAAAAATTAGATGTGCTGCTGCATTTTGGATCATCTGGAGAGGTTTGATGGTGCATGCTGGTAACCCCATTAGTAAGACATGACAGTAGTCTAGATGAGATATGACCAAAGCCTGCACAATGAGTTGTGTTGTATAGTCTGAAAGTAAGGGTCTGATACAGTATGCAAACAGTAGATGAGTAATCTGATTTCTCTGCTATCTTGGGTTTATTTTGGAAGCATTGTTTACATTTTCTTTTTTTTATGAGTGGGGAAAGCTGACTGACAGCTCTGTGAGGGAGACGGGCAGACAGCCATAACAGCCATTTTCATAGTGTGAAATGTCCAAATTAAAGAAAAACAATGTCAAGAGTGACCTTTTGAAACATTAATAAAAACCCATCTTTCATTTAGCTGCTCCTCTCTGAAGTAGTAGAATTAGTAGATTTATTTATTTATCTAGTAGTGTCTCTAATCCTGTACCCTGATTATGGAAACCAGGTTTACACTTTACATGAAAGTTAAGAAATAAGCTTACTTGAGAAAGCTGACTGTAACCTGATTACCTAGGTAAAAACAGGGCTACCCCATAACAAAGCTATGTCTATGACAAAGAATACATATTGTACACAGGGTCAAGGCAATCCATCTGGTAATTGTTGAGATATTTCAGTCTGACTAACACACTAACATGAATTGACTGATCAATATCTCTGGAATCACATGTCGAGCAAGGCTAGGGCTAAGTGAATTCATATTTAAGTAATAGACTGACCAAAATGATTCAGATAAACACTTGAGGTTGGGAATGTTAGGCAAGGTTAAAAGAAAGTAGGAATAAAAAAAACAAAAACACAATTGCAGGGTGCTTGTATAGTAAAAGATTACCTTTTGGAATGTTACCTGTTTAACAGAAGGCATTTATTTCTTTTTTTTTTTTTTTTACAATTTTGTAATTGAAACCATCACACAACCAATAAGAACTGGAATGTATAAGCAGAATCAGAATTTGAATGAGTGAATTTTTTAAATGAAATATTTTAACCAACCCTATAAATGTTAGCAGAAAGAAAGAAAGAAAGAAATGCATACATTTGAGTCGGTATCCAGATAATATGTTGTGTCAATATGATGTGTCAAACCATCAATCAGTCACTATCAATATGGCCAACAGTCAGTGCTGCATTGATTTTGCAAGGAGAGGTTTACATGTAAATGCTGCTTGTATTTCACAATCATAAACTTATCTACCACAGTAACATATTCTGATGTAAAGGCTTATCCAATGAATATCGTGTGGAAGTATTCAAAAAAAAAAAAAAAAAGGGGATGTTTGTCAGTTCTGTTTATCTTAGCATGCAGGATGATGGTAAATTACACTGACACAAACTAAGCCAAACTAAAGTGATCCTGCAATTATTTTGCTACATCCTTCTGCTTTGGCACCCTCACTCTGACAGTGGACTGGTAGACTCAAATAAATGAGGTGACTGCATTACATTTGTGCAGTGCTAATGTGAGTTTAAACACAGTCTAAGGCAAAAGGACAGTATTACAGATGGACCCGTTGACACACATTAGTACAAACAATAAAGATTGATGACATGAAAGATAGATACAAACAGACAATTCCAGGTATCCCAAAGAGAGACAGACTAATGAAACATCACCATGTAAGCCTCAGCCATCTTCTGTGTATTTGTGTCCTGGTGTGTGTGTTGTGCATGTAAAGTCATGCCTGGCTGGCTGTTATCTACCGTAGACTCGCAGGTCCCTGGAGGGACACCAGAGGAGTCATCTGATTCACTTGCAGTTTTTTCTCAGACTACAAATTAAAACAGCACCAACAGAGAGAGAGAGACAGAGAGTCAGATAGGAAGGAGAGCTCTGTTTCTCTAATTAAATCCATTCTGATTCTTCTTAATCCCCGCCAAACGGATACTTGTCTAACATATAAAATTACCACATGAACAATTTCAGTAGCTTTTTCCACCTGTATTAACATGCACCAGCTGCAGCTTTTCAACTGACAGTCAGTCTCTCTGACATCAGAAGCACTTTCGCTCTTTGTCTCTCCTCAGTTAAGGTCTGTTTATGAAACACAGACGATCGGCTCTGATTTGATTTGGCGTTCAGCAGCCCTGATAATTATGATGAATCTTCCTCCCTCTTTGTGTGTGTATTTGTGTGTGTAGACTCTCTTCACCTCTGTTTTTCTCGACGACGCTACTTTGCAGTGCGAGTGCAGACCTGTGACAATAATGCTTTAAAAATATTGATTGGCATTAATTTGCTTGGTTTACCAGATGTGTAAGATATAGCACATTAGCATAGTTCAAATTGCGTCTGACAGCCAGTCAATCTCAGAGATAGTTTGTAGTTATTATTTAAAATTTCTACGTATTGAATTTTCCAATGTGACATTCCCATCTGGTCTGAAAATGGTTGATGAACTACATGTGCTCAACTTATTTAAACTTTAGTATTTTAACTTTAGGAACAGTACCTTGCATGAGGTTTGGCAAAGAGTAACACATTAATTGTCTGAGGAAACAGCTCCATTAAAATTTATTTATTTATTATTTAGTTATTAGTCTTTTATTGCCTTAAAATATGTCTGGACATGTTATTTAACATTTTATGCAATTCTGTATAATGACATATACTAACTAAAACCATGATACTTGACCAATGTAATGCTGGAGTGGAAATTATTTTAAGAAATGTATCTATTTAAAATAGTAAATGTAGTTTCACTTTACCTTTTTAACCAATATGTAATTGCGTGTAGTGGCAATTTAGAGGTGCAGGTTGCTAGGATGAAATACATTGGGTATGAAACTCTCTATAGGTCTTAAACTAGAATAGATGTGAGTGCCTTTGGACAGTCTCTGCATCGATGTGAGTGGGGTTAGACCATCCAACTCCACCTCCCTGTGACCCGCAGCCAGTACTACTATGAAACCCGGTGCATAAGTCAAATGTTTTCTGGCTTAATCACCACATACATTCCAATTTAATACAGCCAATTGTCACATTGGCTATTAGGAGACAGTCTTCTGTCTTACATTAATATATTATTGTTTATTATCAATCTTTTTTGTAAATATGGGGTTTAGTGTGAAGTTTTTTCTAGAGATGAATCCTGTAGAAATACATGTTTCTCAAAAAGCATTAGTGATTAACTGCAGCAAGTATATGTTTACCTGCAATGAAATTCATAATTGACATATCTAACCTTACTAACTGTCCATTGATTGAGCTCTATCTACTTACTGTCTTCCTCCATCTTAGTCCTATTTTCTTAATCCTGTCTTGTTTCTCTGCCTTCTGTGTTCTTTCTTTGTATTTCCCCAACCTCTCTAGTCTGCAGATGAGATAGAAGTGATGGTAATCTTTATCACTATCTTTAAATCCCTGCTCTTCTGTTTATTTAATCTATTCCGATGATTTCAAACTCAGTGTTTTATTGCCCTCTTGTCCCCTTGAACAGATTGAGCCCACTTTAAAAAGTTCAGGCTATGTTTAATGTGCTGATTAGAGTTACTGCTAATAATTCCTATTAAAGCAACATCCTTGACTGTTGAAATGGTAAAATACTTCTAAATTGCAGTTTCTGGGAAAAAACACCTCTTTGATTTGATTGAATAGAAGGCAAATTGAACTCCTCCCAGCTCACACCATATTATCTTATTATCTCTCTTTTCAGCATTGCATCTCTCCTTGTTCCAAGCTCCTTTCATTCCCTCATCAATATATTGCCATACCTTGTTCTTACTTGTTTATCTAAGTCCAAACTTTCTATGCTTCTTAATTTCCCTATCCCTTTCATACATGTTACCTTTGCTCAATTTATTTTTCTATTGTAAATATTATATATGAATTTCTATAATCTTTTAACGTTGGAAATGCTCATGTTTTGAAAAGACAAACTTTAGATACAGCAGCATTTGTACTGTAAATTAAACTGTGCCCCAAGGACATTATTTTAATCACCACATACATTCCAAAAGCAAAAAAATAAAATAAAAACATAAAAAGATGTATTTTAATGTAATTAATGTCAGTTGTGGGGTTTGGTGCAGTGACACAGTTTTGTTTTATTCTGTGCTGTCTCATTTCCTTTTCTTTATGTAGGGCATTTTGCACTTTTGCATATGCTATAATTTCATTAAATAAAGTGTATGCAGTGGGATAAAAAGCTCTTTAAGCTAGCAAGATTACTAGCTGTCTATTTAAAAACTTTATGAACAGGATTATAATTTCACATAGTTTATTATAAAATAATACATTTAGCATTCATTTATCACACATATTCTATGTTTCTCTTTTGTAGAGCAGTTTGTAGTTGAGAAATGCTGCCTTGTAATGAATAATCACCTTCTTCTCACATAATGTACATATATTTTTTTACTTCTCGGTCTTCTTTTTCTCCTGTCACTCTGCTTGCGTGTGTATGTTTAAGCCTGTCTGGCTGTATGCTGTCACGCATGCGGATGCATGTTTTTGTGAACATTTGCATATGTCTGTCATCTCCAGCGCTTTATAACTACTTAATTAATTGTTGTAATTTTTAAATGACAAACCAACAAACAAAAAACTGAGTTGCTAGTGAAGACCAAATTTTTACCCTGCAGCGAAAAAAAACACCATTACACAGTGTATAACCTTCTCTGTGTGTCCATTTGCAGGCTCAGCAGCTAGAGAAGAAAGATTCACAGCTGAAAGCGCTGGATGCCTTCTACAAGGAGCAGCTGGCACAACTGGAGAAGAGGGTACAACATAAACACACACACACACATACACACACACACACACACACACACACACACACACACACACACACACACACACACATACACACACACAGCAACACATAGTTGGAAAGACTTCATTAGAGGCTTTCACTGACTCCCACTATAACTACAGATACATACACAGAACCGCAATTTCTTCAGACTTGGACAGACTGAACTTTGCAACACGCATACTGTGTACCTAAAAACACTCCTAAACACTCACATACTAATGTACAATCACAGAAATGCAGGCATAAAGACACTTCCAATTTCCCATGCAAACACCCACACACATGGACTAATTCTCATTTAGCTAAGGAAAGTGGCAGAAAGTACATAGCTTTCTGTTGTTACTTGTATTATTTGCAGTCTGAATCTGGCCCACACAGTTCTGACAACTGAGAGTACTACTGTGAGATAGTGACAGTCAAATTAAAAAGGTGTGTTTCCACAGTACCTTTTCCAACAGTGTAGTGTTCTGGTCTGATTGCTCAAACACACTGCCCAAAAGAATTATTAACATGTTCCACAATGTGTTCCATGTGCATAATGTTGTAAATGCAATTCCTAATTTTAAGTGAAAGACCCTCACCAGTCACCCGGTCTCTTAATAAAACTCAACTCAGAACCTCCCACCCCAAAGCCCCATTACCCAAAATGACCCTCTCCTGGTATTATGCTGCTCATACAGGTCCGTGTGTGGAAAATTGTTGGTGCAATAGTCTGCATTAGAATGAGCAGTGTAAAAGAGGCTTTGTGTACAATGCTACAGTGGATACCATTATGCCAAATACATAAATTGCATATATTATTTTAAGTAAACAGTTACTGTCTAAAGTGAATGTAAACTAGCTCAGGCAGAATGATATAGTACTACCAGTACAGGAGAATCTGTACAAAGAACTGCCCAAGGTGTGTCTGTAAATGTGATTCAAAAGGCAACACAGATTTTAGCCAACCCAGGCATCTCTAGAGAGCCCTTACAAGCCATGTGATTCCCTTTTATCTATCTGTCTGACATTTACCAGGCAGAAAAGGTGGAAGCTGTTGGTCTCAAGTTAAGTCTCAGGCACCACACAAGGAGGACCTTTACATGGGCTCTCTAGGGGAAGCACTCCTTCAGTTCTCAGACGGAGAAGACCTTTACAGGACATAATGTGTAAAAGTATTATGTTCTGTTTACTGTGCCTAATTCAAGCCTGTCCTGCAAAGGGAGTGTTGGGATTAGATGGAGTCACACGGGGCAACCATGACATCAGCGTGCAGTCACTACAGAGTTGTGTTGCTTCCTGTGGTCCATCTGCTTGTTGCAGAGGGTACATTATACTGTACTGAGTCATTCATTGAGGCTTATGATTCCTCACATTGCTGTTACGGTTTAGTCATTTTCTTATTTCTGACTGGCATTATAAAATTAAAAGAAATCCAAGTTTAGAGTCTTTGATGGTTACTACACTATTTAAAAAAAATAAACAACTTGAATGCCTTTGTGGCACATGTACTTTAGTGCATCTGAGTGAGGTTGTGTTTAGTGTCTGCCATAAGCTACAGTAAGCGGATAGAGTCACCGACTCGAGCAATAGGCTTTTTTGTGTGGTTAGGTCTTTTTGAAACTAGGCATGTCCAATCCTGTTCTGTTAGACTCTGGTGATTTCTTTGTTTCTTTTCTTTGTTTCTTTTTTACTTCCTTCCTTCCTTCCTTTTGTCTTTCCTTCCTTCCTTTCTTCTGCCCTTCCTTCTCCTTTTTTTTAAAATTTCTAATCATTTCTAATTACCACACAGTCAGCCTAAACAAACATTAATTATCTTGATGAATAGTCTCTATACATATTTGGATCACACACGCATGCACACTTGTCTTGGTGTCAGATGACTAGCTATTTGAGTTAGTCTCATTAGTAACAGGTTGGGTTTGCAGAGGGAGCAGAGGACTGTCAGGCTGGCATAGGGGTAGCACAAGCTGTGTTTGCTGTTGGGCTTAAGATGTTTGTAGGCAGTCCTCTCTGTGGGTGTGGGTGTGTGTGTATGTGTGCATGACAGTGGGACAGACAGAGATGTGTTTTGCATGCATACTGTATATTGAGATGTAAATGTATTGTGTATTTAAACATATGAATTTATGTATCTATCTGCGTGGCTCAGTGTGTTTGCAGACTGCATCAGAAGCTACATAACACTGTTTTTAGTCTGTTTAACTGCTCAAACATCGCCAATGATTGAGGTTTAATGATTTGAAACAGCTGGCATGGTTGTCAGCGTGATTCAGCGTGATCATAGGTCAGTATCTGCCACCTGGAGACAGGAGTCAAGGAGACAGATTCACGGTTTTGTATTAGGCTTGTATACACAGTCTTCTACTACAGAGAATTGACAGACACAGGCAGGATAGAAGTGAATTTTAACCAGACATCTGGTTAAGTAAGTGAATCAGTTATTTCTTTTTTATTTCATTTTTTTTTTCTCATCTAAACCCTAAAACACAATGTGTGATGTTCAGACTGTATCCTTTTCTACTACTGAGGTCACTTGTTGTATAATCCAGTTGATACAAGTACACTTGTCCTAACATTTTCTAGATTATGCATTCACAAAACTCAGCAGAAACACTTACATGTGTATACATAAATGATTTGGAATATATATCTATTATTACTTGCATGAGCACCTTTTTTAATGTCTGTCTGAATTCTCCTTTGTCTTTTTCTCCTTTCTCGCAGGAGTGTGTTGCTCTCACTCTTTCTTACACACTCCTGTCATAGTATAGTTTGAAGCTGGTGGAAATAGAGCGTACAGAAAGAGATAATAATCCTCCTCCAAGTTTGACAGGTTGCTTGACACGCTGTCGGCAGGGGCCTCCACATAGTGCAACAGAAATATCTGCACACACATACACGTGCAGACACACTGATTTACTCCAAATACTGTTCAGTGGCATTGCCTTTAATCCTAGCCAAACAGAGATGCAGAAGACTTATTTAGAATTGCATATACACACTTACTGTGTACGCAAACACACATACACACACATGCAGTGTACTGTCTATTAACATACATATGGTTTTACAATCACACACTCCAACAGCATAGTGTATGTGTAGGTGTTCCAAACATGACAGAACTAGTTTGACCTTATAATCAGAACTTGAGTTTTTTTAATACTGTAGAAAAAACTTCACTTTTCTGCTGTGTTGCACTTTCTTATGGAAATGCATACACTCTGGGCCCTGTGTAGACTGAGTCAAAGTTTAACGCTTTCATCCTGTGAAAAGCTATCTGCTCAATATGCTGCACCGAGGGCTTCGAATCTGCTTATTAGTTTAGCTTGTTAGCAATATTTCCACTGAGGCTGAACCCATCTGGAGATGAAGATATGAGTTTTATAATAAGTTATCTTTACTAAACATTGCAGAGTTGTGGCTAACATTCCAGTTGCCTCATTATTTTTGCCTGAGCAAAAAAAGCTCTTGTGCACATTTCTCAACAGTGGTAAACACTCTGTGAGATCCAACCTACTAACAAGCAATTAAATACATTTAATTTATATGTGCAGTGTGTAAGATTTAGAGGGATCTATTAGAAGAAATGGTACAGTGTTTCTCTAGAAGCCCAGAATGGACCAACCAAACACTGACTTTAGAAAGGGAAGTCATGTTTTGCTTGACCTCTACATACAGTATTTCCCTACAGAGGTCAAACTCACTATATACCGTACATACTGGTCGAGGCAGATGACCGCCCACCCTGAGTCTGGTTCTGCTGGGGGTTTCTTCTGTTAAAAGGAGTTTTTCCTCTCCACTGTCGCCTAGTTCGTGCTCAAGTGGTGTTGTTGGGGTTTCTATATAAATCTGTATACAGTAAGGTCTTAATTCCTAAACACTTTAAAGTGCCTTGAGATGACATTGTGACATGTTGACATGTTGCGATTTGATGCTACACAAATAAAGGTGAATTGAATTGAATATGTGGTTGTTATACCATTATTAAAACAACAAAATAGTGGCCTAAGACATTTGCACAGTACTGTAGCTCACTGTAGAGCTGCAGTACAGTGCACATTTTACATATCGTTTCTTTAATTGCACCATGTTTAGAACAGCCACAGTCCCAAAGTGTCTCCATTTGTAGATTGCCTAACTGTAGACTAGTGAGTCTTTGACATCACTTTGTAACCCTTTCCAGCTTTATGTAAATCAACAATTCTTGAGTGTAGATACTCGGAAAGCTCCTTTTGGTGATGGCATGGCTCGCGTATCCTTCTTGTGCTTAAAAAACTCAAAATGTTAGTGGTTTTTGTCAGTCGAAGTGGCTCTAGCCCACACCTCCAAACTAATTTTCTTAACTTATGCTAATTCTGAAAGATCAAGATTTTTTGTGTTATTACTTCAGTCACATTGGATTTGTTAATACTCTTGACTTAGATGAAGATCAGATCACATTTTAAGACGAATTAATGCAGAAATACCAGGTTCACATACCTTTTCTTGCCACTGTATGAAAAGGGCTAGAAAAATTAAACTGTACTTAACTTAAATCTACATCTCAAACATTTAAATGAGTTAAACCTTGCTAGAATTGAATGCACTGGAGTCAGAGTTCTCACCTGCATGTAGATAGCTATTGTCTGCTTTTGATATGGTCCCAGCTAATGTTACAAGTATTGTGAGTGAGACCATGAAGGTGACTAGGTCTTCCATTAGTGACTTTTGTAACCCTTCCAGAGTAACGCTATAGGAAAAGAATATAACACATACAAACAAAAGCAGCTTAACTGGATGGAAATATGTACAGAACATTTCAGCATATAGGACATAGAATATGACAGAGTGACTTATCTCTTAAAGCTCCCACACACAACGTACATACAAGCCCACACAGAGCCCATCCAGGGTCAACAGTGTGAAACCATAAAAAAATCTTTTTAGTTGTTCAGCGAATGCTGTTGCCACTGACAGCTCAGACCAAAAGGTTAGCTGAAGTAGGAGTGTATGGGGGTTAAAAGACTGCTCCTTTTACAGTGGGATCAAAGAGCTGTGATGTGTGCGTTTATGTTTATGTGAACAGAAATTAAGCTTTTACTTACTTTAGCAAGTGTCTGTATAATTTATTACCATCCAAGTTATACATGTTGTAAGTGTGGTTTTACTATGTCTTTCCACAAACAGGTTAGAGCAACCTCATCAGTGCTTACTCTGACCAACATGTGTGCAAGGTTCTACATCCAGTGAACAGTAAAAATAAATGTGCCTAATTACTTTAAAGCTTGCCATCGACTCCAGCAAATTACAAGCACTAAATTTAAGGAATTTCTCCCCACAGTTGTAGGGTTGTTGGAAACATGTTTAGACAGCCTGGGAGAATGGCTGCAATCATAATCAGCAGGGAAGCAGAAACCTGTTTGGCTATTGATGGCTGAGGACCTTAAAGTACAGCCTTTACCACCTTTTCACAGCTAACAAGCTGTTGACACCACACACTGGCTGAGTTTCTTGGTTCTATGCTTTTTTATGTTTTGCAAGTTTCAATGGCCATTTTTCTGTGCCATGTACACATTTCTCCACTCCTTGATCACTAACCTTGGTCCAGCAGTTATACATTTTCTCAAAAGATTGAACATACTGTACATCACCACTGTCATTACTTGAGTATTCAAACGGAAAGCACGAGAAAATACAAAAACAAGTATGAGTGCTGCCATGATGTTGAGAGCATCTATTCTGACTGAAGTAGAGATTGATATGGCCAAGCAACATTGACAGAGATGAGAAAAAGAGAAGGGTCTGTATTGTGGAGAGTGAGTGAACATAATCAGCAGGTAGGACAAGATGGAAGGAGCATTTAAGAGGCTGCAGGTGGCCTAAACTCAAAGTCCTGACAGCTGAATAATTCAAAATTAGCTGGACTAAATACTGTTAAGACCCAAATGGTGTCAATGTAGGGTTCAGCTATTACAGATTTAAATGAATATAACCAATATGTATGTAACTATAATTGTCATAGAATTTTGGTCAGACATTCACATTCCCCAGATGATGTCTCTTTGACTTTAGTGATTGTTTTTTTCTCTTGTTCCAGCATTAGGTGGTTTAGAGTGCAGTTTGATGCCATATATATCAAAATGCCATATATCTAGTGAATAACTTGCCTTTTCTATTTAATCTGTATCCAAAGATGAGGTTAGAACAAAAGTGTCACCAAGGACTCAAGATTAAATCCTTAAAAAAAAAATGTTTTTTTTGGGGGGGAAACCTTTATTATATATAAAGTATATGCCAGTTATTTCTTGATTTACAAACAAGATATAACTGTTAATGAAGAGGAGGCAAATTTCCTATGTGTGTTGCTATACTAGATAATATAATCTACAAGTCAGTCATTTCTTTAAAAATGTCTTTTTGCAGTTGATGTCATGTGCGTATGGAATTGAAAGAGCTTTTTGAAAAATGGAAGAAAAGCAGGGGATAAAATATGTTCAGCAGGAAGAGGAAGATGGTGATGGCTCAGTGCCAGTCTAAAAAGTAAGATGCATAGCAGATGACAGCTGCTTGATCAGAAATCCTGCAAACATCCCTTAATTCACTTGTGTGACCATGGCAACCGCTGATGCCACACTTATTCTTTTATTCTATTGAGTAAAGTAAAAAAAAAAATCATCCTAAGGCAATCATGGGCTAAGAAGTCAGTATAATACACTGCCTGTCAATAAAAAAAGGGATTTAACTAAGCAAATAGGTAAGAGCTTCCCTATTGGATAATTACTGCGTGGATGATTTTTTTTTTTCAGTTGGCAAAAAGTAATTAACTCTAACTGATGAATTGAGTAGTATCTAATTTCTTAAACAACCATGTTGGAAGACGGATTCTGGGGTTGTGGAAAAGATAGGAATCTGTTTCAGAAGGGTCAAATTATGGGCATGAGTTAAGCAAAGAAAACATCTAATTACTGTCCAATGGAAGAAGGTCATGTGGTCTGATGAGTCCAGATTTACCCTTTTCCAGAGTGATGGGTGCATCAGGGTAAGAATAGAGGCGGGTGACACGGGCATATTCCAAGATCACAATTCCAGGATTCTTTGGGCTCAAATTGTAAGTGGTTCAGGGAGCATGACACATCATTTTCACACATGGATTGGCCACCACAGAGTCTAGACCATAGCACTATTAAGAATCTTTGGGTTGTGCTGGAGAAGACTTTGTGCAGCGGTCCGACTCTCCCTTCACAAATACTAGATTTCGCCAAAAACTTTTTGCAACTCTGGACGGGAATAAATGTTCGCCAGTTCGCCATTGCGGATGTGTGCCTTAATCAAAGCTAAAGCCACTCCATTGAGCATCAATGATGCTCTTAATGTACAACTATCATAGAAAAATAAAATATGCTCTTGCATCTAAAAAATCACAGGGTCAACAATATGTTCTCATTAAGTGAGACTAAGTTAAACTCAGATTTTTCTGACTTGTTATTATGGCCTTTTTGGCAAGGTGTCCAAATACATCTGAAGTGATCTTTAATATCCCTTCCTTCTTCTTCATTCTTGCTATCATCTCTTCCATTATTTTTATCTTTTTTGCTATAGCACTGTGAACCAAATTCTTGATTACTCTTATTTAATGATAGTGATTAAGATATCTCTGGAACAGGGGTTTGATAAGTGATAAGTTCATAATACAGATATTATAAAAAGCTACAGACGTGTGGCTACTTGTAATGTCTGTTGTTCTTGTATAATTGTAGAACCTTGTTGATCTGGCACAAAGTGATCTCTTTCCTTCTACCTTTTCTCTCCCCACTGTCATTCTCCTGCCTCTTTACCTTCTTGTCTCTTGCTGTTTCTTCGTTATTCCTCTCTTACTTGCCTTTTAATATCTTTTCGTCCTCAGTTATCCTTCACTCCCCAGCTGGTACAGTTTGTTGCTTAAATATTTGGGGTGGGGATACTGGGTGCTAGAGGGCCTAAGCTAAGGGGATCAGTAGAGGAGAGGCTGCAGTTGTTGTGGATTAGCTGCTTGTTTAATCATAATACCACTGTCTGCTAGCTCTGGGTTTGGGGCTCACTGAGCAAGCTGCAAAGTCAGAATTTACGACTTTAAAAAAAAAATGTATGCGTAATGCAACTCATTACTGATGAGCTTGTTTTGCCAGAAGAATCTGAATCACAGACGCTTCCTTGGGATGAAAATTACTCCACAACCTTTCCCTAATACTATAAGTTTCATGTTTAGACAATGTTATTGAAATGGGGTTTGGAGTCTTCAGTTCATTCTTGTAACGGTGTTGTATCGATGTACAGACAGAAAAGTCTGGAAGGTAAAACATGAAAAAGAGAATGAAATTATAGCAGCAAATTGATACAGGACATAAATGTTTTGGCTACATACTGTATAAGGACATTTTTATTATGTGGAATGCTCTGATCTTGTTTTTAAGATACTTTTAATAATGTTGAAGACCTGATATTGATCACATAATATTGAGTCACCATTAACGGCTTCTGTACCTCCATAAATTGATGTAAGATGACATTGGATTGGTCATAATGCAGTGACAATTACTCAAGTGTAAGTGTAAGAGCTCACCAGTAACTCCAAAACTAGATAATTAGACAGATGATGTGTTGTTGTTGTTTTTTTTATATGGTATATTAATATACCACCACAAACTGCTTTCAAGCTTCTTAAATCACATTGCATGTGTATTTGCATTTTATCCTTCCTGTATGGGCACTCAAAAATGACCCACTCTGCACATTTGTGAAAGCAAAAAAGAGGACATATGTAACTCTGAATAAATGTTATATTAAATGCTTTTGTCCATTGAAAAACAGGCTTGTGTATTATACAAATAGAAAAAAAATATTGATGCAAAAAGGGAAATGTTGTCTAATGTGATTTGTTGATCTCCTGTATGTCTTTAGAATCTGGAAAGATACGAACAGAGCAAGGAGCAATTTCACCAAGCTGCCTCCAACATGGAAGTAAACATAAGGTGAGATGCACATGCACACTCACATTTACACACATACACATTCAGAAACTAATTTGCAGTTCCAAAAGTAAGGAGATATTATTCCCTGGAGCCTGACACACATTTACCAACTCACACATGTACATGACCATGCACACAGTAGTCTAATAAGCAGCAATAGATAGTGATCTGCTCTTTTCAACATTTTTAACTAGTTAAATACATACATTCTCTGGAGCAAACCTGACTAATGTGATAAGTATTTTAATTGGCTGCTTTAATTAAACAGAATTTAACAATACCCTATTTCCCCATCCTTGCTTCACTCTGTGGACTTGTAATGAGCCACAGTCAGGGAAAAGGTAGCTAATTATTGCCACTGCACTCTGCAGAATGCCCAGCTGTACTTCCTATTAGACACCAGGCCTTGACTTGCTGTTAAATTTTGTATCGCACCAGTAGCAGGTCTTTTCTAATGACAAGTCTCAGTAACAAACTAAAATTATGTTCAAGTATTTGTACCTCCTGTATTTAAGGACAAAACGTACACTTTGTGCATGTGATCACCTTTGTTTATGAGATGTTCATGCATCAATTTCAACACATTTCAATTTTTATTATTCACTTAGATTATAGTACTGGCACCACTGTACAAAACTGTGTTATCGGCATAACAATGGGTATGGATTGCTTCGGGGTGCTGACACCTGAGTTGTTTATATACTTTACGTTTTAAGTATTGTAAAATGTGTAAGTCATAGAAATGAACTCCCATGCAAATGATTATCTGGCACAGCAGCCCCTCAGCTCTGCAGGACAGTTTAAGAACTATTCAATATACAGAGATATATTGAAGGTTATGACATTCAACTGGTGTGGACTGTGGACAGTGTAGTTGTACAGTAGTATGCATATCACTGTCGCTATCACTTTAATGGTACCTTAGACCTTAACCAATGTACAGTGAAAACTAGTTTTGGTCCATTTGTTTCTGTAATCTTATTCTTTACCCAAAGATGAAGCTTAAAATTCAGTGTTACTGCTTATAGTGTGTTGTGCCTGTACCTCAATAATAACTTTTTTTAAAACAGTAGTAGTTTTTTAAAAGGTGCAAAAATAAACCCATAATATATCTTATTTAAGTTCATTTTAAAAATAAACACTTAAGAAACTCAAAAAAAAAAAAAGTAGGGAATTGGGATTGTACAGTAGTTAAGATTGACAGTTGGAAGCACATAGTTAATTCTACCTGAATTATTAAGTTATAATAAAACCAATATCAACTTTTCTGACGTGTGCTAATGGTGAAAACAAGTGAATCTTTCTCCATCTGTGGAAAAAAAATGTTATTCTAAATCCATGTTTTAACAAATAAGCAAGTCATAACACTCAACAAGCTTGCAGTGGTTTATTCATCTATTATTGTTCTCAAACTTTCTTATGATATAAGATAGTCCTGACATTAGCTATGCAGGAAAATAAACAGAACTGAATTCATTATCAATTGCATAATGAGCAGCATCCAAAAAACATGCCATTTGCTGTTCGTATTAGAACTGCTGTCCATGCAAACTCTGTAAACTAGCTTTATCTATTGCAGGTTTGATTAACAGTTTTTTTTTGTTTTGTAATAGACAATCTTTAGGAAACTACTGACAAACTTTGAGCTCATTGAAGTTTTAATCAATGCACACCTATAGAAGACAAAATTCCCTTGGCTCCACAGTATGTGTCAATCTGTATTTTGTAAAAGTGTGTGTGTGTGTGTGTGTGTGTGTGTGTGTGTGTGTGTGTGTGTGTGTGTGTGTGTGTGTGTGTGTGTGTGTGTGTGTGTGTGTGTGTGTGTGTGTGTGTGCGCGTGTGTACTTTACACACCTATGTGAGCATGCTTGTGCATTTTTGGTTTGAGCAACCAAGAGAACATAGAGCCTATGTGTTGTCCTCTGTGTGTTTGTGTGAGAAAGTGGCCTGTACTGTAGCACTCTGGAAGGGTCAAACTCAATAAACCTTAATAGAATAAAGAATAGTATCAATTATATCCCATATTTCCTTTGTTCTCTCTTTTTGTTAAATAAGTAAGTTTCTGATAACTACAACCACATCACAGCCGTGCAGATATACAGTACAACAGCACTCCTTTTCATGTAATATTGTTTAACTAAAATCTGACACAGCTGCTATATTTGAGCAGGAACATAAATAAAAACATTCAGACATAGAGGAAAGAAGAGAAAAAACTGAAATAAATATTGACTCACAATAAAAATACAAAGAACATTAGGATTTTTATTGTCATTTAGTCATGATTAAGGATGGTAATAGAGTAACGTTGGTTTAGTGTCTGGGCTGCCTGAATAGATATTTGTATTCATACAGTTCTTCCACGTGATGTCTGGAGAAGTTCAGGGTTCCAGTGCATGTCTGAAAACACTTTTAGAATAATCTTGTAATGCAGGTCAGCCAATAGTTCTGACACAAACTAAAACCAGATTTCTGCACTCCCCAGATTATGACTGGATGGGCCATCACATGCACATGCTCTGTTGTTTGTTGCCATGGAGAAGAATGGGCTTTTTTGGTCTTTAGTTGCTAACCTTTATGAAGTGGCAATCACTGAAGCAGAGATTGCTATACATAACTGATGACCAACTGATGGCATTTTGCATTTTCCAGCTTGACAGGCTTTACCTAGCTGTGTAATTACAGATAGGGTGAAAGAGACAGGAAGATGGAAACAGTTGTCCTTTTATTCTAGATACATTTTGTGTGTGAGAGAATGAGGGAGACAACCTCCTCTTCAGAACTGATAGTTATAGAATGAGAGCAAGAAGGAGACAGACAAAGCATATATCCACGTCAAACCTCTCAGGTCAGCATCCAAGGCATTTTAACAAGACCAGCTGTCAGTTACAGTAGTAGTCGAACTAGCTTTAATAGCCAGCCTTTGTCAGATCCTCCCAGCTTGTGTCAGTGTATACAAGCCTACGGAGATCACTCAGCAATAAGACTGAAAGTATTGAGAAGACAGGTCTAGATTTAAAAAGTTGACTATTTGGCAATTATTACTGTTGTGTAAGAGAAGAACCAACCGAAAACAGTGTTGCTGTTTCATATACTGAATTTAAACTTAGTTAAGATGTGTACGAATGTGTACATAAATACACCGAACTTATAACTGACTGTCTAAGGAGAACAGTTCTACAGCAACATGTTTTGGATGGAGAGAGTAAGTGCTAAATGGTTGTGTAATGAAATTAATAAAATCAAGTCAAAATGTTAGTCTAACAGCACCAACAGGGATCCATAACCTGTTTTAATTTACACCTGACAGGAATATGAACTTAGTGTGCCCTTGATTTTTGATTGTTATAGCACAGCTTTTGTTTGTCCACTTCCTGGAACTTTGCAGAATGAGGAAAGATTTCAATATACAATGTTTAATCCATAATTGTGTGCAAAGGGCTCAAATTGGCTTGGCTGATGCTTTTGAAGGTCACTACTTCATCCAAGGGGCACAGAAACAATACTGAGCTGAACAATGGACACCCCAACCAAAATGATCCAAAGTGATATTGATTATATTAGACACATTACTAGTTTTGTTTTACTTTTAACTCTGCCTCTTCCCCTAAATATTTTAACATTTTTTAAAAGATTACTGAATCTATGCATGTTCATTGGAAACATGTAAAAGTATATTCACTAACATAGCACTGACAAATGACTTGCAAAAAAGAGAGGCATTGAGGGAATGAAGTACTCTACCTCCACTTCAATGTTTATGAGAGATAAAGTGAAGTCTGAGTACTACTATATAGAGCACCCTCTCTCTCGCTGTGGTTGTGATAGGAATGGAAAGATGGAGAGGACGAGTGAAGAAGTGTGGAGATACAAGATAGAGGGGAAGAGGATGTGTGCCCTCAGTCAATTGAAAAGCTGTCAGGGTCCAGGTACATACAAGCTACAAGCCACAGATAAGAGGCAAATCTGTCTGTCTAGCTGTTTTCCTCTTCACCTCTCTGGGCTCCTTTTTCTCCTGTTATCATTTCTCTTTTTCTGTTTACCTCACCACCGCACCAGTATTAATGAAGGTAATTGTAAAGTAGTCTGTTCAGGAATTCTGACCCTATAACATGTCAAATATAATATCCTACCCCGATAGATAAGGATGGACCTTAGCCCACAGTCATTCTTACTTAACGTTGGCATACTTTGTAGAGAATAAGAACCTGTTATTGGAACATTTCAAAACGACGCAAAAACCTTTATTTGGTTTGGTTAAAGCTAATGGAATGGCTTCCCATTAGAGCTTCACTACTGATTATTCTTTATTTAGCTCTGCTTAGCATCTTCTTATGTTACTGTCTATAAGAATGCAAAAAAAGTGCATTTCAATAATGTTGTAAATGTGACTTGTACGATTTGTTTTTTAATTATATCCTGTCAGCAGGTCGGGTATTTGCCTCTGGAGATTTTTACCTAGATATTTTAATATTAACCATTCATTCTTACATTAATTCACTTAAACCTAGCTAACCAACTAATCAATACCACTAAAGCTACTTATGAACTGATAGATGTCCATTATATTATGAGTTTGCACTATAAAAGCTATGGACAGCAATGATCAGCCATGCACAGCAATAATTTCAGAGAGAACTGCAGTTACAACAACAGCAGCAACCACCCTGACAAGAGACTTAGATGCAGAATTGACAAGAGTTGTAGGCGAGAGATAGAGGAACGTCAAACAGAATATCATACATGATTTTAATCTTAGTAGCGTAAACTCAGTTGTTGCAAAGAAACTCCCAGACTCGAGGAAAAAAGGATAGATAAAGAAAGAGATAAAGAAAGACTCAAGGAACAAAGTTGAAATTTTGTGAAATAAGCACGATACAAAAGCTGTTGTTGCAATATCTGGATATTAAGATGATTTTACATACAGTACATAAAAAAACACCAAATAATAATAATAACTTAATAACATTGTTACCTTGTTTGGATGATGTGATTTATTCATTTTAATGTAAAAACTAGCTGACAGAATGAAATAGGTAGCCATCAATTGTTTTACACCCCAGTATTACACAGTCTTGAAGATTTTTCTCCACTTAACATTGAAATGTGCAGCTACCCTTTACCAAAAAAGAAAAAAAGAAGTAGGGGACAGAGTTTTGTCATAACAAACCAAAAAACTAGTATGAAAAACTAGAGTGTTGCACACTAGCAAGATGTTTCAGAATTCACTGAACTTGAATTATAGCCCTCAGGTCAGTCACAATATTGGATTCTCTTCATTTTTTCTCTTTAGATGAGATGTTAATAAGATTTTCTAATTACTTGCCTGAAACCCAGTGGAGATACCAATACTTTGTAGTTTGACAGGATAGAAATAAAATTGTGCATAAGACAAACAATGTTTCATGTGTATAGCCAAAGCTATTAAGGAAAACACAAAAAAAAACGTCACTGTAAGTCAATGAAAAGCATGGTTTAAGCATGATAAAAGCATCTTTCTTATCTAGCTTTGCTAGAGGCTTTTGTAGTTGGTGGTGTGTTTTGTGTCTTTTTTTTTTTTTTAATTTCTGCCCTTTCATTTTTTTTTTTTCCTGTCTTTGTCTTGGTAAACTGGCCTGTGTGTTCCACCCGCCTTCGCCTTCACTGCCGGAGATTAAAAATAATAGGCACCACCATTAATTAAGCAACTAATCTTACTGTTTTTGTTTTGTCATATTTACCATTCACAGATGCATAGAAAAGTCCAATAAAATGTCTGCTTCCACACACACAACACACACACATCAACAACAAACCAATACATGGCTCGATGGGCTGTCAGGGATTCTGCTATATCCCATTGCAGCCAAAAAATCAAGGCTTCTCCCACTCCTCCCTCACTCTATTTTTATTTATTTATTTTCGTAAGCGGTTCAGTTAATATTGTTGATTTAAAAACTCACCTTCAATTTGGCATAGCATGTGGACGGAGCTTTAGCTTTTGGTGCAACTGAACCAATTTTCTGCTTCAAGCACCTTTAATAAACCACGCAGCACTATCAGGAGACTTTGACTTCCTTGATGAAGTCCATTTATTTCAAATTAAAGGAGAGTTCCTTATCTTCTGCGGCCTAAAACGGAGACAGCGATAAAGATGGTGCGCTTTAGTGTCATTCTTACTATGTTGTTAATGTGCTGCGAGAAAAGGAGGGAGTGAGCAGGGGAAAAGTAAGAAAGGAGGCTGAGTTGGAGAGAAGACAAAAACAAAAAGTAGAAGATAAGCACGATAAACCATTTTGGGTGTTGTGGGGGAGAACAGAGTAATCTCAAAGACTGTCATCTTTTTAAAATGGTCTTGTGGGAGAACTCCAGTGGATAGTAGCTTCACTTTCATCTTTTCATCTCACTTCCTTTCTTTGTATGTTTTTCTCACCGTCTTTGTTCATTTTCCTCTTAAACGTCTATCACCCATGCTCAGATAAACTCAGGCTTTTCCTCCATGATATGCATTGTTGCTGATGATAAAGTGTGTGTGTGTGTGTGGCTGTGTAGATATGCTGTAATTGAAACACTGGGGTCAACTCTCCTCTGTGAATCAAAGCCAAAAAGAGCCTTTAATTTAGCTTTCAATTAAATCTGGTGTTAAATACTCCCTGCAGAGAAAGTGTGTATGCTGGGGCACCGTGTAGAGGCGATTGACGTGTCAGCATGTAGGGAGTGGTGCGTGTGAGTGGATGTGTACATTTGTGCATGTGCCATTATTTCCTTATGTGGGCGTACATAACTGGCTTGTCTCTGCTTCAGTCAGTCAGAATCCATTACAGCGTCGCACCCAGGAAGCAAATCTGTCATAGTTAAAATTCACACAGAAAGGCAAAGACCAATTATAAAACAGCCCACATATCAAATTAAGCATGGCTAATTCAATCTCTCAAAGCACACTTTTCTGCTGCATTTGATCAGAATGATCGTACCCACTCAATTAAATGTGATTTTGCACTAATTGCATGATTTGCAATGAAGCACGTACTATGCCCACCATAGGTTGTTAAAACAGGTTGCAGTGGGTGTCTATGTTAATTGTTTTTCATCTGTCTCGTTTCATTAAAGCAGACTGATTTTTCTTGTGAACGATTTTTTTTCTCTTCCACTCCTTTTTAGTTTAGTTGCTTATACTGTTTACTTGTAGCTTGTACACCCATAAAGTTGGAAATTGCCATGTACAGTACCAGCTAAACAATATATTTTGAAGTTATTGATTATTTTACATAGTTGTTGTTATTATAGTTCCTGATAGGCGTTTCTCATATAGGAAAGAGAAAAACACATCACTATCTCAGATTTGTTTTAATGGTCCATAACAAGACTTGTCTCATTACTGTCAAGCATTTCAATGCTGTTGCCATCTGCATTGTATACAGTTACCATGGTTATGGGTGCTGTGACACAGTGTCCATGTCACTTAGTTCTGCACTAATATAACAGTCCGACTCTCCTCAGTAAATTCAGTTACCGATTTTCAAACTCTCTCAGTTTAAATAGAAATATCACACTCCAGATTGTCACAGCTACTGTATGTGTTCTCCACTGCAGAGCAGAGGAGAAACCACTAAAGGGATCTGCAGAGATGGGTAGTAGTGATCGACTAATGGCTAAAGTGAAGTGCTTTAAATAGACTTATGGTTCTGTCCCTTATTTGTGGAATCCACTGCTAGTAGACTACGTTTTCATTAGCCGATCGACTGAAATCCATTTGCATTTGCACTGGAAATTAATGTTACTGTTTTCTTTCACTATGTTCTGATTCGCCTTTTTCATATCTTTGTGCGACTGTCTTTTGTAGGTCTCGCAATACAGACCCAGTGTGTTCTGGCCTGCAGGCTCAGATTTTGTCCTGCTATAGGGATAGCAGAGACCAGACTCTGAAGTGTTCAGACCTTGCCAAAGAATACATGCAGTGTATCAATGCTGCAAAGAAGGTAAGACCTCTAGATTGATTTTTTATTTTATTTTATTGTATTTCATTTTATATGTGCTAAAAATAAAAATATGAATAATGATTGTAAAAATTATTTGCACATTCACTCAAAGAAATAGAGTAAGTTTGGGGCCTAACAATCCAGTCTTCATGGTGGCTTTATGAGTTCTCCATGGAGACATATGTTGTTATTTTCAGAGCAGCACTGTCTGATGTAAAAGAAAGAAATTCTTTTTTTTTTTTTTCCCCTCCACGTGTTCTCAAGATTATACCGAGGGAGTTACGGAAAAAACAAATCTGATTGATATGATTTTTGGTTTTGAGTGCTGTCACTTTAGGTTTTAACACAGAGAAAAATCTTGTTATTAAAATAGTGAATGTCTGATGTAAAAGTACGTAATCCAAGTTCTCCAGCACTACCAAACTTGTTTTCCCACAATACTAAAAATGAAACGTTTTCAAAGGCAAGCACAGTTTGGGTTGTTATAAAATAAGTCTTCTTTCACTGTTCATCTTGTCACCAAAGCCCTTTTGATTCTAATTTTAGGTAGTTAATAGGTACAAAATAGTCTGAAGTGCCAAAAAGCAGGTCGTTGTTTGAAAACGGGTAATAAAAGTAAAACCATTTTCCAAGACATTCATATGTTTTTGATATTTTTGTGAAATACCTGAGATTTAACCTTCAGTTAACAGAGAGTGTACTCCAAAACCCAGCAGGCACAATGCCAGTGTGTGTTCATTGGCCATGTTTTAGAAGCTGCTTTCAATTCCTACAGTTGCCCAAGCAAATACTGCCTTGGACTAATGTGTTATCTACATTGTATCTACTAAGCCACTCTGGTTGGCCCCACTGGCCTGGTTTCATTTGAATGCCAAAGCCATTGGCGAATTGACTTAACCTTACATTTGCTCTGTATTTGTATTAAGTTAAGCTTGAACGAGTGGCTTAACTGGCTTGTTAACCAAGAGATCCAGGCCCGCTCAGTTGTCCAATTCCTCTAATCTCTCCAATGGCACACTACTTAGCAATGCCCCTGAAAGAATACATCAAGTAAGTTTGCATCATAATAGATGTTGCGAGTATGAGAGTTGACACTATTCTACAGGATGCTTGTGGTATACCATGTTAGACAGCATACTGCCTAAACCACCATATAAATCAAGAATTTGGCAATCCAAGTTTGTTTTGGTAATCCACCAAACAAATGAGCCAAACCTCATCTGCTGTCTCGTCTTAGAAAGCACTTCACCATGCCCCTCTGTTTAAAGCATCATGAGTCAACACTGTAAGTTCCTGTCTTTGCCATGGTCACTCACATTTTCTGTATCCCACAGCCAGTCTCTGGGGCCACCTGCAGTGTCTGCCATGTTTTTCACAGCCTGCTTTAAGCTGTACCATTTTATAGCAAACTCAGTTAATAGAGTATACACTAAAAAACCCGACTGGCACAGTACTGCTTTGTGCCTGGCGTTGGTTTCTGCTCCACTTGAATTTGGCAAGCCCTCTCACAAAGGTGGGCCAAGATGTACAGCCCTCTTTCCATGCAAAATTACATTCCAGGGTTTAGCTGAGGGCCATATAAAACTTTAATATTGCTACTAAGCTAAATTGAGTTTAAGACAACCTATACTTAATCTATACCTTTTGCTCACCTGAGCTGCATTTGAGGGATATTGTTTGTCTGCTTTTTACTCATGTAAAAACATATAGTTTTAACTAATAGTTTTGTTTGACTTGACATGGATTTCATATGTTGAAACATACATGTACAGTATAGATCAGAAGATATAAATGAAGTAAAATAAGGGAATAGAATAAGGGTCCTCTCAGGCTTTTTCAAAGGGGACTGTGTGCATCCATTGATTGTTGAAAACAACCTGGATAGATATAAAGATGAACCATTTCCAAGAAAAAATTTAATTTATTGAATTAAATAACAAAAATCATCACAGTACTTAAAAATTCAGACACTAAACTATGTAATGCATTCCTTTTGTGTATCTCAAAAGAAGCATGATTGTGTTGCTTAATAAATGTGTGGCCAGCCTACAGAGTCGCTGTGGCATGGTTTAGATTGATATCGGGTCGGCGTGGTTCAGTTAGTAGGGCAGTCATCCATCAATCCTAGTATTGGTGGTTCGACTCCTGGTTCTTCCTAGATACATGTCAAGGTGTCCTTGGACAAGGCAGTGCACTCTAGGTGCTGATGGTGTTCCCATCTAGAATGAATGCATTCTCACACCACACTGCATAAATGAAATGGAATATTTTCTTTATTGTCAATACAGTGTACAGTGCACAGACAAGGACATTCACACATCAATCAATTCTCACTTCTTGCTCTCTACTTCTGGGACATGCAGCATGAAAGGGCACCCATGACTAATGACTCAAATACAGAACCTGTTTTAACCTATTTTCACATTATGTTGGAATTAATCTATTATATGATCTCATATGATTTTTAATCAATGTTTGTATAGGATGTAATCATATTAACCTTTATAGTTGCTTGATTTTAATGTTTTGACAAAAGTAACCCTCAAATGTTTGGTGTCATTGCAACCAGCAAGATTTCAGCAATTTATATCTGAAACATGCACTGTAAAATAACATACAGTTTTGAGTTCCACAAAGTGACTTTACAACATGACTAAATCTCGTAAAACATCTGACTTGGGGAGTGACCATCATCACTTCATTTTCCATATTTTTCCTTTCAAATATTCCTCTCAATATGTACTTGGTTTCATTTAGCATACACCATTACTTGGTTTTGTTTATTTACTGATATATGTTACATTAGTGATAGGGTACACGCAGGAGGAGCTGGGGTTCAAACCACCAACCATGTGACAAGTGCATGACCCACTCTATCTTCTGGAAGACAGTCACCCTTGTGAACTGAACCCCAGAAGGCCACTGCCTCACATGGCAGCTCTGCTGGTATGAGTGTTTATGTGTGGCCTAAAACATCTACAGAATGAAAGTGTTATATGTAACTGTTGCATTGAAAGATTTTTTTTTTTTAATTACTCTTTCTTTAGCTAAATTGTAGTTACTATTAAACTATTAAAAGAGGTATAAAACCAAAGTTTATTGTAGCAACTTAGTTGAACTATTATTTAAATTATTTAACATTATTATTTGTAAATGTATTTATTTCACATTTTATTATTTTAAACATGTCATTAGTGGGGCTCTATAGCCAAATCAGCATACTGCATTAAATTTTCTTACAGTGACTGTGGTTTCTCGCAGCTTCCTGATGAGACATATATTTAGCAGATGTAGTTTTGTCTTCATTTTACTAACAGAGCTGCCTTTAGCTTCACACTCAAGGCAGGTTATCAACTATGCAGTAGAGATCTTGCCTTGACTTTCTTGTACTTTATCTGCAATGAAGACCAGACAAGCCTAGCCTTTGTACCGTACTTTTTAGCATTCTACATTCCTCTGTTGAACTTCGTGCTGTATAATTCAAAAGCAAAGACAAGTTCCTCAAGTATGCAGCAGTTTTAAGTTACAAATTCACAGAAAGTAGGAGAAAGGAAGAGGGGAAGTTGGAGGACAGAATACTAGAAGCGTGCACTTCCAAAGTTTGTACAGTAGAGGGATTTGAAGGCATAGCAGCTCATCATGCACCCAACCAACGTATTGCTCTACTCTCCTCATGCTGCTCTCTGCTCACATCTCCTCTGCATTGCTCAGGGGCACTGAGGCTTCCCCTGACATACAGTAATACAGCATGTGATAATCAGCTTGCTGCAACTTGATTCCTCTGCTCGTGTACTAATGTAATGTGGGCATGGCTGCTTGTACGTGTGCGCACTCTCAATGGCATCTGATCCTTTGTATCTGCCTTGTATTACACTATGTAGACTCAAACATGCATTTATATATACGCAGTTTGGTTTGCTCTTGTTTTTCTACAAGTAAAAGAACCAGATGTCCTTAAAATGGTTGGTGTAATGTGTGTGTGTGTTTGAAACTTTCTTCTTCATATTAGCTAGTTAGTATGAGATAACAAGGAGTGAAGTGAAGACTCTTTGAAGACTGTCTTTAAAAGAGCACGGCTCATCATACACAATATGTGCATGTGCGTGAGGGGGGAGGGGTGCATGAATAACTTGCTACGTTGCAGTCTGCTTTAACCTACACATCAAGGTCTTTCCTCTTGATTGGCCCTCAAGGCATCTCCGTGACTTTCACCCTGTCAATTTGAAAGTTTACAAAGTTCTTCCTCCATTTTCTGTCTTTAAAAGCTGTCACTGTCAGTTTGGTTATTGCTGATAACTTTTTTTTTCCTGTGGTGTAGAAGCGTAGGCTGTGAAGTTACTAGATTGCATGAAATTCTGTTTTAAAAAGGTATTGCTTACCATCTTGTTAAACTTACCATGATAAGATATAATGACTCTGATGAATCTTTTTTAGCCTTGTCTAGTATTAGTGGATGCATAGTATGTGGTATAGTAATAGTATAAAAGCACGTCTACTGTATGTTTACTGAGCCTGGGCTGCAGAATTTTTCTCATATGACTGAAACTGCCACAATCTAAGGGTTTTTGGACTATGGTTACCTGCAATTCAGCTTAGTTAACTTTAACATGATCATTCATTGGGGTATGATAATATCTAAATTTGAAATAATTATACTCAGGATATAATTCTGATCATTAAAGTTGTTTTTTTTTTACATATGGTAGCTGTGATAAATTGTAACAGGTATTATAGGTATTATATTAAACATGACAAAAACAAGGCCTGTAAGAGGAGAAAGCAAACAAAGGGGTTGCTTTTTTGTTGTTGAGCTTTTTTACTGAGCGAAAGAGGTCTTAATTGGGGCTCAATTTGGTTCTGTTCTTGTTTTGTTTTTCTATTCTCACAGAAGTGACTGTGATGTGTTTTGATCAGTGTCCCAGCAGGTTGGTAGACAGGCCTGCATGTCACAGACCTGTTCCAGCTGGGTTACACTACCATCTTTATGTGTCTATGTGTATATGCATGTGTGTTTGATGGCCAATGAGGGGAGGACCTCAAAGAGCCTGCAGAGACAGAGCAGACAACCTCTCGTCATTATTCTCTGGGAGGCTGAGCCTGACATGGGCACTGTTAGATGGAACACATACACACTGTCCAGACACTCAGTGGGATTCCCTAGTCATTTGTCTGTGACATAAACCACACACACACACACACACAGTCTGTACCGCTGGTGGCAATCTCGAGTCATTTAGCGCCAGTCTCAGAGTGAGCCTGGCTCAGATGCTGATCAAAGTCGCAGTCTCGCCTCACAACGGAGAGAGGAGAGAAAGAGAAGCATGAAGACAGACTGAAAAATAAGAGACTGTAGAAGAGGTACAAAAGAGATTTGGCAAGGTGGGGATTCATAAAATCTGAGCAGAGAAGTGCATAAAAGATGCTGTATAAGGAGGAAAATATTTGTAATTTAAAAGGAAAAAACAAAACAGGAGTGAAAATAGAAAAAGACATTTTAGAAAAACTGAGAGATGAGTGGTACTGCACTGTGTTCAAACACCAACGTATGTGGAGCTACAGCAAGGTTGGGATCCAGCCAACTTCAAGTTGAGACCTCGGAAACTTTAAATGCCGTTATTTTCCCCTTTAGCAAGGCCAACTACTGAGGCACACACACTCACACGTACCTGTGTATCCAGAGCCCTGCTGAGGAGTACAGACATAGCAAGCTTTGGGTCTAATACCCAGGGAGTTGCTCCTGAAGTTAAAGCAGCCTGTCTGGCTGAAGAGGGAGGGAAACAGAAAACGGAGAGGAAGAGCTAGAATCAGAGAGTGGAGCAAAACCTATAGTGAAGTTTAGAGTGGTAAGGTGCAACAGCATGATTGAGAAAGAGATTTGGAAACACTTCTGTTTCTATGATATGTCTAGGCAATCTCTCCATTTTCTTTTTTTATTGTCAAAATATCATTGTTTTCAAATCTATCTAAAAACAAAAATCAATATGCTGAACATGAATTAACTTCAATCAATTACATACATCTGCAGCACTGGTTTTGTTCAGAAATAAAATATGAGGTGCAGATATTCAAAGGATTGTCATTATTTAAACTAAAGTCCTTTGTAAAACAATTAGTTTTTATGATTCTTCATAATATTAACTTTTTGCTGTTACGTGTAGATAGATAGATTTTATTTATTATCATCTCTTAGTCTACTGTAGACCACTGTTACAGACCTGGAAGTCTGAATCTATCATTGATTGTATATTTGTCTTCCAGCATGGCACAAAAAATGTACTGCACAATAGGAGACCTACTTTAAACAGAGAAAGCCAACCACCACCCTAGACCAATAGCAACATACTATCTCACCTTTCGTTATTGATGACATCGGAGATAAAGAAGAAAATAACATGTCTAGATAACAATAAATGTTAAGATACCGCAACAGACAGAAATGCATCTTTACACATAGCTGCGCACAGCTCCTCTGTGTGTAAAGCTCATGTGTGTTAGTCGTCATCTGGATTATTACTAAATTAGATTTTTATTTTATGATCTCACCTTGCCAGTGTGTTCTCCTAGCTGTCCAGGCTTTTGAACTGCAGCAGTACCTGACAGCCTTGGCGAGTTACAGTAAGGAGTAGGAGGACTTGCTGATGAGATGTCAGACCTGTCAGTTATCATACTGCAAGACACGCTCCCAAATTACCCAGTGCATAAAGATTGACTGTCCTTCTCCGGCGGGAGGGGTATTAATTTACTCCTTAAATTAAAATTCCTCTTTCTTGTGTGTTGCTAATAATTTAGGTTGTTGGACTGTTCAGTGATTGACGGTCCTTCCATCCAGAACCACAGGTAGGTGAAATAGTGGGTAGTAGGTTTGACTGATGACAATCAATGCAGAGCTATTAAGTGCTGTATTAGCATGAAGCCTTTCTCAGTGCAACAGAATTTACAGATGAAATCCCCCACATTTAAAATCTAATTTTATTTTTTACAGTTTTTTTTAAACATCCTGTTTTAAAATCAATTATGTTTTACTGAGTAATTAAGTAATTACCACCTGTACAATGCTACAAAATCAGCCACAACGTCCCTGTAATGAATCCCTTTGTGAATCTTGAAATATTCAGTTTTTGTTGACGTGTCAGAGAGGAATTGATTCAACTCAGATTTGTTTTTATTTTTATTTTTTATTTTTTTGACCAGAGCTGGTCTTGTTGATGTACTGCATTGCATTATATTGAGAGGTATTGAACACTGTTGTGATTCAAAATGGCCCAGCTTCATCGTGTAGGAGCCTGTGTTGTTTCAGAGGCGTGCTTGGTATACAAGTACGATTCCCTGTGGATAGCCCACCAGAAGATAAGGGGACAGAGAAAATAGTTTCATCAACTTTTGATAAGTCCATTCTCAAAGAAAACCCTATTGACAATACTGATATACTGATAATAAATCTGTATCAGTTGCTGTATCTGAACATAGACTTTCACAAAGCCAGTGAATCACAGTGGTATAAAACCTAATATTGATTTCTTTTTTCTTTTACCTTCAGTTTTATTCTTGATTGAACAGAAGTCATGCTGGCACAAAGATCACAGCAGCTCAGCTTCTCTGCCGGCAGATAACAATATAGAAAACAAACTCAAGAAAAATACAAAGAGAAGGCTGAGGACAAAGCATTTTATTGAAGATCAAAAAATATGTCGTCGATGTACATGGATGTAGAGACAGAAGTGAAAGACCAACAAGAAATAAATGTGATGGTCTTGAAAAATGACAAACACAAAATGAAAAAGTAAAAGAAAGAATAGAGAAGAGATCACTAAAGCATAGCAAGAGAGTTCAGTGAAAGAAGAGACAATTAGATCTAAATAAAGCAGATATTAGATGTTTAGAGGCAGAAGCTGGTATAACTGAAACAAATACTGGAACAGGCATTCTCTATAGGCTGTGGGAAAGAGGAAGAAATGAGTAAGTCTGAATAAGTAGAGATTAACCTTGTGATAAGCACTGATGTAAAGCGGGAGAGACATTACAATAAAATAAACCAGAGAAAGAGAAATATACAGAAAATATGATTAGTAAACATAATGGCAGAAGCGAGGAGAGAAAATGATGAAGTGGAGGCAGATGAAGGATTAGGGGAGATGGGGAAGTGAGCCCTTGTGAGAGAGAAAGATGGAGAAGAAAGTTGAGGGCACCTGAGGGCGGGGAGAGAAACGAAGAGGGGTGGAGGAGGCAACAGGCAAGATAGGAGAAAGATGGTGTGAGAAAAAGGCGAGTACTGGAGGACGAAATTCAAGAATGGAAAAATGAGTGGAATTGGTTGTAGAGGAAGGATTAGAGATGGACAGAGGACGAAGTTAGGTGGAGAAGGTAAGAGATAGCAGCCCCCTGAGCAGTCAGCCCTAATGAAGAAGAACGAGGGGCCTCAGCTGCTTGCCGGACCAGCTACTGACCGCACACACAGAAAGTTTGACACACTCTTATTTAAGTATGTACTCCTATGACAGAAAATTTATGAAGCGAACAACTAGTCGAACTTCACATTCACCTCATTGCTATGCATGGCTAAATATTACAAAGTGTCTGTAGCTTTCTTTAAACTAGCTCTAATTAAGAACCAGAGTTTATCTCAGTTTTTATATTTATTCTGACAGAAACTGTCTCAGATTAAAAACTCAGTTTCACTGCAAGCTTCTGCATTAGTGTAGGTTGCTCTAATTGGGACTAAAGTCTTGCTGTGTTTTTATATTCTGCTATAAAATGTTGAACTTTCTTACAAAACTGATGTACCATGGCACTTTTTATCCTTTGACACTGTATTTATGACTGTGTGCTTTAAGCACTGTGACTTCTGCCTGGATAAAATCAGAATAAAATTAATAAGTAAAAGAAGAAAAATCTTAAACTGTAACAAATTCTTCTGTACTAGTTGGCCATGTTTTTTTGCAGGGTATCTAAATTGATTTTAAAAAGGTGACATTCATTTGGAGCTTCGTTTTTTTTACAATTCTTGTTTTTCTTCAGCTTTCAGTTAGATGTCTGCGTGTGTCTCATTAGCTGGGACTGCCTACAGACAAAGAAAAAAATCCTTTAGGGATTCTTGAACTATTTTTTTCCATTCTAGCTCACAGTTTGGAATAAAAGTTGATAAAGACTCACCAGAACACAGTTGTGTACTGAGCAGTGCTGTGATGAAGGTCAGTCGACCGAAAGTTGTTGTTTTTTTTCTTTCTAACTGTAATAATTAATTCCAAAATGTGGACATTAGTATTTTTAACTGCCACCAACCATGTTGCATCACATGGGCTCACACAAAAAACAAATACTCCAAATAAACAAATAATACAAACAAAATCATAAATATGTTAGGCTGTTAATTTTACAAACAATAACATTAATGACTGGACCGTATCTGCAGCTGGTATCTGCAGCTCGTGTTTATTTTCCCCTTTGTAGCTGTAGGTTTCATTTATGACTTTAGCTGCCACAAATTTGTCCAAACATACTAAAGCGTAGTCATTAACAGCACTGACCTGGGTGTGTTTTCTGAGCTCTACATTTTGAGAGTATGTTTGCCCCTCATTCAATTTTGTCTGTATGACCCTTGAGTGTGTTTTTGTGTATCAGTGTGAAGAGTTTGCCGCTGGAGTCATAGGTTTTTGACTCATTGAAAAACAGCCAAATTTGTTACCAGGAATAGAGGGATGGAGTCAAGGGTGGTCATTAATGTTAGTGTAAACACACACATGCCTGTTTTTACAGCTGTCTTTGTGAGGACATTCACTGACATCATTCCTGCCATATCCCCTTACCCTAACATTAACACCACAACAGCAACAACACCTTTTAATATTGTGGTGGTGGATATCGGGTCGGCATAGAAAACCTTCAGCAGTCAACCCCATACCAGCAAACAGAGACGCACTGTGTGTTCTGACGCTTGTGGCCAGCATTAAATTTTCCCCATGCTGACCGCTTTACTTTAAAAATCACTAGGTAGTGTTAATGTTGCCGCTGATTGGAGTCAGTATGTGGAGCACCTCACTGTTCCTGTGTATAATTACTTGAATTCAAACATTCACACACACAAACTGTGGGTTTGAGTAGAGTTTTTTGTCAGTTGGTTTAACTGAATGTTCATCGGTTTGTTTTTGCTCAAGTCTCTTTTTATCCATCTTTAATGAATCTTACTTCATCTGTCAATTTTGTTTTTCTGCCTCTGTCTCCTTTAAACCAACACCTTTCATCTAGCGTCTATGTCTGTCTTTAACTCTTTTTTTTTTCTTTCTGTCTGCTCCACTCTCTTTGTCTCTCTTGTTTTATTCCATATTGCCTCTTATCTGTTTCTCTTTTTCTAAAGTCTCTTTATTTTTCTTGATCGCTCACTTCATTTCTCTCTCCCTGCTATGCAGTTGACTTATTGTTTTCATTTTCATGTTGGCAGTTGTTCCCTCCGTCATAAACCAGCAGCGTTGCCTCCTTTCAAGCTGGCATCGATCATTGTACAGCCGATCACAACCAATCACCACTGAGCGTCATTATCTTCTGTTGCTCTTTCTCTTTTGTTGTTCGTCTGTCTTGTATTGTGTGCCCTGTGAGTTGTATATTTTCATCTAGCCATTCAGTATTCCAGTGAAATAACAGCCCTGTACATTTAGGTATTTAGGTAGTGAATTAAGTTTTTCTTTTCTTGTTCCTTGGAATATAAACTGTTCCGAAAAATTGCTCATTCAAACATAAAGCTCAGGGTTTTCTAAGAAAACCACATCACAAAACTTTCTTAAGAAACCAGAGCCTCACTCTTGTTGTAGCAAAAAAAAATTAAAATTTTACCATTAGAGTATGTGGCCGCGTGCATGAGCTGACTTTACAATGTTCCCAGCCAGTTTTGTGTAAAATAGTTCAAGCAGGAATGTGTTATTGAACTTGCCATTAGTTGAAGTTTAATCCTTTCAGCATCAAGGTTAGGATAAGTCGTACAATAAGATGTGATGGCATAGTATTTTCTCATACTATTATTGTCAAGATTTAGTACTGACATCAATTTAAGGTTGATTTTTGCTTTACTTTACCCACCACTGTGCATGGTTTGCTTGGTGTCCAAGTCTTTTGTGGCTTTGGAGGGAGCGGGAAAAAAATAACCCATAGCTGATGAAGTTGAGTAAAGCACTATTCGAGTGTAAACAGCAATGCTTGTCCACTTACATACGATTGCTGTTAGTGGCCCCATTGTGTGCATACTATTAATATTGTTTTTTTAAATGTAGCTGTTCTGCCTTACATCTTCCCGTTTTCTTACACATGGAACTTTGTCAAACCAACTTTGAAGTTTGTCTTCTTCTTTGAGAGATGTAACACTTGCTCAGTCACTATTTGCCACCTGTCTTTCTGTTCCTACTGTATATTGCACTTTCCCCCTCTCCCTCCCCTGTATTCACAGCTCTCTCTCTTTTGTTGTGCTGTAGTGTCCAATCGAACAGAAATCTAGAGCCTTTGCTTCCCCTTTCATCTGCCTCATGGCCCCCGGTGACCCTCAAACTCCCTTAAAGCTTTCAAATGAGGGAAGAGTTGGGGGTGTGGAGAAATAAAGAGAGGGAGAGAGCCAAGGGTACTCATAACGGCCTTCTGAGGGAGGCACTTTGACCAGTTTTTTACCCCTCGCTTGCTATATTCTGACCTTTCTGAACACCACCATGACTGTCGGCTCGTGCAATCAGACCCCCTACTCTCCCTGTCTTTCTGCATTCACTGATGGGGGTCCCGATAATAATTCAACACAGCCCTGTATTGTGTTCCATTGAAAGCCACCTTGGCTACATAAGCAATTGACACACCTCGTTGATTTTTTTTTTTTTCTGTGCACATTTCACACCAATATTCTGGTCAGCATTTTATCGCCCCTTTTCTCCCGCGCTTAGGAATAGGTTTTGTGGAACAAAGACCACCGGCTGGGATAAGAGAGCACAACAGCAGGGCTTTTAGGTGGGTTTTTCAGCGGCTTTTGTTGCCTCAAAGCAGCCGCAACATTATCGGAACAGTCTACTTTGTACCAGCCTCAATTTTGTATCCCATTGTCCTTCAATCCATCTGTCTTTCCACCTCCTCTTTCTCTTTATGAGTTGAAGCCTGCCTCTCCTTTGTGATTGCTCTCCAATTCAGACCCAAATTCATCCAAAGAGATCGATTCTTTTTCTTCTCTGGCATTTTTGTAAATAAATAAATACTGTTGTGTTATTGTTTGCTCCCAGAGCTGTGTTGACAAGTTCACTTTAACGTGAAACTTGTGCGGTTTTGTTTATTTATTTTTATTTATTTTATAGTTGTACGGCAGTTATTTACAGTTCTTAAACTAGCAGTTCTATCAAAGGCAACTGGCTGCTGTTTGCATTATGCTTAAAATATGTAAGATTTTTTTGGATCAGATTGTTTTTTGGTCTGATTATTTGAAAATATAATTAACAATTTAATTGATATTAGAAATATTGACTTGTTGCCTTTGGAGTTCGCGTTTTTGCTACAAGTGGAGAACATTTGATTATCTAGCTAACCTGACATGGACTTTGTTAGTGGAGACAATTTTTGCAGTACGTGTTCTCCTCCACATCCCTATCCATCTCCATCCTTCCAACCTTCAACAGTGGAGTGGTCAGGCCTATCAACCACTGAGCCTCAGCCTATCACCTGGGAGCCCCAATTGCCTGCCAGTCATCAGATAAAATGGATTTCCAATTGAGTCAAGGCTCCAAGGCTGGGTCAGGCAGAATGGAGAACAGGCAAACTTCTGCTGCTTCTGTGTCTCTTCTATTGGTTATTTGTTTTTTGTTTTTTTCTTTTTTCTTACATCTCCTACTGTGTTTGGCCTTCTTCACTATCCACTACCCTCACTCTGTCTCACTGGTGTACAGTGAAATGAAAAAAGGCTTGTTGTAAAAGACCAAATAGCAGCGAACTGCCATTGTTCTTGCTTTGAGTTATATAGTTTGAGTTATATATATTTACTTCTAAAGTTAGCAGTTCTAAACATTATACTTAAACAAATGATGTAGCTTATGATACACAGACATCAAGTATGCTTCAATACAGTGACAAAGACATCCAAAGTGAAACCTGTGCCAAATGAATGTGCAGAACAAATTCCGCTGTCTTTACAGAATCTATGTATATTGTCTGATAAGTATATTATATTGAGTCAGTCCCATTTATAACGCCCTACTGCTGTAAATACTAATAAAAGGATCCCTTACACCCCTCTTCAGTTAAAAAATGTAAACAGTTAATAGAGCAGTAATGAACACAATTACAGTTACTGTATGCCATGCCATCAAGACAATTCTGTGGGTTCTGAATTAATTTGCTAGTAAATGTCCAGTGTTACATTAAATTTCACTGTTCAGTTAAGGGAATGTACAGTTTTCAGTGTGTGAAAAAGGCATATAATTTCTTGAATGGTAATTATAACAGTCTCAGGGGAACAGTTAGTTAGTAAGTTACACCATACTACTCACGGATTCAGGTCTACAATCATTTGACAGGTATTTTCTCATGTTTCCTTTTGTTGTTATATTATGTTTTGCCTCCTCATTTGCGTCCATGAGAAGCTGCTTAAATTGGGAGAAGGGGCACAGCTCTTCTACATCTCTTTATCAGTGAATCTTTGGTTGGCAATAGGTTCTTGTATATAATTAGTTACACCTCACTTGACATGCTTGACATACTTTTCATCCTGCTTTAGCCACAGTGAAGTTAGGTCAAGTCTGACTTTATTTAGTTATCCTGAATATCTTTATTCTGCTTTTGTAAAATACCTCAGGAGTGGGCAAACCTGGTCCTCAAGGACAACTTCCCTGCTTGTTTTCCCTTTTTTTTCTGCTGATTGTTCCTCATTCAGTTCAGTTCAGTCAATCAGAAGCCAGAAGATACCATTTCGGATGAGGGTGAAGTGGGGGAAAACAAAGTTAATTGGTATCTTCCAGCTTCTGATTGACTGAACACTCCTGATCAAGGTAATCAGAAACAAGTGGTTGCCCACGCTGACCTAGACTAAAAATGTGCCAGTGTAAACATAGTTGGACCAATGCAACATGTAACTTTAGTAGCTAGATTTCTGAGGTTCTCCTTTCTTCTCCTTTCTTTTCTTTGAAATAACACATTATTACCTTACACTGCAAGGTCATTTGCCATAAGACTTACAGAGGAGGTTGAGGAGGTTTATTTTCTGTATAATTAAAGAGTGTCAATGAGAAAACCAAGAATAAAAGGTTTACAGAGGTATATAGTAAAATCTCTTCTTTAAATTATGATTTCAAAGATCTTTAAAGTTTCTTATTGCATGAACTTCCTTCAATTTGAAGGCACTGCACAAACAACGCTGACACAAGAACTATACATCAGAAAGACTATATTTAACCTTACAAATTGTGATACTTCAGGTTAAAGGTCACCACCTCACGTCATTTGGTTTGTCTTTCTCTATGCTTGCAAGCGCCAAATTATTCTTTCCCTCTTCCTTTGAACATGCATTAGCCGTCTCAGGCACAAATGTACTCTACACACACACATTTATGAGAGCATCTGCTGCTTTGTTTTTCAAGTGGGTACTTGGTGTTTATAACCTGTACTGAGCATTCAGTGAAGGTAAATTAAACAGTTTAACAATGGTAATGAAAAATAATAAGCCTTCTCAAGTTGGAATTTACGTCATTGTACTATATACTCTACATACAGTGGACGTTTCTGTACTACGTGTACAGCAGGTATAAATGAAAATGAAATTAATAAGTGGGGATGGGAGAGAATAGGATAGTAAAGAGAGAGCAGTATTTGAGAGGAGAAGAGAAGATATGGAAAACAGAGTGAGATAAGATGCGAGGACAGAAGAGTAAAGCCATATTGATCACCCTGTGAGACCGTGTGTGGTTTAATGGTTTTACTTTGACAGCTGGAGGGAAATCTGCAATGCTTAGAAGATGTTCTCGCTCTACCTACTCACACACATACAGTATGCAGTCCATACTGTAAAAATACACTCTATCTGTCTCTCTACGAGCTGACTTCAGATCAGTAAACTCCCGTTCTGTGTTTAGTTTAGTGGATTGCATTGTTCCGCATCGCCTACTGGAGCTATATGACTGCAGTCTAGTGGTCATTCTAAAATCACCCTAAGCCCTACTGCTGTGCAGTGAACGTGCTTGATTTCTGACTTGGAAACCAAAGCTAATTTACAGATTTACAGGGATTTTTTTGTGTTAATTTAATGATTTAAAGACCTTGGATAAATAGTAGATGCAACCCCTTTTACTGGGAAAGCTCATAGTTACAAGCATGTGATATGTTTTCATTGTATAAATCATAATTAATGGAAAATTTACTTCTTTTTTTTGTATGGGTCTACTATCAGGGAATATAAAAGGGAAAGGATTCAAAGAGATATTTCTCAAATATTGCTCAATAAAACAAACCTAATATTAATGCACAATACTGTATATGTATGTTATCCTTCAAGCCAGGCCAAGTATTAAAATAGCTGCTATTATGGCTGATACACTGTTACCCAGATGTTTTTATCAACACACATCTCTTTTTTTCAATAATCCAGTGTTGGTCAGGCTCTACTACAAATGCATGTTCAAAGAATAACTTGCAATCCTTATGCTTCTTGAAAGTGAGATGGCACATGAAAGGACATGTCAAAGGCCATATGATTGGTGCCAGCCAATAACACACAATATGTTAATGCACTTAATTTCCTATTCCCAACTTTGCTTCTATTAAAAATGCAAAACATGTTGTGTAGACTAACTAATTGACCGGCTAATGGAAGGAGATGGTACTGGTCTGATGCCATTAACAGAGTTTACCAACTGTAGAAGAGGTCTTGTAATTAGAGCTTCATTGCATCAGAGTTTTCATTTTTCCTCATGTTCTGTTTGTAATAACATTTGAACTGAAAAATGATTTACTCACACAAATCCCAAATGCAGACAGCACAAACAAAGAGAATCACCAGACAAGGTGAGGTTAGCCGACTTCCTCATCTTGTGGTCCACCTTCTGTAGTTGAAAAAGCCTTTTGAGTAGTGATGTGGAGCTGAGTGACATCGATCAACAGGTTCACTTCTCTCCATTAGGGAGATAATCCCTACTATTACCAGGGTTGACCTTTCAGTTGCGGTCATTTAAAGCTGCAAGAGTATGCACAAAACATGGACACTTCTTGCACCTAAGAGCATCTCAAAGGTCAGAGGGTGTCACAGGAGCACAAATCATTCATGTTTTTTCTCTCTTTTTCTCTTAGAACCTGCTGGTAAACCATGGATGAAGAGTGAGAGGAAAAGGGTAAAACAGTTACTTGACAAAGACTTTTACTTTGGCACTAAGAGCAGCGCTTGTCAAATTCCTGCTTTGAATTACAAGAAAGTTGATTTGCTGTTAGCATGCCTTGTTTTTATAGCATTCTTATTATTCTATTTATCTGCAAAATCATCTGGTAAATCTACTCTCTTATTCTGCACTAGTAAATTCTACAGGGCAGCTTTTGGAAAGAAAAAAAGTGTTTTTGTGTGTTAGGTGCATGGTCTGAGTCAGCGCACTTTTCATTTTAATCATTCAAATGGTCGGCAGAAAGTATTTCTAAGATTGACTTGTAAAGATGCATTCAGGGTCACTCCACCATCAGCTGAATGTGTAATTCAGTTTACGTCCAAGCCTCTGCTACTTTTATACAGATCTAAAGGAAGAAAAGCATTTCAAGTTTGAGCTGAATCACTTGCATAGGTACCGTCCTTGTTTTGCTGTTTAGCTAAAAGAAAGAACTGATTGAGATATATTGCTTGAGTTTAATGGTTTTATATATTTTCTAACAGTGCAGGAATAAGCTCAGGTAATCCTGGCCATAACTTTAATTCATCATACCTGTGATGTATTATATGATTTTATTAAACTATTCTGATCTTGATCATGTCTTTAGTTTTTTTTTCCTTTATCCCCCTTGAATTAGAATATATGCTATTAAATTATTTGTTGTGTTTCTTATAGTTGTAATGCCCAGAAAGTTTTATTTTTACTGAGTAATTAATCACCTCCTCAGAATAAATCAAACCACTATCCTTTCAGAGCAACTTTCCCACTGAAATAATAATGCTTCACAAAACAAAAATGTAATGAGTCATATGTACTTCTCTTATTATATCCATGGTAGCAGCTTTAACTACAGTATAAGATTTTTAGAAGCATGAGGAATCCAATTCTTGAGATTTGACACCATCTGAAACTGTCTGACAAAGAGGAAGTCTAATTATGGAGAAAAATACACCTGTAGGTTTTGCTGGATTCTGGTTAATAGAAATGCACTGGGAGGACATAGTGCCACGTGGCATTCAGTGCCAACAGCCAGGCCTTAATCCAAGTTTAACCGAACATCCAGAAAATTTGCAAAATAAAAGGCAAATGAATGCATGTTTTAATTCTCTGCTGTCATGGGAATATTAGAAGTTGGGTGCATCAAGACGAACAGCTGGTGGCACTAATCCTCCCGTCTGTGCCATTAAACGATTGCAGAAGAAAGGGACTCAGTGAGATCATGTGATTAAAAGAGCTCCAGTCAAATTGTGTAAAACAATGTAGAAAACACAGTAAAAATATGGTATTCGTGTTTTCTTCGTAGAGGAAGGTCACTAGTTCAAATTCGGGCAGGGAAGGTTTGTACAATGGCATTATAGGCTTGACTGAGAGGCCAGGCCTCTCTAAAGTTACAGATTACATTAAAATCATTCTTCTGATGGAGTTAGAGGAAATCCTAAAATTTTTCCAAAAAGTAACTTAGTGCTTTTACTGTGAAAATACGTGGCATAACAGAACAACAGTATGTTTCACTATTCAAAGTACTATTACTTTCCATTTAATGTCTCTAGACATAATCCCTATGTTCATAAATAATTTAAAAATAATGACATGTCAAAAGCAAAACATTTTGTTTGTTCATAACTGTCTAACCATATGTCTACAATTAACTTTAAAAATATGTTTTCCTTAGAATTGCACCATAAATACAGAGATATTTTCTATTATCTCTTGGACTTTGACATGATAAACAATTTATCATGTCATTTATGATTTGTTCTTACCTCCACAACTGAAAACTCTTCCCATGCTTTTCTCCTTAAGTAAGAAAATAAATATCAAATGTGACATTAACTAATGAAACATTTTGGTGATCTGAAGGAGATCTGACTTGTCTTTGATGAAATATAGATCATCATAAGATTGTATCCAACCTAACCTAGCATACCAGATCTTGTTTTGCAGTATACTTTCAAAAAAGTTGCATATGAAGTTCACAGCTGTGATTTACCACATTATTCATATAAAAAGTAAATAAAGTATTTTTAGAGGAATGAAATGTATCTCAAATTATGAAATGCAAATAAAACAAAATACAATCACACAAATAATACAATTCTTGCTCTATGCTAGCAACAATACAAAAAAAATAAACAGGATGCTTACACTGTACTGTTGAGAGGAAATCCCCTGACGGTTGAACTTCTGTAAAGACACTGTTTTACCTAAAAAGTCAATCAATGATGCCGCCCTCTACGTGGGTCACTGTGTTTTTTTCTCATCTGGAAGAATCTGCAAGTTATGTGAGGATTATGTTCTTGGATTTTTCAAGTGGATCATTCAATACCTTTCAACCAATCATCTTTAGAGACAAACTGAAAGGGATGGGGGTTGACCCATCATTTATTAATCTGGCTCCATTCCTGTACACACTGTACACAGCAGGCTTCCAAGTACAATGTGTTGCCACATTCAGAATTACTCTGATGATACTGTAAATGTCGCATGTATCAGGAATGGTAACGAAGAGGACTGATAAAATCCTTCAGCAACTGGAGTCACAAAAACTGCCTCCTACTGAACGCCTCTAGAACCAAGGCGCTTGTATTGAATTTTCGCAGGTCTAAAGCCTCTCCTCATCCAGTCAGCATTGTGTTGACATTGAAGTGGTGACAGCCTACAAATATCTAGGTGTGCACCTGGACAATAGGTTGGACTGGTCACTTCACACAGATGTGCAATAACTACAGTAGCACGTGTGATGTTTTATGCTGCAGTTTGCTAGGGAGACAGCATAAAGAAGAAGGATGCAAGGCAGCTGGATAAACTGGTGCAGAAAGCTTGTTCAGTGACTGGAATGAGGTTAGGCTCAGTAGAGGCTGTGGTGGAGAAATGCGCTCAGAAAAAGATAAAGACCATTCTACAATACACCGACCATCAACACAACATCCTGATAAACCAGAGAAGTAACTGCAGTGGACGACTCACCTCACTGTGTTGCAGGACTGAAAGATACACAAGATCCCTCATCCCCGCTCTACAAGACCTTACCCTAATAGCAGATGATTACGTACTACTTTCATTATCCATCCATCCACGAGACTACTTACATTTTTATTTGGGGACTAATAAAGTTTATCTTATCTTGAATTCAGACTTTTAGCTCCCAGAAAATAAAATGGCAATGACTAGGAGTATAGACTGTCATCAGACCTGAGCTAGAATTTAATGAAATAATTTAGTTTAAACTAAAGGAAAACATTCATTCAACATAGATAAGACAGGAAATGTACGGATTTCGTGACTTTTGCAGGTGGAAATATCCACGTTCAGTGTACCCAGGTGTGCAATAATGGACTTGATTGACTTAATGTAACATGTTTGACTCAAGTGGCCACGTTTTCTCTGAGTTGTAGCTTGAAATCCTATAGTGAGGCTTTGTTAATTAGCCTGGAATGCAGAGCAAGGCTGGCAATGCTCTGCTGCTATGCACCTCACTGTCAAACAGTCGCACACAAATGCACGCACATTTGGGCACTAGCGGCCGATCTTAATAAAAGAAATGACACAGGGGTGGAGGAGGGTGGGTGGAAAAGCGTTCACGCAGTTGTTGCTACGGTAACAGCAGTGAGCGGGTGCTAGGAGCTGGAAGGCAGCAGGTTAGAAAAGAGAAGTGAGGAAGACGACATTCGGTGCATTCAAATGCGTCCTCGCTCTGTCCCTGTTGATCCCGTGTCATACCCAATTACCACTGCAACGAGGAGAAGGAGGGAGTGCCGAGCGAGAGGATGCTGGGGCCTCAGGTGGGAGTTGAACAGAGAACACAGAAAAAGAAAGAGGAGTATTCTGGTGTCTGCTTGAACCTTTCACTGAGATGCTGCACGTGCCTATGCCAAGGTAAACACCCACGCCTGTCATTTCATGTCTCCAATGGGAAGGTTGCAGAAATCTTATCTGCAGCTTAGAGAGAATGTGTGCAAGACAGGTCAAGATTACAGCGTGTGACAACTCTGTAAAGATGCAGCAGTGTGTGGAAAGTGTATGGACTCGACAGTGAGGAGTTACATTTGTCCTTGTAGCTTGTAATGCTGAGACAAGTTTCTTTTGTGAGTGTGCATTGTGCAGTAATGATATGTTTGTGTTTGACACTGCAGTTCACCAAGAAACAGGATTATTACACATTTCAGTCATCATGACAATGTACTGCTCAGATCAGATTGTTTGTAGGGTTTAAAGCAGGACAGTGGTTTGATCCCAAGCTCCTCCTGCCTGAGAGTCTTTGAGCAAAACAGATGATAGTACCGCTGGTGTGTTTGCACAATAAAACACATTGTACAGTTACTACTGTGAAAAAAACACAAGCCACCATGAAACCGCTGACATGTGGAAGCTGAAGTGTTGAGGCCCCATGAGGGTCAGAGCTGCTTGATTTGGCCTGTTGGTAAACTATTCTAATAACAACTGAAATGTCTGGAGAACAAAAGTAGAAAATAACACAGCTGCCGATTGTGTTGCTTGTTGCCTATTTAACACAATGAACCAGTAAAAAAATATTGAAAATGCTATACTAATTGTTTATCCCGTCACACACACACACACACACACACACACATGAAACACACACTTATTTGCAGCTGCCACAAGGGAAATCAGCGAGCCTCTCTTATCTCTTTCCTTATTCAGATTATCAGAAACACTGACATCTATTAGCCCGACGCTCCATCTGTCTGTGCGTGCGCTGAGCTTTTCAGAGGCCGTCTTCACTACATTGCTCCTCCGATTAAAGACCCCCATCTCTTTTAATGCCATTAAAGGATGAGAAAATGAGAGAATGCGGCTGAGAGGATGAGAGCAAAGAAGAAAAACAGGCCAGGAAGAGAATGGTCTGCTTAACCTCTGCGGTCTGACGGAGCAGGCGAACGCACAGCGAGAGAAGGATTTAATCCCTCTGTAGTAGCCCGGATTAGTCCTGCGATTTATCATTGCCTCGCTGTTCTCTCTGGGCCTTACTGTCATTTTCTTTCCTCTCTCTTGCCTTTCTTCATCCCTTCTTTCTCTTGGTAATGCGTCTGGTACTGAGTGGCTAAATGCCATTTAATGTGTTGACCTCCCTTTATCTGCCTATTGTCATTACTCTTTCTTATGGACAAAGGGCTCCTATAGTGAAGTTTCCATGGAGCTTAAATGGAACTGACATCGGTGTGTGTGTGTGTTGGTGTAGATGTGTGGTGCACTTACTTTTATATAATATAAATTCTCTTCAGCACTTTGTTGTAAAAAAAGAAAGAAAGACGTCTGTACCAGCACAGTAGCAGTAAACAGAACAGACTTGTGCAAATCTAAATCTCCTAATATTGAAATTAAAATTAAGAGATACAATTAAATCCCAGGATAAATGTTTATGTACTGTAGAATAGTCAGCATTAGTAGTATGTATGTTATTCATGTATGTTACTTATGCATGATGCAGCACTCCTCTTGACTGACTGGACCATCAGGGACAAATGTACCCATCTGGTGTGACCTGTAATTGCAGCTCAGTTCCTGGGCAGTGCAGGTTTTGGAAATCTTGGAACACCCGGTGACATGCGTCATTCCCTCAAGGCCGTCAGAATCTTTTCGGCGGTGTCCGAGTTGACGTAAGTGACAGACAGACAGACGAATGAACGGAGATCGATCTTCAGTCCGCCATCCTTGTTAAATTTTAACAAACTGACTACCACTCACCCGCTGTCAAAATGTTTGCTCTCTGAGCCACTGTCAGCTGGCTCACATTAAATGGCGTCTGCCTTGTTAGGAAAAAAAATCGGACTTGCTGCCTCCTTATTAAATGTAGTGTTTTTAGGTAGAATAATGGATAGAAAACTGGCAAATGTACCATCCACCAGCCTTGTTAAAGCAGGACACATCTTTCTGCTGAGCACTTCTAGGTTAAGGGACAATTTCCATTTGGTTTCCAAACCCAGACTGCAATTCAATGTTTCGGCCAAATCAATAATTTGTTTATGAATTCACTCAATATTTGAGTGAATTTTAATAATAAAACTAGAAATGTGTTTCATGATTTCTTTTGCAGACAGATAGTTGCATCAGCTACCGGCCACATCACAGACCATCAAGATTAGTGCCGGTGCTGGAACCCAAACAACTGCCTCAGATGACCAGAGGAAGTGGCTAGTTACTGTATATTTTCACATTGATTTCAGCAGGTTGATTTTGTATATGTCTCGTGACATTTTTTGTGTTGCTCTGAATAAAACTCCACTTTCCTCCATTAAGGCTTAGAAACAATCAAATGGAACATCATGCACTGCAACTCCTCCACATCAGGAAAGAAACAGGAAAATTGAAAAGCAGTCTCTCCTGATTCAGTTGCAATCCATCTCATTATCCATCTCCCTGTCTCTGAGGACCTAGTGGATCCTATTTTATGAGCCTGCTACCTTCTGACGCTGGTGTCAAGTAGAATTTGGAAGAAAGCACTGAGGCACTTACAGGTCCCTGCAATACAGTCTGACACATTTGACCACATTGTACACTGTCATTCTATAGATGTTGTCTTCATATAGGACACGCTGTTTGTATTTATATATAGTTTCTACAAGAAGCATGCTCCTAAAAGGTAAACGTGTGTGTGTGAGTCATTACAAGACATCATTTCACTTTTAGTTTCATCGTGTTATTCTCTCTCTCGCTAATGGACTAAATCCAAACTAAACTTAAACTAAGGACTTTAGATAAACTTTTATCTCTTTCATTCACCTCAGAATGTTACTACATGGATAAAACATGGGGGCAACACCAACTAGGAGGGATAACTCTGTGGTCAAGAGAAGTCTGTCCAAAACTTCTGTGTCTCTGCAGTTATCGATTTCATTATTTTAGTAAGAGTGTGAAACCTTGCTGCGCTGACTCTCACTCTCACTCCTCCAACCATATCAAACCCAGTTCTGAAGTTCAGTTCAGTGATTTTTCTTTAGCTCTCCTCCATCAGATACAATAATAAAGTCTTCATTCATTGTCTATGAATCCCAAGGTTTGTGATTCAACTCCTGGTTCACCCCAGGTCATGGCCACATGTGAAGTGTCCCTGGACCTGAGACAGAACCCTGAATCCTGAAACTCTAAAAGGGGAATGATAAAGCGTCTATTATTAGTATTGTTTTTACTTGTTATTCTCATTGTACCTGATGAGTACATAGACTCATTAGTCTATTAGTGTCACATTCCACATCAACTGACCAAATAGGCAGCACAAAGCTCTTTTGGTATTTGATCTGATGCTTTAGTTGGTGTCGTCCTCATGTTTGATCCATACAGTCTGATGCAGAAGTGATGTTTTTCTATGTAACACAGACAACACAGTCTAATCTATGTTCAATCCCCATTAAGGAGCATTAGCAAATGTTCAGTGTCAAATTTCCATCACTGTATGTCTCGCCTCACTGGGCACAACAAAACCCTGCATCCTCTGCAGACAGCTGATCATGACTGCACGCACTTTATCTGCGTGAGCTGCACAGTCCTAAATAGAATCAGACATGGTCGAACGGGGCGGGTCCGAACTGGAGCATGTTTAAAAAGGAGCCATGTAGTGATATTGATGTCCCCGGAGATGCTGTCAGCTCCTGGGTGTCACTTTACTTTTACGGATACATTCTTCCTTAGCAACATTGAGGAAGAATTCCCAAATGACTCTAGATCACCAAATCTTCTAGTGAATGAGAAACAGAATGGCATGGTCACCTCTCTGAAAGCAAACAGAAGGTAACAGAAAATATGAAGTAGGTGTAAAATGGAAAAAGCTGAACACTGCTAACATTACTGAGACTCTGTGTGGATACTAGACTGTGAGAGTGCTGCAAAAATAGACACAGCTCTCATTATGAGCACTGGATGCGGCCGGATGGCCAAAGTTTTAATGATGTTACCTTTGATCTTAAAATGTGTCTTTAGCTTCTCTTGCCCTTCAATTTATTGTGAACTCTGTTAAATGTGATTAAAACCCAGAACTAACTCTGACCCTGAGAATCTATCTAACATATTGCTTATTACCCACACTGAGCCGTGGGACCAGTTTAATATATTGCTTGATGTTTCTCAGCCAGCAAAAGGTGTCCGGGAAAATAAAATCTGATGTCATACTTGTTGCTAAGAGCAACCGCACAGATGTATTAAATGAAAGTGTCGGCCAGAAGCCTTGACATCTCTAGTCATTAATTCTTTTGAAAAAGTGATGAGGTGAATGCAGCAAGTAGGAGGAGATGAACAGTTTGTGACAGCGCAAATGAACACGCACTCTACAGCACTGTATATCATCCATGGAACATTTTAGATTTTTATGTTTATGTAAAATGTATTTCTGTTGTGTGTTTAAATGCCAACGAATGACCTCAGTAAAGACTCGTTTTTATCTGTTGGTGCTGTAGTGTGTGGCGTCTGTGGGATTTACTGTCACATATATGATTTAAAAAAGTGTTAAATCACATATATGATTTAAAGTGCAGTGTTATACAGTTGATCCTCCGATTAACTGTGCTGTTGCTTCCGCACTAAACTTATTTTTTGCTTAAACCCAAACCCAACTTTTTAGTTCCTGGCTCCAGTACGGTGCAGTTTCAACAGACGTCTGCTGCTGTGTCACGGCTCTTTCGAGCAACGACTTCTGTGGGTCATACAAGAGCACAGAGACACACGATGTATGTGGTCTTTTAGGTTGGAGGACTTGCTGACTGCTGTAGTAGATCCCACTTTGACTTTCTTAAACTCTTATCTGCTAGAAAGTACCTTCATATATTGCTTAATTGTTTCTTCCAAATATATTGCAGTGGTATGATAATCCCGAGTGAGGATATAACACACGATGTCTCCCACTTTATAATAGTCCTTATATGAATTAGGTTCTATTGAAGTGCTGCATTAGATTAGTTATCTTGGGAAATTCTGTCCATAATATTTTTATTATCAGAACAAACCTACTTATTATTATATATCATAAATTGGATAGCTGCATCAAATTTAACAAGAGGATAGTGGAATATAATCTCTGCTTATCTGCACCCTAAAAATCCATTATTAACAAGGAGCCAGGAGCCAAAACATCTATTTATTAGGTACCAGCCAGTCTCATCCTCCCTCAAACTGCCCCCTGGACATGTCATTATTTACCCAATTATTACAAGACTGCATTTTTTATGCTGCCATACCCACAGCTTTGGAACCAAACTCTATTTAATGATGTATGACAGTGTCTGGTTTGCTTCCACCTATAGTCCCAATTGGCAGAGAAGTACTTGACACAGCACCAAGAGGAAAAACACTCCTGCTCATCTGTCTCAGTCAATCCCTAGTGTTTTAGACTCTACGTCAGTTTTTCTGTATATGTGTCGTTGTGAGTAGGATATATACAATATCACACATGTAAGAGCACAGGAGAGCATCGGTGTGTTTAGTTTTTATATATGTTCTCTCTTATTGTTGGATTCTGCTCTGGAAAAAGTCAGACACACACTCACACAAAGCTCTAGGTATGAATAAATATTTCAGACTAGGTCCTGGTCTAGTCAAACGGTTAACCATGGTGGACTTTACTTTGTTAAAGTCCCATTTTAGACAAATATGCAGAATTAGGTTTGTGGAATAAGAAGCCCTCTGGGAAGAATGGCTCTGCGATTTCTACTCTGGCCTTCTAAATTTGTGTGGGCCGGCTTAATTGGGGCTAAGTCGTATCAAAACCTTGTAGTATTTTTCTAGCCTAACAAGAGGTTGCTATGGCAACATGCCAGTAGGTAACAGAGGTCTAAAACACAATTGGAGAAATGAGAAAATATCTTTCAAGCTGGAGACACCAGACCGACTTCCAAAACTGGCTAATGAGCATCCAGTTTGATCTTGTTTGTCAACACGTGGAAAGAGTGGTTATAAAATGTTGAGTTGAGTAATGTAAAGTCTGATAAGGCGGCTAAATAAATCACAGTTTTCCTCCAAAAAGCATCGTATATAAATGTGTTTTACCTTTATTCTGAAATGGCGTCCGGACTCTTATTTAAATTTAAACATCAAGTGTTTAACGTGGAGCAGCATCATCCTCTCTAACTGTGATAATAAGAAAACTGTATAGAAACTAAATAATTGCTTCTGCACTTGTAGTTTTTCAGGTTAAAGCTGCAAACATAAATTTGAAGAGAACTCTTCCATTAGTTGTACTGCAACGTCTTACAGCTAAGCCCATCACATAATCCTGCAAAACTAACCAGATAATTTCGAGCTTCGACACACGGTGGAGGAATGCAATTTTGTCCTGGACAACGTTATTGAGTCAGAAGTAAAGAAATATATTGGTTTTTGACTCAGAGGCTCAGACTTGCCAAACATCATATTGCACTTCATGGTTAGATCTTGCAGCCCATATCGGATCTGTAGGCAAACAAACTTCACTGCAAAGCTTTAAAGCAATCTGAGCAATAACAGTGCAACGTTTTTCTCCGTGTTGCTGTGCGCAGTGGAGCGGTCTAAAATATAACTTTTACAATCCTTTATCAGCACTTTCTTGAATGACTAAACATTAGGGAGCTGCATTCACACACACACACACTCAACATATGTGGTGTTTTCACTCAAATCTGTGATTTTCTATTGTTTCTTTACTTTATAGAAGAATTTTTAATATGAAGAAAAGTTGTGAAAATCCAAATCAGTTTTTTCATAATATATAAACTGTAGAGGTGCACGAATAATCATAATTCATGAATTATGGCTTTTTAGCAAGAATTTGTCTTCAGTTTCAATGCTGTAGAAAATGTAGAAAATGCTCTAACAATATAAAAAATGTCAAGCTTTAGTGTTGATCTATCAGAGTGTAAGAGTAAATACTGGAAACACACAAAACACTTGTGTATTTCACATTTAGGAAGCCTTCAAGGAGTAAGTGCCTCAATAAGCCAGAAAGCAATACAGCCACAAAACATTACGTTTGAGGAAGTGGCACGATTCAAAATTCTGTCTCCATTACATTTCTGACTTTATTTGTATGTAGAACAATTGCACAATGCACCCATGCACATACAGCAGTTCTGAGGAGGAAACTGAAAAACATCCACCCAGCTCCACAGTAGAGACCGATGTGATGGATTCACACATGGTGAGATGTGGAAACGATAGATGGCAGCCTTTGCTTCAGTTTGCAGCTCACACTGACTAACACCATGCCGTGACTTGCAGTGTGATGCTCACTGAGCTATGGTTCTATACTTTTTTATTTCACAGTTGAAACATTCACGCTTTAAAAAGTCACAGTTGGAATCTGGACAAAGACAGAAAACTGAACATTTAAAAAGGAATTAAAGTCTTTAACCTCAAGAAAAAAAGGATGTGGATTCAGGCAAAGCTGCTTAACCAAAATGATTAACCATCCCAGACTACTGTACACACGGCAACTAAAAGGCAGACTCGAGGCAGCAGGAAGATAATAAATCACATACGGTTAAATTCCATGAAGAAATTACTTAAAATCAAACCTTGACTCTCAGTTGATCTACTTTGAATTCAGCTTTTTGTCCATGTTGCTTTTAACCATGTAGCATCTTGGTGTTGCAGGATCTGATCATCACTCATTTCTCCTTTCCTCTACATATTAGTCATACTGACCTAACAGGCACTGAAATTGTGCCTAGGGCTGCCAAAGAGGCGAGGATAGAGTGGTGGAGAGGAGTGGGTGGGGGGTAGAGAAAGACAGAAAGAGAGAAGTAGAGGACAGCAGAGAGACGTGGAGTTGAAGAGGAGACAGGGGAATAGATGAGAGCGGGGACAACTTACACAAGTGAGCAGAGGAGGTGTAGAAAAGAGGCAAGAGCAACGTGTGAAATGGGGTCAAAAATAAAGAAAGAGGGAAAGAGGTAAAAAAAAACAGGAAATAAAGTGCTACAAAAGAGAGTGCAGAAGAAAGAACTGAAGAAAAGGAAGATGAAGACAACAACAAAGAGGGAATCTAACAGAAGAGATGGCAGAAGCTGCAAGAGGTTCCACAAGAAAAAGGATGAGTAGGAGGGAGGTGCATGGGAATATAATGAATGTGCAGAATGGTAGGAAATATGAATAAAGCATATGACAGAAGGGGCAAGGTAAAAACAAGAGAAGATGGGAAAAAAAAGGGGAGACGAAAACAGCAAGGTAAGGAAAAAGGAAGCAGAGGAGGTTCTGGAAAGAGACAGAGACACAGAAAAAGGTGCTGAAGAAAGAAAAAGAAGTGCGGACAACATGAGTGGGTGTGTGACAGGAGGTGGAGAAATGGCCGTTTGAAACATGCAAAGAGGCCAAGAAGTAAGAAAGAGAGGAACTAGGTAAGTATAGGAAGGAGATAACAGGGGTTCGAAAAACAAAGTGAAGGGGAAAAGAAAGGAAAGGAAATTAGGTCGAAAGAGAACGGAGAAGCTGCCGAGGTGAGCAGAGCAGATGCCAGCTATACAGCAGTGCTCCACTGATCTGTGTCTGTCATGCGCCGCATATGAAACACCAAGTGATGACCGCTGTGATTCAGTACTGCTGGCTACGAACCAGCCACTGGCCACTCTGTGTGTGTGTGTGTGTGTGTGTGTGTGTGAGAGACTCTCTATTCAGTGCAGAGGGCTCCTTTTAACAGCAGATTTGCTCTGACATGATTCATAATGACCTGCCTCCAGGGGGGGCACAAGGGACACACACGCACTGACAAACACTTTAAGTGCTTGGAGTCAACAAAATGAGATTAGAATTTTACATAAAATTTATATCCTGCAGGAATGTCAAATGTTACGTGTTCATGCACACACACACACACACACACTCGTTCCTTATTGACTTAAAAACATCATCACAGGTGCTTGATGCATGACTTGTGTGAAGCTCGATTTGTGTGTGTGCAGTCTGTGTGGCCATGGATGGCAATTGTGTATATTGAGGAGGAAATGCAGTGCTGTCATCTCCCATTCACATCTACAGCGGTGGACCCCGAGCCACCCAGCCAAGTAGCCACTAATGGAGGTCTGATTGACAGGTAGGGACACAAAGACCATCACTGTGACTCATGCTTCCAAATCTGTGTGTGTGTGTGTGTGTGTGTGTGAGACCTTTGTGGAAAAGGAGTCAGTGGCTTCAGGTAGAAATGAGACAAGATGACAACATGGGGTTGTGTCGTCATTACAGTACAGTCTGATATGGTTTGATGTAAACTTTAACAGTAGTTTGTATTGGTGCAGTACAGTATTTATTTTCAGGTGTTTTATTAAACTCTACAATGTATAAATAAACCAAAGAGAAAAGGTTTATGTAGTAAATAATAAAACCAGATCTGACTTAGTTGGAAATAGAAAAAAAAAATGAAATGCAAAACGCTGAACCTGTATTTCTGTATAGAGGGAAGCTAACAGGAATAATCCAAGCCAATCATAGCATATCTGCAGGGGGTTGATAACAGTTATTAAAACCATTGAGCCACTGAAACACTTTAAAGTCTTTTTGGCTCGCAGCAAAAACTTGACCAATGGAAATTCAAGAAACACATGAGAAAGCGTGAAGCAGAGCAGAACAAGGCCAGATGTGTCCTGCAGTAAGACCACCTACAACTTTCTCATAAGGCAGGTTCTGTTTACCTGTTTGAAACAACGACCACACATTTCCTGGTATTTTTCTTGTTACTACATCGTCTCTGGCTGCAGTTAATCTGTCAGCACCAGTGATTCATTTTAAACTCACATCGAACGTAAAAAATAAACAAACAAACATCAAGATTGCAAGAATTGCTCTTTTTTGAGGGGTGTGTTTCTTATTCCTCTGATTCAAGAGTCTAAGGGCAGAGGGTGGAGACAGGCTTGGTTGCACAGATTATAAAGCTCCTTGAGGCAAATGTGTGGCTTGATTAGATATATTCATCACTTAATGTGCCCAATAAGCGACTGGCAACACAATAACGAGCGAATTTAGTGGTCGGAAAAGGATAACTTGACCTTGCTGTGGCCATTTTTAGGCTGCGGTTGGAGCATGTTGCACGTCTGGCCACATCCTAATCAGTGATGTCACAGCAGGTGTTTCTAATCAGCAGTCCACTCACAACACCTGCTGTGGGAGCAGGAATTAAAGTTTGAGCCGACGCCGTCTGGCCTGCGTGGTTCTATTTTGATTTACCCCATATTCTTCAGTTTAGGTGGAGTTTCAGCCACATGAAAGAGGTACGGTGAAGCAGGATGTGGTGTATTATGTTGAGAAACTAGAAGTGTACAAAGGATATGTGCATTCTGCCAGAGTGACGGCTGGAATTACGATATTCATAATGCAACAAACCGATCGATTACTGAGACCACTGTGTCAAAAGTCTGAACACGAGAGCAGCAGCACTAGCAAGGTCACTTCTTTCATGCTGCCTTCCAGAGGCAGTAGAAGCGCATCAACCATCTTTTATTTACAAGACTCTGATGGTGGGTCTGGATGCAAGTATAAAGAGAAGATGTGAGTGTGTGGGCCAAAGCAGAAGGTAAGAATCCACAACAGAGGAGTGTTTTTTACTTGCTTGTGTAAAATATTCGGAGTGACTAAACACAAGCAGTGAGCAGCAACAGAAACTGGAGCTGCGAAGACTGAGGACGTGGAAAATGAAATCAAACAATGACTCTGCTAAATGAATTAATCTGATGAACCCTGAAGACCCTGTATTCTTCTGCATTCTTCAGCATATGAGCTGCAATTTTGCAAGTGCAGGAAATGTGAAGGGAGGTGAGCGTGAGAGCTCCGGGTTGAGTTCACAGGTTTGCTGTGCTGAGCGGTCTCCGCAGCGAGGGCACACAGCTACAGTAACTCGACCGTGCAGCCTGCCTAAAGCTAACTAAACTTTGTCACCCAGCACTTGAGTGAGTTTTTATCACTGTTTAAATTGTAATTCTTCCTTTTTAATTGCTGAGGGTGAGTTGAAAGGCTGTTTCCTGAAAGCAGTTCATACCAGAACAAACCTGGTAAAAGAATCAAGACACACCAAAGTAATAATTAGTACAGAAAGTATTTATCCGTCAATTAGCTAACTTTGTATGATATACTTACCTAAATGTATTTAAATGTAGATTTAAAGCACGGTGCACGATGTATTTAAGTAAATATCGGAGAACTCGGTGGCGACCTTGATGAGAGGCAGTCCCACAAATAAAGAGATCCTTATTGTCTGTACTCTCTTTTGGCACATTTTCATTTGAGAGACCTCAAAACAACCTTACTACCAGGGTTGCTCTGTGCTCTGTGTGTCTGTCTGTGTGTGTGTGTGTTGCCTGGTGTGATCTAACCACGTCCAGCTAGTGGTTACAGCTTTGAAGAGCAGCCTAATAATGCATCCTCTTGTTTGGGCCTTGCAGCTGCTGTTGTGTTTGTCTTGGCAGTCATCAGAGGTTGAGGACGGACGCAAAGCCGCGAGGTTGCCAGTGTCCCACTGTCACATAGTGTGTGTTTTTCTCTGTGTGGGAGTTTTACACCTCTGACTTGTCCAATTGCTGAATGGTCGGCGAGGGGTTGGCAGCAGAGTATGGCAGCCGTGTTGAGGCTTAGCATGAGGAATATTTATGTTTTACTTAAGACCACGGAGAAAAGTGCCAGTCACGACCATAAAAATGGAAAAAAGTAATTTTTTGGCCTTTTCCCAGTGTTCAAAAGTCCTGTGGCCTCACTTAAAAGTCATTCACTGTGCTGAACTTGTTAAGTCTGTCTAGGTGTTTCCTTCCATCTTTCCTTCTCACAGCCTTTTCCTACACGAAGTTAAGGGTCACTCTGGAGTAAATGAGAGCATTGTTCCAGAAGGGGAAGGCTGGCTTTGCGGAGAGGATTATCTGTTGGTGTTGAGCTCTGGGATTCAGTTGCTTCTGGCGTATGAGCCGCTCAACGTGCTGCATCACTAAGCTTGTTATTATTGTTTTGGGAGAAGGAGGAAAGTTCTGAGGGAGAGAGTGGATGAAAGAAGGAATGAGATGGACATGAAGTGGGGAAAAGGAGACGGGGTGGGGAAAAAACCTCAAAAGGAAAAAAGGTTTAAAGTACAATAAAGGAAGAATGTGTTTAAAGACAGTGTTAAAGTCCAAACCAAATCTTTAATGATTCACTATATTTGTAAGGAAGGACGAGCGTGAGTAACAGCAGAAGGACAAAAATTCACTGCATTTGCAGAAACCGTCTTTGGATGCAGCTTTTAATGCAGAGAACGGGGGGGAAAATGCTTGGATGTGCATTTTCCACAAACGAAACTGGGATGAGAAACCTGAGGAAAAAGCTCAGTTATCACCTCTTGAACAGCAGACCGCTGTAGACAGACACACAGTCTGACAGACGAGAACATGACTCCGTGAAGGGTGAAGTCCTCATAGAGATGCTGAGCCCTGCAGTCACTCCTCTGAGAAACAGTCTTCCTCAGAAACTAGTTTGAAGGACCAGACAACAGCCCCATGCTTAACCACACAAAAGCACTTTGCATATTGTACATTTTTATGTCTGTATCAGTTCAGTCTTTTCATGCATTTCTGAGAGGATTTTTTCTCCACTGTGATACACTGGCTCAAAGCAGGTACTTACACTCATGTAATTCAAGTGCACAGGTTATGTAGAGAGGATCTTACCACAAAAGATGATGAATACTGGTAAATTTGAACAGACAGAATGATGCACTCTAATCAACTTGTCTGCTCGTTGCATTTTTAAATGGTTACACATCTATTTTTAAATCTCTTGAACATATTCTATAGGAGTCTAGAGGTGTGTAGTTTGAGGTGTGAGTCTCACAAGGACCAATTTTCACAGATCTAACACATTAAAACTCCTGTGTGCTGAATCCACATAGCCTATATTCTCTATTTAGCCATATTTAGTTGATCAAGACGGTTACTATAAATGAGTTCTGAGGAGATTCTCCACAATGTTACACTGCCAAAAATATAATTTTTCAAAATTGGATTTAGTTACTTCACCTGTTATGATAATAAGCTGCATCTTAGAGTTCAGCGATGTTGACAGCTCAGTCAGAAATTGCAGCTTTTCTCGATTTTTAACACAATAACAGACTTATAGAATAAATGCTTCCACAATCCTACTAAAAATAAAAAAGCAGCAGCAGTAACACATCTGAAGCTGAGACCAGTCACAAAAACACGACAGCGACATTTGTAAAAGTGTAAGCTAATGGTAACATAACACGATCCGTGTCTGTGGATCTAACAATATTTGATCTATTTGTCATGATTATAGGCTATGGGTTGGAATAAAGTGTTGAGGATTAAGAGCATGTAACAGCTGGTGATTTATTTTTGCTCCATTTAAAAAGCCAAAGAAATACTAATGGTTTTATGACATCTAAACTCGTATCTTGCAGGGTGGCCACCAATTAAACAACTGAAATAAATATTGAAAAATGTCACATCAAAATTCTTGTAACATAATTTATGTGCACTTAATGTTTGCTGGCTGGCTGAACTGCTGATTGATTCTTCCTCCCATTCTCCATCTCTCCCACTTGTCAGCGTTTTGACTACGGCTACTTCAGGTACTGTACTCTGCTGACACTGATGGTTGCACCATGCACATCCCATGCACTCAGGCTGAAAACTCAACCTGGCATTTTCCTGGAGCTGGATGGGAGACGGGGGGGAGAAGAGCACTCTTGTGCTGATAAATGGGTCCAGATTCATATCAAGGAACCCAGTGGCTGTAAAGTCATGGAATTAGTCAGAATCTACACACAATAGCATTGTTAAAGTCATTTAATCTAAGTGTACAGAGTTTTATTAATGGTAATACAACACAGGATGAGGCTGCTTATGTTTATTCTCTCTTATCATGTCCACCAGAGAGAAACTGTACATTTAGTTGGTGAAGAGCTACCAAAGCCCACAATTTTCCAAGGTTTCCCATATTATAGGTTTCCTATAATACATCTTTTAGTGTGGCAGGTGTGCTAACAATGGCAACTGTGTAAATTCTGCCCAGTTGCTTATAAAATAAAAGGGTCACCCAAATCCTGAGGGACATGAAATGTCTGTACCTGCCACAGGCCTTCACCTTGTTTGTTTCTTGTCATTGCTTTCTCTACTTCCGACTGCCCTCTCTCTCAGCCACCTGCCACATTCACATACCTGTACATCTGTCTGTCTCCCCCCGACCTCCCTCTCAGCCGCTCACTCACTAAGACCCTTTTACTTCCTGCTTCTGTTTTCGCCTTCTGTCTGGCCCGCCCTGCTCCGCCCACTCGCTCACCTGCTGCCAGATTGATCACACCTCTCCATCTTTGTCCATTGTTGCTGCTTTTGCAGAGTAAGATTTTTAAATTCATATATATATATTTTTCAGACTAGGATGTGTCCCTGTCTGCCCTTTTCTTCTCTCATACAAACTCTGAATAAAAACAACAGTTAGGACTTATACATACTTATACATAGCTCTCTATCATAGTCTCCTTGAACTGTTTTCTGCAATTTGTCCTGTTTGTACTCACCTTGAGATGTTTACCGCACATGACCCTCATCAGGGTGAAATGCTAGGTGAAACGAAGAAGACTCTTCTGTCAGCTCGTGTCATCAAGTTTCCACCACCTTGACAAATGAAGTAGTGATGGTACAGTCCCTCTAGAAGCCATTTTACCCACCACATATACTGTTGTTTAGCTGTTTGCTATGTGGTTGTGCTTATGGAGTCTTTTGTGTCGGTACCAAATGTTCTTCCCATCCATGTTGATATTTCAGTATAGACAAAAGTGGCTGAAAAGAAAAGAGGCTGAACAAGTAGATGACATGTCTAAGAACCCTTGTGCACTCCCTGTATAGGAGGGACTGGTAAAAATCCTAATGGTCTCATTAAATTAGCGCCTCAGAACGCAACTTAACCTTTTCTTACATGTGTCTCTGTAGTGATGTTGAGGAGTATTTTTTCCAGTCAGAATAAAATGAATCATAAATGGCAGTTATAATTGGCTTAATGTATTTGGGGGCATGTCTGCTCGATTGACATGTCTCTAACTGTAACACTTAGTTTTACCCAGCTTCCCCTTGTTGCTCTTTTTTTCCCACAGTGGGGGAAGTGGTATGAGTCATCTGTCTCTTTTCTCCTTCATCACTCTCTTTCATTTTTTTAAATTCTTTTTTATTCACTGAAACCCTCGTGTTAATCTCTTCTCCCCGTTTGGCGTGGGAGATGTCCTCACCCTACATCTCACATCATCTTCTCATTTTCTCCCTTATTTGCCAACATCACCCATCCATTTCTCCCTCCTTTTTCCTCCCATCCTATGTTCTTCCTCTTCCAGCCCAGTGTCTCTGTAGTGTTAATCACAGCATCGCCATCTCGCCACAGGGGAAATCTCCATCTCTGCCCATCACTTCATCTGGAATTAATGCAGGTTGTCAGAGAAGGATGGGAGATTCTGAGCTGCCAAGAATGGATATGAATGGATGATCAGGTCTCTGGTAGATGGAGACAGGAAGAAGTAAATAAATTCTTTATATTAAGAAGTTTGAATAGTGCTCTAGTAAAAAAAAAAAAAAAACTTGAAATCAGCTTTGTCGGTGTTTTACTGAACATGACGGTGTTAAATTCTTTAACATACTCATACCAACAGAATGAGGTCGGGTCTAGCTGGCATCTTGCTGCGACTGAGATAATTACAAAGGTCTCTTGAAAACCAAAATTGGCTCTGAGATAAGTTGTTTTATTGCTTCTCTAAATCCTTGTTTCTGGCTGAGAGCGCCACATATGTTTCCTAAAATCTACTGTGGAAGGAGCTGTGACGTTATTCACTCTCTAGATGTTTTGGTGTCTCCACATTAGGTCCTGTTTGTCTTGATGAACAACTTGAAAATGCGTAGCAGTGTAGCTGAAAACAGGTTTGCAATGAATTGGGAACTTGACCCTAAAGCATAGATCTCACTCTGTATCAGCAGTTTTTGCAAAAGCAACTGAAGAACTTGTGCGTGTGTGCAGACACACTCACCAAGTCGATGCTGTGCTGATGTCTTTATTTAGCACAGCTATGATATTTCAAGTTCTGTTCCCAGAAAGAAAAGAGACTTGGAGACAAACGATGATAGAGGAAAGAATTTAGAGGGAGACGAGGGCAGTCTGCTTCACTGGGTCACAACAGTTGTATTAGACAAGTCTCAGAGACTTGTTTATGTTTCCAAGACATGTCCTTGTGGTCTGGCCCACATAATGCAGTGTAAGGTGTATAAGGTGGCTGGAAAAAGAATTAACATGTTAGTTATTGAGCTTTAGAGATGCCATGTAGGCTTTAACCTGATTACACTTGGGTCAGGTTAGTTATTTTTCCCTGTTTACATCATAAAGAGACTTAGTTTTATCTTCAGTGTCTAAAGTGATCACGTTCCCCAAAAATCTCCAACAATTCAATCATTCATCATGAGTTGAAACTATGCAGTCTGACAAAATAAAGTGGACTTTTTATGTCCTGGTTTCACATGTGCCTGGAGTGATTCACCTCTCTTGTTCTTCCATTCTCCTCATTTAACGAAATGAATGTCCAAACATATAAACACAGGGGGGACATAGCAAAATACAGTACATTAGGATTCTGCTGATGCTGCAGCCTGTGCGGTATTGCTGCAGGCTGTAGCTTAAAGGCCTTGCTCGTTGCAGAGCCTGTCTGCCTGTCTGTAGCCCCAGCTGGCTAGAACTGAGCTTGACCCACATCATCAGATACAGAGGATGAATAATGAATGCGCAGGCAGCCAACTAGCCATCCGCAGAGACAGCCAGCCAACCTTTACGCACCTCAAGAGACCCGTCAACCCGCCATGCAGCTTGCCACCAAATCAGCAAACAAGCCTGTGGGTCAGAAACTCAGCCAGTCAGCCATGCAGCCTGCAAGACTTGAATTCAGCCAGCCAGCGACATAGGCTCTCATGTAGTCAGCCAGCCAACACAGTCCCATCATGACCCCTAATCATCATATATTTACGTTCTCTCCTCCCTGTGCTCCTCAACTCCCTTCTCACTTGTTAGTATGGTGACACCACCCACCCAACCAGAAATCCCGTTCTCTCTTCTCCTCGTCATCTTCCTCGTGTAAGAAAAACGGGAAGGCCTGTCAGAATAGTTTAGCTAGAATGCTGTTGTTTTCTCCGAGGCTTGGACAGGGTCAGCTGACCCCAACTGTGTATTTACTGTCAAAAAGGAGAATGGGGGGATTCATACCAGAAAGATCTAATATTGGCTGAGTGTTTGACAATTCTGCTTTCTTTTTTGATTGTTAGCTTCAAATTGCAAACCTCCAAGTTGCAGAACAGAAATCATACAGAGAGGAACAAATAGAAATGTACAGTGACAACACTGATCGATAAAACTTGAAAAGAAAAGAAAAAGAGTTCTGGAAGCTGAATTTGAGAGGAAAACATTGAACACTGATGTGCCGAGTCTTTCGTGTGCTAATTCCACCTGACGGTGTATATCAGCAGATGGTGTGTTGATCACTAAAGTTAGTCTTTTAGTGTTCAGTTCTTTAATAACATGAGTGTATTTGCTTTATGAAAACTCACAAGTTGAGCTACAGGGCTGAAGTATTTTAAGTTTGTAAAACTAAAAGTTTAAACCTAACCACAGTTCAGGCCTAACGTCTGCCTCTACTGTCTTCTTGGAGGCTTTGTGGCGTTTGAAGGAGGTAAAAACGAGCAGCAGAAGGTTGGAGTCGGTGCAGACAAGAGTCCTTCATGGACCCATGAAGGACTCTTGTCTGCACCGACTCCCTGTAGCTCAACTTGTGAGTTAGTTTTGCTAATCTAAAACATATAACCAAACTTAAATATAAGGATGAAACAAAGAATTTTTTGAGTTAGTCGATGAATCACTTCAGTCCCAGACACAGAACACGGCTTCAGATTATGGCTTTAAAGCTGTTATGTCGGAATTGAGGGCAACGTTATTGCAGTGATGGAAAAATAGCACACACGGTGCAAAAATGACTGCAGTAATTCTTTGTCCAATGTGCAATTGATTCTGTGCACCGGGCCATTCCGGGACGCTAACCCAAGCTGAAGTCAAGCACGTCCTGGTTAAATTGCATAAGAGGCTGAGCTGCCTTTTGGGCAAATTAAGTCCCTCTGTCGCCTTGCTGCTGACTGCCCCAATCCTTTACTGCCTTGTTCACACTGCATCCTCTTTCTCATTCTCCGTTTCTTTCCGTCTCTTGCCCTCCTTCCTGCAGTCTTTCCCTAACGCTCTCCGTCCCCTCCCTCCTTGTACAGTATGTACCCACACAGCTGAGCCGAGCCAAGCTGAGCTGGCCCGGCTCGCCTGCTCACCGTGATAGTAACAGCTTTAATAAAAACACCGTTTGGGGGATGAGAATTGAATTTCATACTTGGACGCACCGGCACTACATGTGTTTCTTTTTAATAGAGAAAGAAGAGTGAGCAGAGCGAGAGAGAGTGAGCGAGCGGCACAGAGCCACTCAGCCAAAAGAAGATAGGCCGAGGCTTTTCTCATTTCTTCTCACATTCTTGCTTCCTTAAGCTCAGCTGTGTGTTTGCTGTTCCATGGGGATCTTGGGGGACATCTGGCTTGTCAATCAGAGCATCACACCTTTTCAAGATAAGCCTGAGTGTTCAAGCATTTCAAAAACTGACTCTATATGTTTCCTCCATATCAGTTTTCCCTTTTTTTTTTTTTTTTTGCAAGACAATATGAGTCTCTCAGATCTTTTACAATTTTCCTCAATCGCAAAGACACGCTCTTAATAAAACGGGGACTCACCTTCTTAGCCCAGGAGAAACCACCTCCTGCAAATGTGTTAATGTTCCCATTGGTTTCAAAGGATTTGACATTCTATTTAAAACACACGTCAGCCAAAGACCCCAAACTTTATTGGATTAACTACAGTAGAAGCACTTAGGAACGTTAAATGTCTAGATTAGTCAAGCCCAGCTGCTCACCGTACATCTTGCAGGTCAACAATAATTTATGGACTGAGGAAACTCAACACAAAGACAGAAGAAAACTTCTTCGAAAATCTCTCAGTATTTTAACTTGTAATCTCAAAACTATGCAGGTGCCGAGTGCAGCAGGGATTGTTATTTCTAGTAAAATCACCTTGGCAGAAAAGAATCCAATCACTGCTGTGACGGGTTTGCTTTTCTTTTTTGCCTCATCCTAAAACTAACAAGGTTGAAGCGGTTTATACTGCCGCCTGTGTTTAATGTTGAGCTGTCCTGTGTGTGATGACTGGCTAAATATATTAGTTTGGCCATAAGTCGTGGTGTTTGAGGGGAAAAATCATGCAACGTTGCATGATTTTTAATATTTTAGTGTCAGAACGTTTCACAAACGGATGTCATTTTGTGCCGACATCTTCTGTTTCAGCCTGTGTTTTAACAATATGCTGCTACAGCGGACAGAAGCGTTTAAGCAAACAAGGGAAAACTGTAAATCAATAAAAAGGCATTCAGTTCTTATTCTTATAGCTCTTGTGTTGCTGCAAGAGATTTCAAGTCAGTCAGCACGGCTCGAAGATTCCTTGTTTTGGTTTATTCATCTACTGAAGCACCTCTATGCAGTAGGTGGTACTGATGAGATTTTTGGGAGATGCATAAACTACATGGTAAATGTTATTCAGCAATAAATAATATTTTAAAATCAGAATGTTGCAGATTACCAACTCCAACACCAGCTATTCTGTGCCAACTTCTTGCTGCTGAGGTGCACATACAGTAAGAGACTTGACTTCATAAATGTGAATGCTACTATCAACCTCAATCTGCTATCAACTCCTTCACATGTTTTGAATATAATTTGTTTTTTTTATAGCTCAGTAGTAAATTTATAAAGACAAGAGTTTTGTGAATAGTATCTGCAGCAAGAAGAAGACATACACCATCTGTCATAACTTAAAAAAAAGGAGACAATTGTTCCAATAAACAAAAACAAAAAAAATGATTTGTCTCCTCGTCATTCTGTGAAAAATCAATTTCCCAACCGTGTCTGGTGGGATAACTATGTGTCAAAATTGTTCACAAGCTCCATGGATGCTGCCACTGCCTGTGGTTGTAATATTAGCAGATGGAAAGCTCAATGCAGAGAGCTTGTATCGGTGCAGATGTATTTTCAACAGCGCAGCAAAAGCAAAGCCCCAGCAAATGAACTACTGCTTGAGAATGTCGTGCTAAACATTTCTCAAACATTAGACAAGATGTCAGCTAAACAAGGAGCTTAATCTCAGTTTGTATTAGTTTTGATAAAGGAGGATGTTTATTATAGAGTTACAGCTGAATAAGGCTTCGCCCCCGCTAAACAACCAAAAGGAACCAAAGCTCTGAGAGACCTGCTTCTGTCAGAGCTGGAAACCGAGTAACAAGCTGAAATGGGATCTAAATAAACATGATCTTGACCTCTGCCCTCTGTAACTGACCCAGTGTTGATTTCCTTACAACATCTGACCTCGGCTCACCGCGCTGAAGCTCTGCGTGGCCTCTGACACGTCGGTCAAGAAGCAACGGCTTACTCCGCTGTTGGTCCTGAAGGAGCTGCCCTCACATATCAGAAGAGGCTCAAACAAAACAGAACATCACATGACAAGATACAGTGTTTAATAAAAGGCTTCGGAGGCCTCCGCAACCATCTGCAGAGACTCGATAACAACACAATTTCAAATATTTACAGAAATTATAAAAAATTATACTGTAACGGTCTAAAGTTGCATTTAAAAAATATTATTTATAGTTGAAGGTGTAGTGTGTTGGATTATTTAAGTATTTCTTCTGGATTATTATGCTTTGAAGCATTCTTATTGTAATTTACTAACTATACCTGCAGTACTGGGCAGGGCATTGTGGAGCGTAGCAGAGCAGGGAGAGGAATAACTAGGAGGAGCAGAGTTGATTGATTTCAAGTCTCATTATTGGGAATAACAACCTGCACCTCGCAGTAGTGAGTTGTCTTATGTACAAATTCTGTATTTAATCTACAGTAGCTTGCTTAGCAGTAAATCACTGGTCGTACCACATTTGAGAGCCCCAGTGTTCAGCCAGTTATAACATCACTAGGATAATTTGACTAATTTTGCAATGTGGATACTTGAAAAAACAAAAAGTACAATATTACAGGACTCCTCTGGTTTATTAATCTACTAGAGTCAAACACTAGACTTGGTGCTTGTTAGTCTGTGGACACTTTCTAATTCCTGCTGCCACAGCCACATACTGTATCTTGTTGGTATCCATATTTAGAGGTTCACATCAGATACACACACATATATGTATATATATACTGAGTATCTCTGCCAATAAACAGAAAGTCTGATATTGTTGTTTGTACATGTTATGATTTCTGAGCTGCTAGCAGACTTTAAAAGTTACCTGAGACAGAACTAGGCCAAGGTAATGTAACTTTGAGGTGTGAAGCAGTAATTAGAGAACAGAGACAACCCTGCTTGTGCTCTTATTTTTTACAAGTATCAGTACCAGTAAGTATCACTATATGTACATGCAGTATTATCTATGATGCTTACACAGAAGGATTCTGGTTTAAAAATGAAAGCTGAAAGCCATAAACAAAGAACAAAATTGTGGTGCCATTAATCTTCATAGGTCTCATATTTGCTGTTACACATACAGTACAGGAGAAGGTGACAAAAGAAAATAGCTATGAGAGGGGAGGGGGTGTAAAAGAGAAATGACTAGTGTGTGTGTTTGTGTGTATTTCAGTGCATACTAGTCCTGAGTAGCAGGTTATCATGAGAGCATGCAGGCCTTAATAGAAAATGGCTGTGTTGTCTCCCATCTCATTTGAAATGTGGCGCAGGACGACAGTTTTTAAAGTTGCATGCCATCTCAGGCAGGAGAAAACCTCTTAGGAGATCCATACACACTCTCTCTCTCTCACACACACACACACACACATAAAAAGAGTCCTTTCATCGCTGACCAAGCTATCATGGGAAAAAAATGAATAAATGGATGAAATGTGGTATGATTTTGAGGATAAAAAATACCTGGGTGAAGAGGCAGACGAGAGGAGCAAGAGAGAGGCAGCGAGAGAAAAAGATTATGAGATATAAACAAGAATGACTGATTTTGAAAAGAGAGAAAGGAGAAAACTGGTGACAAATTGCAAATGCTCCCTGGCAGCTCTGACTGACAGTCCAATCATCTTGCTAGCACATCTTGAGGCGATGCCTGGCTGACTGTTATTAATTGAAATGTGATTGGAGGATGGTGGATGGTCGGGTGGAGGAGCAATTAATAACGCATTCACTCCTCTACTCTCCTCTCCACTCTCATCACCATTGATACTTCCAATGGTGACTAGAAATTAGAAAAGGAGGGAGAAATAATTGAAAAGGGATAACTCCGAAAGGAGAGCTGGGGGCGATTGATGGAATTGGGTAAGGGGATTAATTTGTGCAACAATTTAGGGGGCTGCCCAGGGGGGAATCTTTATTTTTTCTTTTTTTAATTCCTTGAGATTTTGTAATAGCCGAAATCTCACGAGTCACTTTCACTCATTGCATGTTCAGAGAAAATAGCAGAGAGAGAAAGTTGAGGTTCATTAAGTTTCTTCCTTCATCAAGCTTTAAATAGGCAGGTAGTGTTAGCAGATGTACTTATCCAGCTGAAGTCAGGTCCAGGCCGCAAAGTAAAATTAAGGTCATATCCGTCAGGTTCTTAGATGTTATTAGTCTTTACTTAAGTTTGGGTCTCGGCTACCTTCAAATGAGGCTCCTGCAAAATGTCATGAATTGTAGTTTTACTGTTAATTTTGGAAATGTGATCACAAATCATATTCAAAGAACAATATGCAAAATCATATCTTGTGCTTTAAGTGATTTACCAATAGTAACCTCCTTATAGCTTTTTCTTCCCCATTCATTTTCAGCTAAAGCAACCGTCTTATGCTAATCTTAACCATGTTGCAGATGCCACATGCTGTTATTTCAGAAAGCATGAATTGTAAAACCACTGGCACTGGATGACTTTGAATGGTTAGATTGACAGTGTTGTCTGATGACGGAGTTGGGAAATGTACACACTGTAATGTTGAAGCAGTGTTGGCAGCGGAGTGCTTCACCTAATCCTAATCTCTGACTGCCATTGCTATAAAGTTGTTTCCAAAAACAAATACATGCTTCTTGAAATAGTAACTGAAAAGATGAATGCATATTGGATTCTGTCTCTCACCTTACAGTATGTTTCATCTCCATTTAATCAGATCACAGACACAGCTTCTTCAGACTCAGTTCTCTTATGCATCATCTCAAGTGTGTGAAATGTATATTAGTATATATTGGTTTTGTCTGTACATCACCCCTGTTTCATTCTTTTGTGCTGAATCCAAAGGTCAGTGTTAGTGATGAGTGACATGTTATCGTGGTTTGGTACATTTATGAAGCTATAAATTAGCATTTTAACTAACATTGATATTTCAAAATGACTCCTCGTCTGTGATTAAACACTCTTCAAGCAGTTCAACGTGAACAATACATTAAATCAAATGTTCAGCCTGAATATGAGAACGTACATTGGTGGCTGCTGGGCACTACAAGATATTTGAGGCACAGCTTGTCCTTGAAACTAACCAAGACCCAGCTTTACAGATTATGGTTGACTTGGCTTTTGCAATAACAAACTATGATTGATTAAACCCCCAAATGACGTTTTTGTCATAGGCAGCACCAACAGCCACCCCCTTTTTTTCATCAATACAACAGCAGCACATGTCACTGCCGTTGGAAATGGGCAGCAATGGGCGCCTGTTCTTAGAAACTCGCGTTCATTGATTTATGTGGGCTGAAGAAATAGTTAAATTATTTAGTTCAATTATTTGTCCTTCATGCTATGTGAAGAACTTTAGAAACGAGAAGAACATTTAGATTTGCCTCGATTCGCCCGTTTGAAGCCTGATATGCGGGTTTGAAATCTGCTTTTTGGGGGCTGATTCCAAACATCAACATCGTTACATCATGCATCTTTGCAGCACTGCATGTTAAGACTGTGTTTAGCTGTGAGCACTGCAAAGTTTGTCCCACAATGTCACCTCCAACTGCAAGTGTCAGACACCGCTCGTCCACAACAGACTCGGGAACTGCAGTGCATCATAGCTTATATAAACTCAGCTTCAAATTCCTCAACAATTAAAGTTTCATTATATTTTCTACAGGTAACGTTGATGAGAACAGAGAGAGAGAGCTAACCTTGCCCTCAGTAACCCTTTTAAGGCACATCAGTTTATTAGAGGTAATTTTTTTCTCTTTGCAAACAAATCTTTTGTCAGTTTTACCCTGACATTCTCCCTCTTGCTGAGAGCACTTGTTCCATGTAGGCACACACAGAGAGATTACAAATGCCATCTCAATCAAATGACTCGTCTATTGAGCAAGGACTGCCATTATAAGTGAAGCTGCATCATTATGAACATCTGTAGTAAATGAAAAGCCTCTGAAAGGAGTTCAGCAGCACATGGAAAAGCTGTACAAAACTTGAGGTCTTAGCTCTGCCTGCGCAACCTTGGCCCTTTATATTCAGAAAAAACTTCCATTCAGAGACCTTTAGAATCTGAATATTATTTGAAAATGGTTCGAAAAACATGTGAAAGAATACATGGGAAAAAAAAAACTAATTTATAATGTGGCTCAGTGGGCACAGGCAGACGCTTTGCAGCATTTCAAAGTTTGTCTCTAACTTTTATAACCAAGTGACTATCTACACATGTATTGTAACTTAAGAGACTTGCAGTCAGAAGTCTCCATTAAGTGTTAACAGGAGAGGAAACTGTACAATATAGTCTGTGGCTACGACCAAGCAGCGAACAGGTCGACAGGTATAATTCGATTGATTTTTTGCTGTGAAAAGATTTTTCTCTAAATCTGAACATTAATATTAAAACAATACAATAAAACTTCAATAAACAATATTCAGGAAATGTGGTTTAGTGCTGGGCCTTCACCATTAATTCATATTAATATGAATTCCAGTAGGTCATAAACAAGCACCAAGATTACCTCCCGCTGAGAATGCAAGAACGCGTTTTCATCACTTGCTGAGCATCATTTTTCTACGTTGGAGGCAAATCGATACCTGCTTTACTGCCGCCGAACATTGCACAGCTCATAATTCAGTTTTAAAATGCTGCTAATATGAACTGAAAAGCAAATACTTTGCTTGTTTGAAACTATAACCTCGCTGTCAGATCTTCCCTGTTGCCAACAAGTACAGAGAAACACTGACAGAATGTTGGATTGAGGAAAATGTGCCAATGTCTCTAATGAGCAGACCCTATCTAATACTGTTTGCCCCCTGCAGTGGCTGATATGCTATTAAGAATGCACGGCAGGGTGCCTGTTCTGGATTAATCCCAGTGACTGACTGGAGGAAATCAATGAGCTAAATACAGCACTTTGGCCGGGACACAAGTGGACAAAATGTCCTGTTAGCAGAGGCCAAAGGGTGATTCTGTATCTGACTCTGTGTTATAGACCGTGGGACTAACTGAGCACCTCTTAGTTGTTTTTTTCTTTTTCGTTCTGTGTTACTGACGGTGATGATGTTAGTAATCTGTGTCATAGAATCCTCATTTCTAGAAATCTGGTAACAACTGTACAAATCTTAAAACTGTATCATTGTCTTTGTCTTGTTGCTTCTCAGACCTGTATTTTTATCAACCCGTTTCTCTCTCCCTCCTTCCTTCTTCCTCCTTCTCCTCCCTGTTCTTCTGTTTTGGTCTCCAACAACTCCTGAGGGAGAACTTGACTCTTCAGCACAATTTTTCATTATGTATGCTCTAACTTTGTCCATCTGTTGTGTGGTGCTGGGCAGATTCCATGCGTTCTGTTTATCAGCACACATATTTTTGGATTAGAAAAACAGGGTGCAGAGCAGCCATCCTGTAACGAAACATAAAAGTTACAGGTGGTCAAACCGAAACAGTCACTAAAACAAATAATATCTTAGTCATCCAGTTGTTAAAAAGGTATTGTGTTAGTGCAGTTTTAAGGTTTGGGGACCTTTTGTGGTCAGGGCTAAAAGAAACTTGGACTGCACTAAACAGTGTGACTGTTGTATTCCCCAGCAGAGTTTGCAGCTCAGCGTCACCTCACTTCAACCTTTTGTTTCTGGGAGTCAACAGTCATTGCTCGCATGACCACAGGAGGTCATGGTCAAGCAAACGTACACATGGATTGTTAACTCCTCACGTTATTGTCTTCTCTCTTCTCATCAGTCTTCTTTTCTCCTTTATCTCTCTTATATTATTTTAATTTGTATTTCCTGTTTCTTTCTCTCTCCCTTTTGTTTTTCACTCTCTCATGTTTCCTCGTCTTGTTCTCTCTCCTTGTACTTTCCTTTCAAGACATCCCTGTGCTGCCCAGCTTCTACCTTCTCTCTCCCTGTGCTCCTCCTCTACCTCCTGTTTTGTATCTGTCCTACGAACACCCCTCCTCTCTCTGCTCCCCCTCATCCCTCCATCTCCGCATCTCACCAGTCGTTTATGCCTCCTTGGTGAGCGCTATTACAGCATCACTTTGCATTTAGATAACCATCGCCTTGCCACTCCAAATTGGTCCTGATCAGGAGGAGGGGGATAAAAACGGGAGGAGGGAAGAAGGAAAGAATAAGAAGGGGAGGAGGCGATATCAAGGTCCAAGTCAAATTTGTCCCGGAGAAACACAGTAATTGCACATGTTGTCCTGCTGGAGGAAGATGCACAGGGAAATTTTGGGGGGAAATGCACACCAGCAATTATGATCAACAGTATTTTTTCTATTACAATTTCATTTTGCTGCTTCCCTGCTGTGTCATCCACAAGCATTCATTTTCCCCTGAATAGGTCCCATCGCCAACCCCAGAGTTTTATGCCAAAATGATTTGCCTTATGTTTCATGACAGAAACCACAGACCTGAACTGTGTGAGCTGTGAAATGTAGAATAATGAAACTTAATGCTTACCTTGTAGTAAAAGTGCTGTTGGTCACATTGTGCGGGAGCATTTTCCGGCATCATTTTGAACCAAATGCAACAGCATACAGTAAGTCCTTGCTGCTTTCAGCTGATGCACAGCAGACACATTTGTATGGATGCAACGCGACAACATGAGCAACATCCATCACCGGGTGCAGCTACAGTTACAATACCATCACTTCAAATGAATTCCTTCCAGGTCAGATTTCCAAATGAGCTGTTTATCTGATGACGTTAGTGTTTACGTGCATCAGAGCGTGTAATTGGTAAATAAATGTCAAGAAAAATGATTTAGACTTTCTTGGAGATGCACTGGTGTTATTTACACTTAGTGAGCCACAAGAATAAGATGTATTTATAATCCAGCAGCAATATGTCAGCGCTAGTTTTTAAAACTGTAACATAAATGATGAAAATGTAATTATCAGGTGTTTGAATCAGAGGACGGCAATGTCAAGAAGAAAAGCACTGAAATGCTTTGAGCGTATGACTTGATATGGAATATCTATAAAAGCCGCAATTATATAGCAAAACAAGCATCTGATAAATCAGAAGACACTGAGGTGTGTGTGTGTGTGTGTGGTGGTCCTCACAGCTGGAATCCCTTCTAGAGGACTGATTGGACACACACAAAAACACACCGTTCTTTTCTTGAAATCTGAAATATTGAGGGTGGAACCTCTGATGTTTATGTTTGTTTGTGTTTGTTTGGGGACATTTATGTTTTCGACACTGCATCCTGTAGTGAGACAGCTCTTTATTTAAAGACGGGAACGACTTCACTAACTGTAACAAAATAATTCACAGCGTCCGCCCTACTTCATGTTCTCTGTCTGTATAATTACGTGAACAACATGATCTCAAAAGCATTCACTCTCCTAACCTGAATGTCTTTCTAACCTATTTGTGTCATTGCACAGATCACATCCAGAGGCCAAAGTAAAGTCAGAATAGAAGAGCACAGCAAGTGTTGTAGACTCGTAAACCTTCTGAAATGCAAAGCTCCTCTAATGATGCGTAAACGATTTTACAGGATACACACCATATATTGACTGAAGGCCAATTATTTGGTGAGGATGGGGACTTACACTGTTTCCAATGCTAACAAACTTCATTACAACTGCTATTTTCAAATAGACTTTATTCAACATCCTGTGAGTAAATTAAACCAATATCATTGTGCACCTGTAACTTTTAGGTTTAATTATTGGGCGGTGAGTGATCACAGCTCGTGTAGGTTCATTTGATATTAGATCAGTGATTAAATGAATCAAAAAGAAGCAGAATAAATGCTGCACAGGGACATGTTTAGGACTGGAGTGAGAGGAAACAATGACCGCAGCAAAGAACAGCTGTAAAGCTGCAGATAAACAGTATCTTTAGTCCAGCTCTGTCTTGCTGCGGCCGTGGAAACGATATGGTCAGAAACCAGTCACTTTGTTGTCTGTTTAGATGTTGTTCACCGGGGTCCTCGCTCACACATACAGTATCAGGCTGACAGCTTCCAGTTAGCCGTAGCATTAGCAGCCTCCCCTGCTATTCATCACTGGCCTGGCTATAATTACAGACGCATCCAAGAGAGACAAAAGGAGGAAGCTAGAAAGAAGTCTGGCCCTTTAACCCCATGTGTGGTTTTCTCTGGTTACACCTGCACATTGTGCATGGCTGTGCACCACACGTGCGATAGGGATCAAGCAGGGACAAAACAAGAGCAAAGAAGCCTGGTTGTCCTTTGAGCTGCTCTACTAAAAGACTCCCTCCTCCAGCCACTATCTCTTTTTCCCTTCCTCTCTATCTCTCTGATTGCCTTCCCCTACTTCTCACATGTCTCTTTTCCCATCTACTCCTCTTCCCTTTCTCTCTGTAATTGCTCCTGTACTTGTGCGCAGAGTCGAAACTAACATCACAAGGATCCCTGTGATTTTTTTCACTGATCAAAAAAAGAAAAATAAAAATAAAAAACCTCACAAAGAATCCGCTAAGTGAAACTAAATAAACTCAAAAAACAAAGATTAAACAGACACAGAGACCTCAACTCATAAGCACAAAAGTTAAGAGACTTAATTCGTGTCTAAAAGCAAGAAAAAGCAAAAACACTGACATTTTTTTTTTCAAATGCCTAATTGGCTTCTTTTACAGGCGGATTTCTGTAGAGATTTTAATTATGATTTGGCATCAGAATCAGTTTATTCTGTGAAATAGGCGTTGATCAAAGCTCTGTTGGAAGGTGGTAGAGATGGAGGAAGATACAAGCACACCAGAAAACGAGCGAGATAGAGAAACACATTTTCATTCACACCATGCGCTTCCGCTTCATGTACAGTATGCGCTGAAAAGCTATGCTCACCAACATCCTGAGCTATTATACTTGTTTTAGTATTTGCACTTAATGTCAAACATTTATTTTTTTGTCAGTTGATGCGATGATTAAACTCCTGGCAGCCTAAATCATTAAACCATTATATGAAAGTGGCCCCTATCCATTTGTTGTTCTAAGCTGTTTGTCTAGAAGACTTTGAGGCAGTTTTTTCTAAGTTGTTGGAAATAAATATGAGCTAGTCGACATTGGATTGGAATTAAACTTGAGGAACGATGCACACATTAACAACTGTATTATACTACAAATTAATGTTTTTAGTCAAGGTTCAGCTAATGTCCCCTATCTTAAAAACGCCATGAGGTGGGTTTGAAAAGAAAGAACAAGACTGCAGTACAGTAACATACTGTATGTCCAAATAAAGTCAAGCTAACTTAAAGTAAAGAAATTCAGCGACTGTGAGAATAACAGTCAACAACATGACTGTAAAAGCTGCACTATGGTCATATAATGTAGTTTCCGTTGTCTTACTTACTTATTTTAATAACTCAAGAAATTAAACTCCATCTGTGTAGCTTAAAGATGTGATAACATCTGTGAGACCAATAAATTAGGCAACTTATACTTCAAGCTGGATCTGATCCATGTTTTTAACATCAAAAAGCACAAATCTTCACATGTGATCTCATTTAACGTATTTCTGGTTTTTATTCATAGATTCCAGCTGCACAAGCAGAACTGAGCACATGTGGATGACTCAGATGTTTTCAGGATGAGAAAGGAAAAGGAATTCTGAGACCGGCAGTGTCGCAGCAAATACACACGTGCACATATGCATGCACATGTACAGTAATGTGAGTAGCAGAGTATTATCTGTGTAACCACATCCTCTGCCTCAGTGTAGAGAGAAGGAACCTGACACCTTGTCTCCTTGTATGAAAACTCCCTAGTCATCACTAATATGGGCAAGAATATCAACATTTAATATGCACAAGGGGACAGTGGAGGTCGCAGCAGGGCCCCAGAATGAAGACATGATGCACAAACGTGCAGATGAATGTAGGTTTTAGGGTTTGAAGACAAACGAACAATGGTGCAAATTCACCTTTTACTTCCTCTCCAAGTGTTGGGTTAAGGGTTACAGTAGAATTCACAATGGAAAATGTGTCTTACACCACTGAATGCGTAAATTAGGAATAGTGCTACACTGGCAAATGTTTTGAACTCCATTATCACCCAATACTTTATTTAAATGAACTTGCACATGACGGTAATACTTTGTTTTGAATAATTAAAGTGTCCAAGCCCTATTGTTGTCATTATTATTTCAATGACAGACAAGGAGCATTACCTAACATCTCAATGATGGTGCATTTGTGTAACATCTCCCATCTGACATTTGAATATTTAAATAGTTATTTTCACTGCAAACATTTTGACTTATTTAAGGAAATGCACAGATGTTACTAATCACACTGGTAATGGCTATGTTCTATTTAACTGTCTCCGTAAACCATAATAATGTGACAGTGGACCAGCATGCAAAGTAGCGGGATGCTGAAACGGAAGCAGCCAAAGTCAGTTCAGCTATCTATTATTTACACGGGTGGTTTCTTGCCTTGAAAAAGATCTGTCAACTGGCAAAAAGCGTTAGAAATGTTTTACCCAAAGGGTAAACGGGGCTATTTACTGTATGCTGCTAAATTTGGACTGTCAAGTTTCTGAGCTGCCTTGAATGCGCCATCAAGTCTTAACAATAGCATCACTATACCTACTGTATGTGGGCTACTTTAAACCATCCTTAAAACATGTCATTACGATCACCTGGTGTGTTGGCCAGGTATGCAACTGACAGCTGTATCCAGAAACAAGTTAGAGACCTGAGAACACAGTATGAAAATATAGTAAACATCTATCTCATTGAAAAAGATTAGAGGGAAAATAATAGAATAAACCTGAGGAAGAGCAACAGAGGAGGGATCTTTCCTCCAGGATGGATTCCAACACGGTTCATAAATGTGCTGTACACCCAGAAAACGAGGAGCTAAAAGAGGTTAACGTGCCTCGTGGAGGTACAGAGTTGCTAAAGTATCTTTAAAACCAATATCAGCTTGAAACTGCTTTGAGAGGAGTTGATGTTTTAGAGTGAAAGTCTGCGCTAAATTAGCCACAGCAGCCTGTGGTCTTTGATGTAACAGACAAGGCCAACACTGCCGATAGAAATGATTTGTCAAGTTTCAAGGGAGTTGACCTTCAGCAGTGAATGTTATTGAATAGACACACAGAGACACACAACACATTGATGTACACTCACACTCATGCAGGAAACACATTTACATTTCTACATACACAAGAAAATACTCTTACACACACACACACACACACACACATGCACGCTGAGCCGCAGAGAGACATGAAAACACAGCAGAGCCGCTCTGCATGAACCACACACTGACAGGAGAAACAGTTGAAGCTGAACAGCAGCTTTTATCAAGTATATCCTTCAAATAACGTGATTCATGTCAAACAACCATTATCACGTCATTAATGAGCTTCACGTTACGGAGCATGAAGACAAACAGGACCAGCTGGTGCCGGGACCAATGCTGCCACCTATGCGCGCTACTGAGCAGTGCGTGTTGCGACCTGCTGTAACGTAGGTGCGCAGCCAGGGGGCGCACTCCTGTCACTAACCCCTCTCTCTCCCTCTCTCCCTCTCCCTCTCTCCCTCTCTCTCCCTCTCTCTCTCTGCCAAAGGGATGCCGGAGACTAACCGCAACTCTCCTTTCATTCATGCTGAGCGCTGCTCTCCTGTGCGCACGGAACTGCAGAGCTGAGCTTTGGAACCGGTGCTGCTGCCTCTATCTGACGAGCCCCCCGGTCATGGAAATGTCTTCTCCTGCAAGTCCTGCATCCTAATAACATGCCATACAGGACGAACGCGAAGGACGGCTCGATCAGTAAGTACAGCCAAACTTTTTGTGGTTGTTAATCATCTCTCCGCTCGTCTTGGAGGGTTTTCCAACATCCGAAATGTTGATGGCATTCCTCTCCTTCTCCGATCCTTCTTCTTCCCTCTCCTCCTCTTCCTCCATTCCCTCTGATGATGTCTCTCTTCCGTGATTGTTCCTAACAAGAGCACACATGGACCTGTCCGTGCCACAGGAGACACCAGGGTTTGTGTTGTGTCATATTTGCGCTTCGGAACATCTGGTGGCTTGTGTTGCGCACCCGGGGACAAACAGTCAGGCTCAAGCCGAGGGTGCGGATGGACTATCTCTGACCTGACTGATCATAGCCCCCTTTTTTCTGGCGGAACTGGTCAAGTTGTTGAAGGTGAAGGATTTCTTTGCCTCAACGACGAGGAGCCGCGGACTCGGGATGCGAAGTGGCAGAATGAACAGGCTGTTAGTGTCTCACATGTCTGAACTTTAATGTTCAGCGCTTTATGGTCGCAGGAGCGTTATAGGAAGGTTGTCTCTATATTCTAGTGATGCCGTTAGACTGGTGTAGTCTGCTTAAACCCTCTGCTGAGCACCTCGGGCAGGCTGCAGGCATACAAGAGCCTGTAAGAATATTATTGGAGTTTCAGATGTGTGGCGGCTGTTGTAGTTGATTGTGATGATTCTTTGCTGGAAATGTGGACTGAACCCGGTGTAAATCGTTGAAACTGCGCTGTAGGGAGTAAATCAACTTGGAAACACACTTGGTTTTTACTGTGCGCGCACACGTACACTCACTGGCCACTTTATTAGGTACACCTGTACAAGCTGATGCAGTGAAATGCAGCAGCTCTGCCGTGAATTCAACCTTTACAAGGTTTGAATGGAGTCGTTTAATGTAAATGATAGATTGTACATATGTGTCTAATATGATGACTGTGTGTGTGTGTGTGTGTTTGTGTGTGCAGCTGTGTGTCTGCAAAATGCAAATGTTTAAATATGTGTGCAGCTGTATGTAGAGCTTGACCTGTGAGTCTGAGGACTTGTGCATGTTTTCTTCAGTGATGTCTGTGTGAGTGCATACGCACATGCATGTGTATGTATGTTTCCCTCACTCACCCACATATAAACACACACACACACACACACACACACACACACACACACATAGCATCATCATTTTGGAGTAGCATCAACATGCTTTGACAGTTTTGTGTCACCTTATGAATTTTTGACTTGAAATGCGTAGGTGAGGCAGACGAGCTGATTTTCAGAGACTATGGGCACCGAGCCACCGGTTGGGCAGCCAACCACATAGAACAAATCTATTTAGGTTGTGTGTGTGTGCGCAAGAGAGAGAGAGTCTTCTGTGAACCTCCTCTCATCTCCTTCTCTCTCTCGTCTTATCTCACTCGGGGGTGAACTTGTGAGGATGAGTGTGTGTGTGTGTGTGCATGAGAGAGAGAGAGACGATGTGGGAGCTATGGAGAGATTCAAAGAGATGCTTATGGAGGGAAGAAATACTTCTTAACCTGTGTGTGTGTGTGTGTGTATCATGTGCTTGTGCTGGGACGCGTTGATAAGGCAGAAACCCTGAACGTCACCTTCACTTTGGGGTAGAGGCGTGACATTCAAAGTGACTGCATGCATGGTTGTGGTGATATAATGACTTTGGAACATATTAGTTCCTGTTCCACCCGCAGACACAGTGTTTTCATAGGTTTTAGCTCGAAATTAGTCAGAATCAGACTCCGACGGCGGCGGTGCTTCATGTGCTTTGAGCTGCCTGTAACCTAATTACCTAGTTTATTCTCGGAGTCTTTTATTATTAATTTGTTCTTAGAGGAGATCATCCTTTCTTCGTGCTCTTTATGTTTCCACCTTTCAGCACATTACAGGCATTGTACGGATGCTGTAATCAGCGTTCAGTCTTATTTAAAGGGAAGTCTGGGGTGACACTTATCGTGTGTGTGGTGCTCAGTCACATTTCTAAAGCAGCCATATCATACTTTCATGTATTGTTTTCCAACATGTAAAAGTTATGATTACACTTATTAATCAGGGGACTGATGCTGGAGTTATGTTACTAAACATAAATAATGGATGTGACACTAGTTCTGGTGATGATTTCAAAGGATTATCTGGGATTTAACCTGTTATACGTATATATTTATAATGTTTAAAGGCTTGGCTGGATGGCATGACTGAATCTATTTGTTGTGGAGCTTCCTTGACACTGAGCTTTATGAGCCACATTATAAGTGAGAGTGGACTCTGCAGGCTCGCCACCTTGCCTAGCTGGAAACCGATGTGTTTGGGCAAAACCGATCGCCACAGGGAGTGTGTGTGTGTGTGTGTGTGTGTGGGAGGTCAGGTGGGGGGTGGTGCTGGAGCTTTATCTGTGCTCTCCGCTCTCAGTGGTTCAGACCCCGACAGAGCCACAGACGATTGGCGATGCACCCTGCAGTCCTTCTGCATTGAGCCAACACACACCTCAAGTGCTTGTAAAAAAAAAAAACACCAGGGAGGATAGGTGGAAATAGAATGACAATAAAGCAGGTTGACAAGGCTGGTTTAAGTCTTTAAGGTTTGAGAAATACCCAGAGGAAACGTGTGCTATCATAAAATGTCCATGGCATGTAATGAAAGTGGCATTTCAGGTTTTTATTCCGAGTCTACACTTAAGTGCTGTATGGGCGGCCCCAGCAGGAGCCACCAGGCCAACAGTGATGGAGTCACGCTCTCTCCTGTTGAGCTGATGATGATTAGGCTGCCAAGTAAGCTGATATTACATGGCAAAATACCAGTTTGAATCCCACATACTGTACACAAGTTGTTTTAAATTCTATCTGATAGCAGTTTATCTGATTAGTGTAGGCTTGCATGTGTAGGGAACAACAGAGTGGTAGACCTCTTTAAACTTTGCTCCAGGTCACATACTTGTTTATAGGTATGAGGTGTTGATAAACCTTTCTCTATCTCTGCAGGGTTTGTCTTTTAATTAAGGAAAGATCTGATTCAAATTATAACATGCCAACAGATTTACTATGAATTTATCTGTTGAATGAGCATCGTAATGTGGTGGTAACCATTTTTATAGAAGGTATGACAGTTCTCCCCATCATAGGTGCAGTGGTTGCACTATATGGAGATGAAACATCTTTTTCTGATCAGCCAGTGAAATAAGTGTTTAACAAAACAGACTGAGGGAAAGATGGAGAAAGAGGATGGGAGCAAAATAGAAAGAGAGAGAGATGGAGAGAGGCGATGGAGCTTTTAAGTTCCCAGCAGCTTTTTGATGCAGCCTCCGCATTGAAAGGCCACAGCAGATCAAACAGGGCAGGCAGGTTGAAATAGTTTCTCTTGTAAGGGGAAGAGGCGCTCCGGCACTGCACAGATGTGACAGGTAACCGCAAGACGGAGGTGGCAGCCACTTTTACACGGCACCCGATTGCAAACACTCGCTTCCTAAGTTCAAAACAGGACTTGTGAGGAGCTTTGTGATTGTCGTTAGCATCACCGCTGTGTGTTTTCAAGTGAGACTAACAGAGTGTGGGTGGGGGAGTTATTTCCTATCCTAGTGTGAGCAAGGATAATTCTGCCGTTGTTTTGTCAGCAATTAAAAGAATTTCAGCAACCCATTTTCTTCTGCTGCTGCAGACCATACAGCTTTTGTTTGTTGTCCCAAATGGCCAATTTCTGCCTTATGTTCTGTGCTGTCTAAACAGTTGAGGCAGCAAAATAATCAGTGCATATATGTGTGTGTGTGTGTTTGGGTGTGTGTGTGTGGGTATGGGCATGGACAACCCATATCTCTGTGCGTAGCCAAACAAAATCACTGAACTTGTTTGTGTTTCCTGTACTTCTACAATATTAATCATTGGGAATGTACCTATTTTTCTCACACAGAGATGCACAAACAAACAAACTCCAACATTCTGTCCTTACCGTCTCTCTCTTTGTGTATATTTAGTGCTGGGCCAAGGTCAAAGCCAGAGTGCTTCACTCTTGTTTTTTCCCTACATGGCATTCAGATGCAGATCTATCCGCTGTTATCTGTACTGCTGGTTAGATTGTCCCCGGGCTATGGGGAAGTGTGGAGAGGAGGTGCAGGAGGGCAATGTTAAAAAGAAGAAAGGACAACGCACCACTGCAGAAGGCAGCACTGTGAGTCTTAGACATCATACTCGCTAATTTGAAGAACAATGCCAACTGCGAGTCTCAAATATGATCTCAAAGCAGCACCAGGAAGTTCTACTATTATACAAGCCAAACAACAAATACTGTTGAAATGTTAGAATGTGTTTCTAAGAGGTGTAGTTGTGCTTCGTCTTGTTCATCTGGATTTCTCCCTCAGGCTAAAGTACTTTAAGGTGGATCTTCTAAGCTGCTTTCCAGTCTCACAGAGGGGAAACAAGTTGAAAGCTTGCAAGTCAGAATTCATGCAGCATATCATGATGTACTGCACACTGTACGCTTATCTGCATGATGCTTTGCAGCAAATGGCGTCGAAGACACAAGAGGAATCAAACATTTGACACTCGTGAGTCCGGCTTTCTCTCCCCCAGCTCTTCAGCCTTCCTGTAGGGAGTGAGCATGGCACCTGAGGGAGTCAGTAGAATTAGGTAGCAATGGAAACCCCCTTTGTGTTGCAGCCTGTTAGGATGTGTTACTGCGAGTCTTACCCGACACAGAGAAGAGACTATAAGAATGGGGATTTGGGGGCATCAAAGTAGAGTGGGGTTAGGGATGAGGGAGGATAACTGAGGTCTGTGAAGGCAAGAGAATGGGTAATAGTGGTAACACACAGTACGCTCTGCTCTCAGCTGCTGAGGCTCATTGTAGAAGAGAAAGGATATGAACTTTCCTTACTCCTGAGTGGATTGAGAGGACGCCCGCATATGATACTGCCCGACGTTGAATACATAAATTAGTTCATATTTTAACACATGACATAATTAATCTAATGAACGCAGGGAGTATTTAGAAACATAGCAAGTGGTAGCCTGTACTGAGAAGGTTGTAAGAGACGCAGGATAAACATCGAGGGTAAAGCCATGGAGAAAACGACCAAGGTTTCAAAAATGAGAAATAGAAGGAAATGAAAGAGGAAGGAAGGGGTGCTGGAAGCAGTGAGGCAAGGAGAGTGATGGTTTTCCTGACAGTGTGACTCAGATGAGAGGACTCGGAGAAAGAGGAGGGAATGAATAGAAACAAAGGGACCAGGGTTAAGTTTATGAATCTCACATTGTGTTTTTTTTGGGGGAGTGATTAGGTATTCAAGGAAGTGAGGAGAGAAAGGGGAGTTGGAAGGAAAGAGGTGATAGGAGTCGTAATAGGGGGTAATATATCCCTGAGGTTATATGTTCCGTGATGTTAATGAATGATGAAGAAGGAAAAACCTTTTTCTGATTTTACTTCTTCTTATAGTAGCTGTAGAAGTAGGATGTTGTCTACATTTAAACTACATTGATCTGTTGTTGTATATAATTTGGATCAGATTAAGACTCTCCAGATTCAAGACGTACTAATGTTTAGACGCACTTAAAAATGATGCTTTCGTCAAGCTCTGTTATCAACCAGTGCGTGAGAAAAGTTTTCAACAAAGCACTTTATTCTGGCAAATTGCTGACAGCGAAATTGTTAAATTGCAGTATACTGTAAAGTTAGAAGAGTTGTTGGCATCCAAAAACCGTCACGAGTGTACTATAAATCCACTTTCATTACAATGCCAATCTTAGCCTTACTCAACTGTTTAGTTTCTCCAGCTGTGAAAAATATAACAATCCAGAGTGCAGTCTGTTCAGATTTCCACAACAAAGTTCACCAGGAGTGCAGTCAATATTTGTAATTCTCAGTATGAACCAAAGAATAACAAACAAAAAAAAAAGAACAGGACTAAACACACAGCATTTGTATGATCTGTGTTTCATTATACTGCCAACAGAAACAATTTGCCAGCTGGGGGAAAAATATAATGCAAACAGACATTGTCATTGATCTTGCGTTTTAAACCCACTGAAAGGGATCCTGGCAGGTCCCACTTGGCCCCACTGTGAGGAAACTGCAGTGAAATGACAGGAATGATGATGCAGAAATGCTGAGTCAGCGACGACGATGACAAACCCCAGTCACTCCTAACACACACTCACTGAGGCACGTCTCATTTCTTTTGACTGGTTAGTCTAGTTAGACGCAAACGTGCATGTGTGACGGAGGGGTGGCCGTAAGGTTTAGTCTGTGTGTGCACTGTTTGTGTATGGTTGTGTGTGTGATGGATCCTCACGTCTGTACAATCTTATGAGTTGTTGCTTCCAGGTTCAGCATTTTGCTCAAGGACAGTGCTGCAGGTGTTTTTGCATCCGTACATTATCCCATAAGCAAACACTTTATCATTTTCTTGCTTTGAACTTTAACTGATTTGTCACCAAACTGGCCAACAGTGGCACCCGTGTGTCTCTGGAGACTCAAACTTTTAGCACAGAGAAGCTGGAGCTGTTGTTCCAACATCTTAAGTGGATATTCATCTTGTTCTAAAGTGCAGGAGCACAGCAAACAGGTGCTGCTCGAAGGTAACTGGCTCTTGCTTTGTTGTGATAGATGAGCTCTTTGCTCGAGTTGAGAAATGAACTTTCTTCTCTGTTCAGTTTGAGTCTCCTGGAGTGAGGTTCTGCCAATCCAGCTCTGCTTTCCTGCTTCTCTTTTTGTCTTTGTATGCAGTTGTGCCCGTTTTAAATTTTATTGCGTTCAGTTTGAAGGAAGGAAACGGTTGATAAGACAGAAACGGTGTAGGTGTAGTGTTGATAGTAAATGCTTCCACTCACCCACAACAAAGTAAAACCACACACTCCAAAACATGTTGAAATCCATTTAAGGCACCTTAAGGTTTCCTGCTTGTAAAAGGCGGATCTCAGGCATATCCTTGACTGAAACTACCCAGCGTATCTCTACCTTTATAAGGTGGTGATGCATGGGAAACCATTTTAAGGCAATGCAGATGGGCAATTTAGCTTTCAACAGATGCAGGGGGTTGCAAATGGACTGAAATTGGAGAGAAACTGTTGAGTTTGGTGGAAGCAGCTGTGACATATCCACAGGACTTTTGTCTAGTGAAAAGAATTTACTCAATAACCTCTGCCTAATGGGCCTGTCTGTTATTTTCTGTTTTTGTGCCTATGTCTATTTTTCTCTCTTTCTCCTTTCTCCACCATTTAGCTATTCTGTGCTATTACTTTGTGTTATTCTCTAGCTGTCTGTTTATCCCACCTGCCTTGCCTCCTTATTTTTTCTGTTCTTCATTCAGAAAATTTACATGGCTCTGAAAAAAGCAAAGAAAGTCTAGATTTAAATTGAACGCCTTGGTTATATTGAGTAATAGTTTTTTTAGGTACTTGTGACCACTTTTCTGTTTATCCAGAGTTAGTAATACAGCTGAGGTTTTATCTGATGTCTCAAATTTTAGCTATATGTTTTCCGGCTATTATTTTTCTGTATAATTTCTACAACAAGTTATTTCACTCATATTGTTGCGAATAGACGCGATGCAAATAGACGGAGATGCAAAAGGGTCTTTTAGATGTATAAGTAAGTAAACAAGCTGCAAATACGCACTTTTGACTTGTAAACCTATGCAGTAACAGCTTGTGTAGATATTTTATGTATGTATTTCACTTTTTATATATTTTTTGACAGCTTTTAACTGTACTGTTTGTTTAGCCACTTTACTGTATGGAGGAGTTATAAAAGAATAAATAAATGAGTAATGGGAAACAACTTTTACTCAATCGAACAATAAGACATAGTCAATAGAACCTTGATAGAACTTGTTCCATCCAAGTTTATACAGCCAACGCCAACCCAATGACAATGAGAATATTGCAGCTTCATAACGGGTTAGGTTAACACACACAACACAGAGCGCAGGAGTCGGAGGCTGCACCGACACACGTGCTAATGTTTGGGCTTCTGCAGACGTGCACACCAGTTTGTGGAAGTCAGATAAAAGGGAAATGATGTCATGGTAGCTGCTTCACAGATTAGCATTGTTAGGTCGCTGATGGCTGTTTGACTGGGAGTGTCTTGGTTTGGGGTCTTTTAACTTATGTTGGTGTGGATCTTTGTGCTTCTCTGTCCTCTCTGTCTTATATTAAGACCAGGGAGGCTGCTCTCCTGCTCTTTATACGTCTTAATGTCACCTGCACTATTCTGAACTGTCATTTTTCATAGTGAGCTATTTAACAACCAACAATCCTCATTCTTGACATTTGGTTTTATGGAAACATATCAAACTTTCATAGTTTCAGATTTCAGCAAATGGGAAACTTGGGTTTACGTTAAACTCCAAGATCAGCAGTCGCACTGTTAAAAGTTAAGATATACTCCGAGGATGCTCAGTACTGTGTTCATATCGTCTTTTTTTTTGCTCTTTATGACTTTAGCGTTCTCTTCCATCTGCTATTTCTCGCTCCTTCTCTCTCTGTCTGACTAGTACTGTTGGTTTTAGAGATCTCAGCAGACTTGACTAGAGGAGGCTTTGCTGCAGGCAGCTCCTTTTCCCTAATGAGAGAAATGGAGCCATTTACCACATGTATACTTGTGTGTGTGCGGGGGGGTGCACATGTGCGTTCGTTGCAGTGTCTGCGTGTGCGCACACACTGGGAGTGTTTAAGTGTTTATGTATGTGGTTTTGCCAGATTGCTTGTGTGAAATATTATGTGTGTGCTTGAGTCAGCGTGTCTGTGTGTGTAGCTGTGGGGTTTGTTTTTGAGCATTTGTGTGTGAGAGTTTCATGCTTGGCCTCTCCACATACTGTTTCAAATTTTCTTTCTCCTTCTTATGAAAACAAGGAAACTGAACACTTTATGTGGCTGTCGAACACAACATTTGATTTTCCTACTCTGTGCTGATCTACAGTAGTTGACTGGCTTCCCTTAAGGTTGTCAGTTCTCTTGCGGTAGTGCTTTGTTAGAAATAGTGTTCATGCATACCTGCACCAATGTGTTTTTGATGCTGTGTGTATAGAAAAGTCTTGTTCAAATAATTGTTAACAAATCTACAACTAGAAGTTTTCTATTATATAAAATCATCTGGTAACTGTGTTTTGATAGTCAATTAATGTTTAAGTCTGTTCAGGGACAGTACAGAGTGTAGGTCATCTGTGTTTTGACGCACTCAGGTACAATACCAAGGCCCCTACCCACTAAAAAACAAAGTATAACTCCAGCAGTGGCTCAAAAATCAAGGTTGAACAGTGGATTGGGAGAATTGTTAGACGCCTGCTATTAAATAATTTTCAAATACAAAGTCAACAATGGTTTGTACTAACATTAATATTGTTGTGGTTGATAGTTTCTAAAGCAGCTTTAACAAAATCCTAAAAGTAATAAAAACTGCAATGTGATTTATGTCTGAAATCAATCACTTTACTGTCCATTCAGATGTCGCATTGCATTAGTATGTTGTCACCCAGCATTGTGTGATCTTGTGTGTGTGTGTGAATGTGTGTGTGCAGTTATATCCATGTCACTTTCACTATGTATCATCGGTCTATTCGACAAGTCTGATGTTTTGCCACAGCTGCTCTGGGGATTACTCTTGAGACTACACAGAGAGGGAGAGAAAAAAGCATGAAAGAGTGTGAATTGACCAAAAAGCTTTGCCACTCTGAGGGGATTAGAAGGGGTTAAACTGCAGGGTGTGATAAAGACTGGCATTTCTCTGTCACACACTTAGCCTGCTGCTACGTTGTGTGTGTGTGTGTGTGTGTGTGTGCATGTTGGAGAGAAAGATGTAAAACTGCCATGGCCTACACACGCCACATTGCTGGTAGATGTGTATTCCTGTTCATTTTTGTGAGTTTGAGTGTGTATGTGTGTGTGAGAGAGAGGGAGAGAGACCGAGAGAGAGAGAATGTGTGTTTGAGTGACCTATAACTACCATGGGGCAGCCAGGCAATTCCAGAGCTGAGCAGCAGGGGATTACTGATGGGTTTTTCTCTGCATGCTGATGCTCAGAACTAAGAAAAAATGTTGCATGGAGAGAAATACTGAGTAGAAGGAGAGAGGAGAAGAAGTGTGTTTGTGTGCATGCGAGAGAGCTGGCGAGACAGAGAGAGTGAGGAATTGCTGCTCGTGGTGCTGTTTAAGAGTGACTTAGTGGCTGTTAGGGTTGTAACATACTGCAGGAATACAGTGCAGAGCCTCACTTCATCATGAGAACTCGGGTCTATACAGTGTCACAACACTGGAGTTTTATGTTATATGAGAAAACTCACACAGTAAACTCCCTGTTGTCATAAATTAAAGGCTTGGATGACTGTTTTCTTGGAACAGATTCACCTCTGCTAATACCGACTGGGATACAAAGATTGTTATTCCAGCTAAAGAAAATCATTTCTTTCCTCCCAAATAGTTGTGACAAAAGAGAGAGATTTTCTTGATGCTTTTATTTCAATATTTTCTGAACTCTATGTTTTTGTATTTACCATTGTCAAAGTAATTGTCATGTTGTTGGAAACTAATGCATGTCGTAACCTTTGCCTCCATTAAAATGGACACCGGCAAAATTAAAATCACCTTTTGATAAACCCTGTTTCATTTTTCTCAGCTTCTATTCTGTCTGTATCATACATATGCACAGTAATACATATAAGTGGACATGAGGACAACACAGTACACATTTCAGTGCTAAACAAGCAAAGAAGCATTGGAAGAGAAGAGAAGACTACAAGCTAATATAAAACAGTCTTTCAGGCAGTTTTGTTTCATGAGTAACAGAATGTCCATGTTCGATAGGCCTGAAGGATGAGCACAGTGGATTTTAGTGACAAACACTCAATGTAAACAAAACCTTTTAATTGCTTGAACTGCTTAAATGTTGATATTTCTGATGTGCATGCACAAGTTGTCTTCAGAAATAACAGCTTGTTTTGTCTGAACAGAGACAGAAATGCAGCTATTTGACTGTCAAATACATGCAAATACTAAAGCTGGGCCGTGTTGGGTAATTTCTGTTTAAAAAAATGACAGAAACAATTGATTAATAAAATAGCTGCCAATTCAACCAAGAGAATTTAAGCATGCAGAGTTTTGCAGAGCTAGTGGCTTGAAAATAGCCCATTATAGTTCTCTTCTCTCTCTGTCCCTCCAGTTTTTGGCGGCCCTGTTTGGGTTCTGGAAATGATTACCGCGTCAGACAGACCAATCAGATAAGGCAGCTACAGAGGGTCATGGGTAGGGGTGAGAGGTCGCATTCCTTCCTCTTTGATTAGATCCACTCCTCACACTGTTACACTGTAAACCATCACAGCTGTGTGAGTGCACATGAACTAAAATCCAGACGTCAATGTGTTGCCTTGTAATAATTGTTCAAATGAGATGCTTGAGTGTTAATAGTGACTCGTTGACAGAGGTATGCATAGAGTACATTATTATTGTGGAGCAAGAGACAATATTGCACCCACCAGAAACTGAAGCTGTCACCCAAACTGGGTCTTCAAATAGATTAGGATACAGACAATGGGGCCTTTATCACACATCAGATGTGCTTTAATCAGTAATGTCACCCCTCATACAGCTAAATATCTGTCTGTGGATTCGTGTTTGCGTTATGTGCAGCTGTTGTTGCTGAAATCCTTTTCCTACTGCCAAAGTGAACCAAACCAAGCTATGCCAGGTTAGGCTTGAACATGCCTAATAGAGCCACGGATTTTTATGTGTTTGTCCTGGTTCAGTGTTTCTGGCACTTTGCTTCGCGCTTGGAGTCACAGCACATTTTTTCCACATTTTGCAGGCTGGAAAAAGAGGCTACAGGGCCAGAACAAGGGCTTTATACCCCTGCACCCGTGCACACGCACATGCAAACACACTCGTTTTCATTCAAGCTCGTGCCCCAGGTTGACCTCTTCACATGGATGCTTTCACATGTGCACATGATTTGTTAATTCAGTGAGGCCTTGTGTCAACGTCACTGCTCATATGTGTGTTTTTCCAGCCCTGCAATGACTTTTAGTCACATTTCAGCCTGCAGTGCAATCAAAAATCAACGCCATGCTTTCAAGCAGCCCGGTGGTTGACATTTGTGTGTTGATTATGTCTTTACATTTATGGCTGTTGATGTCTTGTTTACATGAAACGTGTGGCTGCTGGCGAAAGACCGTGTCAGCTACAGTGACATGTGAAGGGGATTACTACTCGAATGCAGCGAGTGAATCAACTCGGTGTAAACATCTGGTTCTCTCTGTGATTGTGAGCGGGTTGAAGAGCTGAGTGTTACCCCACTCTACGTCCTTCAGAGAAATGAATGGGGGTCCGGCACAGGCAGATTAACAGATTTTATCAGCGTAAATGGAACTTGTTTTTACAATCTTCGGAGCTTTCCTTCTCGTTTGACCAGTCATTCAGATATTAGTATGCATCACATATCCACCCCCTGTGTTTCTCTGTTTTCTCAGTCACAGTGCATATTAAGAAGAGAGTCTGGGGTCGTGTTGCATCTAAACATCATTTACTAACCAGTAGTTATTTCTTTTTCTTATGGTTTTTGATTTAGCTTCTTTTAGTGCCTATGTATCACTCACTCTTGCTTGGAGAATTAAGATCTCACATGATGTAATGCTTCCATATGAGATTATGCTTTATGTAACATATCTGTGGTTCCTGTTATTTATGCATTTTCTTCTGCTTCTTCTTTCTTCAAGCTAAAATATTGCCCTAGCCACCTGACAGGACTATTTAGGTAGCTGTGCATTTAAATAAAAAAAGGAAAGTGCCATTGAAAGTGTTAATAGCTTTCCAGTGCTCTGTGAGGGAACTGTTCAAAAAGCTTAAGGAGCCAGGCAAAAACAAATAAACAAGTCAAGCCTGTGAGAAGATAGTTGGCCAATGCCAAGTTCCAGGAACTAAAAAGTGTATCACGAGTCGACTGAAACTGGTCCAAAACACTTGAAATTTGGGATGCAAGGCTTTTGATGGAAGCTATCACTTCTCTAACACTGGCACCAGCAACAGATATACTCACAAAAATGGAATATGGCCCCTCATTCTGTGCCAAAACGTCCTGGCAAATAAAGCTAATGCTTGTGTTTCAGATTGGTGGGTTTAGTTACACAAGCATTTGTCAAAAGGCTGAGCTGCTGAGTGAAACTTGAAAACCCACTTTGTGTAATTACACCTTACCTGAATAACACGGTTATATTTTGTTATGTTATAAAAATGTAAATGTGTTTTTCTGTTAATTAAAGAACAGGGCACGTTTGCAGGCTAATTAATTTGCTGTCCTGTAAGCTTTGACTTTAATTTTGAACTTGGAAGGTCATCTATGATATTGAATCGCCTTGATAACTCATAACTACTTTATGAGATGGTCCTTGCCTTTTTATAGTGCCTCAGCTTAACGTTACAGCCTGAAAAGCTGTAGTTCTTTGGCACGACACAACGCGTTTCAGTTTAGTAAATTATATTTCTTCTTGCAGAACTGAAAATTTGCTGCCAATTTACTGCTTATAATGTGATGCTAGGTGATGAGTCATGCTATTGGCTTTGTGCAGTTGAGATACTGAGTCGCTCTTATATAGCAATGATGACTAATCTGACAGCTGGATTAGATCATTTCAACTTCTTTCTAAAATGTTTTAATTATTTTTGATACAGCACGGTTGTAGTGATCGTCTCGATGCCGCTTTGGTTGAAGGTCAAATTATTAAACTTGTCAGCTGACAGGACACTTAAATTGAAAAGTAGTTGAGAGAGATGCGATGCCAGCAGTCACTGAGGCTACACAGAGCTCAGTGGACACATATTTCAATCTAAGATCCCATGGGATAATATCAATGCTCCCTTAATGTGATGTATTTACTATTCAAACTGCATGATGGGATGCGAATTGAGACGGTGTGCGAACCAACTGGTGAATTTATAGAAGGCAGCTTGATAATGTGTGTGATTGTTAAAATGCTTTTCTTTTCATTGTTGTTATTATTATTTTTAGTGTTTTATTTCTTTATTAGACAGTGCGAGTAGAGACATAACAGGAAATGAGGGAGGGAGTTGACAGCTTAGCCGGCGGAAAAACTTACGATGACTTCATGGGTTGGACTGGTGCAGCATGAAGTCACCAATGAAGATGTGCAGTTTTCCAGGAAGTAACAGTGTTTCAGGTCATTGGGGTGAGAACGGGGATCTTTAACAACTCAACCAAAGTAAGATTTTATAAACTAGCTTGATATTCAAAGATTTTCTGATGGACTCTGTGGTTAAGAACCTCGTGAACTCGTCTGAAAATCTTCTCTTAGCTTCCTCTGGGGGTTATGTGTCCCAGGTTAAGAGTAGACAGCATGTTTATAGTATTGGATTACTGCCTTAGAGCAGATCCACAGAGACACAGTCCCTTCGGTCTCTGTCTGTGTCCCCCTGTCTCTCCCAGCCAGGCCTTTCTGTACTCTCACGCTCTCTCTGACCCCCAGGCTCACGGGTGTCCCCTTCACATATCATTAAGTAAAATAGTATAATAGGACACTAACTGTAACATGGTCAGACTGAGTGTTTATTCAGCAGCAGCAGGTCTCCGGTTGTGGATGGATGTTATGAGCGATACTGAAATTTTACCATGGAACCTTATTTTCATTTTCCAACGTGCTCCTGGCATGAGATGTGCCACCTTGGGTGTGTTTCTACCCACTGACCCTCTTTATCAGTGCTGTCAAACAGCTAAAATTACTTTTAAAACAATGTTAGAAATCTAATTTTACTTGAGATTGATTGTCCTAATTCTGTTTTCTTTTTAGCCTCATACAGTATTTTTATTTATTAATATTTTATTTTATTCTAGTTTTCAGTCAGTATCTACATTTTCTCATTATTATTTTAAATGTTGTTTTGAATAAAGGATTATTTGTCATGTGATTTCCTTTTTTCTATTCAAAGTGCTCAGTTTTTTTCTACTGTGCAGCACTTTAAAACTACTTCTATGAAAAAAGGTTGTTATTATTGGTAAAAAGGGCAAGCACCATCCAGAAGCATTGTAATTTGGCTGGAAGTTGTATACGTTTGAATTATGATTTCCACACAGAAAGAAAAGCGAAATGAAGGTGAGTTCCAATACATCACCACTCTCAACCAAGACAGCTAACATATGCGTCTGATTATTTATGAACCCCCATGGGCGTATGCTTGCCAACATCTACACCACACTGCTGCACCCAGCTGAATTATTGCTTTAAGGTTAACAAGGGAAAATCATGAATATCTATAGCCGTGTTACAGAAATGCAACAAGCTGTGGGACGGTCTTCAAGCTCTGGTGCCTCACATAACACATGCAGTCAAAGAGCGTGGCCGAAGCGTTTGGGTTGAGATGTTATGTTAACAAGAGCAACGTGAGCGCACTATTGTGCTCAAGTGAGGTGTTCGGGGGACTTGGTGATTAGTACGCATGAGGCTCTGTGCAATTTGCTGATTAGTGCACTGGAGCCCTGTCCTTCACTTCGTTGTAGACATTAACTTTCATCATCAGCTTGAACCCCTGATACTTCTGCTTTGTCATGAACTGCTCATGATCCTCATCGTTTGCACGTCTTCTTTACACCATTGGGATACTTTATTAGTCCTTTAGGGAATGCAACTTTGAGGTTGGCCACAGGGAGATCAGAGGTCAGGTTCAACTGCAGGGCAACATTTTTGGAGCTGGTACAGATTCAGCACCTTGTTCAAAGACTCTTCAGCAGAGTTCATGGCTGCTCTTTATGTCTATCATCAACTCACTAAAGGATAATCATCCTCTACAAACCACCATTGCGTCTCTAATTTGGTCCAGTAAACAACAATAGAATGAGGGGTACACATGCACAACAGTGATATTCTTCCCCCTGTGAGGCCGCGGCCTTGCCGCAGCGCTGGAATGCTGCAATTCCTAGACGTGATAATCAGAACCAGATTCAGCAATCCAGGATCCCATCCAATAGCAATCAGGCCAAAGTGCCGCCTCAAGAATTTAACCCCTGTACTGTGTGACTGTATCCTTATGATAAAAAAGAGATCCAGATTGGATTATCAACAGAAGTACAACAGGGTTTCTCTGATGGTTTTGTGTCTCAGCTGCAATAGGAAAGAGAAATCTGACTTCAGCCTTGACTGATTGACATTATAATCACACTGTTGTCCTTATTGCAGAACCTATAAACCTTCATGGACATGCTGGACCTACTATGACCACTGAATTCAAATTGATAGTCACTTAGCACTTTATTAGTGCTACCTTTCTTCAGCTTTTGGTTTAAATTATGTCTTCACAATAAGAGACCCAGTCAGTATAATATAATGCAGTTCAGTGGCATTACAAACTACATCTTCCAAAATGATCATTAGTTAGTTATCATTTTCAATATATTTGGAAACCACTTTATTGTTAAATAAAGTGGCAAAAAGAATGTTTCTCTGTTTTAATGCGTAATTTCCATGGCTATTATACTTAATCTCCCATGAATCCTCAGTTTCCTGTCTGCATAAAAGCCTAGAAACCAACCTGTGAATAGTTTCCTTCTTATATTACAGCAGATTTGCCCTTTGAGAGCATTTTCTAAATATTAGTGCTACTACTAATGAAACAAATGTATTCATACTGCTGTGAAATCTAATCAAAATGTCACACTGGGATCATTTCAGGTTAAGAGCTTCTCCCTTTCTCATTGAGAAAACCTGTGTGTGATTCCTTGCAGCATTAAAATCTAACTGCTTTAAATGTTGGAAATGGAAATATGGTCAGATAAAGATGATAATGTAGGATTTATTCAAGCTTTTTTAATATCAGTATTTACTTTACTTTCAAAATAAAAGCTGGTGCTGGCGATTAGTAGCTTTATATGGCCATTTTCACACAAAAATGCATTTAGATCATTGCATACTAAAACACTCAATGTGCAGAATAATAACTGGTGCTTAAGGTTTTTACTAGTGGTGATTACAGAACAATAATTTTGATGAACTGTTTATTATTTCATTAAAACTACGAATACGGTGAATATTTACCACTTTGTTTTTCTCAGATGTGAAGATTTGCCGCTTTTCTCCATTTTATATGATTGTAAATTGAGTATTTTTTGTGTTTGGGCTGTAAACCGGCAACACAAACGAATGCCCAAACAAAGAAGACGTCACAGTGGATGCTTTAATATATGAGCTATATAAGAAAGCTCATTTACCAGCCTGACCCTTGTGGATAGAGGAGAAGAAAGTGCTTGGTTTAATAGAAGAAAGGAGGAGGGACGTGAGGGGGTTAAATGCTCTGGATTTAGACAAGCTCTTCCTCCATCTGATCTGAACTACTGTGTGCACTTTAATAAGCTCTTTCATTTATATTAAAGATGCAAATGTAGCATTTACAGGGAGATTGATATGCATGGAGGTAACGCGTGTGTGTGTGTCTGTACCACTTTATCAGGGTCTTCTGTTCATTAGCCCAGTGTAATTGTGTTAGCAATGTTGCTGGCAGGGTGGGAAGAAAATATCTGTGTGTAAAGGTCACATCAGAGGAGAGATGACATACGGATAGATGACACACACACTGTAGCCTCCACACACACCTTACATCTACAGCACCACACACACACAAACTCTCAGATGCACATGAAAATAGCTTTGGCTGTGCTTTTGAATGTGTATTTGGATGCCTCTTCTTGCCCCAAGGTATGCATATGTCTTTGTGTGTATGTGTGTAGGTCTGTGTAGGTGTGTGAGTGCCTGATTCAAGTGGCAGTGTTTAATCAAGTGTGATGTTCCTCCTCTGTCAGCTTGACTCCTGCAACGTAGGCAGCAGAAAGAGCAGTTTCGGTGCATTATCTTATGTGTGGTGTATGTGCTCAACTCATAGCCTGCTGCAGTTTTTTTTAACATTTTTTTATATGCACAGCAGTCAAGTCATATTAGCAGATGAAAAACAGAGCAGTCACAGTAATGTAGGCCAAAGAAATCTAACATTCAATACATGGTTTAGCAGCATAAATGCCAACCTAAACAACAGTGTAAGTACATAAATCCACATAACACTACGTACCCACAAATCACATCTCTGTGTGAGAGCACTCTTGTATTATCAAGAGGTTCTATCTGTAGTTCTCCATGTAAAATAGGGAAATATTCTGCATTATCAGAACAGTTGACACGTTAGGATCATAGTATTTCCTCCCTACCTGCATGTGTGGGTGTACGAGTGTGCACATCTGTGCAGTATTAATACAGGGTCATTGTGACAATAGCTCTTACAGATATAATAATGCTAATATTGTGATTGTTTGTTGGTACATGTAGCAAAATTATCTTTTTTTTTATTAGCTCATAGTCAACTAACGAAGGTTTTTTTTAACCTTCTGAATGCATTTGCATGGCTGCAAAATCTAGAAATTAGAAATTTTAAAGCTGTGACATGAAGAGAGAAATACATATGCTGCAAATACAGTGTGAGGAAGAGGTAGATGCCCCTCTCGCGAAGTTGGATAATATCTTTTGGACTACTCCTAGCAACCTGGTCAGCAGTTTGAGCTGCACAAGTGACAGTAACACGCGCCACAGGGAGACAGATACTGTAAGGTATACTTTGAAACTCTTAGTATCTGATCACTGCATTTTGTGCCAAAAAAGTGCACTCTGCTTTTTATGAATCGTAACTCAGTCACATTTGAACACACAGACATGGTACTTATATTTTCTGAGTGTAACTTACATTTTCAAAGAATATTATCATCTCTGAGGTCCATCAAGAAGTGCAGACGGTAGGGAACTGTCTCTCTCATCTCCAAAATCCACCCACCATTTTTACAATTGCCATGCAGCTTGATTTGTAGAACTATAAAGGACCTTCAAATGGTGGTTGGTGACCTGCCAGAGTGGTTGATGGAGTAGGCAATTACCAAAATTTACCGGAATTTGGCTCATGGCTGCTGTTAATTTTTCACTCTTGTAGCTAAAAGGCTTTCATCGTGATTATCTGCAGCAGGAGTTATTTTAACCTCTTCTTACCTCTTGAAATCACTGTAACTTGCTGACTAAGTTCTGACCAGCTGGACTTTAAGGACTCTTGTGGCAATGGGACGTTGTTAAAAGTCCCATTGAGAAGATTTGTTTACATACATGGTGAGTCGTCAATGCCTATTTGGCTATAACTAGTACTGTTGGATTGTTATGCCAGAAAGAGTTAATTGACAATGGATGGTTGAGCTGTCACTAAGGCTGAATTGAGGCTTGTGTCACTGTGTGAGCTTGATTCTACAATAAACAAGCAGGGATAACTTAAGATGTCAGTAAAACATCTCTGTGGTTGCAGTGAATGTACAGCTGAGGTTGGAAAGTAGATAAATGACAAAAATGCAACAACTAAAAAGAAAATATTATGCACACTCAGCAAACAGACCCAAGCACATCAGTGAGTTCTAACTGTGAAGCGGAGGGGTTTTGGTTTTGGCTGTTGGGAAGAAGTGAAATCTGTGAGGATCTGACTAAGCACAGTGACTGTCAAGTAAAACCAAAAACCAAAAGTTGACTTTGTCAATAATAGTTTTTTTCCATAGAGAAGAATAACTCATAAGACTAAACGTTAATGCATAATTTGGTTTGGTTTAAAGTTATTTTGAAGGAAATTAAAATCTCTAGGAAGCAATCTGTCAAAAACATGCCGGCCCCACAAGCTGAGCCTTTCCTCCTGAAAAATAACCCCATCAACATTATCAGGGTTTCTGGGCTGTGACTTGGAGACCAGATACAGAACAGAACGCTTGTGCTCCAAACTGGGAGTTTTATACAATATGAGCATTTTCTGAGCAGAGGGGATGCAGTGTTTTGGAGACTTGACCCAAATTAGGGATAGTTCAGTCTTGATTAGTTTTATTACCACTTAACTGAATGATGTCAGCAAATATTTGATGTCTTGCCATGCAGTTTGATATGCAGATGTCTACAGTGCGCAAAGATTAAATCCTAAATCACATTTTTGACGTGCCGCAGGTCTTAGGATTAATTGTTTAATAGCTGTAGTGATGCCTCGACTTTCCATCTGATGCCATTATCAGGTGTTTGGTTTGTGACCAAATGCCTGTAAAAGTACTGACGATCCCATCAACCTCAGCTGTGTTTAGTGTAGCTCCATAATTAAAACCTTGTTGTAGGTTGACTACTTCAATATATTCTGCTTTACAAAAAAAAAAAAAGATTCTGATCATTAACCCAGCTCTAATGCAGAACAGACGTTACCACATCAGTGTGTTTACATCCCCGCCCTCCTAATGGCGAGTGAACATTTGTACTAACAGCTCCGGTTTATGGCCAATGTTACAGCACAACAATAAAACAGGTTTCTGTTGCAGTTTGAGTATAAAGTCTCTCAACCAAGATTGATGGTGATATTCCTCTCACCTTCAGATATGAAACAACAGTGTGCGCTTAGTTTCCCATCTGTCTCCACACAGACCTATCAGCAACAGTAGGCAACTCTCTCTCTCTTCCTTTGTCCTTGTATAACTGTTTCTATGATGTGTCCTTTTTCCGTGTGTATGTACACAAACACATTCATTCTAATGCAGTTTTCTGTTTTTCAGACATAAAATGAATGGGTTGTGCAGTTTCCTTTTTGTTTTCATTTTCTCTCCATCTCTCCATCCTTCATTGCGCTCTCCCCCTCATTTTCTTAAACTGCAAAATTGCTGTTCTGCGGTTGGGAGCCAGCTTCGATTATCTACGCCAAATTCCCTGATAAAGAACTGTGTTTCTGGGCCTATTCAAGCACTTAAAGCCCCTCTAAATGGCTTTAGCTGCAGGGTCCCCTCTTTGGAGACTGCACACATACACGAGCACTCTCTCTCTCTCACACACACACTCCATTGCCGTGATTTCAACACCCATCATGGGAATGATCCAACTGCAAAGTAATTTCTCTTTTTAAGGTTTGTCAGCACATACAAATGTCTCTCTCTGTCTCTCTGTCTTCACTTTCACATTTCTACCAGTTCACAGCATCTGTTAATGCACTTTCCTGCTGCTGGACAATTAGTGTGTCTAGAATGGTTTCTGTGTTCAGGAGAGTTATTGTTTGTGTATCTATATTATTCTTCATATTATATCTATATAAGGGAGATACACCTACAGAAAGTGCCTGTATGCACAAGTGTGGACAAATGAAGCAAAGTACACCTCATTCTGCAGTCCGCAAAGACTAGAAACCTGTTTTTTATTTAGAGCTTATTTTGCTCAGATTAAAGGAGAGAGTTAATACCAATGTATGCTAAATGTGATGATTTAGTCAGAAGGAGTTAGCTTAGCTTAGCATAACAGAAAATATCAATCTAGTGTATTTCTTGGCCAGATGTAGTGACAAACAATATCATCTCTCATATCGTTCAGCCACTTCTGTTGTACCTGCTGGAGTAGTTACATGTGGAGATTGTAATATACAAATAGATGTGTGCTTTCCTATAAGATGACGGTCCACATGACCTGATCAACATGTAACAACCATGGAAAAAGTCTGATGCATTGATGCTGTTGTTTTTGTTTTTGTACTTGTGTGAGAGTAGTTTGAATAGCTACTCTGTCACTACCCTCAACCTTTTGTTTGGAGGAGAAAATACTACAATTAGTGGTGGGAAAACACTCACACACAAATCAGGTACCAGTTGATGGATGGAAATATTTGCAGCGACAAAGAGGTAATGACACTCTCATAACTACTATGGGGAAAAGTTGCTTTTGACATTTCTGCAGATAAAGAATCCAAACAAAACCATCAACTTTTCAACAGACATGATAAAATGTGAATTATGTTTTGCTGGAGTGGAGTGGAGTGTTTTTGCACCTCTGATGTATAAAGTGATACAATAATACAGAAAACAGTTTGTTTTCTATCCATCAGTCAAGTAGCTGCATCCAAGTAACCTTTGTAAAGAAGCTACTTGGACTAAAGTCCAAATCTTCACCTGGATGACCGAGAAACCAAAGAGGAAGTCTTCTTTGGATTGTTATGATCTGTAGACATCAGAAATACATTTTAAAAGTACAGATACTGATGTCGGAGGAGCATGACTCAACCTTTTTTTCCTTGATTGCAAAAATTTTCACTACATTGCTGCAATCATTATCACCCTCTCCACCTACATGTATTAAATTAATAGCAAGTGCTCCTCTCAGTGGAAGTGTAACTGGCCTGGTGAGAGAACCAATCCACATAAAAATTAAAGCGGGTTGAAATCGCATGCATACATAAGAAAATGTAATGAAACTTTATGACAACATACAGTAAATTTTGAAAGGCACTGAGCATGTACGGATGAATCTTATTGTACAGTCTAATTAGGCCAATATGGATTTTTATCTTAAAATCTGGTTTAGTACACTCAACAATAGGAAAAAACTGACTTGACATATTCAAACAATGTTGTGAATAAATATAAAAACAATTACAGCTCAAGCGATTTGTTCGTGGCAGGATGGGGGCACAGAATACTACAGTACAGTTACTACAGTTTTTTACTTTATCTCAAAAGTCCTTGCACTCTGAAGAGTTTAAAGATAGAGCAACGGTATTGTATAGGAAACTCTGTCAGATTGAGAATGATTAAGGTTCAACCACTCAGCTCTGCTCACTGAGTTTTCCTCTTCTGTCTAAATGAGTGATGGCTGAACTGCACCTGACAGTTTGGAAAATAAACTATGTGTAAACGAATCTTGGTATGCATGAGTTTGTACGTGTGTATCTGTGTCTATGTTTGTGTAGGTGTGTCATTGCATGTGTTTCATGGATGTGTATCTGGGTGGGTTTGTATGTATACGACTATATGCATACATACAAATGTGTGCTTGTGTGCTCCTATAGAGCGAACAAATCTGTCTACCTGCTGAAAAAAAGTGTGTTTCAGTCTGTATTCAACCACAATTGCAAATTATGACAAATAGTATGTTGAATAATGAGCATATGACGAAGCAGGGTGTGTTCTGCTGCTGTGTTTGTATGTGTGTGTGTGTTTGTGCATGTGCATGCAGCTGTCGGTGGGGTCAGTGTGTCAGTCCAGGAATGTGACTGTAAATGAACCACTGTGTTCCTGCTCCATGGTGCAGCACAGCAGCCCATTAACACACACACACACACACAAACACGCTCACACAGTTCGGCCCCCATTGTTTTTATTTTTTCAGCCTCACACAAAAACTTTGATTACTCAAAAAGTAAAAGTGAGTGTTGTTAGTTAAGATTACAAGAAATATTGTGACACTCAAAGATGGTGGACTGTCAGAAAATAGTCGACATTACTCAGAAGGTTTAAGAGTTGGCAGAAGATGGACTTTAACACAAAGACTTTTAGGGTTAGGGCAAACCTAGAAAACACCACCATCCTGTCAGTAGTCTGTTATCTTTGTCTACAGACAGGTCCCGTTTGATAAAACTGACAGTTTTGGTTGATGTAAACAGGAAGTACTGTATTCTGTTATCTTAGAATCAGCATTGCTTCAGCTGTTTTCTATTTACCACTATTCATAATATATCAATTTAACTGTATACTACACCTCAATTAAATATAATATAGACCTGAAATAATTTGCCAGTCATTGCAATTTCAAGTAGTATTTTAATATATTTCTTGTGAATGTGATCAATGGTAAAAATCTCCTTAATAAGCAAAATGTGGTCTAGAAAGTGTGAACAACTTTGGTCCCATATAACCTTAATACTGCAGCTGACATATTTTTGCACAAGCTGGATAAGAATAGATAACAGAGCTAGAGACTTTGTTCATTTATTTATTAATTTTTGCAGGATGAACAGTGTAATTGTTCATCTGTTAATATCAAATAATCCTGAATCACTTTGTCTCCTTTCCGCCTAATCGTTTATTATTTCTGTCTGTTAAGATCCGTCAGAGCAGGATGTGAGTTGACTACCGTCTGTAGTGTTATCACTTGTCAATATAGCGCTTTTTGGAAATTGAATTCAAATAGAAGTCTCCTCACGTTTAAGTGTGTCTGGCTGCTGCCCCCATTCTTGTATCCCCTTCACTGTCCTCATCTGACCAGTGCTGTGACTTTAACTCTGCTACCATCTGTTGCTAAAGGCCTGTTGTTAAAGAGTAAAGTGATCAGACCCAATTCTCTATGCATGGTTTGAGTGTATATCTTGCTGCACTATGTTGAGTAAACGGTGACGTGGACGTAAACTCTCTCCTAATAGTTCGGCTCCTACTAGTTTTCCTCTCTGGAAACACTTTTCCACACTTTCCTGCGGATTCCCTGATTTGATGCGACTAATGATTATTGTAACGTCTTTCAAAGTGTTCATTTATCTAGCTTATCGTAGCATATTGTGTCGTGAGGCCTTTCACTTGACTCTTAAATTATCAAAACAGTTGCTGGTTCATTTTCTGTTGATCAACTTATTGCTCTAGCTGTGCTATATGTTTTATCTCTGCACTGTGCTTTGTTCCTTACAGAGCTCATAACACTGATTATGTGTAGAGCCTAGGGCTGCCCTCACATGATCAGGATTATGAGAGGCTTTTGCTTCTGGGTGTGATACAGACTCTGTCTTGAGACGCCTGTTCAAGGCTGAAGACAAATTAATGCACATGAATTTTTAAACCGTGCTCTTGCTGAGACCTTGAGATGATTTCTCTGTGAGCGCCTTGATCAATTGTAACTGAATGCACAAGCTTTGGTGGGAGAGTGTTAAAGTTCACAACTTTCACTTGTAAAATAGCTTGAGCTAACATGACTTTCAGCCGTAAAACCACAGCGGCATCATACCTTATTCAAAGCAAATGTTTTGATAAGGAATTGTGCTATAAAATCACAACAAAGAGGCTCAATTAATTTGACCAACATGGTCACAAATGCAGGTAAAAGAACCAAATGGTTACACTCCTGCTCGTGTTCCCAGCATTTTCTTTCTCCACTGAACTCCTGAAAGAGTATGTTCAAAATGGAAAGTGTAAAAATGTAAATGTTTATATTTTGCCAGTTAAGTCTGCCATTATACAGTATATACACTGTGTGCATACAGTTAGTGTGAAGGCCAGTGTGTTTGGACATGTGCCTCTGTGTTTGAGTAGTAAATAAGATTGAATAGATGCAGGATGCTCACACACATGCACAAAGACAAACACAAACTCACATGGAGGCAGCAGGCATGGATGTGACCTCCATACTAAAGAAGTGGTGTGTATAAATTTGCCTAAGTGTTTGGCCAAGGTCTGCGGCTGTCTATGCAATCGATGTGCCAACCGTAATAAATCAGCCTGGGACAGACCTGAACGCTGCTACAGCTTCATCTGCTGTGGCAGGTGGGCTTCAGGATGGCCCTGAGACATGCAGCGTGCGCACACACACACACACACACACACACACACACACACACACACACACACACACACACACACACATACACACCAGATAATTCAATGTTTTCTTGGATCAGATAAGTTTCCTCAAACTGATCTGTTGCTGATTAATGATGTGCTATATCAAGTTGGAACATTTTGTCATACTTTTCTGAATAGAGGAGGCTTTGGATGATATTTCAAAAACTCAAACAGGCTGTACAACATTTTATATAATTTAAAAACTGTTTTTGTCAGACAGCTTTTTCGTAGATATTCTTTGGTAAACAATTGCTTTGCATGAGTGTTACTGAAGACATAATCTATAAATGATTTTACCATACATACAGTAAACGGAAAAATATACTGTACACAAATTCCCAGATTAAATTACCAATGGGATAAGTTTATAATAAATTGTTCAATGTAAACTTGGCAGATAAACACTCACTTATAATAGGAGTTATGAGACTATTGGGATTAGGACTCCAACAGGAAGACGTTTCATCCCCATTGAGACTCTTCTGTGCATTTGTTCTTAGTCTTTTCTTTTATTAAAGTATCCACAGTCACTTCTAACTATTTCCTCCACTCATAACCTCAACCCTTTCCTTGGTTTGATCTAATTCAGACTTTAAAGAACAGCTTTTAAATCAGTAACACACTTTTCACAGGTATCCGATCGTTCCTCATCTTTTTGTCCCATTTTTGTTAAACAGCTCCTGACATCATCAGCACTAAGCTCTGCTGGCTACTAAAAGTGTGCACCACTGAGTCCACCGCACTGCTTGGTTTTCACTTATTTATAGCGTTTAAAAAATACATCAGACAAGGTGAGATGAAAAAGCTGCAAAAATAGCAATTCTTAGCATAGTCTTAGTCATTTAGCATAGTAAGTAGTTCAACCTCTTCTACTCCTGTGATTCAGAAAGTTCTTTATGTGTGGATGCTTGTGTTTATCTGCTGTGCAGATGCAGGGGTGGTGCATGAGTGTGTGTGTGGGTCAATTATGTCTGAGTGTGCTGAGGCACGATGAAGTCAGTGGGATATGTGATGGAGTGTGTAAAAAATTCTTTTGACCACTGTATGTGTAGGTTAACATTATGTGTGTGTGTGGGACTGTGGGTGTGCGACTGTGTGTGTGTGTGTGTGTGTGTCCAAGATGCTAACAGTGGCTGTATTGTCCTGATGGGACAGGCAACAGCATGGTCATCTGTAATTATGGCTGGATTGGCCATGAAAGACACTATTGACAAGAAGTTAAGCATCAGAGAGCGAGAGTGAGAGAGGAATGTAATGAGAGAGAAACGAGAAACAGCAGGAGAAATAAGAGATGAGAACTTGTTGCTGACCAAACACGATAATGAAACAGCTCTTTGCCTTGTGCTGTTATTTATTCAACTAATGAAAAGAAGATGGGCAGAATATGTAGCTGTTTCAAAACAGCCTGGTGAAGTTGATGGTTTGTATCCACGTCATGCAGCCTGAGATGCACAAATCGTTCATCTAATCTTCTCTACTCCGGTCCCATTCAGTGTGTTGTCAAGAGTTTTACAGATGTAGGTTTCATGTAGTGTTTGGGCACAATGAATGCAGCATGGTATTATTTTTGTTTGGCTGCAAACAGCAGTGGCAGCAAATCCGACTCTCACGGCATTTGTCTCTTTTAATATAAAACAAAGTGGTGGCATTGCTGCTATAGAGAAGGAAAAAGCAGGTTTGAACTGGCTGCCTCTGGACAGTAGAGGTGGATCAACAAAGTCGCTTTAGACTCGTAAGTCTTTTTTCTTTTTTAATAATGATGACAACAATTAATCAACAGAACAAACGTGTGCACAGGAACTGTGCAGTTGGTTTAGCTCTCACATCACAACTACTTACGTTAAGTGAACCATCTACTATGTTCTGTTTCACTGCCTTCCAGGATATTAATGAAGATGGACTTGCTTGGATAATTTAATTTGATGTAGTTTAGTGTGTGTCCGGGGGTAGTGGAAATCTCTGCAGATTAGAGGAGAGTTTTCAGCCTCTCGTGAATTTGGTTTCATTAAGAAAATGTCTAACTCTGCTTTCAACTCTTGACTTCATTTAACATCCACCATCTTCATCACACAGTGGTGCTGATGCAGCCACGTTACTCTTACACTTTTAGGACTTCACCTGCCTCCCAGTGCATGCCGGGATCATATCTACTCTCCTGCTACCGTGGGCCAGACTGGCGGATATAGAAAATGAGTGGATGGATATGAATTGATGGAACAGGAAATAAATGGTCCGGTCCATCTCTTTCCCTTTTTCCTCAGTTTTCACTTACAGTGTAACAATCTTTCCCACCATCTCTTCCGCCTTTTATATTGAACTGGTATGAAGCCAAATAGCTTTTACTTTCCTCTCCCTTTCAATGTCTCTCCTATTTTATCAGTTCAATCCAGTTCTCTCTCTCTCTTCTTTCTTTTCCAGATGCGAGTTGCCTTTATTTATCTGCTGTGTCGCTCTGTAGTAAATATGCTATAGGCTGTAGGATTCTCTCTGCAGCGTGGCTTTTAATTCATGGATATTTACTACAGTATCATCACGCTGCATATCAGTGGCTCAGCCCGTGCATGTTTTGGTATGGATGCTGTGTATATATATTTCATGTTGTAGACATAAACTGTTTAGATATATGAGTTTTTCTATTCGCACACAATCCTGTGTTGCAGGATGTGCTTTCGAGTGTTTTCGAGGTGTGTATGTATTTTTGTGTGTGTGTGCACTTTGTCTGCTGTATCCTTTAATACCTCCAGACAATCGATACGCAGAGGAGCAGTGTTTGGCCCTGTCTTCTTTTAAAAGATGCACTCTACAGAGTGGTGCGAGCCAAGAGTCAAGAAGTCAATAAAACAAAGCTGATAGTGCCCCCGTTTGTTTTTCTGGACTTTGAGTTTGAGTCTGTGGGCGAATATTAAATATTTTGTCGTTTTGATACAAACAAATGAATCCTTTTTGTCAGATCTCTGAGAGCCGATGAATATATTGACATCTGTGTTTGCTAAGATTCTGCTCTGTTTCTCTTTTTCAGGACTGGTGGCAGACAAAGCTGAGGATCAGGGGATGAGGTTATAAAAACTGCGGAGAAAGGAGGAAAAAGGAAGCGGAAGCTGATTGTTTGGCAGTTCTTCTTTTGTATCGCCATACCCTCCGACGTTATACGGCACTGACTGACCCTGCAGAGGATTACATACTCAAAAATACCCACCGACACTCACACATTCGCACCTCCCCTCCCCACACCACCATGTCCTCCCACCTCAACCCACCCCTTCTCATCTTCCCCGTCCTCTTCACGCTCCTCTCGCTTTCCATGCCCTCCACCTCTACTTCTTCATCATCCTCTTCCAACCTCCTCTCGTTCTTCCCACCCGAAGGAGGCCTCACACATTTGGTGGTCCACAACAAAACTGGTGAGGTCTACCTGGGTGCCGTCAACTGGATCTACAAGCTGTCCAGCAACCTTACCAAGCTGCGAAGTCATGTTACCGGTCCTGTCACTGACAACCCTCGCTGTTATCCTCCTCCTGGGGTCCAATCCTGCCCCCATGACCTGGTGCAGACCTCTAATATCAATAAGCTCCTGCTACTTGATGCTGCCCACAATCGCCTAATTGCTTGTGGGAGTACTTCCCAGGGAATATGCCAATTCCTGCGTCTGGATGATTTGTTCAAGCTTGGTGAGCCCCACCATCGTAAAGAGCATTATCTATCCAGTGTTGCTGAAGCAAGCACTATGTCAGGTGTCGTGATCTCTCCGGATATTTTTGGAGAAGGTGGTAAACTTTTTGTTGGCACTCCTATCGATGGAAAATCTGAGTACTTCCCAACACTGTCCAGCCGTAAGTTGATGTCTAACGAAGAGAACGCAGACATGTTCAGCTTTGTCTACCAGGATGAGTTTGTCTCCTCGCAGCTCAAGATCCCCTCAGACACTCTCTCCAAGTTTCCGGCATTTGACATCTACTACATTTACGGCTTCAACAGTGAGCAGTTTGTGTATTATCTCACCTTACAGCTCGACACCCAGCTCACCTCACCAGATGCGAGCAGCGAACAGTTCTTCACCTCTAAAATTGTTCGCCTCTGCGTCGATGATCCCAAATTCTACTCCTATGTCGAGTTCCCCATTGGCTGCACCAAGGACGGAGTGGAATACCGCTTGATTCAGGATGCTTATTTAGCCCGGCCGGGGACCCGTTTGGCACGTTCGCTCGGTATTCAAGAGCACGAGGAGGTTCTGTTTACTGTATTCGCCCAGGGTCAGAAGAACAGAGCCAAGCCGCCCAAGGAGTCGGCTTTGTGTCTGTTCACAATGAGGCGCATAAAGGAGAAGATTAAAGAGAGGATTCAGTCGTGCTACAGAGGAGAGGGAAAACTCTCCCTGCCCTGGCTTCTCAACAAGGAGCTGGCCTGCATCAACTCGGTGAGTGTTTAAGACGGTAGCTGCCTGATGTAATAAAATTAAAACCTTAATGTTGATGTGGCGATCATTAGCTACACTGATTGTTCTATGGACTTTTGTTTTGTGGTTGTGTTTGTGTGACTTTGTTTACGATTGAAAGCACCCATGAGTCACTCACTTTGAATTTCAAGTGTCGTTTTCCATAAAAAGGATTATGTCAGTTTTAGTGGATTTGTGGGGCTTATTTCCTACCCTTACTTATTGCCTTTACCTTGAACTTTGCCAAAAACATTTTAGTGGTCTTGGGTTTGTTTTTAAACAGAGCGTGTCTGGAACGATTCTGCCTTACTGTAATGCATTAACTTCATTAATTCAGTTTGTTTGTCTCTGTTGTAAATAAAAATATGATAACTTAAAGCAGATTAAAAGAAAAAAAAAACACCAACCATACCCTCACATTTAAATGACTTTTTTTGTAATTAAATGGATTTTGTTCCCATTTGCTCATTGCTACCCTCAAAGAGAGCCAGTCTTCACCCTGGCAGGAAGGCAAATCATTAAAAGCTACTTGTGCATCCATTTGACTCCTCGTAGTGGAAAGTATGAATCTCAACTGCAACAAATACAACAAAGTCATATTTTCCTTCTTGTTTGGGCCAAAGCAACCACAGTGTAGGTGGGATTGCATAATTACTGCCACATGAATTAAATGCTGCCTCAGTGTTTTTTTCTGTTTGTTTTGTTTTAGTTTTTTGCAGTTCAGTATTGTGGAACTGTGGAAGACTATGAGGCAGCAAATGCAGTACATTTACCACGATTTCTTCCTATAGATGCACAGCATATTGTTACAGGGTGAATTTCTAGTGGCCTGTGTTTCCAATAGGCTTATGCTATGCTATCTTTTATTGTTCCTCTGTTTTCGCTCCATAAATGTTGATTGAGGAAAACAGAAGAGTAGTAGTCATCCTTGCTTAGAATAACCAATGATGTGAGTTAAATGTTGAACAAGACCGTGTTGCTTTAGTTGGATGGACAGAACAGATGTCTCTCTGAGCATTAGGAATAATTCTGTCCACAGGTTGTGGAAGGTTTGTCTTTTTTCCCTCATGGATGAACTGGCCTAAGGGTGCCTAAGAGACAATAAGTGTGTGTATGTGTGTTAAACATACTCCCATCTCACACATGCACGCGTGCACACACAGCCCTGTATACTTATGAATAATTCACCTGTTCTCACCTTCTGTTATTCCGCTGGAGCTCCATAACAACCTGCCATAAATCTCTGGACTACTCTCCACCTCTCCATACCTGTCTGCGATCCTGTCTTCTTTTTCTCTTTTTATTTTATTCATCGTTGCCCTATCATCTGCATAAAGATTTTCTTTGTTTGTTTGTTTTTAACTCCATTTGTCCTTTTATATTTCATACTCCCTGTTTCTCTGTTTCCCTCCTCCAAGTGCTCTCTCAATTCCATTTCTCTAGTTTCTGTGTTTAACCTTCAACCTCCCTTATTTTTACGCTCTTGGCTCCACTTTGGCTTCTTCCCTCTTGTCCCTCACTCTCAACCCTTTTCACTTTTACCATCTCTTCTGTGTCCTCTGTGACTTTGTACTCAGTGTAAAGTATAGAGTGACTTAGTTTGTAAAGCCAGTGGCTGGATGTGATCTGAAAATACAATGTAGAGGGAACATACAATTCAAAGTAAAAGGGGAGCAGAGTGATGGGGAATAAACGTGCAGGTCGTGGATTTCATGGGAGGAGGAGAGAAGGATAATGGGAGGATGTGGATAGGGAGTTAAAGACGAAATGGAAAGGAAAACGGACAAATGGAGCAGAGAGATGGGATTCGAGAACACAGGAGAGAAACAAGGAAAAGTTGAAAGAAGTGAAAAAGGTAGGAGTAGGGATAGATTGAACCATATGAGAATACAGAGAGAGAGAAGCTAAGAGACAGGACTGGAGACGGTGGAAGTGTAATGAACACATGTACAGTATTTGCCATGCTAGGGCTATTGCTCTAGAATAGGCAATGTCAATTGGTTGGTCCACCACTTTATTCCAGATTAAAATATCTCACCAAGAATTGGCGCCATGGTCGGCACGCCTCACTTTACCTGCTGTTGGTAATGCGTGTAACTTGACTCACTGGGATGTGTGCAGGGCATTTAATGTGTCATGGCTCATGAGCTTCTTACATTTTGTGTGTCAATAATAATTGTGCATGAATTTAGTGTCAGTTCAGTGATTTCCAAAAACGACCCACCCTCCCCCCACCCTACCATAGAAAAGCCACGGTGGAACTGAAATCCTGATTTAATCATGGTGGGAAATGAACCAGTCAGTTCACTTGTTGCATATGAGGTGAAAATACCTGGCTGAGTTAGAATAAACTGATGGGTTCATTTTTGGTCTTTGACGGGCTGTATAGCAGCTGTGGATTAAATCAGCGGATGATCTGTTAAAGGATGATCACTCAAATCACTGGGGTACCATGTTGCAATATTCTGGTGCCGCCCATGTGTCCCAAGAACAATAATATAATAATAATAATAATAATTTGATCTAGGTTTATAATTTGCTCCAAGACAGATGCTGTTAACATAGTCGTGTTCTCTTGCTAAATACAAGAAAGTGACTTTCTGTGCTCAGATGGAAAACAATATGTTTTTTTTTTTATCTAATAACTGAAGCGCATTCAGTGTGTTATTGCTATGGTTGCTAATTTAATTTGTCATGGCTCATGCAAGACAATAACAACATTACCTCTCTGTCACCACCCCACGGGTGCTGTGTGAGCACCATGTGGCCTTGCAGTCTAAAGTGTACTGTATATGCATATGATTATGCTAATGAGCATATAGTTACATGATTGTCCTTTATTGCCATCTGTTGTTCCGCTTGCGATCGATCAAGGTCGTGTCAGCTCAGCACGCTCTGGGATGCAGCGGTGACGAATTTATCATCTCCTCGAACAGACATGTTCAGTGTTTCCTGACGAGAGCAGTGACAGCTCGTTGCCTCTGTGCTAGTGTCATGTGGAAACTTTGATAATGGCTCATTTCAGGAGACAAGGTCAGGTCAGTCAGTCAGCACTCTTTACCTGGAAGCTATCAAACTTCAACCTAGTGTACACCTGAGAAAATCATTTTCTAACAAATGTTCTATGATGGTCTATATATATATGAATTGTAATTGTATTAATATTAAAATATTTCAGTTTCTTTACTTTTATAACAAATTATCATAGAACTCCCACATCCCTGTGACAGTATCAGTAGCTACTGAAAGGAGGGAGTTTTTGTCCCAGTTCTATCTAAAATTAACTTGAAATGCATCCAAATCCAATGTCACCCGAGGCTGTTATGGCTCAGGTAGAATAATTCACCTATATAAATGAGAGCTATGTATATGTCTGGAGAGTCTCTCTGCTGTCATATGTAGTAGGGGCTGAGAGTTGGCACTCTACATTAAGTACAAAGAATATTTAAGAAGAGAGAAAGATTTAAACTTTTAATGACACCTACGAAACTACCAGAGGTGCAAGGCAGAGATGAGACATGTAAAGACAGCTGGACAAAGGTCTGTCTGAAAACAAGAAAGTATTTCGTCACTTATCACGTATCTGTAAGGTCTGCTTAACACCCATGTTGAAAGTGGCTCTTGAACTGATTAAAGCATTTGTCAAAAATTCCACTTCTTCTTCTCAGAGTCATAACTTAGTAAAATGGGAATACACTTATGTCATGCACATGCTGTTGGAGTCAGTGTGACTCAGTATTATCACTGATAGCAATCTTGATATGAGAACGATTTTGCCTTATAATCATCAAATTTAGACATTTTCTTTACTACATCTGCAGGACAAGCAGGGACCAGTGCACCATGACTTGCCAAAATGCAAAGAAACCACTTCAACATGAAATCACGTTTCCCTTTTTATTGCCAATATACATATTTCTGCTCACTTCACTAATTAAGTAATAAAAATAACAGCAAATATCTGTCTTTACTCCAAAATCTCATTATCCTGCTTTCATTCTGCAGTTGGCAAACTCCCTTGGTGAGTGGATTTACTGTATGTACAGTAGTTGATGTTCTTAGTTGTTTGTGCCAAATGCACTAAAGACCCCGCTAAAGCTGACATAATGATTTTATTTCGTTCTTGTTTTCAGATAGAAAATAAATAAATAAATAAACTGAGTATTTTACCAGTTTATTGTGCATTTACTCTGTATTCTGACTGGCTGCAGTGTAGGATCACTGTTATAGGTTAAGACCAAAGATTTTACTACACTTTTCCGAATTTGGCGCCTCAAAGTTGCACAGTGTAGAGAAATCTTACCTATAGTCAGGGTGCAGAAATATCAGAGTCAGTGCTGACCTTAGAGATATTTCTTTTTATATTTGTAATGAGACTTTCTTATTTTTTTGTTCTTTTAAGGTTTCTTCATTTGCCAAATGTTACTCTAACACAAACAAAACACCCTAATTCAGCAAAATCTAAAACTTAATGTTATATGAAACACAGCAAACAACACTTGCATTTGTCGAGATGTCCTTTGTCATTTGTCGAATTCCTGTAGCAGCTCCATCATCTATATGCATCTGTCCAACATTACTTCCCAACAGGGTACAGTAAGTTATTTAAAACTGTGCTACAGTAGGGCTACATTAGCATTTCTACATTTTAAAAAAGGCTGATAACTTCATTTTAGAGCATGAGTTTGTAAGTTTTCCTGTCGCCTCTTTTCCAAAACTCTTTAGTATATCTTACAGGTGGTTACTTTTCAATTTGGGTACATGAGTGGTGAACATTTTCACCACTCATTACCAGAGAAAGGCCAGTTTTGGCCTCTCGAGAGTTAAAACTGAGCGGTGGGTGACCTTCGCTGGGTGTGGGCTGCCGTCCAGCTCTACCGCTCTGTACACAGGCCAAACCGGCAACGCTACAGCCTCAGCATGACTAATGAGACTGATTCAGACTGAGAGAGAGATACTATCCTATGTGTGTATGTATGAGTGTGCTTAGGACTCACTTATCTCTTTTTTCAGCGTCCTTCTCTCTCTGTATACTTCTTTCATTGCATGCTTGTGTGTATGTGTGTGCCCACCTCTTATCCTGGCCTCCAAAGATGAGGGACAAAACACTGGTGAAAACAAACAGGAAAATAAGCTGATAATAAGAAGAGAGCGTGTGTACGTGTGTGCACGAGTCCGCATTGTCTGCAAAAACACAAGGTGGACATCACAGGGAAAATTGACTGCAATAACATAGAGAGCAAGAAGACTCCCTTCTGTTGTTATTGCCCCCTTTCTCTGTTCCTACCTCTCTCTATCTTTTCCCTTCCTCTCTCACTCGCTCTGTTTCAATTTTTCTCAGAGCATAATGGTGTTTATTAATATTTATCAGTGTTGATCACTACTGGCCGAGATTATAGTCTATTTCTGTGGCATTTTGCATTCTTCCTTCCAGGCGGTTGGGGACTGTGTGTGTGTATGTGCTTGTTTGTGTGTGCATATTTGTGTCCGTTGATGCTTCATTCTGTCTCTATCTCTCTCTTGTATCTTCAGTCTCATTACTGTTAGTCTGTGCCTCAGTGGATGGATCACCCACATTGCATCACACTTTGGGCCTGCTGGGTGGGGAATATCAAGGCTCTAATGGCAGCACTTACATCATGCTCATTAATATTTTTGCTTAATATTTGATGTAGAAAAGTTATCTGGTCATGAGTCGCTGCATGTAAACACTATGGACTGTATTTTCCTGCAGGAGCAATGCCAGTCTTTCTCCAAACAAGGTTTTTATGCAATTTTCATTGGCACTTTCGTTTTTTTTTTTAGGCTGCTGGAACCACAAACTTGATCGCACTGTTGTGGGAGTATAGGCACGGCTTGGGGTTTATGCAAATTAGGTGGCACATTGCAATTTTGGTGCTCATTTTGGAACAAAATAGTGATAGTGTAATTGCGTCCCAGAGTGCAATTTTCTTGTGGGACACATGTTTCAGTATTTAATTTTGCCCCTTGCATCATTAAAAAGAATTCAGTTGTGGTTAAATAAATATCTTTTAAAACACCTTTGGAGCAGAATTCTACATCCAGTTTGCAGGTCTTACAACGCTCAACATGAATCAACCCATTACCAACAATTATCGCTAAATCCACGTCGATCCCGACTAGACCCATTACTACAAGGCCTAAATCATATATAAATCATAAAAAAAGAAAACATGCTGATGCAGCATAGAGAGGCAGACACTAATCTTGTTTTTCCTTCTGGTCAGAATCAACTCATGGTACCAGCTGACTTTACAAACTGCTGGCCCACTGCATTTGTTAGCTTAAATGCGTATATGAGGACTATATATATGCGTTTTTACTATTCGATATGAAAAAAGGGACTGATATTTAGTTTTTACTCTCATTTCTTTAAAAGACATAAATGTATTGTAAGGCTACACTCTGTGTTTGGCTCTCATTGGTTTCTGCCCCAACACCAACTTCTCATAATGCATTCCTTACAGTAATAATGGATTCCACTTGTTCTTCTCATTGCACCTGAATGTGCCTGACTGAGCCCAACGCTGTCGGTGGCCAAAATTGCAAAAAGATCATTGAACATGCCTGCAGCGCCCACATTTGGGTTTCAACTGTGTGAAAAACCGACACTATATGTACTGTAAAACAACTTATATAAGAATTTATCCAAACCACCAAGAGGTTTTGTTTCAAATGTTAAATAGCTTAACACATAGAGGCAGAGGATACAAGATGCAGGCGGGAACAGCATGGCCTCCTCGTGGCTAGACATACACAAACTAGCAAGGAACTATGTAAACAATAAGAATGATAATGCTGCTGTTACTTTTGGATACATGTCAGCAAACAGCTGAATTTAACCATAGCCTAAACTAAAATAGTTGCTCCAACAGATCCCGAGAACAACATCAGAACTCTCTGTCCAGACGAGCGCAGTGCAGTGTAAAGCTATGATACTGCACAGAACCGTCAAACCGTCCCAGTACCCGAGATTGAGGAAAGACACAAAGCACCCACAGAAGTGAGAAGGAAATTATATAGGAAGTTACTGTAAATGTAAAACGATTCATATTTTGGGAATTCTCTTCACAAAAAGCTCCTTGTTGAGCAGCAATGAAATGTCACACTGTATAAATGGTGCATTTATGTAGATTATAATTGTAAATTGATATAATATAAAATGAGTATCTCAGTACTGGTTCCACCACTGCATTGCTGTGCTTCTTTCTCATCATATTATTGACTTTTTCTTTTAGTGGAACAAGTGAAAAGAAAGTCTGGAAATAAATGGCGTTATCTCAAGCTACAGGTAGAATTTCTCCCTTGTTCTAAAGAGCTCAGGTTTTTATGACTCAGTGGGAGACTGAGTTACTTGTGAAGATGAATTTTTGTGGCAGTGCAGTGATAAATACTTCCAGCGCAGAGGTGAATTGCTGTCAAATGCTGCCTAGAATACAGCCCATTGGGGAAAACACTTTTTGATGAGGTGCAGTTTTCTCTGTTGCCTCTTGAGACAGTTTGATACATGATACAGCAAAATGTTATATACCTCAAGTCAGTCTAATGACTTTAGCTCTAACACTTCCCCATATGTTTTTGTCTTGTGATGTTTTCTGCCTCAGGTGAAATCACGTGCTCTGCACCATGCTGTGAAATCTTCCTAAATTATAGTGAATTCTCAATGGGAGAATCCAAACTCGACACAGTTTGACTGGTGCCTGTGAAGTACGTTTACAGCACAGTGGTGTTTATTGTTAACTATAGCACATGACAAACAAATTAATGGCTGCTATAGGCTCATGAGAGCGTCAGTTTGTTATGGATTTGGAGTATTTTGAAGCTGGTGGCTGCTCGGCTTTCAATCTGTGCGGGTAGGATCTGAAGTGACCTTTTTCACAGAAACTCAGCGGCAGCCTGGAAGAGATTTCTAAATTGACACTGAGCAGAAATATCAACAGAGAAACTAATGTTTAAGAACCTCAGAGTGTCACATTTAAAAATGAACAGTTCTTATCTGTCAAGAAAGGCTGGAATTAGACATGGTTAAGTGGTCCAACGATTTTCAGAACCCTAAACTGTAATTGTCTGTGTCAAATGGCGTTCTTGAGTTCACCAAACAGTCCGCCCAGAAGGTGCGAAATGGTCTGATTCCAATTAATATCTCCTACAGCTGGTTAGCTGGGTCACAGCCAACAGCTTCTTAACCTTATACAAGCCGGTGCAGGTTATGAAGGATGCAAACTGCTGACCTGCAACATCTAATGAAGAGCTTAATTATTTATTGATGGACATTCATGCTGTGGTTGGATATTTGTGTTTGTATGGGATTGTGGGGTTTTATGACAGACATTAATGTATTCATGTGTATTTGTGCAAACACATGCGTTCATTAATATGTATTTATTATTTTAATTATTCATAATTGTTTGTGTGTGTGATTGCAGAGATGCACATACTGCATGTGTCCGTGTGTGTGTGTCTAAAGCGGTCTGTCCCAGCTGTGTTTAAGTTTTCCTGCTAGCTGCTCAGCAGGCACTGGGAGATGAGATAAAGCTCAAAGACATATTTTGGGTTCTTATAGAAATGTGTACACACACACACTGAGACAACAGTAAACAGCTGAAGATACTGAAAATATAAGTGAACTTCACAATGCTAGCCAAGCTCTTAGAATAGTCATGTGATTTGGTGTCTACACATGATTTTCCTACTACCATTAGTAAACATTTGGTGTCGTTAAGCAAAGTAGAAATTTTTAAAACAAATGTTGAGCCACCTTATAGCTTTATCATGTGTGTATAAATGTGCAGTATATATTGTAGGTGGCTCTGCCTGTGCCTGACACTTCCACAATACTATATGTTACAGGCTCAAGTATGTGGGTGAATCCCTGTAGTGGTCTGGAATAACTGGATTATGGCTGACAGAAGAGACTTCACAGATGACACAGACTACTGTAAACTATGCAGTGCTCAGATGGACATAATTTAGGCCAAAAGAACTGTAACATATGTGCCCCACACCCAAACACCCTTACTATGTCTGTCTTTCAGTCTGTTGGCTCCAATCTCCAGCCCATTTCTTTAATATTGGGTATGTGATGGTGCTGAGTTTGAACTGAATAACACAACAACTGAATAATTTCTGAATATTTTTGCGTCAAACAAACATGCTCAATTACTAAAGATATGCCCATTTTAAGTGATAAAAGTGAAGGTGAACTACCTACATGATTTCTAGACGTCTTCTTTTTGCAAGAAATTGTTGTATAATAGGAAACATGTTGTGAATAAAAATAATGATATAAACATAAAATAGCATTTAAGGATTGTGGATATGTGAAAATCTCAGTTTAGATTAAGATAAAAGTCACTGAGAATCTCAAAGATCCATGTTGAACTACACAACGATTAAAAATCACATTTTAACAGGCAGAGTGTTCAGAATGTGCATCGCTGCTGTCAACAAATGTCTACTGTGCCAGAAAAGCGGCACGCCAGACTGGAGCGTTCCATGTGGAATTAGCTCAGTTGATGACCGAGGCTATCTGGGGTAAAGCAAGCTGCTGTCCCACTGTGGCACATTAACCTATATCGCCAACTGACACTGGAGCCCTGGAGCCAAGCCCTCTCTTCCCACAGTCCGACTCTACTGGATTTCTCTGCTTTGTTGTGTTTTGTTTTTCTACACACCTTCGTACAGTGACGACCCAGAAAGGTTCCCCAGTGGGAGTCGGACACTTGCAGGGATTTTCAATGTGCTCCACATTGTTTTCAAATGCACCAAAGCACGGGGCTCAAACTGAATACTCAGGATCCATGTTTAACCCCTGCAATGCAAATTATTGAAAAACAGTGTTTCAAAGTGTTTTAAGGCACGTTGAGAGTGACACATACTGAGGAGGCTTCCTGCATGACATGTGCTCAAGGGTGAAGAAAGGAATTGAGGATGACAAAGAGGAAATTAGACAACCAAAAAATCAATAACTTTTCACTTTTGGAAAGTAGAAAATAAATGAAAAATGTTTGTGGCAAAGCGACAGACATGCACACATGTTCTCTGCTGTCGGTTTTTTACTCTAACACTTGCTCACTCACTTCTATTCCAGGTCAGCCCATTTTTGTATGTTTTTTTTATTTATTTTTTAAAAAATTAGAATTATGTTTTGGCACCACACTTTAGCACATCTGTTTTCAATCACAGCGGAGGAGTGAGGAAGTAGAGGAAAATGGAAGAAAGAGGAAGGGAAAAGAATTCAATAAACTAATGGAGGAATCAGAGAATGGGTAGAGAATGACTAAACCAACAGAGCAAAGCAAATGTGTGGCATAAATCTAGCTGCAAAATAAATGCTGATCCCTTGGTATCCCAGATATTCCTCTGACTCTGGCCTTAGGAGCGAAGTCTCTCTCTCTTGCTCTCTCTGTGTCTTTCGCCTGCAGCTTTTCATTCCAGCAGAGCACCTCTCCTTCCTGCCAGGATCTCCCTCCATCTTCAACTTCATACTCCTCACTTCAACCAAGCCAAAACAACAGATGCCGAAATGTCGAAGTGCCTTTCCTCCACTTGTCATCTCACAGTGAAGTTTAAAACATTTACGAAAGAAAATTGCATCAGGCACATATTGTGCATAGAACAGACAAACAGAATGGTTAAAACGAATAAAATCATGACAGTATTTTCATCAATGCAGTCCCTTTTCCAACAGGTTTGCAGTGTTACAGTGTGAAGGGAATAACTAAGGATGGTTAAGAATAGCCTGCACATCACCTTTTGTAGATGGTATAAAATATGTTGCTATAATGCTAAAACAATGGCACATAATTACTTCCAAACCTTAAGACTCATTATTAAAGTATTCCAAAACAGTCTATCCAGCTTAGTCCCACATTAATCCATTTCTTGGCACATGCCGCTAACCGTTGATCAGCTGATTAGTGACAAACAGGCGGAGTGTGCGTTGCATCACCCGCGTTCTAGCCTGCACAGAGACGCATCCTTCTGTGCATGCTGTAAATCACCGGCGACAAACACAACATGGACCTGCTCAACAGAGCGTTGCTCCATAGCACCATTAGTGGCCAAGATCAAACTCCACATGGTCTCTTCCATCATTGTGTCCTTTTGTGATTGTCCCAGTGCTTCTGTTCTCTACATGCTCTAATGACAGCGTACTGTACACAACAAGATTCAGTATTCAAGCAATTCTTCCACTGGAATATTGGCACAAGGACCACTTGTGACAAATTGTCTTTTGTATCAAGTCATGATAGTCATTTTGTCAACTGCAGTAGTGGCTGCATGGCTGACAATAGCATGTCTGTATGTGTGTGTGAGCGCACGTAAGTGTGTGTGTGTGTGTGTGAGTGAGAGATGCAGATGCCCATAGTTCTGTTGCCATTAGAACAGCCTGCAATGCCAGATGTCTAGAGTCCACTCTCTCTGTGTGTGTGTGTGTGTGTTTAGATATTTTGCAGAGGATGTGTGCCGTTTCCCATTGCACACACACTCTTTCTCACCTGCATGCACACAAACCTAAAAGAGCATGTGTATACCTTTGCGTCTCTGTTTGTGTATTTGCGTTGAAGCAGGTCAAGGCTTTGAGTGTCCCGGTCTGTTAGACAGATGTTTAAGATCCCCATCGCACCCCTTACCCTGTGACACGCAAACAAATACACACTTTCTCTCTCTTTCATATGCCTTGACAAACATCCACACGTACACACACTCATTAATAACCAATTAGAGAGCAGATATTGGCTCACTGGGGGAAACTAAAGGCCAACCAGTGTTGTTCTTCGTTTCCAACGCCAAGTCACAACAAATACCTGGATGTCAGCCAGGAGAGTGTTGATGCGAGTGTGCTTGTGTTTGTGTGTGTGTGTTCTTGACTTCTTCCCAAGTTTGGCAGTCCATTCTCATCTCCTTTCTTTATTAAAAACACACAGACACATACTAACTCTCACATAATTAAATGCAGTTTTTCCACTCCGCAAGTGCTGTTGTTCATTGCATCAGCCAGCACGCCTCAGTAGCACAACTCTCGCGTCGACATTATCTTTCTCACATGGGAATGAGACATGAGCTGTTTAACATACACATCACAGACACAGAAGCGCACATACACACACGCTCATTCTCCATGGGACTACAACTCTGTGTTTATGCCAGCGTTGGATGAGGAGATGCTTGAGACATTTGGCTCTCTGGAGAGCATGTTGACAACATCTCTCTCCTTCTTTCTCTCTCTCTCTCTGTTTTTACCTCAATTATTGTTTTAAACCCACTCCTTCACCAGATTTCTTTGTGATGTGATTTTTTTTTCATGTTTTCTTACATCTCTGCAAATGAATGAAGATTTGTATAAAAAATATCTGCCAACAAGATTTAGATGCTTTCATCCTCAATAACCTTTCTTACAGAGAACTGAAAGCAGTGTCAGAGGTAGAGAGGCACATATACACACACAGTCAACTACACTAGCAATACAGCAGAATAACTTCTACAGTGATCATTAAGGCAAAGTGTTTGACACAGACCTGTGCATGCAGTCATGACTTCATATGAATAATCCCAAAGCCAAGAGACACAACGTAAAGTGCAGTCAACCCACAAGCACTGGAATAGAAAACTAACACTAACACTGACAGCAGCTTGATTTGGCACCAATTAAAATGCAGCACATATCACATGAATCAAAAAACATGTTATTTATGCCTTAAAGACTGACAACATTATTTTATTGACCACCAAATGCTCAAAGTGATGAAGACCTAATCATTAATTACACTTTAAGCACTGTTTCATAGGTATGAGTGCAGAAGAGTTTAATTTTAAGGCTGACATATATTGAAACTATTATGCAACATAAACTAATTTATCTTGCACGTTGACTGCGATTAACACACAAAATACAGATGATGCTCACAGGAGGTGAGTCTTGTTACTCATTTAAAACAAAACATGTTACATACTGTATTATGTTTTGGTAATACCAACTTAATTAATACCGAGAGCAAGTCACAATACATTTGACAAACGTTTATCCATACATTACTGCACATAATAAGCTGCCTTTTAAATTAACAGAGAAGTGCATGAAGCACTGTGGTAATGTTGGTAATATGTTCTTCCCAGTGCTACATCTTCTGAAACCACAGTATGGTCACCGCAGCTCTACTGCTTACACTCTTAATGGGAAATTCACAAGGCTCAATCCAAACTCCCTCTCTCTGTGTCTTTCCCTCTCTTCCTGGGTCGAGGCTCATTAGTGGCAACAAGAGCGCTGTTGACCCTTAACCTTCCCCTACGTCTTCCCTCTGTATCTACTCTCTTTTTTGCAGTTTTTTCTCTCCCCATCTTCTCTCATTTCCCTTTGTTTCACTTGCCCCACTCTTTCCCTTATCACCCCGTCATAACTCACCCAGCAAGAGTTTGGCATGGGTGTGTGTGTGTGTCTGTGTGTGCTTTGCCAACGGCCAGCCTGAGCCTGTGTATAGCAGAGGTCTTCAGCAAGGACAACACGGGGGACTCTGTCCTTGTCTAACCCCCTGGAAGTAGAACAAAAGTGTGTGTGTGTGTGTGTGAGTGTGTGCACATAATAAAGCTATGTACAGTGTCCTGACTATGAGCTATAGCTAGTAATAATAATAGCATGGTCAGAGGTCCAAGAGGCCAACTGGGACAAGCTACACAGAGCTTATCAAAGCACTAATGAAAGACTACAGCCGGTCACCTTATGTTAGGGACAAAGTAAAGGATTATTAAACTAGTTTACATTTGCATGCAGCTAATGATTGATGCATGATTAATTAACCACTCAAATCAAGCCAAGGCACATATTTGATATTCATGATGGAGAAATGTGTTCAGTGAGAAAATGGCCAGTAGTGTATTAGGGTTCCCAATATGTCTGCAAGTTGAAACGTATTCAAGTGTTGAAATGCTGTATTTTTTGTGCTACTTAACCTAATTTATTTATTTATATATCAAATTCCTGATTTAAAGAAGAGTTTTGCCAAATCAAAACAGCTTTTTTAAGTTCCTGTTTGTCTTCAGACAACTTTTAACACAGACTTTTTTGTTCAAAGTGTCTCAAATGTTAGATGAAAAAGGTTTATGTTACTCGAACTGAACTATGAAACAAGCTGATTTTGGACTTGACATATTTCCATGTTTACCCAGCTCTAGTTTTTCTGTCCCCTTAAACTTTGAAGTGGCCTGAGCTGCACGTGTATCAATGCATCTGCCATGACCACCAGGCAGCAGTGACCCTGTTCTGAATGTTCTGAGCTGCTCTTGGTTGGATGGCTGGTTTTCATCCTGGCTTGGTCATGCAGCGTATTTGACATCTAAACGTGGAACTAGACCAGTGTGAGTTGGACGTAGGCCTCATTTACACTTGTTGTTTCAAATTTCTTGTATTCGTATAACACATTGTTTAAATGTGTTTTCATTCACATTTATACTCCGCAGACCACATCGCCGGGTTAAATGCAACAACAACAACAACATGCGAAACTGAGTGATGAACAGATCTTTTCTTAAATCAGATTCTTCAGTCGCTCCCACATCGGTGACTGAGAAGGTTTCCGCGTCTCCTCGGTGAGTTGAGGAATGATAGAGTAGGCAGACTGTAGGAATTACATGTCTACAAGGCACACAACAGCTAGCAGATGTCAGGTCTGTGTGAGGCCACATTTGTCTGCAGTGAAAACACGTCGACTGAACGCTCCACTGTGCCTCAATCTGAGCTGTTGACTCTACGGTAATGATGCAAGTCAGGCTAAACATAACAAACCATTAGCGTCCTCAGCATGCCGGCAACAGCGCTGAGGAAGATGGCAATCTCACTTCTGTGTGTGTCAGCTTGACAAACACTGGGAATGCAGATTAGTTTACAAGAATGAGGCTCCTGGTATAAATAAATCCAGGCCAAAATGATGTTATTACTGGCAGCCATTCTAATCAGTTTCACTTCAGCCATGTTCTCTGCAACTTCTGGACACTAAGTGAATAGGAGACATTCATTTACATTGCTTTTGACACCATCGTGTCACCTACATTTTGCTAGGCTATCGTTTATTCTCAGCTTAGCGGGCAGTCCAGTGTAAAAGCATCATCACAGATGATGGAAGCCAGGATCATCATCCTCATAATGTTCTTAAAAGAAGCAAGGAAAGAAGGGAGGCAGGAAGGAAAGATGGTCTCAGAGAGTAGCAGGCATGTGAATGAGAAAATAAGAGTAATCCTCTGGGACAGACATGATTTCCCACTGGTCAGTGCTTTGTGAACTTTAAACAGAAAGAAGAACGGCTATGGGAGAAATATGGAAATACAGACAAGGGGAAAAGAGCAGAGACGGTTAGCAGTGAGAGGAGAGAGTGAAATGGAAGAGGAGACTGGAAATAAGTGAAAGAAATGAATAGATGTCTGGTTCTGGTCTGTCTTTATCAGAGGAAACAAGGGAAGTGTGTGGCAGGGACCCAAGGCCAGGGTTCAGACTGTCACCAAGCCATGGCCGTCTCTCCCTCATGTCCCTCTTCCTGCCCCCTCCTTCCTTATTCCTTTCCTTCTCCTTTTCTGTCCCCCACTTCTCTCCTTCTCGTCCAATCTGTCTCCTCTTCTCTGCATCACTTCCACTGCCTTCCTTTCATTTACTCTGCTTTTTTTTTCCTTTTGTCATCCTTAGATCCTTTTAAATTAGTTGCGAAACAGTTCCAAAATTGAGAACGTGTTTATGTAAATCATACAAAAGCGAAAGCACAGTGTGCGTATGTGTCTCTCCCCCCGTCTCTCGCTCACTGCGCCTCACTTTGTGGTTTTGTTCATTGAAGTTAAACTTTGCTGTGTTTTTTGGCTGCCTTTGAATTTTTGGGAGAAGGTAGACACTGTCCGCCACAGGCGATTTCTGAACCTTATTTCAACCTACAACACACACTCACATGCACAAGCATGCACGTTCCCTGACAGCTTTGCTGTTTTGGAGGTGTGGGGTGATTGATTAGTCTCTATGGAGACGATACGTCTCTTGTAATGAACAAGAAAAAAGCAGGCATGTTAATCTGTATAGTGTGGGAGGCTTGAATGTGTGTGTGCGCTTTGTTCTTCCTTGTGCACGTGTTTGTATGTTTCTGTATGAGTGCGTCTGATTTTGTTTTTCTTCCATCTTAATTTTGTTTCTCTGCATGTGAATTCCCATCTGGGAATTTTTATGCTTGTCCCTGCAGGTGTGGGTCCATGTATTTAGACGTGTGTCTCTACATGATTTTAATCACCTTTTTTAATTTCCACACAAAAATACTGCAATTTGGGAAAAAAAAGTTGATAATGAAAATATTGTACACCTTTTTAGACATAGGTGGAAGAGTTGGTATGGGGTGTTGTGGTGTTGATTGGAGGTGTAAAGATACTCATCATCATTCATGATTCAGTTCACATCTTGTTTTTACAATAAATATTGTATTTCCATATTATTATATAAAATTTGAGACATCAGGGAATATTAATATGCGGGAGACTGTATGAGATGTGGTGTGTATTGTGATTTTAGCCTCCGTTTCAGCACCATTACAGCACTAGAGTTGAAGTACACAAACAAAATGTGACACAGTTCAGTTGAATCTGACATGAAGCAAATTAATCAGTTAAAATAAATAGAAATGCCACATTTCTATTATGTTCTCTACATTGTTTTCCACTGTTTGAGGTTTGAATGGTGCTCTTTTAATTATATCATCACTTTACGTTCTGTCTTTGTTGACAGTGATTTAATGGCACCCTGCTGGAGAATTAGGACATCCAGCTGTTTAGCTCAATGAACCAACTCTCATAAAAGTGTAATATAGAATATAATTTCAATTCTCATTTGCCGGAGTTTCTTTCCAGAAACCTAGTTAACTGTAAATGTGCACTATATATAAATAGAAACCTATCTGTGCTCATGTACAGCATTCGTGTACAGGTCAGGTCTATGTCATCGCAATTAGGAGATGAAGAAGACATGTATGGATAAGATGTGCCAACACAACTCAGTGTAATTATGTGTACAGTATGTACATGTATCCCCTTTGGACTTGAAATTGTTTATTTCACAGTGTACTTCACAGTAGGTGTGTAAACGTGTGTGTGAGATTGCTACGACAATACAGATTCTGTTGATTGGCTCGGTTACACGTCAGCTCTAGGGGAACCTCCTGATGCCTACATGGCTCTTGGACGCTTGTAATAATGTCTCTATTACACGCAGACACACTCACAGACACGGCGTCTATTCATAAATAAGATGTGACATATCAGTATTTCAGGGTGGCGAGACACTTTGATTATGTTATGCTAATCTGACCTATAATTTACTTACTGTCATTTCTCTGTCATCTCTACCAGTGGCCTGCCTGTGTGTGTTCGCCCTCTTCTGCATGTTTACTCCAGCTCCATTTGATTTACTCCCTATATTGGCTTGTCTGTTATTACAAACTACACTGCCAAAGCTGTATACAAAGAAATCAATATTTAAAACATTAGCAACCAACTGTTCATCCATTCAAACCACGCTGAGATGCCTAATTGCTTCGTTTGACATCATGTACTATGAAATAATCAAAGGCTGCAATGTAGGGGAACCACCCATCACAGAAGACTCAACTTCTGCATACTGCACACTGGCTAGAATGTGCTTTCCCTAATTGATGTTTTCCAGTTTTCAAAGTGGGCTAAAAAAGGGATTTGAGGCAAATTAAATTTATTTTCCCAATGATACCTATTAATTTATCACAATTTCTGACTGCTCTCTGTCTGCACTAGCTTGACTTGATTCCAGCATCATAAAACATCTACTAAGTGCTAGGGAGATTGAAAGCCTCCTCCTTCTTTAAGAATTAATGCTAGTTCAATGAGAAAAGAGATTTAAAAAGTGCTAATGGTTGAGTTAATGGCTTTTTCTTCTCCTTTCCCCTCACACCACAGCCACTGCAGATAGACGATAATTTCTGTGGCCAGGACTTCAACCAACCTCTAGGTGGAACCACAGCCATCGAGGGCATCCCACTTTACGTGGACAAGGATGATGGTATGACATCTGTGGCGGCCTATGACTACCGGGGACACACTGTGGCATTCACCGGCACTCGCAGTGGACGCATGAAAAAGGTAGGCACAGTGTTTGTTTGTGCGTTCTGCATTAAAAAAAAAAACATTTTGATGCCTCATAGCTTGTATGTGTAAAGGAAACTCTAAGCAGACAGAATTAAATGATCTTTCTTCTTTTTCACAAATTCGCAGTAGATAGAATGTCAAAAAAATGTCATAAGCTCAGCGCAGATTGAGCAGATTTAAGGTCTTGACAGTGACAGCAGTGTTATTTAGTTGTGGATTTTCTGGCTTTTGTCACTGCATATTTATTTTATATTGTAAGCAATGTGACAGATACATTACAGTGGTAACAGATGTTAAACCAATAAAATATCACTAAAATGAGGATTTGGGGTTGTGCTGGAATTAAAATACGTCCAATCCATGGAGCCCCACTTCGCAACTTACAGGACTCAAAGGATGCTGCTGACGTGTTGGAGCCAAATGCCAGATGACACCTTCAGTGGTCTTGTGAAGTCTTTACCTCAATGAGTCAGAGCTGTTTGGTGGAAGAGTGGGTCCTATACAATATTAGGCACACTGTGTGTTTATGTCTTTGCCATTTAGAGCTTTTTGAAACATAAGAGACACATACACTCACATATACTTGCAAGTTGTCTTCCAAGCGGTGTGTGTTTGGGTCTTGTGGGTGTGGAGTGGAGCTCATGCTGCTAGACAAACTGGAGCTGTGTGGGTTTTATCTTGCTTGAGTGTTGTTTTGTCTAGTCACAGGATTGTCAAGAGCCAGGCAGTGTTTCTGAGTGGCTATAATGTGGATGAAGATGATTTCTTATGTGTCTCCTGAGCACTTAAGGTGGAAAACTCCTGTTGTATGCATGTGTGTGTGTATTTCTCGGTGTAGTTATTCTTGCAAAGGGAGAATCACAATCTGTCCTCAAACACAGTCAAGCAGTAATTTCCCATGAAGTTCAGTATGCACACAGCATGCAGCCCCTTTATGTGTATGCCTGTGGGTTTACAGTATGTGTGTGCTCCTGAAGAACCACTGTTGAGTAGACTGCATGTTGTGTATGTCAATCAGCTGCTCCCTCATCTTAGATCTGACTGAGCTGCTTCTGTTTCTTTCCCTTTTTTCCCCAGCAGGACATCTCCATGTGAGTGTGTTCGTGTCAACAATACCCTGAAGATAGCATTAAACGTCACTTGAGGATAAAAATAATTAGAATAAATACATACATAATATAAAATCAAGAGAAAAAAGTTAAATTTTACTGTCAGTAGAATTTAGCTTTGAAAAGTTTTAGATAGATGTTCTAGTTTTTTAAGTTAGCCATCATACTGTAGGAGCTGATTTCTTATTACAAATAGTGATATCTTTGTGCTTACAAGGCATTTTCTGTCACATTCTACTAAACAAAACAAAAAAAAAGCAATACAAATATTCAGCTGCTACAGATTTGATTCAAGTTTGACAGTTTAAGCATTAGACCTGTGCGTTTCTGTAGTCTGTAGAATATGTGTTGCAGTAATGCAGCTGTCAAGTGCTTTCTATAGGCTATGACAGTATGCACACACTCGCACAGACACACTCGCCTCCTTACACAGCTTCCTGTCTCTGGTGTTTTGCTAAGTCGACTGAAACCTAGCCCGCCAGTCCTTGTACCTGACCCCTGGACTATATCTGTGCATGTGTGCAGACAGATGATTTGTGTGTGTGTGTGTGTGTGTTAGTGTGTGAGATCAGCAGATCCTGGATAATATCCCGCTGATCGGAATCCCATTTCCCCTCAGCCGCCGTGTCTTCCTGTGCTCGGGGATGGAGTTAGGAAGGTGAATACGAAGGTGGAGGCTTCCAGTGTCCTCACACAGATCAATGCAGATGCTGCAGTAACATGCAGTCCCTATGTGCAGGCATAGCGAGACAGGGCACCAATTACTAAAAATCAACAGTGAATCGAGCTATTGCCAGTTTATGAGGCTTTAACGTTTCATGGTGCTTGGTAAGTCTTTTCTCTGACACACAAGGTGATTAGTTTTAGCTTTAAATTATGTCTTTCCAAATAAATTGCAGATAAACAGTTAAATGGCTGCACCGGATTTGTACAAAACGGTATTTGTGAGGAAGTAAAAGAGGAATGGAGCCAGGATTAGAAAGGAGGAAAGAGAGTGAGTCTAAGGCAGATGGAGAGAGATGGTTACAGGCCATGTGGTTTTATTGCTATTCATTGGGAGTTAAACTGTGCTCCTTGGCCTAATGAAATGTAAAGCTGCAGTGTATTGATGTCTACACGCACACACTCACACACTCATTAGAATTCCTACAATGTGACTTTTGCTAAATGCATGTTTGCCTACGTGGACGTTTCTCGGCTGCTAGACTCACTGTATTGATTGATCTATGAATACATAATCACTAGTGTAAATCTTAAACCTAGGCAGTCCATTGTATAAGTCTTGGTGTGTGTGTGTGTGTGTGTGTGTGGAAGGGACAGACTGAGCGAATGCTGTGACGTAAGTTAGGGTAAATCTATGATGCTGGTGTGACTATTCAGAATTGACTAAATTGACTAAGAATATATCATCTATGTGCCAAATATCCACCTACTGTTAAATGAATGTCTTCCTATGCTTGCTGTGCGTGTAAGCTGTAACACTCTTGTGTTAGTTGCCCCTCTGCCTTTGTAGACTGCAGTTCTGACTTCTGAGTCATATCAAATTAGCACTGCATTGGTAAATTCTTTTAACTTAATTGATTTTATCTGGCACTGTGAAGGAAAGATGATTAAGAGTCCCATGTCAAAATAAAGGCTAATTATTTGATTTTGTGTTTAATATCCTTACGGCTCTGTTAGGATAAGTTGCTATTACAATAAAGCAGACAATGACGAAATGCTGACACTGTATATTGGCCATGCTAATCTGCATAACATAGTGCCTATAATGAATGCAGAACATACAGTGGGATGTTGATGTAGAAAATGAGTAGAGTTGGAAAAGTATAATGATAAATCAGGCAGAAAATAAGTCACAGCTAGTTTGATTAAACCTTTTTTCAAGCAAAAATATCAAATATTCATCAGTTCCTGCTTCTTAATTTTGGGGGTTTCCAGCTTTTGTTCTATGTCTTATACAGTAGCTCACTAAATATGTAAGTTTTGGACTGTTAGTTACAACAGAAGTCTGTCCTGTTGAATGATAGCTACACTGTCAGAGGAGAGTCATTGTACAGGGTGATGGCTGCTGTCAGGAATGACTTCCTGTAAAATTTCTTGTCACAGCAGTGGTAGAGAAGTTTCATATAGAAGCTGCTGATGTGAGCTGTTCTCCATGGTGTTCAGCAGTTTGTGTAGCAACGAACTCCAAGAGTTCTAGAGAAATCTCCAGCAAAGAGCCGGACTTCATGATCAGTCTGGTGGTATCACTGACTCTGCTACTGCTAACCCAGCAGGTAACAGCATATAATATTGAACTGGCAACAGCAGATTGGCAAACATCTTGCCGCACAGGTAAAATGACCTAAGCTTCCTCAAGAAGTGGCGTCTGCTCGATCCTTTCCTCTGTGTAGCATTTCCAGTGCAGTCTGTTGTCAATGTGAACTACCAGGTATTTGTACCCCCTACCTCCACAGGCCACGTGATTGTTCCTACATCACTTCAGAAATTGGTCCAACAGGCCCCTGTATTCTGCCTCCTCACCAGCATATGTGGAAAATCACAAACTAAATAATAAATTAATCAACAGATTAATAGTTGATTGCAAACCTTATCTTTAGTGCATATTACGTATTACATTAATGAACAATATATGCGCAATGATGTATGTGCAAAAATAAGGTTGCTGTATATGAGAAATATAACAGAAAAAAATTGGCAACACTACTTGACTATGGAATGTGTTGGTATAAGAAAGATCATTTCATAAGCCAGGTTTTGTTTCTTTTTTTTTTCTGGATTGGCACCACTCGAGCAGCCTTTTTTATTATTGCAAATGTCTGTATTTTCTATTGTGCAGCATCTTAAAATAGGCAAAAAATACAGGACTACAGCAACAAATGTATTATTTTATTTGTAAAGAATCAACAAAAATATGTTTGCTTGGTGATTAACAAGGTAAAAATGGATTTTGGCCTGTTCTCCACTGCATAAATGAGAGGACTAGGTAAGAAAAGTAAACTAAAACGCTGCTGCTGTTTTTAACAGCACTGTAAATTGGATGTCTTATTAATAGTTGCTGAGTGCAGAACGAAGGACGGCCGATATAAGATTAAGAGGAATTTATCATAGACTGAAGGGTTGCAAGAGGAAACACATGAGGTGATGGTGGTTAAGTGTAAGATGAAAAATGTACAGCAGACATACAAGACATACAGTTTGGCTGTAGGAAATAGTTTGGAGTACATTGTGGAGGATGCAGCCTTGTCACACAGTTTGACAACAGAACAGGCTGCCTCTCTCCCAGTCATGTCTCATGCCTATGCATGAGACTATATATATACAGTATGTACTTATCTTCGCTCTACGTCAAAGTCACACGTGATTATGTTCTTCTTTTAAGCCCTGCATCTTTATAGGGTGAGGTACTGATTTTTTAATGCGTGAAATAGGCTGTCTTGTGTGTTGTTTGCCAAAAATGTCCTAAAAACGATCTCAGATGTGGATAAAAACCTGGAAATCTTTTCATTCTTGTTATTTCTTCTCCTCTTTTGTCTACCTGTGAGAACAAGGAACGCTCACCACATCAGGTGAGATAAAAAGAAACTCTCAACAGCCTGAAGTATTTCCAGATTTCAGAAATAAAAAGACAGAGAGGGGTAGAAAGAGATGGAGGTTTACTCAGAGCAGTGTATAGGTGTGTGTGTATGTGTGTGGTGGGTGAATGGGGGGTGGTTTCATGTCATTTCATCATTTTCCTGCTAGCAGCAAATCCAATTACTTTTGCCTTTCCTTTCTATCTTGGAAGATAGCCTGAGTGACAGGACCGATTGGAGTACAGCGCTACTGAGGTATCTGTGCCAACTGGTTGATTGACATAACTCCGGCACTTCACTGCCTTCAGACAAGAAGACAAGTGAGACTGGTTAGACTAGGAGGCTTCTCAGAGCTGCTGAGGTGGACCAAAAGTTCACCTGTCCTGCACCTTTGATCACATCCCACCCACTCAGAGATGATCTCAGTCACTTTTGGACAACATGCTCCCATGTGTTCTTCTCAGCTCCATCCTGTCAACCTCTTTCACTTTCACACTGCCTATTAACTGTACATCCTTCTTGATGGTATCAAACCAGCCAATAATAAGCTGTATATATTTTAGGAATGCATTTATATTGTAAAAAATTCCTGGACTAGGCCACTCCAAAACTTTTTTTTTCCTTTTCACAAAGTTATACTGCACCTCCATGTTTGATATATAGGTGATGATGTTGTTTGCTGTGTTTGGTTTATGCCAGATGGTACAGTTTGATGTTTGACCACTAGACTAAACTACCTACTTGTATAAAAAGTAGATGAAGTAGCTCTTCAACAAACTATTTGTACAGAACTATGTGCTTCAGAATTATGTAACAGAATAAACAAGTAATATTTTTAATGTAAAACCAGCACAGCTGATAATATGTGCTGTAACAGAGCACTACAGTGGCATGTTAGTATTTCCTTGTGCTCACGTAAATGAAATGAGTTCTGTTTAAAAAAACACAACTACAAAGTAAAGAGAAAAGATGGTCGGACTTAAAAGAGGTTTAGTGGCTTGTAATTCAACTTGTGACTCATGCGGCTCTTTCAGCTCGTGACCCACAGGAGGGGTTCTGCCCCCCAGTTGTCTGAGCAGTGTACCGAGTAGAATAGCAGCTCTTCCCGTCCCAGTGAATGTGAGCGCCTCACATCTCTTCCTATAGTTTGAGATGGTCGTGCATGTATCGGCTGTCCAAGCTTAGCAGGAGAACTAGCTGTCAGAATGATTAAGCCTAATCAGGAAACATGGGATGGGAAGTAATTTAGCATGTGAATGCTAATTAGCACTAGCATTTAGACTGGCAGACGATGATTGAAGCAGCGTATCGGCTGCTCAGCCCGGTTAAATGGCAAAAACACCAGGCTGGTAGAAATGATTGATAATGTTGAGCTGGGCTGCTGTCTGTTTCCCTATTTATGTGTGAGTGTGTGAGTGTGTGTGCTATAGCTTTTCTACTCTCCAGTGCAAACTTATAATGAGCAGATGAGCACAACACCTGAACACACTAATTCCATCTTTATTCCATTAACTAGAAGTTAGTTGAATAATGTCCTATTAGTTTCTCAGAATCCACAGCAGGGTTTTTTGAGGCCGTGTGTGTGAGTGTGGGTGTGTGTTATTAGCATCATTTACGCCCGAGGCTTCTTCCAATAGTCCCGCAATCTCTAAGCATGTAAAAACACACACATTGCCTTTGTCTGCATTCCCATGATCAAAAGTGTGTTCTGATAGTCTCTAGAACTGCAGTTTGTATGTGGACTGGTACTTGCTACTATGTGGGAATAACATGATATAATTCATTGTGTCAGGGGAGCAGTTTTTTTTCCCAATGTGCCTGATGCTGTATAAATGAATGTGTGTGTGAAAATGTGTGTTTACCTATTGTAAGAGCCTGTTGAGAGAAGACTGGGTGTTTAAATCATACAGAGATAATATTGCTGCTGTGAGCAGTGCTGGTGTTTGAGTGAATTATCATCCTGTTCTCTCCACAAGTACGTCCCTGCACTGCCTCTCCTCTGGTCTTATAGTTTTGCCTACATCCCCATCACATCCCCTCCACCACTCCCTCTCACTTATATGTCACCTTCAACTGTCCCTCCCTCTCTCTCTCCCCCAACAGAGGTGGGCTAGATGCCCGCAAATCTGCCTCCCTTGGGAATTTCCTGTCTCATCTGCGTGTATGTGTGGTGAACTGTCCTTCTCTCCTCTGTCCCTCATTCCACATTAGTGTACATCACCCTGCAAAAAAAGTATGTCAAGCCTTTCATGAGACAGACATAAAGAGGAAGATGCATGGATGAACAGATACATGTAAGGCAGTTGCAAAAAAATAAACAACACTTGTAAATGATCCTGATTACATATATGGGAGGACATGGGTGGACGAGTGAGCAAAAAGCTGGCATGTTGGGGGTGAGTGTGTTATTGATGGGAGTGTGTGCCCAGAGCAAAAACTAAATTTGTTTTAATGTATTAAGCAACAAAACCATTTGTGAAAGATGGAGCACAATGGTCAAAAGTGTGACTTCACTGGAAGTCCAGCAATAAAAACAGAAAGGAAATAATATTCACAGGCCGTCATCAATCAGAAGGAGGCTGGAATGGGCTGCTTTTAGGTTTGGTCAGCACTAACCAGTGACTGGCTGATCTGTCTGAGATATCCGATGCTGGTCAAATTTTTACTCACATGATGTTTCCCATCATGCCCAGTTGACCTGCAGTTCCACCAGCCCTGACGCTGTCACCGGAGCTCCTCACTGCGACACTGCAGGATGTTTCCTCACTTCCTTTGCCTCACTTATGTAATGTCACTGTATATGTTCTTGACTGTGAAGACACAAAGCTTGAAACTTGTAATATCTGTAAGGCCAAAGTAATTCAGAATAGTTTGAAATGAATGAATGACGACTCATGTATGCAGTCAGCTGAAAATCCTCTTTATCTGAGGTGCTTCCTTTGAAGGGCAGTACTTCTGCATTATTGTGAGACTGTCTATTAGAATGGCTTCCACACATTAAAATGTCTCCACCATCTGCATTCGAACTCCCCAGCTGTATATTATAACTGGAGACAAATGGACAGTAAGAATGGAAAAAATAAAAGCTTTTTATTTTTCTTTTCAAAGTCAGTGCAACATCAGGTGAGAATGGATACAGGAAAAGTCCTTCTTTAGCACTGGCTGAGTGATCTGAATTACAGCAGCAGGATCTCTGTCTCCTCTGGGAAAGAGGCTGATATAATACTGTTCTGCACCACTTATTAGAAGCAGCCGCTGCTAATGTGCCATTGTGGTTGTAGGTTCAATTCCCAGGTGGGCTATCACTTCATATGTATTACCCCCTGTGTCCTTGAGCAGGGCATTATCTCAGCAGTCCCTCTGGAGGAATATGGCTCAGTGTTAATGGATGGATGATGTGCATGGAGAGCTAGATGGATGTATTAGGGAGCTAATGAATCTTTGATAAGTGGGAAGTCTTTGTGTGTGCCAAGAGACAAAAGCAAAGATCACAGCTAAACCTATCAACTGTGAGATGACTTTAATTCGCATTAAAAAAGTGACATTGGTATTGTTTTCATGGAACAGAGTGGTGTGATTGGTTGTAGTGTATATAAAAAATAGTTTGATATAGGGACATTAGCTCATCCTGAAGAATGAACAAATCTTCATGTGTAAAATTAGTGCAGTACACATCAATGCCCACAATCTTATTTATGTGAAAATTGGCCAGCACTAGCTTTTATATTTTTTCCATCTGCTCCAATGTGTTTTCTCTCCATCATAAAATACATGTATGGGTACAGTATGACTACAGCAAAGGCTTAGTGTTGCAGCTTCCTAACCAGTGTAGACATTACTAGTCCCGGCACGGAGTCACAATGTCCTGCTGTTAAGGCATGTACAACCATGAGTCCAGACAAACAACAGACACACACATATGCAGATGTTCAGCAATAGCCGGCAATGCAGCCAGACAGCTGTTGTGTTGATGACCAGTGTCAGGTGCCAGTGGCCTGATTCAAGCTGGCTAACCTCCTCGCATCACAACATGTGTCTGCACAGATACAGGAGGTGATGGGTGGACATGTGACTCTGTCTCTGGCATGCATCTGGAGAACAACTGGCATGCTGGGGGGTACCTTTGTGTGCGTCTGTGCTGGTGTGTGTACTTGAATTTAAGCTTTGTTTGACACACTAACCTTTGTATTTATCTAGATCAGAGTAAAGATGTAGCTTACTCTGTGTGTGAGATATAGATTCTGCAAAGATCGGTGTGTTTATGTCTGATTAGAGGGCAGAAGAACAATTTCAGTTTGCGTTTGTGCCTGTTATGGTCATTTCTCTTACTGTACATCTAGGTAAACACGCAGACTCCGTGGGTGCATGTTTGTGTACATATGTGCAACTGATTAGTAGGCGCATGCAAGAAAAGATACAGACTGTCTGTGTGTTACAAGACTGCAGAGGGTGTATTTGTTTGTGTGCACATGTGCAAATATGTATATGGGTCTCTGAAAGCTACTGATCCATAGATTATAGGGAATCTCTCACTGCCTGTGTGTGTGTGTTGGTTGATCTTCCATAGTTTGTGCTCTGTTTACTGTAGGAAGTAGTGTGTGTTTGAATATTACAGCAGCTTTTTTAATGTAGAATGGAAGCTATCCACCTGATGCTAGGGCAGCTGCCACACAAACAGCCCAACACACACACACACACACACTAGTGTGCCAGTAGATTGTTTTTGTATGTTTGAGTGTGTGGTTGCTGCAGAGAAGAGAAAGGGGCAGCTGCAGTCTAAAGCCTTTATCAACTGTTCCCCTAGACTGCCCCATCTGTCTATCCATTAATAAACACACACACTCATACACTAATGCATACACATGGTCCTTCTGTTGTCTTTGCAGACACACATGGCGTACTTTACACTCAATGAGGTCTGTCACGACAATGATGTTTATTCTCTGATGTCTTATGTGAGGACAATGTTTGGGTCAGCTGCCTGATGACACCACATAGCATCGTTCTTGCCAATTCTGTTTAATGAAATGGTACAACTCGGCTTGAAGCAATTGTATGGTGTACTTTACTAATCAGCCATTCATCCATGAGGTGAATATCAGAGGTCATCTACAAATGTGTGACATGGGGTGTTGTTCCAGCTGAACCGTCCAGAACAGCATCAGTGTTTCTTGTCTTAGGTTTTCTTCTTTTTAAGTTAATAAAACTCTCAGACAATGCACCATCCTTAGTACAGATCTAGTCCACTGTTTTATTTTCCATGATAAAGTCTCCTCCACCCTACTGTGTGTTTTGTAAATCACACAAACCCTTGTTCAATCCAGTGTTATTTTGCTCAGTCATTGTCCTAACCTTGGTTTCTCTGTATGTGTTTTAGTCCAACTCAAAGCCAGCTTGTCAGCCAGACACGAGGACATCAGGCCATGGCACCCATATGTTAATGAGAGGAGACATAGAGAGATGCTGAGAGTTAGTGGGGGTCAAGGATACATAATGAAATCGAAAATAAGAAGGTTGAGAGCGAGAGACAAAGAGTGTCAGAGCATTGTCCTTGATGATGTTTATGATATTGATTGGCTGCTCTCCAGAAGCTTCCTGATTTCTGATTTGGACACTTGTGAACATTGTGATTGCAGCGAGAACATCTAATGTCTCGAGTGGCCTCTGCAATCAAGGACAATGACCCTTCACACTATCCATGCTCTTTCTCGCTCACCCACACTTTCGTCTCTCTCACACACTTGTGCTCACTTGAATACCTAAAGTTATACCGTGTGAGAATCTGAATCTTACATTTTCTTACCTTCTAGATGTATTTGTGGTTACTTATATTAAAGTTTTCCAGTATTACATTTACACAATTACACATATCTCTTTTTTTTTCCACTCCTCTTTTCTCTTTCTGTCTGTTTCTGCCTTTCTATATTATAACTGATCTGGTACACAGGCAAAAATCCAGATTATATTTTGAGGGCTTGGTTGGCTGCATGCCTGTTGGACATGCTTCAAAGAAAGTTTGAGAGTAACTGTTTTTCTAATGGATAAAAGAGCTGAACAGATAAAAATGCATTAAGACAGACAAACAGATAAGCAGACTCCAGTAGAGAACTACTGCGAAAATATATACTGGTTGATAGTGAGAGAATCGAGGAGGACAAAGACCTAACCGGAGCCTGTGTTGAGCCATCTGTTCGATGTGTATGTGTGTTTGTCTGCACCCCGCTTCTATTGTATCTGGAAACAGCGGAGAGAATGACTTAGATCACCACGACTGATATCAAAGTCACACTCTAGGACATGCTCCAAGTGCCAGCCCTGCACACACACACACACACACACACACACACACAATCCCTGTCTCTCCGCGGTCTTTTGGTTTTACTGGGAAGCGTACAAAACGTGCAGCTGAAAGACAGGCTACCGTTGCATATATAAGTGTGTGCGTGTGTGTGTGTGTGTGTGTGCCAAGGTCTCTTTTCTAATTGAAGTGTACAGTGACTTGGCAGGCCGCCAGATGTTTCCGAGTCATATGGTGGGACAACAGAAGAAGAGAATGACACGTAGAAAGCCAATAAAAAAAGAGAAAGGGAAGGGATGCATCAAGTGGAGAAACCAGTAATAAGAGAGAAATGAGAGAGAGTAAAGTAGTAGAGAATGAAAATGAGCTGATGATGGAGAGAATTAGACGCTAACAACAGAACTAATGCAGTTAGTCTTTCCCCAGTGGATCATAATGACACAATATTAGATTTCACATACTACTTCATGTTTAAAGTCTATTTTCTAAATGACTTAGATATTCTTTGATGAAAACCTTTCTTTTTAGCTTTTTCCTATTATTAAATCATCAGTTAAATTGTGAGCCGCCCTCAGACAAAACCAAGACAACCGGCCTATGAAAAGTCTGCTAAATTAAATGGCTGTTATTAAACTGTTTGCAGTGTAACCAATAGTCTGTTGCTGGAACATCTTATTTGTAGCACATTTAGAGACATTTATCTGCAGTGGACATCAGATGATGATGATATCTGTGTAAGTCACGCTGACAAAACAATGTGTATGATCGCGTGTATGTTTGTTCAGATATAGTTATCACTACGAAAGCGACTGCAATTTTTTTTTGGTGCAGATTGCAGCACTCAAGCGCTAAGTGTTTTAAAATACTGTAATTAAGCTGTGTGCAGTAGTTCCAACTGTGGGCTGCACTGAAAAGGCAGCCAAATAAAATACAACCTCCCTTTTGTTTTTAAAACACCTGCATGCACCTGTCTCTCTCATAATTCACACAGTATCTGTCACTCACCTCTCTCTCTTATCAACGCCTCAACATTTGAAGACAAATATCCACATTATGAGCTGTTATTTAGAGAGGGGAGGGTGTTGTACTTAATAGTTACTTATGTGTGTATTGTCAGTGTTGGTAACATTTCAATATTCAAACTCCATTCCCAGAAAAGTTAGGAGCAATAAGTCAAATCTTTCCACCGTCTACAGTAGATTTATTATTCTGCAAAAAAATTTTAAAGATTCTGACGGAAATCTCAGTGCACTAAGCCAACGTTGGAAGCCATGTGCATAACCTCTAAACCCTCAGGTGGGATTGGATGAGAGATGGTAGTCACACAATCAGTCTCTGCGTCCAGAAATGCAGCCTGAAACTTGGCTACAGAAGGAGCAAACCATACATTGATTCTGTGCAGAAACTCTGCCAGGTTCTCTAAGCCTGAAAGACAGTGGACATTTGGTCTTTAATATGGTGCCTCTGTGTGTCACTCACACTTTGTACACATGTAGCATCTCAGGCACACACACAAACATGCACTAATTAACACTTACAGTCTTCAAAATGAGAAGGCTTAATCCATTCACTCCCATTGTTCTCTGAAGTGGGTGTATGTTTGTGTGGAGGATTTGATCTCATGCTCCAAATCACCTTCTGCACCGAGCACAAGTTGCTCAGCTCTTTCAAATCCAGGCACGGTGGTGTTTGTGCTCGCATGTGTGTGTGATAACAACCTCTGTGTTTTCTCCTTTTCTCCTTTGTTCATTTTCACCTAACTGTATTATCTACATTTAAATTCTAAAAAACTTTTGAGTCCAGTTGTTAGAGTTGTATTTTCACCCTATGATTGCATGTTTTCTTTCTTAAAATAGAGCAGACATAGTATGTTGCATGATGTCCTTCGTAATTTGCTTTTTAAACTCACTTTAGATTCAACTAAATTCTCAAAAAATCCATTTAGTGCCACCTATATCATTTTTCTCTCTCTTTTATTTAACTTTATTTCACATAAAAGATGTCCTGGATGCACATATGCACTCACGGGCAACGATCGAAAATAAGCAGCTGTGGTTTAAGCCACAGCACTGAACCAGAACCATCGGCTGATGAGCCAGAACAGTGAGGTTAATCCATGAGATTACAGCAGATTACAATGCACTGGGGATGGCTGGATGGAAGAGAGATGAGGGCTGGAATAATGGATGGATGGTGGAGAGTGATAGGACTCAAATGATTAAGCGTAGATAAAGGGATGGGTGTTTGTTCCTGTTTTTGTGATAGAACTTCCTCTTGTTAAAGCAGTGGTTCAACTGTTTGACCAGTCACTGTTTGTGTTGTGACTGAATGAAGTTAACCGGTGATAATTATATATTATAAGTTTGCACATCATTGAGTGATGGAGCAGGAAATGTCCCAAACAGTAAACTTTACTATACAATTAACCAACTATGAGCAGGTAATGACATTTGAAAATTGCCTTCGGTATTAATAGCTACATATGTTTATCCACAGTTATCAGTGTAACACAGAGTTTGTTCTTGCCACCATCTTTTTCTGACCTGACAGCCCTATTGTCAGGAAGCCTTTTAAAACCGTACAAAAATATATGTTGGACTGATTTGTGATTTATTGTTGTTGAGAGGTTTATGTGCCCAAACGTGCTTGGCAGACGCAAGAGAAATATTGTGGTCATGTTTTTTTTTTCCTTTAAAGGGCAGTCTCATTCAAACTGTGTGTGTTGACATTCTGCACTCTGACCCCGTGTCATGACATTAAATCCATGAGCTCGTCACGGCAGCGGTAAACAGACAATGAGATCTTTGAGTCTTCTGACCAGGTCAGTGGACCACACAGCTGCTTGAATTAAGCACCACAACATATGACTTAGTCAGCCTGTTAGAAAAGAGAGTTCTCATAGAGGCTTTTTGGTTGAAGTAGTGGAAGGAGCGTAGCATGATAAGACGTTCTCTGCTGCACAGAAGCATATAGAAGCATTTACTCTTACAAAATCCTTTTTTGAGAATGCACGGAAGAGACAGCTTGCCATCTTGGTGGCCTGGAGCAGAGACAGAACTTTGGGCATAACATTACGGTAATTTATGGTCAATTACACAATGGTAAAATTAGACTATTCACTATTTTCCTTCAGGGACCACTGGTGCTTATGCAGGGACCCCATTGGTGTACCCAGAGCCCAGTTGGAAAATCACCGGACAGGAAAGAGCTTTACTGTAATCAGATTAGCACATTAGTCAGTCTCCATGTAAAACTGGGAATTTTATTTTGTCACACAGTAGAAACACCAAGACAGCAGAGTCCAATTAGCACTGAAATTCTATTTCTATTGTTAGTAAAATGTTAACATTGCTTTCCTTTTCTTATAAAGAAGTGTCACCAACATGTGTGCATATATTATACAGCTGTATGTAGATATGCATGGTGTACTGTGCAGTTGCACAGTAAGCGTGGAAAACATAGTGAATGAGGACAAAAAAGAGGAGAGGTTGAGTCAGATGAACAGACCGATAGACTGGGCGAGAGATGGAGAGGAGAGAGTGGAGACAAGCAAGAGAGAGAGGGGAGAGATTAGAGATGAGAGGCCTCTCCACATCCTCCTGTATCAGTCCAAACTGCCTGCACGCCAGCCAAGAGTTTCTCTGTGTCTCTCTTTCTCTCTTTTCCTTTCTCTTTCTCTGTCTGTCTTCCTCTCTCTGCCAGACAGATGACAGAATGTGGAGAGACGGATTAGGGGGGAGAGATGAAGGGAGACTGGGGGATAACAGATTTTTGGACAGCATGGGTGTGTTAACTTTGGTTTCTGTGCTTGTGTGCACATTTATATGCATGAATGTGCATAATATGAGTTTTCAGGTATATGTTATGACCAGAGCTATGTGAGAACCCCAATATTCCCATGCCAATATGTGATTGCTGAACATTTCCTTCAAGGTGGTTCACATGTGACCAGAGAGATCACCACGGTAATTCTAAGTCATTGCATCAAAATCTTGCAGCAAGATTTAAATAATGATACCTGAAAAACAGGTATCATTATTTCTGAAGGATGGTGACCGGAACAAAGGTGTTGAATTTAAAATAAAATAAGTCATAAAGACAGAACAGACATTTGTTTACCATGATAATATTTTTTTAAATTTTATCATACTGATACCCTAATGAGTGACAATTTTAGCCGGATGTTTATTAAGTCGCTTTCATTCCTGGCAAGATGTCTGCCACCACAATAACCTAATTCCCTTGCAGGTTTCACAGTTTTATGTGATGTGCTATTTTTTACAAAATTCTTGGTCCTGACGCTATTGCATATTTTTTGTAAAGAAGATCTCTGGGTGCTTTCACACCTACAGGCTTGAGTTTGATTAAATCAGACTCAAGTTTGTTTTCGCTCTTGGTGCGGTTTGTTTTGTCTGGTGTGAACACGGTAATCGCACTCGAGTGCGCACCAAAACACAACTGCACCAAGACCCCCATAAAGAGGTGATCTCGAACTGCATTATCTGGCAAACTGTGGTGTGGTCCTCCTGGTGAGGAGAGACTCATTTTAGTTCACTTGGATTTTTCTTATTGTGAAAAGAAACCGAACCAAAAGGAAAACGCTCCAAGTTTACAACCTTTGACTTGCAGTTGTATCCGAAAACTGAGTTTGTCTATAACCACTTTCATCATATTGATTATCTAGATTCTATTACACTTATGTTTGGTTGAATGAAGGCTGGTACAGTAACCCAAAGACAGTGAGATTAAAGTAGAGTTAGCTTCAGGTAACTGCTGTTTGTGCTTGTGTTTGCATAAACTACTGTATCCGTATGTGTGTGTGTTTTATGCTGCAGCCCCATTATGATTCAGAATTGCTTAAGGATAACAAGTTTTATATTGAACAACCCATCCCCTTCTTTGTAAGTGTTTTATTATCTGTTTAGACAGCAAAACACAAGAACAGAGGAAATGTTGCTTCGACTACTTGGCATCAAGCGGATTGGAGCCCATAGGGGACAGCAGAGTGTGTTTGTATATATATAGTTTTTCCCTACATATTGTTGATTTGGCTTGAACCAGAAATCTGCAGTGTTGCTCCCAGGTCAGCCATTGCAAGTTGTTTACTTCTACGAAGGAAAAAAGGAGCACTTTGAAACATTTTTAAATTGTCAGTCAGCCTCAGGGTGAAAGCCTGTAGAGTGGGTTCAAAAGGCAAAAAGCTTCACTTTTGGAGCTTGCAGGGAGCTGGGAAGAGCAAGGTCAAAGGTCAACAGAGAGGAAGTTTAATAAAGAAAGAAAGGGAGGGTGACATGGGGTAGGGGGAGGGTATTTGATTGATTGTTTCCTGTCTGTGCCCAAGTCTGCTTTCTCCTTTTTCCCATCGTTTTCTACTGTCGGGCTTCTCTGTCAGCTTAAGTGTCTTAGATGGTTATTACTGCCGTAGCAGTGTATTAAAAAAGAGAACAAGCAAAACTCAACAGACAACATCTGTTACAATCAGACCATATGGAGCAGAAAATGATTTGACTTTAGAACATTTACTACATGGCAAAATGGAAACCCCGATTCTAACGGGTAAAGTTCAGAATGCTTAGAAAATATATAAATTTATCAGAAGCACAGAAAGGGCAAATTGGACAATGTGGTCTGGTTTGGGTCAACATGTGTCCTCATCTACTTTTCTTTTTCTGTCACATCTGGAGTAAAGTGACTATTCACCATATTTCTTTGTTTAACCTTCTGATTGGAAGATGCCTAGCGGGAGTGCATCAGTCATTTATGCCAAGACGATCAAGTCTGATCTGTCACACACACAAACACACCCACTTGCACTTCACAGTATACCCCACAGTGGATGTGAGAAAGGAACAAAGAGACCCAAGACAAAAAAAAAAAAAATCAAATTATCAGCTACATTTAATTACCCACAACTAGACAGACACAATAAGGGTGCTAAATCCAGATTTGTCTGCACTCGAAAGAGAGCGAGAGCAAGACAATTCAGCCTGAAACTCTCTCTTCTCTGTCTCATTCCTTTGCAGCAGGGAGTCTTTTTTTGTTTCCTTTTTGAAGGCATTGCTGCAGAGTGAAGTGATGACAGCTTATCGGATTAGGGATCACTGGATAATAAATACCCTTGTTTGATTTCTCCACCCATACTCCTTAAACATGATTACTGCTTACTGTTACCGCCAACATCACATTATAGCATGCTGCACAGCAGCACAGACATTTGCATAATGTTTATAGAGATGGTAAGAAGTGATGACTGCAGAAGGGATGGATGCTGAGGAATGCATTGAGCCGTCACTCCCCCTCTATCTCTCTTTGTCTTTATCATTTTTGTTGCTGTTCTCTCTTGACCTTGTTAGTATGCTCTATGGAAACACTTGGAGCTGGTGTCTCTGCCTCGGTACGAGCTAGTGCATACTGGCTGCACCTGTAAGATGATTTAGTGCTAAAACGTAACGGTAAATATGCATTTTTTATTCTTTAATTTTATTCCAAACTGTTTAGTCCAGTTTCAGGTTCTGTAAAATTCCTGTGTTCACATATTTCTGATGCTGACCAAGTTGTATTCTGTACATTAATTTAGCGTGACCTCAGTTGTAGCTTTGGAGTTTTAAGGCAGTTAAAAGTACAATTTCTTCCCAATGCTGAAAACTGCTTTTTACATGTTATAACAGATTCTGTTGTGTCTGCTGTAGCGGGCCAGTGTCAGAACAGCTTGACTAACAGAGTCTTTCAGTTCGCCAAGCAGCTACGAGAGCTCTCAGTGTTTCTGCTCAAGCACAGTGACACTGACCAGACGCCCCAACTCACTGTGTGAGCTACATTCATGTGTGCTTGAATGCAAATACATATCATTAGTGTGTGAATGTGTCTCTATATGGAATATATATATATATATATATATATATATATATATATATATATATATATATATATATATATATATATATACTCTGTGTGTGTGTGTGTGTGTGTGTGCACGTGCACGTGCATGTGTGTCGCCATATTCTGAACTTGACCTTACGCTGAACTTTTCTCCATTCTCATTCAGAGAGCATCACAGACGGCCTTTTAGCAGCATTAGCTAATTACAGCCGGGGTGCTTGTTGGCTTTCTTTCCCCACAGCACTTGTCCACACGCATGGGTGCATGGGTGGTGTATCCCAGCAAGACTCTGAGGCTAGACTGTCTAGACAGTCCTCACCATGATCGCTGTTTCTCTGGTGAAACAGCAACTTGTCTGTTACCGTCTGTAGCGCTGACTCAGTTGGTGGCGATATCCAAAAATCGAGCCACAGTCTTTAAAGGACAAGCTCACATTTTTTCATATCTTTCTTGAATTTTGTCCCAGTTTTTTATACCAAATACTCTTTTTGCATTACTCTTCATCCACAACAGCTCAGGCAGGAAACAGTGTCAGCAGAACACAGAGAGGGAACTTTGTTTTAAAAGACTGTAAATCTGACAAATAGTCATTGGATTGATTTAACTCAGACTGCTGAATCCTCACATTAACTTTTAGCTAAACTTTGAAAAGCATTTTTTGCACATACAGTAAGAACTGTGGAGTTCTTCTCATCATGCACTTATGTGGTTATGAGGAATTATTACATGAACATAAAACTATTTTATTGTGCATAACTGTACATTGTGCACAATAACTATTGACTCGAATTATGAAACCTGACACAAACCAGCAAAAATAACAGGCAAAGAAACACGTCTATATATCTTGCTGGATGTTAGCTGTCAAGTTTTCCATTGTGTTCAAGTGTGACTTTTAAAAGATGTTTGCAGCCTTTCGACAGAAGATGATCAACAAGACTCTGTCACTGCAAGCTCTTGTGATTGTCTTGCTGTGTCAGGGCCTTAACAGAGTGAGAAGGTTCAAGCAGAACCTGGAGACAAGTAGTTTCACCATCTGTAGTGGAAAATAACATGTTCATTTCTTCCACAACAAAGGAAGCAATATTCCACTACAGCTTTCTGAGGACTATAGCACAACACAGCAGAACACACGACCTATTGTCACCTTACTTACCCTCTCCTGTTTACTCTGGATGCTTGCTACCGTCTGTCGTAAATGCAACAATGACTGTTTCTAGACATTGGTTGAGTGAGTTTATTTGATGTATTAACATTAAATATGATGGATACATGCAACAACCAGTTGACTCAGCCAATTACCAACTGAGTCAAGGACCAGAAGTGTATATGTGAATACACACTAAATAGTAAAAACAACCATTTTGCAGACTTAGAAAGTCTGAAAGTTCTTGATTCTGAGTGAGTGTTATGTGTTTGGACTTTCGAAGACAGATTTATTTTTAACGAATAATTATCAGTTCAAACAAAGACCTATTAGTTGTAAGTATTCCCATTTTTTGCTCCAACATAAAGTGGTATTTGTGTTTTTGTCATCTTGCATTCAAAGCTTGTATCTTATTGCACTGGAATCTAATGTGATTGGGCTTTTACTTGGAGGCGATGCATAAATCTTTTGCAGAGCATTTCCTATTAAATCCATTTAAGGAAGTTCAGATGAGTGAACAGTGAGCGAAACAGGGCTATTTGGCCAGCATTGTTTATGCGAGTGTGTGTATGTGTTTGCGTTTGGCGGACGTGAACTTATCAACCCTGTCGCTAACATGATTACCCTCTAGCCATGTGGCCTTTGAGTTAACACAACCCAACCCACCCCCACCCCACACACACATACACACACTACCAGATATGCACACACCAGGCCAGGCCAGGCCACACTGCCTGTTACTCCGAGTGTCCTGGCTTGCAGACCCAACAGAAACAGACAGAACCAAAATATCACTGCAGGGTTCCCGTGTCAACACTAGCAGATGTAACATTAATTCAATCAGCCATGGAAAGTCACTGAGCGGAATGGCTGCGAGAAGGGGCCAGTGGCGCAGTGTTTGGGAGGCCTAAGGGACTGCACAGTTTGTTTTTTTTACTAAGTACTGGGTTAATTTGATGATCGTAGTATTTAGGAAACTCATTACAAATCCCATTTTCAAATGGCTTTAACCATTTTAAAAAAGCTGAATTTTGTTATCATGATGCATCTTCAAAAACTGCCCTATCTGTTTTTATAGAAATATCAATCTATTTGTATCTATGAAACACTTTTGTCGTTCACCGTGCATTGACAAGGGAGGATTTTTGCCTAAACATGCGGTGGAATACAGATCGTGTAGTCTCTGCTCATTTGCCCTTCTTCTCTAATTTCAATTCAGTTCGGGTCACTACCCATGTTGGCATCAACAACACCTGAATGTGGAATTTTTATGTACAGCAGCAGTAAATGAGAGACCTGCAGATATAATTAGAATTATATGTCAGTAACCAAGCAGTTGAGGTAACAATCTGCATACTTTAACCTCTGCCTCAATACAAAGTGACAAACAGGACGTATCTTACTCTGCTTTGCTTCTGATTGACTGGTCAATGATCCCCAACCTTTCTGGCACCGTGCACTGTTTAACGTTGACACTCTCCATGTTATGCAAATAGAGTGACACTTGTTGATGGACTTCCTGTTGGTATCAGCGTCACAGGGAATGTGTGCAGAGATTAGATGTAGCTGAGTTAAGTGTATTATACTGTATTACTGTATTATAGCCTGTTAATGCATGTTCACTGACATATTACTGGTTTACAGCCTGTTGACTTGGAGCTACTACTCAGTGTTTGAACACAAATTTCCTATATTTGATTTTGTTCCAGGCTCCTGAACAGAGATATTATGATGGTGCTGTGAAATTTTAACATGATGCTGTCTTGTTAAATGTTATTAACGTATTAACGTTAATGTGTCCAAACTCCAAAAGTAGGTTAATACACAGCAGTGGGGTCAAACTCATTTCAGTTTTCTCAGTTCCTTACAAAACCTGAGTCACAGTTCTGAAACCAGGTTCCAGAAGGCAGGACCGCATCCCCCAACCTGCTGTGACCATGTTGCCAATTCACAGTTGATGTCTGCAAATTCAATACAGTGTCCCAGAAATGTTTGTGGTACAAATACCCATACAGTTGAGCATCTCTTTGTGTGCAGGCTTTATGCTAAGAACGATAAGATAAGATAACCATGGTAGTCACAGGACTGTTTTTTGGATTTGGAGAATCGTTACACCCCTATTTCTTACTAAATGTTGCTTTCAGCAGCTTTGTGAATACAGCCATTTCCTGCAAAGCTATGATTGGATCACAGGTGGGGCTGTTTGTCTGTCAGGTGGGATATGTATGACACTTTTCCTGTGATGTATGTCAAATGTGGTGTGTTAGAATTGATATTTGTTTCTAGAAGTGTTAGCAGAACAAATAAAAGATCAGGCGAGTCAGTAAGAGCAGCGACTGAGCTGTTAGTTTTATGTAAATTTTAAGAGTCTTGTACAGAAAATACAAAAGACAAACATGCCACAAAAAGTTTTTATCACGGAAGCCTGGAACTAAATAAATAGATTAAAACTCTCTATTTGTCCTCCTCTCTATGTGGAATCTTAAAATTGGGGGGGTATTGGATGACCTGTGAAAGAGTCCAGTTAATCTGTGACACAGACACAAAAGCAGAAACAGACAAAGAAACAGAACTAGTCACACTTGGAAAGAAAGGATAAGTGTGAAATATCCCTGGACGTATTCATGCTAAGGAAAAATGATTCAGCTGTTGTTTATCCTCAGTGACATTTTGGGGGGAAACATGCCTGCCAGAAAGCGTGATTTGTAGATGTGTTTAGAGGCTGTTGTGTACCGGTGCAGTAAACTCGTGACTTTTAGAAGACTGCTTTGGCTAGCCTGTAACTCTTCACGAGCATACAGCATGCTGTGTTCTCTAATCCCTCCTCATCCTTTTGGTGTCATTTGAAGTGAGAAGTGCTGCACTGTGCAATCTGGCTGACATTAAGCACATCCTGCCATTCAACCCTCTTCTTTACCTACTTGACTAGTAGCTTACTGTGACACAATCTGTCTCCTGCATTCTTTTTTTTAAAGCTATTCATCCATCCAGTTCGCTGAGCACACATGTTCTAATGTTACCTTCTTTTGCTTTACTTACATGTACTGTAGTTCTACATTCAGCTGAGCCACAGTTAATATAAAGGTTTAATGTCAAAGCAGTGGTTCGGATTGCATTATCACCTCACAGCTAGGGATTTGACCTGGGTTCTCTGAGGACTTTGCATGCATGGGTTCTCTCTGGGTTCTCCAGCTTCCTCCCACAGTCCAAAGACATGCACCTAGGTTAATTAATGTGGGTTAATAGATGACTCCTAAATGCCCATAGGTGTAAATGGTTGTCTGTCTCTGCGTATGATGGACTGGAGATCTGTCCAGGGTGTGCCCTGCCTCATGTCCAGTGACATTTGGGATTGGCTCCAGCACCCCAGTGACCCATAACAGGAAACGTGGGTAAAATAATGGATCATTGGATATATTGAAGTAGAAATCAAAATTTTTGAAGTGGAAGATTTTAAACCCTTGCACATAAACCCAAACCTATTCATATTCTAGCCTGACTGATTCTGAATTTCTGAGTATTATACAGTACCTATATCCATACTTGAGAGTTAAAAAAATTGGATAACAATATACTGTACATGTACTGAGTGGAAGTTTTACCATTTGATAAATAATGTGATTTACTGCAGCAGTATTTTGTTCGATTTGTTATTCTACTGTTCTGCCACAAACTTTGCTCATGCTTGTCAGCACAAGGGTAAAAAGGCTTTAAGGCTTTAGTTAATCTGATGTCTTAATTAGGGTTATTTTGTGTTTTTAGAAAGTAGAATTTCCAAAAAACAAAAGCTTGTCAGACTGATTAGAAGTTGAATATGAGTCAAAGCGAGTCGTGTATGAAGGGAGTCGTGACTTTGCCACCATCCCTCCCTGTCCTGGCTGGGCTTTTACCCAATCTGTAAGGGATTTGGATGTGGCCACGGGGTGCCAAAGAGTGGGGCAAATCAACATGTGCTGGGGCAACAGAAGGTGTGTGTGTGTGTGTGTGTGTGTGTGTGTGTGTGTGTGTGTGTGTGTGTTCGCGCATGTGTACAGGCGCTAATCTGCTACTGGGGGGTCCACCAGGATTAGTATAATCAGGGGTTTGTGAGGACCTCCTCCCACACCCCACTGCGTTTTACCTCCTTATCCCATCATCCCTCTGCTGCTCGACCCGGCATCCACCTCCTCATCCCTCCTTCACCCTCTTCATCTCTCAATCCTTCCTCTCATCCCTGTATCCTTCTCTCAATCTCTTTACCACTGCTCAGTTCCTCGTTCTCACCCCGCACTTCCATTCATCCCCCTGACCTCATCCTCTTACACTTATCCTTATCATTACCTTCTACATTGTAAGCATTTAGCCCAGCCGCTCGGAATTACAAGCTCCTGCCTGGGTGGAATGTGGTTCTGAGATACTGAGCATCAAAGTTTAGACACCCCAGCTGTGTCGAAAAAGTCTGATATCCCTGTGAACACTGTCTGACCACATGAGAGCAAAGTGCCTGGAAAAGCAATTTAGAATGAGGAAGGTATCAGGGTGTAGAGCTGCACTGCAGATTCAAGGTGTGGAGGTTTAAAAGCGCTGACATCCTAACAACAGCTACAATCAAAATAGAAACACAGACAAACACAGCACTGCATACAAATTTGTGCTCACTGAGGCTTCATGTTATTCATTTTCACTCCGTGCCAGGGAAGATTAACCCTTTGAGCTCTGGGCTGTTTTTGCTTTCTCCCTTTGATTTTGTTCACTCATGCATAGGCATGCCACATATTATCATTTTGTGGGATGAGTTTGGCTACTCAGAAATGTGAAGGGCACTGAACGTGTTGTGGGTCATGCACTTTATGTCTATATAAAAACCATGTTAATGGGACATTAAGCTGCTTCGTCCTTTCAAAATAATTAAATATGTGTTTATTTTGTATTTCATAATTAGTCACTCATTTTCTACTGATTCATAAGTTATTTTGGGATGAGTAATGTTTTGATTTCGTGCTTTGGGATGAATGAATTAGGTGTGGGTCACACTTTGAATATTAGCAAATCTGCACCATGCAAAGTCATTCTGCACAGCTGTAATTATAGACATACAGACTTGGGATGCACTGAGCCAACTTTTTTCTCACCTGAGATAAATTTAAAGATCTACTAAAACCTGTATTCATTTTGCCCCAAAAGTCAAACTTTTTGGGCAAAGAGGAGGGTTGAGCACCCACGTTCTAATTTTGATATTTAGGACAAACTTAAAGATTTTAGATATGTTTAAAGACAATTATTACAATTATAAGTATTATTCCTCAGTGCACACGGGAAGCAGTGAACTCCCTTGTCTACGTCTATGTGTTGTGGTTTACGCTGAAAAGTAGAGAGACTTTTAGTGTGAAGGATATCATTCAGGTCATTAAGGTAATAACGGTTTTAGCCGACAATGACAACACAGATTTAAACATATTTAAGAATTAGGAAAATAATGAGAAGCAGCCAAAATTGAAAGGCAGCCAGTCGCATGAGGGTGTAGGACTGAAGCTTTGGTTTCCTTGGTTTTAAAATTCAACATCATCCCCCATGTTCTCAGTCTTCTGTCTGCATATATCTCCTTAAATGCTTCACTTTATCCCATCCCCTCATCCATTTATCTTCTTCCTTCTGTCATCCACCCTCGTATTTCAACGCTGGCTTCTCTATACAGTAACTCAACACTCCTCACAGTCAGCCTCATCTACTTATCTTCACCCTTTCTAAAGGTCATTACGCACACAACCTGTTTTGCCAGATTAAAACAGAGGCCTACGGAAAGGAAGATGAGGTGTGTCATATCTGCCAGCCTTCCACCTTATCAAACACACAAACACATATACCTGCACATGCAGACAAACGTTAGCGTCAACGGCACTATAAAGGATATACGTTTTTAAAAACAGACGTTTTCAAGAGTGATGAGGGAAATAAGCAAGTTTAAAGACTGAAAGGAAGGAAGAGTTTATGAAACGACCGAGGAGGAAGCATGGAGAAAGGGATAGCAGGTCTTGAAATAAAACCAGCAGAAAAAGGAACAAACCAAGCCTTTAGAACGAGAGTTTAAAAAAGAAAGAGAGGGCTTTTTTTTTTTTTTTTAGATTTATTTTTTGGGGTAAAAGAGCTGGAGGGTGTTGCAAAGAACGCAATTGGAGAAGGATTTGGCAGCAAGTGATGCCAGAGCCTAGACGAATACAGATGAGTTTGAATTCACAGACATAAAAAGGACAGAAAGGACCGTTGCTGTTTTTAAAAAAAAGAACAATAATACTAAAGGTAGTCTCCGTCAATGGTGCTGTGACTGGTGCTACACGGAGCAAATTGGGATTCCACGGTCGCACAAGTCTCCCTTGCTGTTTATTGTGGTTCTTTTTAAGGCTCCAGCTTCACAGAGAAAGTTGCCACCTGTTTAGTAAAGACTAACAAAAAAGAAGCATTCTGGGAACTGATTGGATTCATTTAATAAAATTATATGATTATAAGAAAACAGAAATGCATCGATGTCTTGTATGTGTGTTTGTGTGTGTGTGTGTGTGTGTGTGTGTGTGTGTGTGTATGTTACCATGTCCTTGAGAGGGTCTCAGCCTCCCACAATGTGTGTGAAGCACTTATGTTTTCACATGCAGATCAGCCACATAAGCCTCTGTGTGCAGGCTTTCACATGGACCTGCTATAGTCTACAACTTCTTGACAAAACCCACTTGTCCAGTATAGCAGGCTGACTGGTCACCAGCTCCTTTTTGTGGGTGTACCGCTGACTGGTTGCTGCGGTTGTTGACTCGGGTGACAGCCGTTGATTCTAATTGAGTCAAAGCCTCGGTTTTGAATGTTGACATTCTGTTTTCTTTAAAGCAATTGTCAGTGTGGATTTTCAGTTCATTGCAGTGAAAAAAAGCAACTTGCTCACTTGAATATTAATTTGTCTGTGAATAGTTTGGCTGTCACATTTTCGAAAAACGTATGCCATGTTGCACAATTGATGCTTTAATTTGCTGTGCCTCCACTGGTTCATTGAGTGATGGACTAATGTGACTTTAGATTTGTTGCCGTGGTTTATAATCATGTGAAACAATGACAACAAAAACTCGGGGTATCTCGGGAACCTACAGGGTCAAGACTTTTTGTTTTTAGACATTATATTTAACGTTCATACTTTAAAATATTACTTCTTAGAGTAACTGTTCTTTGGTGCTAAAAGCCTGCTTTTTATTGGTAGAGTTGCCTAGCAACATGCGCTCATTGACCATTAGCTCGTCTTATGCGTTTGCATGTGTGTATGTTTATGTTGTCAATTGTTGTAATTGCTATTGTGTGACGGTTTTATTGCACTGTACCAATTGGGGCACATGGTACCAGACACTAAAGGGGTCCACACTGGTGATTACAGGAAAAATATACATAGAAAAACATGAATTATTAATCGAAATGGAAGGATAAAAGCAATAAATGTATTTTTATATGGATGCCGTTCAATTTTGTGCTATTACAGATCATTTTAGCAGCACTAATGACAAAAACAAACCCAAGAGTCTTATAAAAAACTAAATAAATAGTAAAATAAAGAAATCAATTATTATTTTGCAACTTTGACAAGAAATATGACATAATAAAATTTAATAGCAACTGCAGTATATTGTGGAATAAAACTCAGAGTTTCACAAACGCGTTACTAAGTTGTCTTAATTCAAAATATTGTCGATGTGCTATAAATGCCTCGATTTTCTTTTTCTTTTTTTTTTTTTGCTCTCTCCTCATTAAGGCACTGTGCCCGCGCTGTCCTTCCAGAAACATAATTGAAAGTAGGGAGAAAGGCAAATGTTACTTTAATCTCATTTGCAGACGAACAATGGGCCTGGGACTACGCTAAATTCATAAAAGTGGCTTTAATGCAATGAAATTTAATGAGGTAATTTGTGACGCAGCGAGATGGTGGAAGTGTCCTGCTGTGTGCAAGGGTATACACACTTAGACATCTATACAGGAGAGCAGAAACACACGTGGAAAGTAAATCTCTGACGCGGTATAATCATTTATACTAAATGAACTTGGATGGACAACTTGTAACGTGGTAGTCGCAGTTCCAGTGTCGGTAGATTCAGGGTTTGTGCCTGAAAACAACATGGTGAAACTAGAGATGCAACAGCTAAGGGACTTTTGCAACAGACAGATGGAATCGTAGTGACAACTGTGATGCCGTCTTGTTGTTGGAAATTTTAGCAGCTGTCTGAAAGTGAAGTTCAAATTGCTGTGAAATCATCTAATCTTTTTTAGCTGCTTTGTGATCATTCTGACAGCGAAAAAAGGAGAATTGTGCAAGTAAGAAATACTAATTCAAAGAGAGTAAAATCCTGTATACTGTTAGTTTAACTTTCCCTTAAAACAGTTGTTTTTTTTGTGTTATGTTCAGTTAAAAGTAACAAGGACAAAGGTAACGTTTTAGAGGGTTCAAAGGACTAAAAACTAGACATAATGAATCACCATTTTTAGTTAAATAGCTTAGATAATTGGATTTATTTCATTAAGCAGGGTTTATTGATATTAGCTGCCTCTTTGCTTAGTGTTTCAGTGTTTAATTCTGTGTTTTACTATCACACTTTGGTTTTATTTCCAGACAGTCCGTTAGCCTACATCATTCAGGGTATTTGAACATCATATCACCTCTTGGCACAGAACCAACTGACTTCCATTTCATTAAGAATGAAATGAAACTGAATGCTGAATTTCAAATAAAATAATAAAAGCTCTATATTATTCCCACATTTGATATTTTCAATAGCCTACAGACTGTTTCCAAATCTGAGCACTGGGTTGCAGACTGTATGGTGCTGTGTATGTGTGCTCTCTTGGGTGCAAGTGTGTGTAATGATATCATACAGAGAGCACTAAATGAGGTTGTGTTCTTTGTTTTTATTGGCTTAGCTTGACATATTATAACGATGATGTTTCACTCGTATCTTTTTATATGTTGTCCTCACCCCCCCGATCCATCGTCCTTTCATTACCTACACCATGTTACTTTTTTAGTAGTTGGAACAATTTCTTTGAATTGTGTACTTTTATATATGACTTTGCAACAACACACACACGTTAGCACACACTCCTCTTTTTGTGCTGCCAAACCCTGGTGCCGCCACTTTGCTTCCTGTGCAGAAGCCAATAACAGTTTAACTGTACTGTCACTCAACAGCACAGAGCGAGAGAGACGGATGAAAGTGAAAAGGGAGGAGAGAGAGAGAGAGAGAGAGCGACCAGGAGATGTAGAGAGATTAAAAGCAGAGCGATGGATGAGACATAGAAAGGAAGCACCGCATGGGGAGGGAAGAGCGCGGGACAGAGAAGGTGGTGGGCTAAAGGCAGATGAGAAATGTGATGGAGGGATGCTGGCGAGAGAAGGAAACAAGAGACAGAAAACATGGGGATGTGTTTTTGAGAGAGAGCGAGAAAGAAAAAGAGCGAGACCCCAAGTTAAGTGGAAGTGCAGTGGAGAAGAGGCAGAGTGGTGGTCGATGCTAGTAGCTTTATAACCGCAGTATAAATGGCTAAAACTCTGCCAGGTCTCCATCGATCACAGGTCACCACTGGCTAAAAGGACCCATTGCTCACGCTACTAGCAAACTACAACTCCCACAATCCATTTAAAACCTCATCTAACGACAGGAGCAACCTGCAATCTAGCTTAATAAACATAATTAAATGGCATTTTTAAATATAGGCACCATGTAAATTCCAGTATAGACCTAAAATGTGTTGAATACAGTTACTTATTTTACTAGTTTTTCTTCACTCATCATTGTGGATGTTTTTTAAGCATAGCTGGACAAACTGGTCTTTTCAAATCTTTAGTTGACAGGCATCTTTTCTACATCTAATGATCTGGAATGATCTTTGTTCCAAGATGAAAGATCCACCCCACCCTATGTCAGCCAGCCCTCCAGGCTCCATTAGCCGAGAGATGAGGTGAGGACGCGCGACATTATCTTAACTGAGGTGAATCACCTTCCCACTGGCTTTGTAGGGATTAAAATACTCTCATCTAGGGAATGGGATGGTGAAGGAGGAGAGAATGAAAATCTACTTTCTGTAGTGTAGCAGTGTAGTCTGAGGTCAAGGTAGATGGGTGTGGTGGCAGCTTGTAATGAAGCTCACAGGCGTGCAGGAGTCATGGTCAGTCCGAGTGTACCGAGTGTATCATTTTAGTGTGTGTGTGTGTGTGTGTGTGTGTGTGTGTACACTAAAATCCAATATGTGGTTTCTTTATTGAGTCATTTACACAGTTGTAGAGTAAATCTATGAGCTTTTTCAGATTTAATTTAATCACGTGCCAGCATGTAGAAAAACAGTATATATGCTGACACACGTGGTTGCAACTGGATGTAAGCACTCAAAGACTCAATCTTCATTAGGTGTTACATGTGTGTATGCATATGTGAGAAACTACTTTCCAACAGTGCACATGAGAACAAGAGAGAGAGAGAGAGATCGAGAGAGACAGCACTGTGCAAACCTCTGTCGAGTTACAGGAGGTGTGAAATTTGACTTATGTTACCTGTACGTCTAACATCTAATGTTAAGTCTTTAAATTGTCTTTATACGCCTACAATCAGATTTTAGATTTCCATTTTGATTGCTTTTAATCCATTAAATTCCACAACAGATGACCTTTAAGCCCTGCAGTCTCACCACCACAGTCAGTGATGAGTGCCAGCTTGTTCCAGACATCGTTCTCCGTCTCCTGTGCCACTATCTCCACTGCAAATACACACACACACACACACACCTCACCCACCTATATGAAGTGACACTAATGGAGCGTTCCATAATCTGCGCCATCCATCTATCAGTAATGGGCTGCACTATCAATCCAGCTCTTGTGGGAGAGGGGGGTGTATCTGTAGTCACCCTCATCGTAGCAATCCCTCATAAGGTGCGTAATAACCATTCTCTGAGGTAATCTCCACTGTGATGAGACAGATTCCAGCTAGCCTTGACCTCAGTGACACCGAGGCTGATGATGATGTCATTTCCTCAAATAGACCCCTTGTCTTGAAGTGTGTGTGTGTGTGTGTGTGTGTGTGTTTTGTAAGATGGCTGCTCATGAGTAGAGGTCAAAGCTCTGATCTCATCTGTCTCTTTCAGCACGCTGATTGAATCGAATGACCAGAGAGAGATACAGAGAGAGCGTTCAAAGTTGAGCGAGCCTGTATGTGTGTGTGTGTGTGTGTGTGTGTGTGTGTGTGTTACACTCAGAATATGAAGCAGGTGTGCAGTTGATTCTCCTGTTTGTTAGCAGGAAGTAGCAGGAGATTTCAGCTCTTCCAAGCTTCCTGTATTAATGAGCATATTTCTTTGAGGAGTGCCAGCCGTGCCGGACAGCTCGCTCCCCACTGCAGCTTTTTCATCTTCAGAATAATGGAAAATACAAAGACCGTCTTCCCTCCATGTGCCTGATTTTGCATGTATTCACTCTGTGCCTTATTGGCGTGACGCTGGGCCACCATACATTGCTGACACAGACAGTGACAAAAAAGAAATTGCAATCATTACAGAGTAATATATTAAAACCGTAAGGCTACTTCACTTTTCCCTTCATTTCCCTTCACTCGACACACGTAATAGCCAACAAGAAATGCACCCTGGTTCCTGACCACAGATCACTTTTCGACTGGATGTTTTATTTTTCTCAGCCGTAATTGCAAAGCCGTATCCTTACGTTCCCTGTTGTGCTTGAATCTGTGTTTTGTTTTGTTTTTTTGAACTTAGTCCGGTTTCTGCTGTGCTGTCTCTGTTCACTGATGCGATGAGCGTGATCCACGACCTGTTTACGCACCTATCAGAGTGCAGCAGAGAGTTTTCTCAACTTTTCGGCTAACATTAATCCTCATAATGTAACTCAACAGTTTGTGTGACGCTGCTGTAATTTGGGCTTTTATTAAAACTAATAGGATAAAACGAAACAGTTTTAATGAAAGGCAAGTGTCATGCAATTCAATAAAATCCACTACTATTAAAATGTTCAAACCTTTGAGAAACTACTCATTGTCATGGTTTATTAGTGAATAAGAGAAAAACTCATGTGTTTCTTAAATTGTGTTTATTAAGTTCTTGGAGAATTAAGGTTTCTTTACAAAATATACTGAAGTTCTCCTGGAGATTCTTCGCCCGAGGGCTCTGGCCTTATACTACTATTCTGACGAGGATGGTCCTGCTGTGTGTGTATTTCTGAATGGTTGTAAACAACATATTTTAATGTGATGTCATGACTCAGCACTAAGCATCATGGGTAATGTGCACACTATAATTTGATACAACCGACACTGGGAACTCTGCGTTTTTCTTATTTGCAACAGCAGATTGCTAAACGCGTTCCATCTGTTTTCTTTTGATCCCTTTGTTGTCCCCTTCTTAGTCCCCTCTTTTCTTCCATCCCTCTCTTCCTTATTCTGCGTGTTTCCCTCCTGGTGATCTCAGACCTCACTGGTCTGTTTCCACTACAGATTGTTATAGAGTCATTGTTCTGTAGATACATGTCTATAAAATATGATTTTGTTTCGTTAGTCTGCTGTCAGTCACCCCTCTCCCAGTCTTTTAACTACACATACAGGGAAGTCTTTTATGTCTTTGTCTACATGCTGCTCAAGCTCTGTCACTCCTTAATTGATATTTAATGAGTTAACATGTCGTTTTTCAGTTACAAGCATCAGCCCGTTAGCCTGTGTTTAGTCTCACCCACCCAGCTAGCTTGTTTTTCCTTCTCTCAGGAGTCCCATGAGGCTGGGAAACAGGCTCATTCAGAGCTGCCAGTTTTGGTTTTAATCACCATGTGTGTGTCTTTTCTATAAATAGACATAAAAGAATACTGAAACGTTACTTTAGTTTAATCTTTTACAGAGAGAATCAGATGCAGGAACAATTATTCATGCTGAGAAGAGACAATTTAGTATTTTGCTCTTAAATATACAACATTTTCACATTTTTAAATTCCCATTGTGCTACTCATGATTACACACTCCACAATTCAGCCAGCTCATGGCTGCATTTTATTCTGCTGCCATTGGCTGAGTGCATTTTTTTGATTTTGGAAAAGTTCATATTACAACTTTAATGAAGGATTACTGATGAAAATATGATGATGCGGATAAAATAAGACATCTGCACTTTTCCACAGATATTTTGCTTAGTGCAGCTTTAAATAATTTTGTCAACCAGCGTCACGCTACACTTAAGACTTAAGCATCAGAATGTTTTAATACTCATCTGCTGTGCATGCACTGTGTGTGTGTATATGTGTGCATAGACTGGATGGAGGTAAAGAGTGACAATGGCTGCATTGTTTCTTTCAGCAGCTGTGATCAGTTAGAGGCAGCGACAGATTTTATGTGTATGTGCTGTGTATTTCCCTAGCATCCATGTGGTGCCAATGTGAATGCAGGATGGTCGCACCTCACTAATCATGACATCATGGTTTCCACTGGGCCATTTCCATCTCTCTCTCTCTCTGCTCGGTATTCTGCCCTCCCTCCATCTCTCCATTCGTCTCTACTGGTGCTGAACTTCCTGTCTCTGTAGGGCAAAACTTCCCACGTCTGCACACTCCTCTTTCTTCTTTCTGTGCCCTGCTTTCTGCAACCATGTGGTCTGCTAAAGCAAAATGAGAAACATTTCAAGCAAATGCAGCAAACTGGAGGCATAAAAATGAAAGACCTAGTGAAAACTACATGAAGGATGAAGGGATTAGAGCAGTCAGCTTGATTGGTGTCCTTTACCGCCTGGCACAACACACTGAGGCCCACCCACAGCAAAAAGGGAATCAGCACATGCCCACATTCCTCCCAAGCTTACCACACACACTCAACTGCAGTGGCTGGCTTAATACCATACTTACTTTATGCATGCACACAAACACTATTTAACATGTTATCTCCCAGCACAACCCTACATCAAGGGAATGTAAAACTATATATAAAGACTCTTTATGAGTAGTCACACACTTCAGAATATAAAAAAAAGAGTCTTCCGTCTTCACTTGCTTGAGAAGTAATCTAAGAAAAAGATTAATGAGCAGGTCAAAAGAAAAAAGCAAACAAGCTGCAATAAACAGTCCATCAAACAAAAGAGAAATATTTCTGGCACCGTCCCAGGTGGCAGCTTGTCAATTGCAACATGTCAGAAGTTTATTTATTGTAGGTAATTTTAGTTCTGTGTTTACCTTAGATGTATTTTCTTCATAATTTGCCTTGATGAATAAACAGTCTACTGCATCTATTGAATGGAGGAAAACAATAATAAAATGTAAAGTGTATTGTAAAATAATAATTTTCATGATCCAACTTCAAAAAGGTGTGTGTGTTTTGGGTTCCTATACTGTCCCACCTACCTTCTCAGGTGAGCTGTAACCTGTGTTTTGCTGGGTATATGACCACTTTAAAGAATCTGCCTCTTTCTAGCCTCATGAGGCACCAAACCTGTAGAATCCACTCTGGGTGTAAAGTACTTTTTCTGAAGGTACAGCAGCTTTATTATGGGCCAAGAACGATGCAAGTCTAATAAAAAGTTACAAGGCTATATAAATCATTAATGCACTTGCCTCACTTTAAATCACGCTTAGACCTGATACTATATTGTCTGTAATGTTGTATATTTCCAAAACAAAGGGCAGAGTGCTTTGCTGACTTTGAAGGTGTCAGATGTTCAGTCAGGTCCTTTTTAAGGGGAAGATTGTGAAGAATATTTTTTAACATTAAAATCATGCCGCAGCAGGTGAAAATGCTTTTGTCAGCCCCAAAACCATCAGGATGTACTAGATACACAATATGTTCCAGTGAGAAACGCACACAAACACCTAACTATTGACAACTCCACATTTTAAGTTGACAGCTTTCTCCCTCTTGCCCTCACACATCCTAGCTCTCTAACACAGCCTGTTGGGCCCCTTAGGTCACATTCAAATGATGACGCTGTCACTTCTACAAGAGCCAACATTTGAGCTGACGCCTTTTTATTCATAACCTCCGAGCCGCAAAGGAGCTGGAGGTTTGGGGGTGTGACAGGAGATCAGCCCCAGGATAGTGCTCTGTCAGCGAGTGGGGCTCACAACACCCTGGCTGTGACACGGTGGAGGTGGTGGAGGGTTTGGAGTTGCAGAAAGCAGCCTGAGGAAAAAATCTAATTCACTTATTCTTCAATATTTTATCAAAATCACTCATATTCCCACCTTTCCCCTTTCCTCCTAACCTCGCTGGTTTCTCATTAAGAAAAAAAAAAAACACCGACTTTAGCAATGAAACCTTACAATGAAAATACAGTTTTCACACACACAAAAAAATAAATTGAGTAATGAATTGCACTTCCTGAGAAGATGTTACTATAAAATGTTTTCATGGGGTTCAATCGTACTTTTTCTTTCTATGAAAACATCACATTAAACTTTTGACTGTTGCTTTTTATTGTCCTTTTATTGGAATTGCAGCACCATAAATGGTGGTGTGAACAAATTTAACCACACCAAAGCAAATCATCATGAACACACTTGCAGTGCATGTAGAATAGGCCGTACATACAGTAATTAAAAATAATGGTACATGAGCAGTACTGTGCAATTGTGTTCATTCTTTTATTTGTGGCTGAAGGTACAGAACATGTGTTTCACAGATTATTTGATTGACAGACGATACTTAAAACCAGCCACACGACATCATGACGTTTCGCGTCACACGCTCTCCTCACATCTTACATCTTTCTGTCTTTCCCTCTTGTGTGTCTCGTCCATTTCTCACCAGCTCACGTTGTCAGGTTTGTCTTGCATTTAAATAAATATTGAAGTGAAATGACAGTAAAAGGCTATAGGCGAGGAGAATAGGAGGTAAAAGAAAATGATCGGAATGACAGGCTGTCATCAGGGAAAAATAAACAAGAAAGGAAGTAATGACAAAAAGGAAAGAGAAGTTTGCTGTAAAAGGGACCTGAATACAGAAAATAAACAAACTTTTTCTCATGGTTGGAGTCATATTCAAATCCCTGCTGGTGGGTTTGTTTGGTTTTGAGATGGGTGTGCAAGGCTTTAACTTTACCACCAGCTATGAACTGAGAGGGGTGTAAAAGTAAAAATCCTATATCCATAAATACGGTTTTAGCAATAAAGGGGAAGGTAGAAACCTTTCTATAGCATTCAGTCACATGGTCTCAGCCTGCAGGAGCTCTACTTTACAGCCAGGCATTATCTGCAATGATGCTGGAGTAAATAAAAAAGTGAGTAAACTACTGTATGACCCTGAGGCATACAGCAGGAGTATAAACAAAAATCAATTACATTTGCACCAAAGCATTGATTTATATTTGGCCCTTAAACAGTTCCATCCCCCAATATCTTACTTCAGTTTGATGCTACTGAATACAATGTTCAGAATTAATTCACATCATAAAAAATTTTTATCATCTTAGAAAGATTGTTAAAGGTTGGAAAACATCAGTCTGCACACATAAAAAAGAGCTATTTGAGTTTACGCTTGAGAACCCCATTGTTGTGGTTACTGTACCGTTTGTTTCCTGGCACCACAATCACATTTAAACAATGTTTGAGAGCGAGTTGGGAACTTTTTGAGTTGTTAGTGAATTTAATAGAACAAGCATAACTACTGAAACATGAAGGTGGGGAGTAAAAAGGGTCAGTGGACTGTACCGTGTATGAACATGTGTGGGTACTTGTCACTGCCTACCACTGTAAGATGATTAGCAGTCATGGGAAAGGTTTTACAGACGTAGACAAAATTGTTGGTAACCTTCCATTAAGGAAAAACACCATAGAAAACTGAAGAGAGAGTCGTCTTAGGCGGTTAGAAAAACAAGATTATAGACAAACATGTTAAAGGTATAGGCTGTAAGACCATCTCCAAGCAGCTTGATGTTCCTGCGACTACAGTTTGCATATATTATTAAGACGTTTAAGGTCCACAGGACTGTAGCCAACCTCCCAAGACTTGGCTGCATGAGAAAATTTGATGACAAATTAAAGAGACAGATAACCGAGGAGGCTTGGTTATGTTCTGGAGCTGCTTTTCTGCATCCGGCACAGAGTGTATCCTGCACAAATTTAAAACAAAGACTATTTAGGCCTCCTGGAGCAAAACATGCTGCCCACTCTCTGAAAGCCTAGTCTCAGTCACAGGTTCACACAACTGAAAACACCTGTCCTGATCTAAATCATATTGAACACCTGTGGAAAGAGCTGAAACCTGCAGTCTTGAGAAGTCTAGAGCTGTTCGCCCTGGGTCAAAATACCTGTTGACAGGTGCAGAAGTCTCAGCACTTGATTGCAGTGATTACCTCAATACGTTTTTTTTTTTATCTATTGACCCACAACTCAAAAGTAAATTTTTAGTAACTTTTTATATCTTATTACTTTTGTCAGTTTCAAGTTATTTCAGTGACCTTTGTCACTTTCTTTAACACTAGAAAATACTTTTATTCAGTTTTTAGACATGGTGGGGAGCTGTCGTGATTTGAATTAGAGACAATAGCAAAGACATAACAAACATGTTGTACTGTCAGTCCCTGTTAAATGTCTTCATTCAAAGCCTAATAAAAACGAATTAAAGCAGTAACAACATCAGGGAATGTGATCTAAAGCCCTCTACATACCTGCAGTGTACCTTGTTCAAAGCCAGCGTTCCTTGTTGCACATCACGTCTCTATACCCATTATAACTGATAATTTGATTCAAAGCAAACACATTAACCATTACAATTACACAAATGTCATGTTAGATGATAAGCAGCAAAGAAATGCCATCATCCCAACCACCCAAGCACATCAAAAGTTGTGCTCGGCGACTTATGAAACCTCAAGTTTTCCAGAGTATTATCCACACACAAATGGTTGATTGAGAACTGAACCATTGCACGTTGGGGTTTTAATGGATCTACAGAAGTACAAATAAAATATATGCACCTCACCACAAAAAATGTAATGTGACTTCTTTGTTAAGAGGCCATCAATGATATCTCCCATCAGACTTTGACGACGTGCCAATGACTGTGCACATGGAATAGGATTGTAGCCTTAACATGACTGCTCCTGATTTTCTGACTGTATCTAACCTGGTATTAGTTACAGATGTGACCGGCGTCTGGTTACAGCTCCTCTTACACTCATTACACTGATGGACTGCAATTCTATCTCACCCTCACACATGCACACACGTGCACATACACACATGCTGGTAATTAATTGGCACAAGTTACAGCCCATGTAAACCCGGGGGAGTGTTGTCAGAAAACACAGCAATAAGGAGTGCACACATAGCGTCCATACACACACAAACACACACACACACACACACACACACACACACACACACACACACACACAGGTCTGTCAGCCATGATCACATGTACATTTACACAGATCTCCAATTGCAGACACACACACTCATTAAGACACACAACTGTACAAGTAGAAGGATGAGTCATTAGTTGTGTCTCATCTTGCTACAATACATCCTGTAGCTACTGTACACGTCTCTTTCTTATACTCTGTGTACAAGTGTGTATCAGCGCTGGATATTTACAGCATACTCACTACAGTATGCTATTGCATTTTTGCAGGAATAATAATTTTGGGGTCTGTGTGTGTGTGTTAGAGAGAGAGAGAAATGGCAAAAGAAAAGGAAGCAGAACGAGGGGATTCCTGTGTGTGTAAAGGACGGCCACAGGCAGGGAGAGACTGTTTCATTCGTGTCTGTGTGTGTGTTGGCCGTGATCGTTCCCTCAAAGCACATTCCACCGCAGACCACTAAATCCCTCCTTGTCCTCTCTCTAGCCTTCCTCTCTCTTTCTCTCTGTTTATTCTCTCTTATCTCTCTTTACATCTTTTCCTCTTTCTTTTTTCATCCTCCAACTCTCGTCACTTTCTTATTTCCCTTCAGTCTCCCTCTTGTTTTTACACTCCCCACAGCTTTCCATCTCCCCTAAAAGGTAGAAATTTCTCTTTGCGGATTCAGTCTTCCTCAGCTGAGTGACTGGGAGTTTCTTTTGGCAGGATACTGTACAGTTGAGAATAGAAATCAGTCTCTGTTTTGTTGTCGAATGGCTAGTGGATTGTCTGTGAATGATGTTGACTGAAAGACCTTCCTGACCCATTAACCCCTAATATCAGCCTGCATCTCTCTCAATCTGCTTCTACTTACTGTAACATTCAGACTTTTTTGCTGCTGAAATACGACTGGGCTGCAGGGTAGTTACCTCTTTTTTCCTCTCCACACTGGTGCTGCTTCCGTTGCCATCTCTTCTACTGTGATACCTACATGCAGACACACTTACTACACAGTGGTGACACCACCAGGGGAGTGTGTTATTGTCTCCCACCGTATGGCTGTTTTAAATGGCAATTTGAAGCTCTGCTGGCTCTATAATTAGCTGTGAGGTCCCACAGGAGAGGAAAAAAAACTGGCTTATCGTCTCTTCTTTGTAATTACACATCCGACTAGGGCGACAGACACACACACAAGCAGATATGAGTGCAGACAGATGCACAGACATATGAAAGGCGTGCATGAATCAGTATCTAAATGCACATTTGGAGTTATTTACCACATGCAGTAAGGCGTCTCTACCGGTCTGACTTTCTTCCTGTTTGCTAAAGGAAGTGACTTTTACTTTTTGTGTCAGCAGCTGCGACAAATACGTTAAAGTGGAGATGAATGACAGCACAGTAGGAGGGCAGGCGGTTCAAAATTATGAGTTCTGTGTGTCTCATCCCAGTGCAGTTGTGAGCAGCACACAGACATAAACAGGAAGACAGAGTGCGTTAGAGACCGAGGTCATTAATCTGACTGTCCCCCGCTCTGTTCCCAAGACTAGAGGGAAGGAGACAGGGTGTGCAACGAAGAGGAGGAGCAAACCAGGAAGATCCAAATGTCTCATATTTCATAGAAATGTAGGGCTTTTTTTTTTCTGTATTAATTTAAATTGGTGGGTGGGTTATTGCTAGGACACAGGAGTAATAATACAATACAGATAGTTTTTGTTTACTATATAGTAGCTTTAAAAGGCATGATGTGTGTTTTACATACTAACTACCCAAATGAACTTCAAGCACAGCTGTGAGCATCATTTTGTTCTGTTACTCAGCTGCAGGAAGATTCCAAAAACGTTATTAATCTTTATTAATCTTTACTATATCTATCAATCTATACGGTATATATATTTATAGAAAAACATATTTGCTAAAACTGTCTATACTTTTTGTGTCAGACTGGTTCTCACATGAGCAATTAGCCAGTTTGGTGTTGGGTGGTTCCTGACTTGAGCATAAAATGTGAAACTTCAACATCAAAACTTTGTACATAATGAACTTTGTCATGTAATTGCTTTTCCTTAATCTGCAATCAACTCTTCTCCCATCTTACTTTTAACTTTGGTTGTGACTCTTTGTGGATTCATATTTCTGTTTGAGTGAAAGTTTGCAGCGAGTAGCGTGCATCGTGTCACAGCCTGTGTCTGTCCGTGATAAACCTGTGGCCTTTGAAGCAAAGCTGTCTAAAATGTGTCACTCTCTCCGTCTCTGTCTCTCTTCCTCCATCTCTCTCTCTAAGCGTCCCAGAATTAATCGCTGTGGCAACTGGCCAGAGGAGGAGAGCAAAGAGAAAGAGAGAGGCATTTATCATTTGTTCAGTGGACGTTCGCCCTGTGACCGCACCGTGACATTGTTTTCTTTATTTAGTTGATTCAGGCCAGCAGCTGATAATTTATACGCACTACTCCTTTAATAATGAGTCGCATTCTCTCACACACACACTCGCACATAAAATGCTCAGTCAACACTGAGGTCGTGACCACTCTTTGTCAAAGTCAACACGTACACAGACGCACACATATACACACACACTGAAGGACTGGCAGTGATGAAGTATCCTTTTCTCCTGGTGTTTGTTCCAGTCAAGCTGATCCAAAACAACAGGAGTCTATGTGTGTGTGTGTGTGTGTGTGTATACATAGAAAGTTTCTATGTAGCATCTATTGGAGTTTTCTTCTTGAAATTCTTTTTGTTTTAAACCTCTAGTCCCTCTGTTTACCTTGAAGACAGCAGTGTAGTAGTCCTCAAGGCCCACACCTCTCTGCTCTTGACAAATTGAGCTAGTTTAGCGGTAGTTTCACCACTCACTACAGGGCAAAACACACATGTACACACCAACACATACACACAGTCACACCTACACACGCTGCTAGGCTGTGCTATACACAAGTGTGTTCTGCTTGGCTGCTCATGTGTGTCAGCTGAGCTGGTACATAAAGGGAAAAAAAAAAAAACGAAAAGGAGAGAGAGAGTGTGACAAGTTGAAGAGAGAGTGGGATGAGAGAGGGACAGATGGATGGAGAGAAAGTGAGGAAAGAAGGAGAGAAGAAAAATACAATTGTTTCCAAAGCTCTGAGGAGCGAATGAGAGAAACTGTGCCGCCAAATCAGATACTGCGAGGGAAGTGAAAAGCTGTGTAGATGCAAATACACACTCACATACACGCACTGATAGAGCTACATAGATGATTTGTCCTCACTTGTCCTCATCTCAGAGCTGTCAAGATAAAACTATTATAGTGGGTGTGTGAAAACAATAGCTCAGAGCCAGCAGTTAAATTTTTGGCAGAAGAGCGCATCCTCCGTCCTGGTCATACTTTCTCCATCGACCTCAGCTTTCTGTTTCACCTTGAAGTCCTATGAATGGCTTTATTCTCAGGGCATCCTCGGACATGTAGAGATCTCTTCTGCAGCTTCTCTAGTGGAGCTGTTCATCACGGCCACCACACTTTTCCACTGAAGAGCTGAACTGCTGTCTTTAAAGTTAAAATTTCCCATACTACCTTACCTACCCAAATTCTAGCTCAGATACACATACATCACACATACTGATACAAGATGGGAGATGTGAGGGAATGGCAGGAAGCTGCTGTTCGTAATTTAACAGGATGATCTAGAGAAATGAGTCATGAATGGACATTTAAAAATTAACTTACCAATGTGCTGTTAGCTTCCCCGACAATGGTTGTTATTGTTGCCTTTACATAGGGTACATAGGTAATAATCCCCAGTATCAGTTCTATTACATCACTATTTGGGAGGATTCTGCTAAAATGTTTTAAATCCCAAACGACAAAAACAGCAACAGGGCTGTTGTTTTGGTTATTCTTTCAGTTTGGGTTGTATTTATTTTGCATGCTCAAAATGTATAAATTCATCTATATTTACAATTGGCCTCCACTTCTCCTCTCCCACATTTCCCCAGCTGGTCTAGGTTGGAAACCAGCAACCGCACCAATACAAGACCTTATTCAGAAGGTTGTGGATGCCATTAGCTTCTCAGTGGCCTCAGCCTGCAGAATCTGCCTCAGGGAAGAATGTGGACCTGCTGTTTTAGTGCACCAACAGACCTATTTATGTCAGAAGCATTCTCAGGGGTGATGTGGCACAGTGCGACTGAAGGAGAGGAGAGGAGAGGAAAGAAACCTTGTAAAAACTACCGTGACAAGTAATTTAATCCAATCTTAAACGTCCGACGGGGGATGTAATTTCACTCTATTTCAATGCAAATCAACTCATTTTAAGATGGTGAGGCAAGTTGTGTTTTTGATATCAGTTCAGTGATTAACATTATTCTGCCTTGTTTCATAATGATGGCACTTATTTTGTGTTGAATTAAGATCCCCTACTGGTAGAGTTTTTCACTTGTTTTAAAAGAAATAAGTCTTAATATCAGACTAAATGACTACGAATGATAGGCATAGGAGCAGAAGGATGAAGAAGAATGGAGAAGGGATGAAGAGTGAAAGGCAAAGCAAGCTATATGAGAAGATAAGGTCAACAAGAAGGATAGAAGAGAAGATGAGATGATTGTTAGAGGGATGAAAGAGATTGTGGCATGTGAGGGTGGTGCTGACGGGAAACTCAAGTCCATGACGCTTGTGAAAGATTAAACAGGTCTTACACCCGCAAACACGCACTCACAACACACATGCGACTATGCCAACCCAGCCTGGCTGACAGCAGAAGAAGTACTGTGCCCTGTCTTACTATCTGACAAGAGGGGTACAGATGCAACTCTCGCGCAGGGAGCTTTGTGGACGCGGGTGCTTATCTGTGTGCTCCTGACTTGAATAGAAAGAGACATCTTCTGGTTATAAAGTGTCATTTTAGAGCACATATTCCCCAACAGAGATGTAAGTCAAAGGGATACAGTGACATTTTGACGCTCCCAGTGCCCTGCTGTTTCACTGAGAAATCCTAACAGTGCTAATAGCGCTAATAAAGCATTAAAGCATGCCAGGGGTCTGGGAAAGAAAAATAACATCAGTATAATTCAATTCAAGCTGTTGTCAAGTTAAACCTTTGAGAATTTTCTGTGTGAGTGTATCTAATTGCTCTTGCTTCCTTTGCCTCCACTGTCACATTCTGGCAAGTTGAGGCAGCTACTGCTGAAAATGGTACACTGGCGCTCAAAACAACTGCTACTGGAAGACTAACATGTCAGCTGCTCCAAAAACAGTGCTAATTTTCCAAGTTGTTGCATGACTCAATTATGGTGAAATTCAGCTTTTTTAAAACTTGGGTATGACTTCAGGAGGTTTGCACATTTTCTGACAGTGTTTTCATAATTAAAAATAAATGCCAAATTGTAATAGGCCTAAAGTACATACAATTTGTAACTTAAGGAAGAGAAAATAGACATTGAGCTTCAATAAAAATACTACATGTATGAACAGATAAAGTAGAAGAAAATGTGGTCTTGCCATTTATAGATAGTTTGTCTTTCTCCCCAACGGAAATAAGACATTTGGCAGATGTTAATCTGAATTAATTTAGAGTTTGACACTGTGTCGAAACATGGAACAAGTGCCAAAAGGCTCTATTATTAAAAGTCTGGTTGCTGTTACTGTAAATATGTAAATACTATATAATTTACTATATAAATTACAGTGTGTACTGTATGTTCTTGACCACACATTGACAGTGTTGTTCTCCTTTACCCAGAGAAAACTATTGTTAGCTGGTAAGAGAGCAGCTTCGTAGTGACACGCCGTCACCGGCCAGCTGCCTGCCTGTCATTCTTCCTGTATATATGTGTGTGTGTGTGTGTGTGTGTGTGTGTGTGTGTCTGCATATGTGCATGTCACCTGGGGCCATCCCCCTGTTGTGAGAGCAGTGGTGCGACAAAAGAACGATGATTAATTTCACTCCAAGTAACCTGTTTCACTGATGTCGCTCTACCAAGTCGTGTGTGTGTGTGTGAGAGAGAGAGACAGAGCGATGGAGATGTAGACTGTGTAGTCAGCAGGTGTGCTATGATACTTTGGATACCCTCCAGTCAGGGTCATCCCATCATACCAACTTACACTGAGACCATTCAGTCTCCCTCTCTTCCTCCTGTCTAATTGTGGACACGTGACTGTGACATGTGGTTATATTTATGTATATTATAATATTTACTCAATTCCATTTACTAATTCTTAGTATCAAATTGAAATTCCTCCAGGAAACAGTATCCTGATATCATCTGTGTGCGTGTCAGAGAGAGAGAGAGAGAGAGAGAGAGAGAGACCAAAGCCTCCTTTCAAAAGATGAGACCAAAGTCAATTTCATTAGGGACCATGAATACAATGGGAAACTGTTAACACACACACACACACACACACACACACACACACACACACACACACACACACACACACACACACACACACACTCAGCTGTAGATTTCATTAAGGAAAAGCCTTTTCCCCTCCCTCTTTTCCTTCATCTTCAAAGACCTACTTGAACATCTAGGACACTGGTTCATTACTTGTCCACAGCAGATATGTTTAACATCAGTTTTAGTGAAAAATGCTAACAAGGTTAACAAGCTGCTCCTGTCTCCCCCTCCTCTTTTTCCTCCCTGCATCCTTCCCTCCTTCTGTTCCTCTTCTCCCTCCTCTTGTCCAGCCGCGTAATTAACTAGATGTTTAACAGCTGAGGTTGGACAGGGCACCTCTGTGTCTGGACACACGTACACTTGCCGACCCACGCTCAGTAGGAGGTAGTGGTCTGTTTCTGTTCGGGGAAGAGAAAGCGCCTAGGGAAGTCTTGTGATAGAGGAAATGAGGATGGAAGAAAGACGTATAGAAAGAAAGGAAAGAGTAAAAAGCACACATGGGGATGAAGACAATTAAAAAATATCCAGAAAGAATGCAGAAGTAAACAATGCAAGAAAGACGGGAATGAATAAAACATGCAAAATAGTTTGTAAAACACGTGTTTTAGAAACACATACGAGTCTAATGGAAGATCTCTGGACAAAAAAAATACAAGAACAAAAGTTAAAAAAAAGAAAGATGGTTCAGAGAAAAGGAAAGAAAGAGGATTTGATAGCAAGTGATTGTGTTTTCTCAGCCTACCTGACCAAAGGTGTGACCGGTGTTTGAACCCAGCGTGGTATTAATCACTGCAGCACTGCAGCCAAACCTCATTACTTCCCTTTGTTCACTTTTATTACCTTGTCCTCCTCTACACACTCACGACACACTTGTGTGCACACACACACTCAGCGTGCCTCTCGCTCTCTCTCTTCCACTACATCTCCCACCTTCATCCTGCCTCATCTGTCTCCACCATCAGCATCATCATCGTTTGCCTTCGCTGTGAACCCATTGTAGTCTGCAATCTAGCACCGTGCTAATTAATACGAGCTGTTCCAGCTGTTTGGTCAGTTGCATCATTAGGCTCGTGAGTCTGCATTACCTTTAAGAAAGAAAACAAACTGAGCAAGCTCAGCAAACTTATGTTTTCCAATGGCAAATACTTCTTTAAATGTGCTACAGTCAAAATTGTTATGATCACAAGGTTTCCTCATTGTCACAGAGAGTTATTACCTGAATCTGCAGCTTCCTCTTCTCTACGGAGCATTTTAGCCCCTTAGCTTCTCTGGAAATCCAGTTGCATTTAGCTTTGCCAGTTTAATCAATCTGTTTGTTATTGAAAACTCCCTCATTTCATTTTGAAGATGTGCACATTGAGACTGTCCTCATAAGGAAAATCACAGTGATGTTTGTTTAAAAGCCCTAAATTGACAAATAAACATTTAGTGGCGGTGTCAATTATGGCTCCAGAAGATGAAACTTAGTGAGATGGCACACAACTATGTTCATATCCTGTCTTCATTGTTGACCATGATCTTTCCCTAGCCTTATCTATAAATGTTTTAGTGCCTGAAGTCAACCAAGTTATTCACAGCCGCGGTTCACAAAGTAATTGTTGATAATTATTTGAGAAGACATTGACATGATGTCATCATGGCAAGGATATTAGATAAAGTGCTCCAATGGGTTTTGTCTTGATTGTGTCTGGAAGACCTGTTGTGTGTCTACTTATAGGAGCATTTCTGTGTACACCTGTGGACTTCAGTATCTGTGCAAGGGTTACAGTGTCCTTGATAATATCAGCATTGGTTTAGTAATGAGTCTAATCCCAGGAGGCTAGAGGAGACAGAGAGGTGGAGATGTGTGTGTGTGTGTGTATGTGTGTGTGTGGATGGGTGGTACACATCACAGTAAAGAAGGGGATAAAAAAAGAGTGTGGGCTGCAAACTCATGAGGAAAAAGTCACCTTTAACTTTCATCCTGATCCTAACTTTCCACTACATAGAGCTGTAGAGTCCTATTGTCCTTTACCAAGACATGCAACCTGCTTCCTCAAAGTGCAGCTCCCTGGAATAGAATCTAGCTAAATGTTGAATGAATGGTAAATCCAGCTGTCGTACACAATGCAGCCTCCCTGTCATATTAACCTGTATATATTGACAATAAATAGTGTGTTTTGAAACTAATTGATTGGTGGATAATTTGAATGCAAATAGAGGCAATTAATGTTCAGTGCACTCATCATGAGTGGCACTGCTGAGCAAGATAAAAATATGTATGATTGTCTGGCTCCAAAGAGGTAAACTAATCATTAAAAAAAACAGTCCCTTTTAATGACTCATAAGCCGTCAGTAACATCAAAGTGGAAACCTTTTATGGGTTTTTTCTGGTTTAATAATCATCCTGGGAGCAGTTATAAAAGCATATTTAATAAGCGCCTTTTAAAACAGGTAGACAGTGCTTTTGGAGCACAGTCTCTTTTATCTTATAGCTGGGGCTCTCTACTAATAAGTTCCACAAAGTGAGAAACTGGACAAATGGAAACATAAAAAAGTTCCAGATGCCCCAGTGTCGCCCTTTTTTTTTTTTCTTTCTCACTTTTATGGCTTTGAATTTAGTGAGCACCGACTACACAGAGAGAAGAAGTGCAATTTATGAAGCTGGTTCCTGCAGCTATTTCAGCTGGAGGTAAACAGATGACATTTCTTTTGTAATTTAAAACTTCATAGAAGTTAAGCAACAGTGCAGCACTGTCTGCATCATTTCACTGGTAAAAAAAAAAAAAGTGGACTATTAGAGGGTTAATCAGAGTTTCTTACCCACTGCCTCTACCTCAGTGAGAGGTCTGTATTTGGACATAGCAACTTGCAGAGTGCAGGGGTCGTAGAAGGAGCTCAGAAACCTGCAGGCTAGTAGACTAGATGAGAATCTACAGTCACCAGCTCCAGTCTGCTGTCCCCTCTGTGCCAGCTGACCTGAATCCTACTCCAACTGCCCTCTGCCCCAAGCTGTAGGGCAGATCACGCTCCCTGCTTCTATTACCCCCTCACTCCACCACAGTTCTTCACTTAACACAAGTGATACAGCAGCTCAGGGTATGTAGCAGTTTTAGAAAGGAAAGTGTTTTACTGTTTTTGTACAGGCGAGACTGAACGGGAGGGAGAGAGAGAAAGAAATCATCAGAGACAAAAAACTATCAGGGGGACAAAAGGTCATACTCACTTTACGTCAATATAAGTTTCAGTGTGTGTATTTGTGTGCCTGTGAGTGTGTGTGTTCACGTCGGACCCTTAAAACAAACGACCTTTGGACTGTAACAACTGGGAAACACACACACACCTTTAAAAGATTAAAAAACACTCTATACTTCTAACATAGTTAGAACCGTGAGATGCTGTAAACGTCTGTAGTAGAAAATTTTCCTCTTCCTCTCTATATTGCTCAATCTTAGTAGACTTCAAGGAAGGACTCAGTGTGATGAACCATCTCAGTTTAATGCGTACATGCCGGCATGGAGAAAACACCACAATCATGTATGTCTTCTGCTCTACCTCTCTCTAACCCTCATACTTATACTTCTCAGGGCCACCTCCAGATAACATTCCTAAGGCACTAAGTATATGTGAACCATAAGGAAGACATAAATTTCTTCTGCATATAGGCTGAATGTTTATACCATAAATTCCCACTACAAGTCTGTTTTTTCACTCATGACCTTGTAACCCAGAACTCCTCTCCTACCCATGTCCTATCTATGAACCCTTGTACTGTCTAGTATCTCCTATCATCTTTCATACTGAAGTTGCTCTTTTTCTCCTACATTTCCTCCCTTTTGACACAAAGTGTCAACACAAAGAGCAACTTCCACCTAACACATGCAAGTAACCATACAGCTTATAATGAAATAAGAATGAACAAAAAATGTAAATGAACAGAAAATAATACACAAGATATAGTGATACAATATAATGATCAGAATAACATAAACCCAAAATAAAAATAAAAACTTAGCATTCATTCCTCTATGTCACTTTCACTAAATGGGTTTCCCATCAGTGTGGTCAAATAGTTGTCTCTTTTGTCGTAAGAGATTCTTTCTTTTTGGTGTTGTACTGTCACTTGTTCCTGGTGACATGGCACTGTCACTTATTCCCTCTGGTTTCCTGATTTCATCTCTCAATGCAACATTTGGTGCAGATGTGTAGTAGTTACTGTCCTTTCCTTGATGGTCTTGTCGTTCCCTTTGAATGATAACCCCCATTGTTATCATACCGATGACGAAAACTGCTGTCACGATCCTCCAGCACAGCCTCCTTTCAGCTCCCGGCCACCATCGTGTTCGAGGCATCGTTTGGAAATGGTTTGCAGTGAGATGCATGAATCCACGTATCTCTCTCTGCCACCCGGACCGCAGTTGGCGTGGTCAGCAACACTTGATATGGTCCTCTCCACCGAGGCTGGTGCCAGTGCTTCCTTCTCAGGTCTTTCACTACAATCCAGTCCCCTGGCTGTATGTTGTGGAGTTGCCCCACTGCAGGCTCAGGAAGGGCAGCTTTGACCTTAGGAAATATAAGCTTTAGAGCACGGTTTAGAGCACAACAGTAGTTTACCATCTCATCATCCATGCCTGCCAAAGTCAACCTATTTTGGGGAAACGGTGTATTAGTCATTCTCATAGGTCGACCAGTGAGTATTTCATATGGAGAGAGTCCTGTTGTTTTATGTGGGCGACCCCTCATAAACATTAATGCCAAGGGTAAAACTTTAACCCACGATAACTGCGTTTCAGCCATCAGTTTTGTCAGTTTGGTTTTAAGAGTCCGATTTGCTCTTTCTACTGCACCACCACTAGCTGGATGGTAGGCACAGTGCGTTTTCAGATTTATCTGAAGACTTTCTGACAGGCTCTGTATGACATTATTTACAAAATGTGAGCCATTGTCACTGCTTAAACGTGAGGGTAGACCCCATCGAGGGATATACTCCCTAAGCAATGCCTTTGCTACTGAAATAGCTGATGCATTTTTACATGGAAAACATTCAATCCACTTTGAAAACATATCTATTATCACTAGGCAATATTTGTAGCCAGAACATGGTGTTAACTCAATGAAATCCATCATTAAATGCTCAAAAGGACCTTCAGGTTTTGGATGTGCTGAAAAAGACATCTCTTTAGTTCTACCAATATTGTTAGTAGCACAAATTACACATTTCCTACAAAAATTATCAGCAAAAACCGAAAAAACCTGGTGCATACCACAGTCTATTTACAATATCCATCATCCCCCCTTTTGACACATGATCAGGACCATGAGTCAACTTTGCTAAGAAAGGAAAAATGGATCTCGGTAGTACTGGGAGACCCTCTGGATTCACCCAGACACCCGAGGAAAGTTTTTTGCAACCCTTCCTTGTCCAAGAAGCTTGTTCACCAGCATCAGTCCCTGCTTGCAACAAAGAGACATCATTAAGGGAAAAAACATCATCCTGGACAGAAACAGGCATTTGCAGAATTGGGGAGACAGGAGAGAGCGAAGCTGCTTTTGCAGCTGCATCCGCCACAGCATTCCCACGTGACACTGAATCTTTAGCATTTGTGTGAGCTTGACACTTACATACTGCTACTGATGCAGGAAGCAGTAATGCATTCAGAAGGTTAATAATGAGAATCCTATGAGCAATAGGTTTACCCGTAGAAGTTAGAAAACCTCGATTTTTCCACAAAGCATAGAAGTTATGACACACATTAAAAGCATATTGTGAATCAGTGTAAACTGTGATGTTTTTCCCTGCTCCTAGAATGAAAGCACGGGTTAAAGCAAACAATTCTGCAGCTTGAGCAGACAAATTAACAGGTAATCTGGCACTTTCAAGCACATCAATGTCGCTACAGATAGCATAAGCAACACAAGGCAAGCCATCTGAAGGATTTCTCATTGCAGATCCATCTACAAAAAAAACACAGTCAGGATTACACAAAGGTGTATCAAACAGCTTATCACGTGGAGCTGATGTCATTTCCACAACTTCCAAGCATGAGTGTGGTTCTCCATCTTCAGCTGTAGGGAGTAAAGTTGACGGATTGAGAACAGTGCACCTTTTAAAAGTGACATGAGACATGGTTAGTAAGACATTTTGCCAATGCAATAGCCTAGCTGGTGAAAGATGAGCTGTTTTTGCTTGAAGAATAAGCGAGTGCACTGCATGTGGAACATGAACTATGAGAGGACACATAGCAACAATGTCTGTTGTAGCCAAGACAGCTTCAGTAGCAGCCGCTACTGCTCTCAAACATGCAACCATTCCTCTCTCTGTAGTTGAGAGGCGTTTGGAATAATAACCCACAGGTCTCTGTTTGTCACCATGGAGCTGCGTAAGAACAGCTGACATAAATCCATCACGTTCAGACACAAAAAGATTAAACGGTTTTGTATGGTCTGGAAGTCCTAAGCACGGTGTGCTTGCAAGAGCTTGTTTTAAGTCAGTAAAAGCAGTCTCTGCTTCTGTAGTCCAAGTCAGAATGTCAGTCATGGCCATATGTTTTCCCCCATATGTGATATCATACAGGGGTTGGGAGATCTCCGCATAATTTTGAATCCATGGACGGCAATAGCCTACTAGACCTAAAAAAGACATCATTTGTTTTTTATTCTTTGGTTTTGGCACATCCAAAATTGCCTGGATGCGTTCAGGACCCAATTTGCGACCCTCCGGAGTTATAGTATGGCCAAGGTAGCGCACAGATTGCGAGACAAATTGTAATTTGTCTTTCGCAACTTTGTGGCCGTTTTCTGCCAGAAAACAAAGTAAAGACACAGTGTCAGTTTCACATGCATGCTTCGATGTTGAACATAGTAAGAGATCATCCACATAACTGATCAATGTACTCCTACATGGTGGCACCCAGTGTGAGAGATTTTCTGCCACCGCCATTGCAAACAAGGTGGGACTGGAAGAAAATCCCTGGGCTAGCCGCGTCCAAGTATAACGTTTACCATTGAAAGTGAAAGCAAACCAGAATTGTGAATCAGGATGAACAGGAATACTGAAATATGCATTTGCCAAATCAATAACAGAAAACCAACAGGCATTCCCTGGAACCTGACACATCAGTGTGGTTACATTCGGCACTGTTGGAGCCGGATGGTGAACTGCTTCATTCACAGCCCTAAGATCTTGAACTGGCCTCCAGCCCCCATTTGGTTTCTTTACAGGCAAGAGGGGAGTGTTGCATGGTGAATGGGGACATTCCACTATAGCACCTTTATCTATCAGTGATTGGATGACAGGAGCAATGCCTTCAACAGCTTCAGGACTCAGTGGATATTGTTGCTTACATGGTCTAAAACTAGATTTTGGCTGTACAACAACAGGAGTTGCACCCTTCATATCTCCAAAATCAAATTTGCTTGTAGCCCACAATTTGTCCGGTACTGATGAAAGCAGAGCTTCATCCTCTGATGTCAGTGTCATAAGTGTTATGTCTGTTTCTGAACTATGAACTGCTGATAAGCAGATGGGATATAGACCCGCAGTTGCACATGTTACTTTAATTCCAGTAGGTTCACACTGAACCTCAAGACTTAATGCACACATGAGATCACGACCCATCAAGTTAACAGGACAAACATCAGATATGAGGAATACATGTTCACCTATATAATCTCCAAAACAGACAGTTAAAGGCTCAGATAGTGGTTCAAATCCAGGAACCCCTGATGCTCCTATTGTTTTAAGATAATTTGTTGTTTTTGGAGCACTAGGAAATATTTTAGATTGAATCACAGAAATTTCTGCGCCTGAATCTACAAGGAACATCACACTTTTCCCTTGTATAGTGAGGTTTAATCTAGGTGGTGTTTTATAATTAGATGTTAACTGTAAATACTGACTATATGTAATAGTTGGGGTGTCATTAGGAACTGTGTCTGTAAGTGTGTCAATGTGTTGCTTACTGCTCTGACCTGCCCCCGCTGCTTCCTATTGCTGAGGTGCCTGGAATCCTGGTGAGTGAACTGCAATGCCCTGGGGAGGTGCGTATGGCCAAGATCCTTCTCTGTTGCTCTCTTCTTGTTGAACATTTCCTCTGTTTGTTGGACAGACTCGGGACATGTGTCCAAAACCTCCACAGGTGTAACATCGCAGGTCACTCTGATTATCCATCTGGTTCCGTCCATGCAGCCTGTTATACGGCCCTGACTGCCCTCTTCCTCTGTTTCTTCCTCTGGCACTGCTGTGTTGTAGTGGTCTATGTCCAGGACTTTTCCCACTTCCCTGCTGATAGAACATCAACTGAGCAGTTTGGAGTTTCTTTACCTGTTTGTTGTCACAGTCCACCTTGTTTCTTTCAGCATGTAAGACATGTGTCCACACAGTTGCCAAAGTCTCTGTTTCCCAGCCTACGCATGACATCATGACACGGCTCTTCAGATCAGGATGAAGACCATTCACCAGGGCAGTTTTCAGCAGATGACCATGTGCAGGATTACTTGGATCAATACCTGAATGAGCTGAGAAAATACTTTCCATACGGGTACGATAGTCAGTAGCTGACTCACCTTCCTTCTGCTTGGTGTTGTGAATCTCAGGCCAGCAGACTCTCAAAGGGAAGGCAACCTTCACAGCATCATACAGTGTGTCCATCATGGTGCTGAATGCTGGTGAACCCACAGGTGCAGTAGTGGACCAGTTAGCGGGTCTGATGTTGGCCCATCGAAGCTTGAAAAACCTGCGACACACAGCTTCCACTTCCTGTAATGTTGGGTTATACATAGCCAGTAATTGCTGCATTGCTGTGACCCATTTTTCCCCACCAGTCTTTTGAGGATCAGGTAACTCCTCAGCCACTTCCTTCAGCTCGTCTGGTTGCCAAGGTCTGTAGACAAATACCTCTGGATCCCAGTTAGCTTGTGCTTGAGCATTTTGTGGCATAGGTTGTGGGTTAGGGAAAACCATCATAGGCAATTGATTGATTTCTTTTCTATCACCCTGGCTCCTGAGCCAATATTCAAATGAGACTGCTAGAGGAGACAGAGGTTTACTAGTAGAATCAGACAAAGTGCTGGACTTTTTCTTTATCTGTACTTTAGATGCTTCTGGAGTATTTAAAACAGTAGAGAGGTCAGGGTAGAGTTTCTCACTTTCCTCCTCCTCTTCTGAATCCTTCTGTGCATGGCCACTTGCAGAGGCTCCAGCCTGAGCCTGAGGAGGATGCATTCCTGATGGAGGAGGGGCACCTGGTGTGGAGACAGCATATGGAGGGGGCAGGACCCTATCTCTGTCCCTGCGTTTATGTTTATTCTTCTTTTTCTCCTCTATGCTTAACTCTTCCATTTTTAACATCACTCCAGCAGCAGTTTTTTCTGCCTTTATGTCTGCCTCTCTTTCCCATTTCTGGAAAACATGCCACTTTATATCACCTTTCCCTACTTTCTTTCCCTTCTTCTTCACTTCCTCTTCTTTCTCTTCTAATATTATTCTGCAACGTTTTAAACCATCTACACTTAATGTGCCTTGTAAAGGAAATACCCCTTTTGTGATATAGTGCCAAAGTGGAACATCCTCAACCACATCTTTTCCCCATTTATCTGCCATTAATTTAGCAGGGCCCGTAAGAGGGTCAGATAATTTCTCTAATTTCCCCGTTTTGTTTCCCATGTTTTCTAGATTCACTTGGACTGGTGCTTAAACATTCAATGGGCTTATCAATCACACACTATTTTATTCATTCACACTGATTTTCCCATCTCATCGTATGGTCAAATCTTATCACACATACACTAACTCTGGACGACTTCCCAGCCAGACAGTCTATTACTGTCCTATGGAATGCACAAGATGCGCAAACTGGACACTGAAGACGTCGTCACAAAGCTTATTTTGTTATAACTTATTTCCAGTCACACGCCCATTTTATTCATGTGGGACCTAGACTGTTAAACTATTATAAAGCTATATGTCAGACTTCTTATTCAGGGTTTCTATACTTTAAGATTTTATTTTTAAATTTAATAGTACACACGTTCATATCCCTATAAACACGCGTATATAGTCTCCTTTTTTCTTTACTTTTCCTTTTTCTTACAAAACTCAGTTCGGACCACACTGGATCTACTACGAACCAAAACGATATTCTTTCCACACAGGATCCCAAGAATATCCCTCAATCAAGACCACAAAGGATTTACATGATTAGTTTCCACACAGTAATAGGCCTATCTGTCGTACCACACAGGATTTATCGACCATTTCAACACATAAATATCAGCAATCGGACCACACAGGATTTATCGACTTGCCTAACCTAGGTAATCACTATTAAAAGAAATGGTTCATAACGCTGTACTCACTCAGTTTGGATGAAACATCTGCTGTCCGCCGCCTGTCCCAACGTCAGGTGGGAATCCAGTCCTCCGTTTGTCGGAGCGGAACTTTCCCTGGGCCCCTAGTAACCTTCAGTCTGGACTCAGGCGTCGATCAGCAGCATGTCCATCTCGGTGGAACCTCCAACATGTAGTAGAAAATTTTCCTCTTCCTCTCTATATTGCTCAATCTTAGTAGACTTCAAGGAAGGACTCAGTGTGATGAACCATCTCAGTTTAATGCGTACATGCCGGCATGGAGAAAACACCACAATCATGTATGTCTTCTGCTCTACCTCTCTCTAACCCTCATACTTATACTTCTCAGGGCCACCTCCAGATAACATTCCTAAGGCACTAAGTATATGTGAACCATAAGGAAGACATAAATTTCTTCTGCATATAGGCTGAATGTTTATACCATAAATTCCCACTACAAGTCTGTTTTTTCACTCATGACCTTGTAACCCAGAACTCCTCTCCTACCCATGTCCTATCTATGAACCCTTGTACTGTCTAGTATCTCCTATCATCTTTCATACTGAAGTTGCTCTTTTTCTCCTACACGTCACACGTGCGTATGTAGCATCTGGCCGAATCAGATTTCCCTATAAATCCTGCTTCTTGTTGTTCTTCTTGTGCTGTAAACATACAACACATTTTACCTTTAAGTATATAATCCTTTCCCACTGAGTGCTCCTCAAAGCAGATTTGTAAAAGCACTTGACTTTTATACGCGAAGCCTCATCCTCCTCTTAAGCAACAAAAGCACATACAGTGATGAGAGCCAGTCTGTTAATGAACCTTCTGTTCCCAAAAAGATTAAGAAAACTCTGCTAGTGATTTGGCTGATAATAATGACTGAGAAGAAGCGGGGGGGGGGGGGCGGAGGGGGAGAGAGAGAGATGACAGAGTGAATCTAGGCGACAGAAAAACTGAAAAAGTTTTAGAAGAGTAAGCTGCTGTCAGTTGATGGATGAGCAGATGGAGGTTGGGAAATTAGAAAGAGAGCGATCCAGACACAAAAGTACAGAGAGAAAGGAAAAAGATTTTCTTGCTGGTGCAGGAAGAATGACCCCCGTGACTCTTTAATTTTGTCAGTAGACTTAACACTGGCAAACCCACAACAAAAGAACCATCTTTCAGTTGTGTACAGTAGTTTCACCCTCCGCAACGTGGAACCATAGCCGACTGGTATGATTTTGAGTCTCAGCATAAATTGGCAACCAAATGAAAGTGCTGAAAATGTCATCTGCTACTTCAATAGCTGTTTTCTAGCTGACAGCAACATTTTAAGTAAACTTTTGAAGTGTAACAGCAAATGAAATGGGAATTGGCTGCTTTTACTCGAGGTGAAAGTGAATACATCATTTTCCTGAACATACTGTTGCAGTTGTGCATTAGAGAGACTTTTACAGGACAGACAGAATGAGCTACCAGAATTTAAAGGATTCAGCAAAAACCTGTCATTGTTCTTCAGGACAGATGCAGTGTAAACTTATAGGAGTACATGACAGTATGCAGATGGTGCAGATCCTTTGTTACTCTGATTGAGTTGCATATGAAACATTATGTTTGAATATTGTTTTTCTATTTTTAAATTATTTTTTTTATTATTATTTGTTAATAATAACGAGCCTTAATGGAAACCTGCATATTAAGAGTTTCTGCCTCCAATCTAATAAAATAGAAATGTGGTATGGGGTCCCTCTTTACATTTATATAATTGATAAGTATTTTTTTGTGTAGACTAATGTTAACAAGTAAGTCAACATTGTTATAATGATTTTGTTGTTTTTCTCTTCCAGATCCTTGTGAACTCAATATCCCAGCCTGCCCTGCTTTATGAGAATGTGGTGGTGAGCGACGGGAGCCCCATACTGAGAGATATGCTCTTCAGCCCAGATCATCAGTACTTATATACCCTCACGGACAAACAGGTATGATAGGAACTCATACTGTATGACTAAACATGAATGGTTATTTTTCTGTGACACACATCTACTGAAAACACATAAAGAAATGAGACGGAAGAGCAGAAGAAAAATGTGGACTAATGTCATAAAGAGTTCATGAGGAAAGATGTAAAGACACACACTTATAGAAAGAGCAATCAAGCTAATGAGTGCTAATTAATATCACTAATACTAGACAGTGTCAGATATAGGTTGAAGCCCACATCGCCCTTCCATCAGTGAAACATCCTACCGCACATATCAATTAGATCAAGATGACTTTTATTTTTTAATCAAGGTCTACAAAAAGCTTAATTAAGTTTGAAAGGTTATGTATGTATGTAGTGTTTTTCAAATTTGCTGGACTATAACAAAAATATTCCCAAAGTTTTCATCCTAACTTTTCTAAATTATTAACTAAAAACAAAGGGAAAAAATTACATCACTGCACACTGTCTTATAGCGCATGTGATTTTTCTTTATATTCTAAATTGGCTTTGTCTCATTGAGTTCTCATTTGCCGAAGCAAACTCATTAGCAGACTAAGTACTTATAGTAAAGTCTCATTTCTAGGTATTGTTATCTTGAAATGCATTCATTCAAGAGAGTTTTACAGCTACTATAGTTTGCATAGTTCGCCCCCATTTTCCCTCTTGCCTTTCTTTTACCTGCACAACTCTCTTATCTCCTAACCGTTAATGACCACAAAGTGATAACCTTCAATGAGACTCCGCGGTACATAGATGGTAACTGCCATGTGAGTGCTGTGTAATTTACCAGCGATTAAACATAATTGACTTCCATGTGTCTGAATGAGTGTGAAGAGCAAGTGGAGTGTAATTGATACAAATGGACGCCGTCTTTGTTGATGTGACAGGGGAAATCGTGGAAATCAGTCTAGGAAGTTGAAATGTACTGTACAACACACACACACACACACACACACACACACACACTCTAATTATGGAAACACACACACTGACACTGAATTGGAATAAGAGCAAACCCTTACTATTATTACCAATTACAATTAGCGTTCATTTGCAATATCAACAAAATTAGAAGCAGAGAAAAATGTGCAACTCAGCAATGAGTTGAATTCAGTGAAAACCTGAATCTCTTTTTTGTGAGAAAATCAAATTTAAGTCCTCGACCAGTGTCCCTGCAAAGAATAAGAGCTTTGGCAAACCAGAATAACATGTATTTACAAAAAAAGTAGTAGTAGATTTCCCATTTTAACTGCTACCATCTGCATTAAATATGATGTTATTATGTTATTATATTTATGATGAGCACTGATACCTACACGTCCACTACATGTCTGTCGATGTTAATGCTGTGACCCTGTGAAATCTGTAACACTTCTTTGATGAGATGATGAGCGAAGTTCACTCCCTCCACAAAAGTAATGTGTTTGTTTAAAGACATAAGCAATTTGAGAAATACTCTGATTCACTTTCTTATAGAGCGTTAAAGCCAGAGGCAGCATGTAATTAGCCTAAGTTGGCATAAAGAATGAAAGGGGGGGCCCTTTCCTTCAAGTTAGTGCAATTTAAAGCTTGTCGAACACGGGATTTAAAGGTAATTAAATAGTTGAGTGTATACTAGTTACATGATTATTTGTATTGAGATAAACTATGAGTTTTGATCTGTTGCTGCTGGTTTATTATTTAATTATAATTAGCACCTTACTATAAAGACACAGCTCTCCAAGCTCCACTTCTGGTTAGCTGGGATACGATGCGTTCGGTGAACCCACAGGACGTGTGTGTGGCCGACGATGCCCTCAGGTGGACACATTTCACCACAAATAGCGATTAGGTGATAAAATGGCTGAAGCACCTGTTTTTGTCTTTGCATTACTTTAATTTTCTTTCATCTTTTTCCGACTGTGTAAACAAAATCAAAATCGAGATCACGTTAACCAACAGAGGAGACGAGATGAAATGACCGTGTCTTACGACAGAAGAGATAAGGGCCTTCGCTTCATCGCTGACCACATTCACAGCCCGGTCAGAGAAAAACAGTATAAGAAGGAGAGGTGACAGTTGAGGAGGTGGGAAAATATAATTGGCTTGCAGGAAATGCTCTGGTCCTTTCTCCGACTCCTCATCTTCTTAATATTCTAAGGGGTGCTCACTTCTGTCTCTCGGAGATGAAGTGAGTTTTTGAAGTAACTGCTCTCCTAGTAGCAGCTTCAGAATATCAGCATAGAATAAAATAAGGATCTCCCCCTGATGCTGAATGGGATCTTGTATTCCAGAGAGTACAGGACCAGACTGTGTGCTCTTTAGCCTGCTGATGAGAAGCATGTTCCAAGCCAGAGGCTGTATGGGCTTCAGATACTATATAGTGGTTTAAGGTTGCTGGTCCAGGAGTGTTTTTTAAGCCAAACAGAAATATCCTGAACAGAAACTGTAATTCTGTTCTCTGCTCTTTGGACAGAAGTTAACTTAAATCCAATGATACATTCTAATGTGAACATACAGTTCCCATCAGGAACAGGACGGAGTGTAATCATGTTTGATTAGATGTTTCGTGACACACTCCTTGTGCTCCTTGTGCTCACGGACATATTCAAGGTTTACTTTGACTGCTCATAACTCCTTTCTGACCTGCACTGCTGCTGCTGTGTTATATGCGAGGCTAGATTAAATGTTCTGTTGGTTTATTTGACAAGGTAAGCCACCTGCTGCACTCTTCCCATTGGCTTGCCGACATGGGGTCCCAGAGTACAGTACCCTTCTTACTGTGTTACTTGAAGTCCTCCCCTATATAGTCCATTATCTTTACCCTGTTTGTCCCCTTCCTCCCCTCTTCAACCCCCCAGTCCTCTCTCTCCTTGTTGAATAATAGAAATGCCATGTGATGAGAGCTCAAACATCAAAAAGCCCATTTCCTATCTTGACAGAGCAATTTACCTTTTCCCATATTCACTCACACACATAATTAAAAGGGCTGGATTGGACTGCAGCGTATGGACTGCGTATCTGAATATCCGTAGTGACTCACATATAAGCATGCACAGGCACATTGCATGAAAACATAAAACTGTCCTCTTCACTGCGAGAAGAGAGTTTTCGATTAGCAGGCAATGGATTTATACATGGCTCTCTCTGTGTCGCCTCTATACACACACACACACACACTGACACACACTGTCTCTGTGTTCTCTCGCTCTGTATCTTTGCTTGCCTCTAGCTTTTGCTCTGTTGCTTTCTGTTCAGTGATATCACATCATTTTTGTGCTCTTAAAAATGAACAATGGCACTAAATCAATTTTATCATGGCTACTGTTTCCTCGTTACATGTTCAAATTGTCCCAATCTAATAAAAACAGCAGGGTAAGAGAGATTTTTCATCCTGTCATCACCTTCTGTTGTTGACGTCATTGAGACAGAAATATTTCTTGTATGCTGTATGCCCCATATGGATGAGATCACCTGATTGATTTAAAGGAAACTGATATAGATTGCATGTAACATTGACTTCTATCAGATTAGTCATCGTATAATTACTAATATTAGGTGCAGCTATGACAGTGGTGCTTTTTTGTTCAGTTCAAACCCAGGCTCTGATCCTTCCCTTGTCATAGAGTCACCACCAGATTTCCACTACTGATCTCACAGGGCAAGGTCAAGCCTCTCCACTTGTAAAACAGCTTCGTAAGGTGACCCGTTGGCAGCTAATGGCTTCGCTCCTGCTTCTGTGAGGCCGCTCAGACAGTCGCATAATGGTGTGATGATGTTCCTCCGCGTATCGATTTAGCTACAGTACAGAAATGTACTGAGTCGTACTGTACTGCACAGTGGAGAAACCCTACCCCTGGCATCACATCAGAGAGGGTTCATATTCAATTCACTCAGCATTTACTGCACTTGGAGGTCAAGAGACTGATGCGCAGTCCTTCTAAAGCAGTTTCTTTGGTGTTTGTCCAACTTTGAAGTTGCAAAAAAATATTAGTGAATCAGGGACAAGGAGAATAATAAGGAGAGGATAGAGAAATGTACTTTAAGTGCCCTTAGCCCTTTCAATAACAGTAATTGGTGAGTTAACTTTTGAAATGGCATGTCTTGGCACATGTTTAGCGAAGTCCAGCTGAAACCAGTGACAGGATGCTTAAGACTATTGCTTAAAGGCTGTGTCATTTAAGTCAGAGGATAACTGTGAATTTATCTCTGAGCAAAACATTGAAGAACTTCAGGGCTGCTGCTGTCTAAAGTTCAAGTTTAATACGTCACTATTGCTGACCTCTGACCTCATTAAACATTTTTACATACACCAAAATGAGTGGTGGCTCCAAAGCAGATTAAGAGAGAGAGAGGGAAACGCTTTGCCTGGGTTTCTTTTGAAGACACAGAAAATCTGTTTTTTAGGAATAGAGGAAATGCTGCAAGACGCGTTGAAAGCAGTTGCTTCTGTGCTCATTACCAGTCTGTGTGCAGCTCATTGGATACATTATGGGGTATTTGTAGTGGGTTTGAGAGCTGGACATAACCGTTTCCTCATGGTGGTAGTCAATTTAAAAACTGCAAAGTGCACATCATACTGCCTCAGCAAAAAGTGCAACACAGGTAATAAAATAAGATGTATAGTTCATTTTATTATACATAGTCTACCAAAGCAAATGTTAAAATAGCTCATAAGTTTAAATAATTCATAATGACTTTTTTATAAATGTCATATTTTAATATGTTAATATATTAATCACATATTTGCATGCTGTGGATATTGTACTGTTTATTTTATTGTATTATTGCACTAGCATCATTTTCAGTGGCATCCACTGAAACTCTTGTCTTGCTCTTACCTACACACAAATGCACACACACACACACACACACCCATCCCAGCTGTCGATCTGTCAAGGCAGAGAGATGAGTGATCGGCTGATCATAATGTGATTTGTGAGACGGTCAAAGAGACAGACAGCCAGAGAGAGAGATGTCTTAATGTGGTAGAGAGGAACAGCGTGACTTGGGTTTGAACAAAGTAATGGGCTAAAGTTGATTTGTGACAGAGCCGACTGAGTGTGTGTGAGAAAAAAATGAGAGAAAACAGAATATTCTTTGCACAAAAGTCTTTTTGTGTATGTACGTTTTTTTTAGCACAAGCTGCATGGAATGATCTATTTACTGTGAATTACATCTGCAGTTAGACAACAATTTAAATGTAGGTTTAAAAGCATAGTTTAACAATTTGGGAAACAGGATTAATTGCATGATATCTGCTGAAACCCATGTCATATTCCTATCTACACACAAATGCGTGCACGCATCTGTTCTGTCTGAAACCAGCAGACACACACTTAGTCTGCTTAGTTTTGTGCAAAAACTGGAAGGGGAAACCACTAACCTGTGTTCAAAGGTGCAAATCCGCACCTGCAGAGCTCTCAAATTAGTATGTTATACCTTATATGTTCCAGTATATCTGTGCAAAAACAGAAGTTGGGTTTTTAGTGGGAAGATGCCAGGTATCCCGTACACTTCGGGAACCGACTGCTCCTGGCCAAGAAATGCTACCAGATTTCCCAAATGAGATAAAATGTGATAATGAGTGAGCCCCAAAGTCGCTGGTAGGAGAATTTTGTTAGCTGTGGACAGAGTTAATGTAGCCTGTTGCCACAGATTTCAGTTTCTATGCTAAGATAAACTGTCTGACTGCCACTTTATCTTTTTACTATTTAACTAATCAGGCAAGAAAACAAAAAGAACAATGACTTCTTGGTTACTGCAGGTGAGATTGAAGATAATAATACTGCAGATGGTGTGACCCAAGGGCTTCTCCTTTAGTGTAAAGTCAACAGACTTCTTTTTCGTAGTCACTAATACTGAGTGTGTATGCCTACACCGAGCCATACTCAATACGGTTTTCAACTGGTAGTTGTCCACTGTAACTCAAGCTTGATCCAGATGATACAAGTCACACACAGCGATGCACTCTCACACCACTATCTGTCTTTTCTACAAAAGAAGCTAACAAAGAGAAACATATTAAAGCGGGTTAGTGATCATGAACATTGTCAGCATGGGTGTTAGCCCTTAGATATAAAATTTCCCATTGTTGTTATTGTTGGACTATGGCTAAAACCATCTGGTGATTACAGCGCGAGTGTGAATGTACCTCTAAAGGATAATGATGGAGAGATTTTCTCTTTACATGTGTCTGTATTTTTCTTATGTTTCCCTTCTCTCTGTTTTTCCAAGGTTTTGTCTGTATGTGTCTGTCTGTGATCAATGGCCTCATTTGCTGTGTTTTTCTGTGTGTCCAGCCAAATTCAAGACAGATGAGAGCATAACAGAAAAATAGAGAAGCAGGGAGGGAAGGAAATTGGACAGACGGATAAAATAAATATTAGAAAATAAACTTAACATGGAAAAAAGTGTGTAATTTATATCGCATGTGCAAGCTACTATTTTTGTTTATAATGTACCTGAACACCGTGTCTCATGCGTGCATTTTATGTTTTGCATTCATTCCATTGTAATTTACATTTACACATTAGAGTTGATACCATTACTTTCATGAACGTGTGTATTTTACCACATCTGGATGCACTTTGTTGCTGGTAACATATGTACATTTGTATGGCAACTTAAAATCCTGCTTGCCAGCAGGATAAGCCATCCATCAGCCTATTGTGCAGTGATAACGCCTTATATTCTCCCTCCATATTATACAGATGGAACAATTACAGCTGGGCCTATAGCTGCGCCTAGCTGGGACCACACGGGTCCCATATATGGAATGAAACATCAGTTGCAATTACATTTGTGTGTCTTTCTCATTCATCTTGCCTGCATTCCTCATCCACATCTCCATCCTAGCAGCCCCCACCCCCGTCCTTCCTCTAATCTGCCACTAGGCAAATTAAGAGCCTCTCTATAATGACCCAAATGAGAGAAGCTCATTTGTAGCTGTTATTTATTTGTAATAAACTCCCCCATTTCTCTGCCCTCCCTCTTTTCCACTCTGGTGGAAATATGACACAAAAAAATGAAAAGGGATTTTAATCCTGCTGGTTCTTGTGGCCACAGACACTGTCCATTATCATGTTGAAGACTAGAGTTAATGTTTAAAATTGACGTTTTCCCTCTGTGATGTCATTCTATCTGCCTTCCAACTCTTCTTCTCCTCATTCTCCTGCCCTTTCCTCCTGCCACCTCCCTTTACTGTCCACAGATTAATGTGTTTCCCTCTGCAGCAGCAAATAGGCCAGGGATGAAAATGCCATATTTAATATAAATAGGCGGTTCTCACTTACTTACTGTCTCTCTTTCACACACACAAACACACATGCTCTCTAGCCACCTCAGTAAGACAAAGAGTCTTGGCTGAGCATCTTCCATTTCCCATCCCCATTATCTGTTTTCTAAAACTCAATAATTGAACTGTTCCATTGGAATACATCATCCGCCCCACTATCACAAAACCCGATTGAATAAACTTCTCTCTCTGGCTATTGTGCTTGAGTGTGACATGTTTTTTTTTTTCCTCCTCCCTCTTTCAGATAGGCTGTATTACTACTGTGGTATTTGTCCAGGCGCAAGTAATGACTGCAATTTGCTGCTATTTGATGTCCTGTATGAGCCCTGTGCCTGGTAATGGTAGCATTATAATAGTTATCAGACACAGGTTACTATTATCATGCTATGAATCTGCCATAAGCTATTGTGTTCGACTGTACATCAGAGTGACACAAAAGGAGGAGATTCACAGTCTGAGGATGAAATGGAGGGGATGGAGGGGATTACTGCTTCTAGCTGAGAGAGGTGTTTGTATGAAAGCTGCCAAGGGTTGTAACTTGAAATGAGATCATATTACGAATTTACAATATCAGAACCACAAAAGGAAAAAGTCCTTTCTCAACACAATAATTGCCAATAAAATAATGACATATTTATAAAATAATATAACAATAATAAAATGTTGTCATTTTAGATTAGCGTGTACATGTTTATGTAACCATAACTCAAAGTTTTGGACATAGTGTATTTTTGCCGTGATGATGGTGAAACACCATAGCTCATCAAACATATTTACACTTCATCACGTCTGTCCAGTCGTGGTGCATGTGAAAGAAAAATCGGACAATCACAGAAAGTCATATTGTATGAGAACCATGAATGTCTGTGCAAAATACTGCAGCAGTCTATTTACTGGATGTTGAGATATTTCAAATGATAAAGGAAAAACTTGACCTTTTGATACGGCTAGATGATGATTTGGGTTTCTCAAGTCATTAAGATGCGTACATCCTCTGGGGACTATAAATGTCTGCACTAAATTTAACCACAGTCCATTCAATTTCAAAGTGTTGACCTCATAGTGAGGCTAGAGGAAAGGTCATGTGGTCACCTGAGTCATTTAATCCTCCATAGACATGAATGTCTGTACAGAATCTTAATGGTTATTCATGTAATAGTTGTTGAGATATTTAGACTACAGTAAAATATAAAACAGAATATTTTAGTTTTACCAGGATTTACATCTTGCTTTAGACTTAGACTGGTTTGAACATCTACATTCATGAGTTGCAGATTTAGATTTTATGATTTGATGTTGTGTGTGTTCATGAATTGGTTTTTCTTTGAGTCATATGACTGAAATACTGCTAAATCGTACATGTCAGAAGGGAAACCCATCCAAACAAACCGATGTCTCACCAAACCACAATCTGAGTGCGGCGTGCTCTCTTGAATGTTACGTTTTCATGTGGGCTGCTCGCATAAGCTGCAACTGGAACAGATTCTAGCAGAGTACTTTGAAGACGGGAAGCAGAAGCTGCTCCATACAGTGAGACTCATCTAAAAAGCAGAGGGGGTGGTCAGTGGAGGGATGGTGTATAATACCTGGTATATAAACTATACAGTGACATGAAAACCAACATATGCATGTGTGTCTTAGTTATGCAGCAGTTGTCCAGACAAAAGAGGTGAAAGAGCCTGATTTACTTTGAAGGTTGAGAAGTTTGGGGAAAAAGGTGCATGAAGGTAGAGTTTCCTCTTTGAAGGTTTCTACACTGCTGTGCCTGCAGCTGCCATTAGAATTCACCCTCACCACCTTGCAGCTCACCTGGTGTGCCCCCTGCCTCTGCAGTGTTATTGATGTCGTACTTCACCAGACTTAGGCAGCTGGAGGTGTGTGTACGTGCACGTGGGCACATGTGCGCATGTGCTCATGTGCTCATGTGAATGTAAACATGTCTTGGGTGGTCAGTGATGTATTTAGGTATTTAAAAACGGAGTTCACCTGAGGCAGTTTCCTGTCTGCCAGTCCACCAGTGCAACCAGCAACCAACAAGTTTTGATAAATGGAAGCTAAAACATATACACTGCAGATTTTGGAGATTTAAGTGAGACTAAACCTGATTATGCATTGGTATGATTAAAGCATTGGGCAATGTTCACCAGAGTGAAACAAACAGAACGTACAGGCTGCAGCGAAAAACATGTCTGTTTAATGATAACTGCAGGGAAGTAATGAACTTCTAAAATGACTATTGTGGAAACTGACTTCAAGAATAATAATTCCTGTCTGTCTCACTGTGTCCCCTAGTGTTCAGATACCCATTTGCTTGCAGTTTAAAAGAAAGGTAAATTTGGACAGCATTGTTTGATGTCCTTGTTAATACTCACATTCTCCAGTTTCTCCAAAGAGATCATTGAAGTTTCATCTTATCTTAGTCATGCAGACACACAGATGGTAGCCGTTAGAGATTTAGCAGATAAAATGAGTAATCCCCGATGTTTATCTGAATGGTGTTAAGTACAATAGCATATTCTTTGCAAGGAATTCATAGGAATTAGGCAAACATAGTCTTCTTATGTTTTGTTGAAGACTCAGAAAGAAAGCCACGGGTGCTTCCATTAAAACAAAGACAGTGAATGAAATAAATAAGAGTGAAGTCATTTCTTTTTGCATGCTCACATGGGTACAGTCACTTGATCTTTGCTTAGTAAATGCCTATGAATAATTGCTAGTGTGAACATTTATGGCAGTGCTACTATGCAGGTGTTTAGCAGACAGTTTGGTTTGCATTCTAACATGCAGCATTTAATAATTAGTAACAGAAACAAAGAGCTGATCAGAATGTCAAGTGCACAATGGGCAAGCAGCTTTATACGACCCATATTTACATGTCATTCGTGACTATGAGGCAGTCACTTGAGACAGCATGAATCTTTTCTGCAAATGTTCCCAAAACAACAATGTTGAAGTGACAAAGGCCTCTTGTGCTCGTAGGGATCATGGCACACTGCTCATGTTGATCTGATCTGCCACTGGAAGGGCTGCTAATTTTGGAAATGTTGCTATGGGTCATGGATGCGTTGATGCACATTTGGATTAAAAGAAAAAAAGTGTAATGTCCATAATTAAGTTGGAAATAACACTGACGTCACAAGCTTACTCTAACAGATTTTACTCTGTGAAATCTACAAAGTGTCTTGAGTAGTGGTTTGATCTTTCAGCATTGAATCAGTTTCTTTGTAATCCAACTTGGATGCTACAAAGGAAAGACAAATAAAAACTAAAAAAAAAAAACACATATATACATATTAGGAAAGACAAATGTCCATGTATTTGGGATTGTTTTCAGTTTCCAGTAATTCATTTTTACTAGATTTTAGTGGGAACCTCTCAAAAGAAACTGTTTGCTTGCATGAACATTTTCTGATCCACTGGAGAGCTGTGGGCAGAACTATGTTACAGAAAGCTTGTTTGTCAGAGCCTGTAATCGTAAGCCATATGTGTGTTTACATGTGTTTAAACCTCGACTTTTCCCCCTCTAGCTAGCTTTGTACGTGGCACTATGGAGTTGTAAGAAGCACCCCAGAGCTGTTTATATCTGATAGTCACAGTGGGTTTGCTCCTTTAATTTCATGTTCCAGGCACCTCCAGTAGATCCTGTTTATACCAGGCCTATATTATCATATAAACTGTTTGCAGGTAGTGTACACAAGGTTTGTGCTCAACATTAATCAGTTGCGTGTGTTTTATTTCCAGGTCACACGAGTACCAGTGGAGAGCTGTGAGCAGTACACTTCCTGTGGAGCCTGTCTGGGATCAGGAGACCCGCACTGTGGCTGGTGTGTGCTGCACAATGTGTAAGTGCATATACTGTATACTTTGTTATATCTGTTCAGTGGTTATTTTGCATTTAAAGTGGATGTGAATTGAATTTTATTAAGGATTTTGAACTGGAATGTGGTCGTCTTGTTCTAGATGTTCGAGAAAGGATCACTGTGAACGTGCAGAGGAACCTCAGCGTTTCACCACAAGGGTGGAGCAATGTGTCCGACTCTCTGTCCAACCTGACACCATCTCTGTGACCATGTCAGAAGTGCAGGTACAGTGTTGTTTCCGTCTGCCGTCGTAAAAGAAAGCCTGACAGGAAAAGTGAAACAATATAGATGTGAAACAAGATTATAAAAAGCATGTTCTTGTTATGGCAAGCTGTCCATCATTTTGAGTATGAGCTGAAAACTGAGTTTTGATCCACATATAAGTTAGTTTCTATTGTGGTGCAATAGAAATCCTTCCTATTGTATCACTCATGGAGTATATTGACTTACATGTATGTTGTGCAATGAATTATTCTGCTTTGCTTCCTTCTTCTAGCTGGTACTTCAGACCCAGAATGTGCCCGGTCTGTTTGCTGGAGTAAACTGCTCATTTGAGGACTACGTAGAGACGGAAGGGCGCATCTATGGTGGACGGATCTTCTGTCTTTCCCCTTCTACTAAAGAGGTCGCCCCAATCACACAAGACCAAGGTAAAAGACATAGCATGTCATTATGAATGTTTATTTCTTAACTCATTGCTCAACAACTGCTACTGTAAATGTAAGCAATCACCAACAAGCCAGAGGGTTGTTGTTGGATTTTATTTTATTAGTGTATATTTGTTGTTTTCCTGCTCAGCATCCTGTTAGATGGATGCATACAGCCATGTATAGGTCTATTAATTATGAATCAATTTTGATAGAGAGGGTGAGAGGCTGCTGACATCACTTGAAAAATGGCAAAATACTCATATATGACTGTTTATTGCTTTTTTAGTTCTAGTTTTTAATTATAAGTACTGGGGCTCTGTATATCTCTTTCAGTAAATTAATTGTGCTGGTGTGGAAGTTGCACTTTCTGAGTTTAATGACATTTTGGACACTTGCAGAAGTTTTGTTTCAGAGAGAAAATTACTCTACCACATTCTGGGCGTTGCGGTTGAGCAGTTTTGCTTGATGTTGCACAAATATAATTTGTTTGCTTTATTCACCCTGTTCACTCAACTGTGCAAAACATGAGACATTCTGCTCTTTAACTGTACCAATTCCTTACAATTATGAACATTAGAAACTGCTGATTCACAGACTTACTGCATACAACTCATAAATGTATCCGGGCAGCTGAACTGTTTCCTCGGTCAAGTAACTTCCCTAAAAATTGTATTGATTCTGCTTCAGGCTCTGTTCACTTTTCAGCAGAAACACTGTGGCTCCAAAATGCCAGCAATACAGCAATTGACAAGAAACACCTACAACGAGGCTGATAATATTTTAGAATACATTGCAAAGGGGTTGGGCATGATCCCAGGGTCATGGAACGTTTGCCACACGCTAACTGAAAGTGATAATGTCAGATTTGTGCTATGAAAATATACAAAGTCTATAAAGGGGAAAAAAGCACTGACAGTATTTAATGTGAATGTTTGTCTCCTTGTAGGTGACCAGCGTGTCATTAAGTTGTATCTGAAGTCAAAGGAGACGGGGAAAAAGTTTGCCAGCGTTGACTTTGTGTTCTACAACTGCAGTGTCCACCAATCGTAAGTTATTCTTTGTAGTTTTTCAAAGTTATATATACACAGTACTATTTCAAATATACAATTACATCACCAGCCCAGCAAGATGCAGCCCAGTGGAAATCAGTGATCTATAAACGTTTGACCTCTGAGTATCTGCTCTAATGGGGAACTGAGAGAACAGTGTGTAACCTCTGTTAATTATTAATTCAATGTATTCAAGCTTTTTATAAATCAATTAGTTAATTAAATCTCAAGCAATGAAGGGACCAGTGGCGAGTGAAATAATAAGTCGATTCCTAACCATGCAAAGCATAGAAGGGCAGCCAAGCTTGGGAAGCCAAAACATGGCAATTGTGTTTCTTGGAAATTAATTATCCTTACTTTAAGTGTAGGAATACTGATTGGATTTTTAGTAACTGAAAGCAGTTTTTTACAGTTTTTTATCAAATGCAAGCCCGAGTCTGACAGGAAACAATTCTCTAATAACTAACAACATTAGAGGATTTAAATTGTTCTGAATGGTCTTTTTGTTTTTCAAAATACTCCTATAGTTGGTGAAATTTTATTTGTACATCACAATCAATCATTTTATGTTAAAACATCCATTTGTAAGAATCAGATTATATTTAAAGCAGTTAAAGTACGATATCTTAAAAGCTTATAGCCAACAGGTTAAAATTGTTTAGTGTACTGGCAGTAAGATCAACTTAATGTCTACACCTTATTGTTTTGCAGCTACATTGCAATTTTGATTAAGTTAAAATGAATAAAACTATAATTATGTTGTAATGCAACATATTTTTTGATTGAATGAATGAAGATCTACATTTATAAAGGGAAAGAGAGGCAGTAGGAGGTGGCAGTGGCAGTCAAGACTCCACTGGACTACACCGTACCTGAGTCATTATTTTAGCTTCTACTTCTACAGAAACTGTGGGATTTTACCTCTGTGAACTGGTTCTGGCAGTCTGTGATGCTAACATTTAATGCTGTCAGCTATTTTCAGTGGGAGTTACAGCCTTCTGCTGCTGTCAACATTATCATTTGATGTCAGATATCCAAACTTTGCTGCACATCATCCATTTATCACTACACCATATAAACTGGACTTTTATTCAAACACTGTTTAATATGATAAAGACCACAAACACAGGGTTCAGTTAATATGTCTATAACAACCATATTATCACCGTAATCATGATGTGAAGCAAATTTCCAGCTGATGTTGTACAAACAGAGGAGGGAGTGAGTAGAGAGAGGGGCAGACAAACCTTATAATGAATGACGAATGTGTTCTTAATTGATCTGCCTTGTTAAATAAAGGTTAAATGAAAATAAATAAAATGTCATTCCCTAAATGACTCTTGGCTGCTCCTCTGAAGTCACTGAGTAAGATTCACTACACAATACATACACTCCTGCTCTCTCTCCTATTCTGGACTCGACTCTTCTACCTGGCACAGACTCACATCTCACATTTAGGTAGCTGCACTTTGTGTCGATACACCTGAAATGAAAATGCATCTGTGGGAAAGTAGATTTCTCTTTGTCCTGCCAAGCATTGATTAATGATAGTATTGCTTCCTCTTGCTTACATTTAATAAATCCTAAAATAAGAATAAGACTAACCTGAAAATCCTCACTGGTAAATATGTTTTTTTTCCTGTATGTGGACCCAACACGTTTGATCGTATCACACATTATGTATAATTGCTCTTGGGCAGCTGAAAAGGTTCTTGTGCCAAAACACTTAAAATAGTTTAAAACTCAAAGCTGCCAATTGTGTAACAATAACCATTAATTCCTGGATCACCAGCAGTGGAAGCAACTAGTAATTTGGAGTTCACTTTTCCTGCTCTCCTTCTTTTTAATGAACCATCCTGTCCTGACTTCCTCCCTCCATCCCCCTGGTTCTCTTTTTTGTTTTCTGCCTTCACGTCATTCTCTCGTCTGCCTATTACTTTCTCTTCTCTGAATCCTCACTTTATCCATCTCTCAGTCCCGACCCCTCTTAGCCCCCACCTTCCCTTTGCTTGCCCCTCTCTCGTTCATCAAGCCCATTTATTGTCTGTGCTCTGCTCTTGGCCCTGCATATATCTGCATAGTAATAGGCCGTTAATTAGCTCTAGCTTTGGTGCCTGTGTGGAGATGGTCATAATGGAGTGGGCTCGGAGAGAGAGCTCACCTGGGCCACTTCTCAGGGCCTTCAGGCCTAGTTCAATGGATTTCATTCAGTGTGTGTGTGTGTGCTTTTTAGTCAGGTTTCTCATGTGTCAAACTAACTGCAAAAAGAGCAGTGTAGTGTCTGTTTGTGTGCAGTTGTGTGCATACAGGAGGTGTTTGCTCATTTTTGTGTGTGCAAATGTGTTTATGCTCTGTGCTCTTGCTGCATAAACAGACATGCTGCTTTTTAAGCCTTTGATGTCGGCTTCGCTGGCCCCCTCAGGGCTCTGCGGGACTGTCTAACTACAGTGTAGTTATTACCACAGCAGATGTAATATAAACGCACATATTATACACTGCACCCCCTCTGCTGTCACCTTTCACCTCTGAATATTTGACCTTTCCTTTGGGAATCAGGACACGGGAGAGTGGCAAATAGTGGATGTCTCTTTTGTGGGCGTGGTGCATGGGTGAAAGTGAAAGTGTAGCACAGACTCACAGCAGCAGACACACAGATGTACAGTATTAGCACAGATGCACAAGCAAAGAAGCCCACAGGCATGCACCCAGACAGGCCCGCGTGCAACATGCTCAAAGGTGGATGCAACACCAGCCATACATATTTTCATGCAAACACACGTGAACAGATGCACACACAGTCGGAAGGAGCACATGGAAACAGACGGCACAGACTTGGCACAGCAATCTGCGCTACAAGCTATTTACATACACTGTTACAATATTAGAAATTTGCATTAAAAAAAGAGGTTTGGAGTAGTTTAATTGAGCATGCGGGAGGAGGAATAATGCATCTTTTAAAGAAGTGAGGAGAAACAAACTGGAGGGAGAGCATTGGAGGAAATAGAGTGACAAGGAAAACTCACATGTATGGGATCTGGAGCAGGAAAAGACAATTGAGTGGGAGACGTGAAGAGGGAAAGACGGATATAAAGCAGAGTATTAGCAAATTAGAGAGAGAGAGATTGTGCCCATCATGTCAGGAATTAAGCATCCCACACAGCAAAAAGGTTAGTGCCCCAGCCTCGGGCTAACGTGACCATTACAATATGAAAGGGCTGAAATCTATGCAGTGAAAAGAAGTACTCAAGGGAGGAGATCAGCCCACACTCCAGCCCTCAGGAAGGGCTCTCATTTCCAGGCAGACCAATTTGCTGTTGCCTCCTGTTTAGAGACCAGCAGCACATCACAACTTCTTGTACCACTGGAAACTTTCATTCTCGTCTTAGTAGAAAGAATTTAGACCAGAACTTCTCTGCGATTACGTCTTTCGTAGTTGACTTTCCTGGCAGTAGTTGTTGGCTCAATTTCTAATGTGTGTGACCTGGTTTAATTAAATTGAGACTCATAGACTGCGTTTTGGAAATCACTGTGACAAGAAGCAATAATTTCGACTGTGTGTCTGAGTCCCCTGTTGAGAAACTAAATTTCTCAGTTGGTTTTTGTGCTTTATAACCTATGACGTACGCGTCATTTTATTGCTGATCACTCTGAAGCTTAATTGCACAGGTTTCCTTGTGCATCTTTAAAACACACTTCACATTAGAGATATCTGGGAGATGTGATATCAAGCCAATCAGAGTTATTGATTAGAATAACGACTTGCGATATCAAAGCTTTATACTTTACTATCTCCCCAACGCGAGTTAATGTTGACATGTTTTAGTGAGCATTTGACAAAACATTAACCTTCTAATTAGGAAGTTATTGTCTCTTTATCTTTGACTTTGTCCAGACTGACCAGAATTAAATGAGCATATGATTGTTCATGCCTTTCATATACGTTTGTGCGGGGCCATTGCTCGCATATCAACATCTTTGTTCCATCGATCCAGCCTCGCTAGAACAAAAGCCTGCAAAAGATGAAAAGGCATTTGACCTGGCTCTGTTGCTAGGCCTTGTTAAATAGCAGGGGATTTTATTGACTACATTGCAGCAGCGCAGCCACTTACCCAAGCCAGTTGTCCAGGCATTGACAACTCTATTGTACGACAAGTCTCCGCTGCCCAGGTGACCCAAAGGAGAGCTGTGATGTCAACATGGGTGACAGATTTTGTGTCTAAGTCTGTGTGTGTGTGTTACTGCATTCATGAGCCTGCATACACATACCTGTGAATGCGCGTGCACATATCCCTGCAACAAGAAATTGATAAACCCTGGGGTTAATATTGAGGAGGAACTGGCTCAGCAGCTCTACTAACAAATATCAGTCTGTTAGCATAGCCTCAGTCCACCCTTCTCCTCATGGAAATCTACCTGCATTGATTAGAAACCTCGCTCTGCAGCTCAGTCTAGTCACACCAGCTTATCATAGACTATAAGCCTCTTACATCACACTGTCCATACAGGCAATTTAGGGGTTAAACCACATATATCTGAATAAACCAAGGACATAGGGACAAAGACAGCGCTCGAATTAGACTGAAATTTAAAGTCAGTCTTTCTGGCAGCAGGGCAGCAGTGTGAGCTGAACAATTGTCCTTCAGTTTGGAGGACCCATTTTTAAACCCCCATGATGGCTCATTACTGTGGTGGTTTTAGACTACACTTGACAGAGATCACTTGTCAGTCAAACAGTGAAGGTGGTATTGTTATTTTTATTTCCTTTGACTTCACTATTTAAATGCTGGCTTGTTTTGCTGTGCTGTTGCCATAAAATGTGTCAGCAAACTAGTCCCCATTTACACATCCAGCAGAGCTGGAGCAACATTAGCATTTGTTTGAAGTTTTGTTTCTGCCCACCCGATCAGTGGAAATAGTTTATGAGAGATGTGTGAGTCAACCGTACTTTAAATGTGTGATGAAAACAAAACAACAAGCTAAAAGAGGATTAAAAAGAGTGTTTCATGTTTTTTTGGGTCTGTCACTGTGATCAGCTGCTTTTACATGAGATATGTCATTTAAAGGATTAGTACTTAGAGATGTATTTACTATTATGATTTATTACAAACTACTAATTTGACATTTTTTTATATGCTCACTCACTTTCTAACCTGCATTTTGATGGATGACACTCTAGTACCACACTTAGCCCTATAAAATCATGCTTTCCCTTCACTTTTTGCACAGATGAAACTAATTAGAAATAATATTTGTTAGTGAACTCCTTGTCTGACGAGGTGCCTATAGGTAGATGTATTTTTATGCTTCCAAGCTGACAATTGATAGGGCCGGAGGCAAGTTTTTACCGTTCATTCAGTTATACAGGCGTCTAATTCGTGTGAACACGATATCTGAGAACACTTTGAGGAAATTTAATCAAATTTGGCATAATTGTCATTTGGACCTAAGACGTGATCCTAGCAGGATCATTGTTCAGAGTTCAAACTCTGGACATAACTTAAGCTAACAATAGTTGTACTGAGCTACTTATCAATAATTGATTTTCACAAAATGAATAACCTATTAAAGAACCACCTGGCAACGACCTTCACCATGAATTCCAGTAATGTTACTACGTAAAAATGCAAATTAATGAAGCTGTAAGAAAGGTGTGAAGTGGTCTTCTTCAGGAAACCCAAACACATTGTCATTAGAGGTTCACGGTAGCTCTGTTTGCCAAGTACAACGTGTCACTGGCAATTTTCAAAGATTCTGACTGTTATTGGATGTAAATATCTCTTTGAGCACGGGAGAGTAAAAACTGGAAAATTGCTACATACAATGGGCGCTACGCGTTCCTTGTCAGTTTCTTGGGTGGATGTGAGCTGGAGAGTAAAGTGAGGGGATGAATTGCAGAATGCATGATGCAAGTCCAGTGACAGCATATAGGAGAGAGGACTGACACAACATGTAATTAGAACTCACTTTTCTTAAGACAGTTATGTGAAATGTGTTTCAGAAGTGGTGTAAGAACTACAAAGCTTGTTTTAGTTGAAGCAGAATATCAGGGTTTTTTTTTAGAGTTATAGAACACATGTCAGTCTCTGTAATTACTGTCTTTAACATTTAACTTCTTTTCATCAATTTTAAAACATGTTTACGGCTTTAATTTAAGATCCCGTTCAGCTAACAAAGATTCTCTTCATTAAAATGACACTGGATTAAAATGACAAGAATATGATAGTAAAGATTGGAAAGCAGAGACTTTCTGATTCTTCCCGTGGGTGTCAGATCATTTACAAAAAGCAGAGGGTATGTTAACACCACACTGATATGAAAACACACCAGGGAAGACTTGAGCAAACAAAATAAAGTCATATTGTCGATCACATTGTAGAGCGTAAACTAACCTTTGTGTACTTTTACAGCCTTTCTTTTTCCATTGCTTTTTTTTTCTCTTGGCCATGACAGACTTGTTTTTATCTGGTAATCCATGCTTGAATGTTCATTTTGCTTCCGCAACTCTGAAGAAGAACCAGCAAGTGCTATATAAAAACAAGCTTATCATGGTCTGCCAGCTTAGTTCACCGTAAGCCTCCAAGCATGGAGAATAAGAAGGGAGGACCTGATCGCCAAGGATTCTTTCCTCCTCTCTCCCTCTGCTGTTTTGGCCTTGGCCTCACTGGCAGATGGAATAAAGTCTCAAAGCATGAGGCCACAGTTACACTTGTAATTCCAACCTGATTTCTGGAGATTTGGCCATAAATATTTGATGTTGTGCAGTTGTGGTGATGCACATCCGCTCTGGCTGTCAGAGTGTGATACACGTCCCCTGCTGGTTTTCTTTGTGTGTGCGTCTTTGTTTTTTATCTAATTCAAATTTTCTTGTATTTAATTTGTATGTCTCCAAAAGCATATGATGAATTCAGGTCATAGTAGCTTGTTTTTTTAATTACAATAATAATATTGATAAATGCAAAAGTGCTTGTTGATGTCTGTGTTTGTCTTCTAAATGCTACACATAGATGTGGCTTTCTGACGCAGTATCTTGATGCATTAGTCATTTGTTATACACACAACAGTCTACTGCTAAGTACTGTGTGCCTAAGAAGACGAAAATCACAAACATGAAAGAAACAGAAAGAAATCTTGCTTTTATTTTTTGATTCAAGGCAATGTCAAAAAGTAAATACATGATTTCAGGTTTAATCCATAATCACATGTGTTTACCTTCAGGGAATTTCACCTACCGGGATGTTACTGTGGTTCTAGGAAGTTGTATTATACACACTTAATTACTTCTATGTGTCGTAGACACGATAACTACTAACAGGTAATGAGAATTACCTTTGGTTGCCAATCAGCAAGATAAGGAAACATGCACACTTTTTTGTGCCCGGGAGTAAAGTTTAGAAACTGCTGAACTTGTAAAGATTGGAAGTGCTGCACCGAAAAAGTACAGCACTGAAAAAATTGCCTTGCATTGCAGACCATTAAATGTAAATGTGTAGTATGGATTTAGTGTGTTGTCTGACAATACAAGTTAACGCCGGCGTCTAGGTGATACTTGCGTATTAGTTTTGGGAACTGAGTGTAACTGACAACTGACAACAGAAGTATCATCATTCTTGGCAGTGTCATACATTCAAATACTGCAGTTAGGCAGAATGGCAGAGCAGATAAAAAAAGGAAAAGTAAAATTAAAAGAAGTCATTACAGCATGTTGTTTGTAGTTTTTTAAGTGTATCTTGATAATTGCAAAATCTTATCACTTCCTTTTTCTCACTCACTACAGGTGTCTATCCTGTGTTAATGGAAACTTCCCCTGTCACTGGTGCAAATATCGCCACATGTGCACGCAAGATGCCAGCGACTGCTCCTTCCAGGAGGGACGAGTGAACACCTCAGAGGTGAGGGTCTAAGTGTGCATGCACACACACACGCACACACACATGAATACACATGTACATGTACCGTTAAATGTGCTCTCACAATCTCAGAAGTACATACAAAGCAACACACGAATACATTTACAAGTATTAATACATGTGCACACATACACACCCAAGTGTTTATAGTGGAATAGTAATGCCAAGGGTGCAGCTGGGACCTGTACATCATTTGAGTGTGTGTGTGTGTGTATGCATGTGTATGAATGAGTGCTGCTGTGAGTGGCCCAGCAGCAGCTGTTGTACTCCAAGCAACGCTGGATTTATTCACTTATAAACAAGTCGAAGTGAATGAGTATGCAAATAGCACCGTGTACTACCATCCCAAATGTTATATTTGCATGAAAACACTCATCCATCCATGAGCTGACTTGCTTTCACAGTCCCTTTGTCTCTGTTTAAGTCACTAACTCTCACTCCCTTTCACACAAACACGCAAATTCACACTAACAACTGCAAATAAACTTTTCTGTCTTGAGAAAGTTGCACTTAACAACCTAAAACCTTGACTCCAGCTTTGCCTGTTTCCACCCGAGCGGAAAATCACTTTTATGTGCAAGCAAAGTGATATTTATGTTCACCTCCTTATTCTCCCATTCCTCTCTTATCACCTTCCTGTCACCTTTGATTTCCCTTTTCTTTGTTCTTTCCTCTGTACTCTTATTGTGTCCTACCTGGTAAACATTATATGAGTAGCATATGCAAATACACGCTGTTCTGCATTGTCACTAACCGGGTATTCTGCTCCTCTTTCTTTCCTCTACTTCTATCTCTCATTTCATTCACTCAATTTTCCCGTTGGAGATAACATTCAACGTAGAGTGAGGTGCAAATGAAGGTGTGCGTACCTGTGCATTTATGTATTTTCATGTGTGTGACTGTGTGCGTGATAATTCTGTGTTATTGTCTCTATATCTCTTTTGTATGCACGACCAGTGTCTTTACTTAAGACATTTAGATTATCTGTGTGTGGGTGTCTATAAAATATACCAACGGAGCGAGGACTGTGCATGTATTATAATGTCTAAGTGTACAAATGGGGCAGCAATTTCGGAGTGTTTTGTGTGTGTGTGTGTGTGTTTGTGTGTGTGTGTGTGTGTGTGTGTGAAGAGGGAGAGTGGGGGAGAGTGGGGGAGAGTGGGACGGTGATGACACTTGACTCCGCACACACCCTGTCATCACGTTACATCCTCCCGTACGCCCCACCACGCTGCCATCCATCCCCGTCTTGTTTGAAGAGCCACACAAATTCAGCCTTTTATTTTTGGTTCTCTCTCTCTCTCTTTTTTTCTTTTTTCCTTTTTGATGTTGCTCTCTTTTTTAGTGCAGGCGTTGCCATGGCTACCAAGACACTTTGAATATTGGAGGAGTGAGGGGGGGGGAATTTTGATAGACAAACACACGCCATTGCCATCAACACATCCTTACGTGGATTGTCGTTATAAATGCAGCAGACAGTGAAGAGGCAGCTTTAGGCTTTTGTGACTGATGCATGTGCTTTGATGTATCCCTGTGTTCTCTCTCTTTCAATGGATAGGCAACATTTTGAAGCAATGCATATACACTCTTGAACCAACAGCAGTACTTTTGTCGTCACGCATTTATCTCCTCTAGCCTTGATTTTGTTCCAATTTGCCAGTTCGCAGCCCCTGCTGAAAGCAATTTTGCCCATCTCCATTGCCTGAAAAAGTTTCCCCCTGTGTCATTAGCAGTCGGTTGCCAAAGTGATTGAATTCACACTACACTGGTTATCTTCCCAAAGGCATGTGTCATATTTCTTGAGGCTGACTTCACTTCATATCTGACAAAATTCATAGCATCTGTGAATGTGTTCCACAGGTAAGTCACAAAAATACACTTTTCATCCAGGTGCATGTAAACTGATAACCAACAATGTATAATTTTTCCCCTCTTAAAGTAAATGTAAATCTCTGCTGTCACTTCCTGGATATGTAAATATGTATAAATCAGCTGTATTGTGACAACAGATAAACAGAGAGGCGCATTAGAAGCAACCAGGCAGAAAATTGCCAGAGTCAGAGAAACACTTGAGAAGGCCATCAACAGAAATGTGTATAAATACAAACAATGAGAGAAACAAACACCAAGACAAACAAACAGAGACACAAACAAATTTGCTGTGCTTCAATGAATCCCAGCATTGGGCCGCTATAGAAGGCTGGACTGACGCTGGGCCCGGGGGTTGGTTTAAATGACTTCATTCAGGTTTAAGGAAATAGGAAAATTAAGACAATCATAAGAAGCAACAAAAAAATAATAGAAAATCAGGTTTATTTGCATTTATTTTCCTGTCGACAAGCTTGCCTGCGTATTAATTTATTGATTGCAGTTTTGCCTGCTTGTTAATTAAGTCATTCATTCAATTTTGCATGAGGTACCCTTTTACTCTGGATATTTCATATCCCACAAATGAATTAATGCAGCACATGACTGACAGCAAAGGCATAAAATGGCTGCCAAGTATCAGCCCCGAATGGGAGCTTTGACAACAAGTGATGTTTTTTTTTTTCTTTTTCAAAGACTGTAAAATTCAACTTCAGAAGACAATATACAGAAGGCACATAAATTAAGTAAAAAACTTACGAGGTCACTACTTGTGAAGTTATTTGTACTTTTGGAAGATTGGATAGAAGATTTATAAACATAAATGCTGTAGCCTACAAAGAAAATAAGTGCAACCTTCAACCTTAATATTCAAACAAGGTCTGGTGAAATCAGCTGAACCAACATTCTGCACTTCGTATGGGGAAATAGCTTCTATGCTACTAACTGAACAATGCAAATAGACCTCAGAGAGTTCAGTGTGAGGTTCTCTTGTACTTTGCTCGTGCGGCTAATGTAGCATTGAGTGACCCACCTTAAGGTGGAGAAGAAGACTGGGCTACTAAGGTCCGGTGAGCTCACCTTCTTTCTATCTCCACAACCCCAGCTGACACTTGTGTGACATCACTCAAGGCAATTTATCAGACTTCACACAGCTTCCTCTGGAGACAAAAAAAGGTTTTAGACAACTTCTTTTTTTTTTTTTTTACATATGCAGAAAACCTCCAGACGCAAAACTGGTGAGTTCCCCTATAGGTTAAATGTTGCTGCATATAATTCAGAAGTTAACATTCATCGCAGGCCTGTGACAGGACACGAACTCCTGCAGGAAAGTCCGCTGCTGAGCCCACTCACCACCCCAACATGCACTCCCACACACACCCCACATACAATATAAGGAACATTAGCACTGGGAGGAACAGAATTGACCATTATAGACAAAGTTACTAGTGATAGTGACGTGGTCGAGATAGAGGATATAATTATTAATGTGAAACTTTTCCACCATATGTCAATGCAGTGATATTTTCTATCCGATGTCTTGACAATTTGTGTTTTTTCTGCTTATTTATTAATGTTTTAGTAACGTGTATATTTAAATGGCTGTTCATTCAGGTCAGATTTATTCATGAAGACACTGTCTGAGTGAAGTCATCTGTATCTGTCAGTGGAAATGTTCATTACGAGCCAATGCTCGTTCTGCATCAACCGTCCTGAAACAGTTTATTAAACTATCGAGGCATTGACCTTTTCTATATGTGAAACTGCAGCTCACCGGCTCTGACTGTTCTCAGTTTAATATTTATTTTTATTTCTTGTCTTAATTTCTCCGTTTTCCCCACTTTGACCTTACTTCTTCCTCTTTTAAGTCCAACCTCATTTCTTCTTTTTTGTTTCAGCCATCCTTTATCGCTTCGTTCTTCCCTTTAGCTGGAAACCTGACCTCTTTACACTCAGCCAAATACAGTAGATCTGTGATGCATTGTTGTAGCACAGGGGACTGAACCATTGGTTTTGTAGCCTAGCCTCATTGATAATCATTAGCAGGCTGTGTAAGGCTCCAGATGTACAGAAAGTGAATATAGATATGTGCATCAGCTTTAACTTTCATGCTGCTAATTAGAAGATAAATCACCTTGATGAGTGAGTTGGTTAAGCGGTCATACATTTCTGTCAAGTCACCTTGGGGCTGCAGGAAACACCAGCACAGGCATGTATGCACACACCTATAAGCTAGCCTTTGCACTCATTTATTACCATAGCATCACCGATCCAAGCACACCATGCATCTCGCCAGGCATCTCCATATGGGATCCTTGTTTTGATCTCTAACCCAGTGAGCTCCTTCCTTTTGTTCAGTCACTCTCTCATTCCCTCAACAAGTCAATTAGCAGGAGCCAGACACCCTCTCTTTGTGTTTCTCAACTAAACGTGTCAGAGTTACAGCTGTCTTTCCTTTGTGGAGCTCAGGCTGGTACACAGCTCTGAGTTGCCCAGCTCAGAGGCTCTGGGGCTAGAGCTGGCACAGAGCAACCCTCCTTTCTCCCTCTGAGTCTCTCTGGCTGGAGGTGCTGTCTGTCACTGACAGACTCAGCTGTGTGTGTGTGTGTGTGTGTGTGTGTGTGTGTGTGTGTGTGTACACATGTGTATTAATTATTCAAAGTGTATTAAAGCTTAAAGATGCATCTCTGATCGTTGGCGTGTTTAATGGAGAGAGACAGATGAGATGAGAAGAGAAAGGTGGAGCAGGGTAGGAGTGTGGCAGTGGCCTAGTTGTTCAGGAAGAAACAAGCTTGCAAGAACAACTAGGGACCTCATTTGTAAAAGTGTAGACACTGCACATGAAAAATTAGAAATAACAGCTTCTGCAAAAAATAACAGCTCATAAAATTAAATACACTTTCCGTCATGGATGTTTAGGTCAAACTGTTTTGCACAAAAGAGAATCTCATTCAGGTTGTAACGTCCACACCTAACCATCTATTGTCTGTAAAATATAAATGAAACACACTGATAATATCCTTGGAAAGTTATATTACAATACCACAAAGTTTCATCTTAATAAATAGAATATCAACAGTAGACAAATCCTTTATGTGTTATGAACTTTTTTGTCTGCGCACAGGAAGGTCAGAGATCTTGATAAAAAGCCTCTAATTATCTCCGTGTTAGGAAGCTCATTTGAATCGTCTCATTATGCTTGAAATACTGCAGATTGGACAGTGCATTTGCCCAAATTGCTCAAGGCCAATTTGTCAACAAGCTCGGTGAAACTAGAATTGACTGAACATGTTGTTTTCAGTTTGCATACTTAAATAAGGCTTGGGTAGGAAAACAGATACAAAACTGGGACAGAAAAAAATAGAAGATAGGGGAGGAGAAGATATGCTGTAGGAGGAACACGATAGACAAAGAAATAAGGAAGTTAACAAAATGTGCAGGCGAGGGAAATAAATAACACACTAGGGGAGGAATAATCAGGGTAGTTAATTTGAAGAAGTAATGAAGATATCAGTGTTGGAAGGGGTAACATTAACCGAAGACTGAACAGAAGGAGAGGAAGGACGTGAATGGAAGGAGGAGAAGGTTGGAGAAGTGAAAGGAGGAGGCGATAGACGATTAACCATTTGGAAGATGAAAAGATACTCGAGGATCGTGACACCACCTGTGCCTTGTATCTACTTAGCATCTCCTCAGTGAATCTGTTTCATGCAGCTAATGCCATCAGCCCTGTTTTCTCCTTTTCTTGAAGCTTGGCTGCATAAAATCATTTAATTGCATTTTTTTAATTGATTATTTTGGAGTTACAGAACCTACTTCTTTCTGCAGCTCATAAATAGGAAATATTCAAAAGTCACTAATAAATAGGTCACTGAGCCAGTTGCAGTCCTTAATTTCAAACCAGTTCTTTCGACAGCTACAAAACGGGCGGCAAGGAAAACTGGTTCCAGAGGGGCCTCAACTCTTTGTCGGTCTAGAGCCAAGAAGCGCTTGTATAAGGTTGGGATCACAATAGGCAGCACAAATGCATTGGACCCACAGTTTGTGGATGTCAGTGGAGGCTCACAACAGCAGGAGCAGTGCTAGTACAGAGATGTTGTTGTGCTTGGCGTCTATGGTGGCTCTCTAGCCAGTGGAAAAGCAAATTGATTAATAAGTTGGACCAACTCTGAACCAGCAGCCAGGACTAGTACGAATTTTGTACTGGTCAAAAAGAGGTCTCATTCCTGGCTTCTCCCATTATTTCATATGCAAGTGGGCAGATTTAATATTCTTGCATCATGAACTATGTCTGATTAATGTAAATATTGCGTTGGAACAGCAGACTTGCATTTCTCAGGTCTTTCTAATCCAAATGATGCTTTTCTGTTGTTTTTCCCATCTGACCCTACTGTTCCCTGATGCCAGAGGCTTAATAAACTTCACTCCATGGTTGCTCTAAAGGCACATGAGTAATCATATGTGGAAAATTAGTTTTGAAAGAGTTTTGATGGTGCTCACTGTCTCGGTGGATAAATTTAATGGCCATTAAACTGCTGAATAGTGCACTGAAGAGGAGAGGGAAGGGAATTACCTGAGGTATCAATGCTCTTCAGTCCATTGTACTATACGAACAGAGGTAGGATTCGTAGCATCTACAGCAAAGGAAATAATATATTTTTTAATCTTTGAATATATTCAAAGATAAAAAAGTTATATTATAAAAAGTTACACCACATACACACATGCACCTGTTTTATCAGACATGTAATAAATATGCTATTAAACTGCATTTTAAATATAAAGCCCAGTGATTGAAAACTCATACCAGGAGCTAAACTAACACTTTCCCTGTGCAGAAATTACAGACAGGTGACAAGTTAAAGGAAAACCTCTGAATGCTATGTTCCTATGGTGAGGGGATTCAGTCGCTCTGTTGTCCTCTGTTATCCTGTAGCTTTCATATTCATGTTCAACCATGTCTTTAACAGACGCTGAATCCTGCACAAGATCTTTGTATTATGCATACTGGAGGGTTCATAGCGCTTTTTAACCTTGGTTATCAACACAATTGAGTTGCTGTGTTAGTCAGTTCTTCTTGAAAAATAAAAATAACCATGCTTAACTAAGTGTTGAAGAAAACAAAATCATATTTGATGACGTAGAATTGATAACTTTTTCTGACATCTGATTAAGTCGTAATAAGGTCAAAGCATTGCCTATGTTCATACATTTATATAAGTATCAGGATCTGAGTTCATAACAGTACAAACTCTTTCTGTGTATTATCTTATCTGCTACACCCGTCTCGCTCCATATCCCCTATAGTAAAAGACTGCGAAGAGTGGGTGGACACTCCAAAAGGCTTCTAACACAGTTCAAAGTGTCCTTTATTGAACAGAAGAGCTCCTATTCTGGTGCAGTGGGGTGCCTGCCCTGCTTCCACCTGAGACTACAACTGAGGAACTTGGTTCATTTGAGCAAAATAGATGAAAAGTTTTCTTGTTGAAATGAAGCACAGGGGATGAGTCACAAATCTAGAATAAAAGATGAAACAGGTTTCGCAAAGAGATGATCGCTTTCAAAAGTTATTGGCCCCAGTGAATTTGCATACTAGATACTGCTGTATCTTTTGTTGTGAAGTTGGTTGTGTTGTGTATTGCTTAAACTTTTTCGACCTAGGACCTTGGAGACCAAGAAACTAATTCTCTTATCCCGTAGCTAATAAAACTAATAGGAAACGTACCCAAAAAAATGAGGAGGCAGATGATGGGGAAATCAGATCATTTGTCATGGGCTTTTATACTGACCTTGAAAGGTTGGCTGACTCCTAGGTGGGTCACAGAAATCTCTTATTATTCACTGGGTCACGGTCTAAAGTGGGTTGTCTGTTTTTGGTTGGTTCCCACATGGCGAGGAGCACTTTGTCATTTTTTTTCCGCTCGCAAGATGAAACTAAATTGATCAAATTTCGATCCTCAGAGCTGAAACTTACACTGTAAATCTCAACCTGGAAATTAAAGTGTTGTAACTTCTCATTATCTGTCATGTATCTGTTGTGTCGGCCTCAGAAATACTCACATATACACACGCTCACAAGTAGTTTGTGTATTTTCAGAGGCTCCCATCGATCCACTAGCAGATGCTTATCAGCTACATCCTCCTCTTTGACCGTCCAGACCTGATAGCATCCAGATAGACACACAATCACACTTGGTCATCAGAGATAGCACACAGGCCACTGCTATTCTAATGGAGACGTGTGTGATGTAGAGAGGTAAAGAGGTACAGTGAAAGGAGGACAGTACTCACACATTTCTTCCTGTACCTTCTTAACTGGGTTGCTTACCACAAAGTCACTAAGTAATAATGTCACTTAAGCCACTTTATTCAGATCTGATACACAGACACCGACAGCAGTGAGTGATTTGTCCAATTCACTGATTTACTTTCTTTTCTAGTTTCTCAACTGGTTGTGAAAGAAAACGTCAGTAAAACAGGTATAAAATACCAAGCTGTGAGGAAAAAGAGGCGAATTATGACCTCTGTAGCTTTTAATATTGTAGTTTATAGGGATACATTCAACATAATACAGCAGTTTGGTGACAACTGGACTTGCTTGATGTTCTTGATGACGTTTCACTTCTTATCTGAAAGACTTTTTGATGACTATACACAATTCAGTGTTTTGATTTAAAATGTACTATAAAGTATGTCTGAAATACAGTGCAAAAACACCATACTGTAGTATGAAGATTTATCACATTTACAGCTGCTCCGACGACTGGAACATACTTCCAGTGGAGGATCACGTGCAATATCCGGCATATTTGAATTATTTCCAGTAAGACTTTGTCAAAAGGGTTTTTAAAAGACCCAAAAGATCTAACAAGGAGGGAGCCTTGTAGTGTAGCATGTGCTTCGAATGGAGAAGACACAGACTGGAGGTTGATTAAACTCCGTCCGTTGTGATTTGTCGTCTTTTGCCATCAGGCACAGTCACCGAGAGATGAAGAAAACATTATCAATGATGAGAGAGAAACACTCAGGAGGAAAGATGTGTCTAACTACAGCAGGAGGAAATATTTGAGGAGCATATATCGTCTCATGGTTTGTCTGTGTTAACTGAATAGAGAGGTCTATTGGGATTACAAGCATTAACTACTGCCCGTTATTGTGGTATTCTCTGGTGTGTGTGTTACTTTCTGTTAGATTTATTCTCCAAGGGTATAACTATATTAGTGTCCAAATCTGAGACATTGCTCAACAGATCACTCTTCCTGTCCTTCTCCTGGGAGATGTGGTCATCACATAAGGTTCTTTTGTTACGTTATGTGTGTGTGTCGGTGTGTGTGTAGCATCGCTGGTCGATGGGGTCTTGCCCCCTCCTTTCTGAAATGCTTCATTGGACTGTAACGCTAATCCGTGGGGACCCTCTACACTGTGGTGACCCTCTTGACACTCGCACACACCGACAAACATACACACTCACGGGCTCCCTCATCCATCATACTCACAGCTTGTCAAAGCCTCAGTGAGGTGGCCTCAAGGGTGACAGCCAGCATCCAATCGGGGCTCTCGCCTTCATCTCTGACATCACCGTAGACGTGTCTCCATCCTGAGAGAATGTACTTAGAAACAAGGGAAATAAAGTAAATGATAATGACTTTAGCTGTTGCAGAGCTAGATATAAATTAAGTAAATGTCATGTTTCTGTCTTTCATCCCACACTTAAATGATTCAGCATACAAAATAGCTGGAACCTAAACTAATACAATGGTATTGTGAAATTATTTGCTAAAAAAGAAAAGATTAGGTAGAAATACTTTTTTAGCATCACTTTTAAGATTTCATCGCCACTCCTCCAGTGTGATAAAAGAGCTTAGTCCAAAATTATTGTTAATTCATATGCATATAAAGTAGTATATAACTTTGCAGCTTTCAAAACAGACACTCACAAAGGAAATAGTCACAGTAGTTACAGTTTATATGCCTATGATGCTGGAAGCAGCGGACAGACAGGCCTAATAGAAATTTTATACTGATGATATGGCAGAGGAGCTCTGATTGACTTATCTTTTTTTTTTTTTTTTTTTTATACTTACCACTCCACCTTTGATCACAGTGTCTGTGTATTTGGTTTGGCCCCAAGGCTACTGTAAAACACTCCACAGGCCTAAGTCTGCACAAGCTTAGTGCATAGAGCCAGAGGGCAAGATTTAGCAGTGTGTGAGTGTGTACGTGTGTGTAATAGTAGTAGTAGTGGTAGTAGGTGTGTGTGAATACCTGTGTGTGTGCATTTGGCTTGTATATATGTTATGTGCATTTTGGGTATACCTAGATGGAACATAGCATGTGTGTTTTCCTGTATTGCCTGTCTGGGAATTAGTTTTGATAGATATAAGTGGTATGTACGACTCCCCTGTTGCAGCAGTCCACCCCTGCCTCACTCTGTTGGGAACTCGACCTCCTCGACTCTAATCCCCCACTTTAATAAATAAGTGTATGGCTCCCAAGACCTCGCCTCCTCATCTTCTCCCCTCCCTCTTTCTCGCTTCACCTCTCCTCACCTCTTTCTTATCTTATGGTTTATCTCTGCTCATCCTCTGCATCACTGTTTATCCCTGACTTTCACCGCAGTAAATTTATATCTCAACGAGGCACTTCTTTCGACGTGGAGAACTGGTGATGGTGCTAGGGATTTTCCTGTTACCACTAATCGCAGACTGGCTGTACCGGGACGCTTCCAGATGTGGCGCTGTGTGTATTTGATGAGAGTTGTTTCTGGAAAACGGGGATGCACGTTGAGTTCGCTCTTCAAGGTTAAAAAAAAAGATGATAACAATAGGGGGGGAAAGAAAGCTACAGAGAACATAAAAATATCAATTGTGAGTGAGAGGAAGAAAGAAAAGAGCGGAGTGAAAGCGAGGGATTAGAGGAATCCCCCTGGTAAAGAGATTGTTGTTTCTCATTGTGTAGAACTGCTCTGCTATCTGATGCAGACTCAGCTCTGACACCTGTCACCACTCCTAATGAAACTGCTCCCACAGTCTTCTGCTCCCGAACCTTTTGTTCACTCTCTCCCTCCTTTGTGTGTGTTTCCCTCTCTTTTCCCTTTATGTATTTCAGAAATTGTTAGTCTTTGTAATGTCTGTGGGCCCTGTGTGGGGTATGCCTTTGTATGTGTTCACACATGTTTATTATCATGGTATGTAGAGGAATGCGATGCTGTGCTTTTTATCTGTGACTCTGATGCATCAGTAATGAGGAACAGACCATAGGATAATATCCACATGTGTGCATATTCATGTGTGTATTATTATTAAAGCAACGGGGACCAGATATTGCAGCACAGAGGTACAGATGTGAAGTGGTCTCACTTGCTTGAGTCTTTCCAACATTTACACTGATTGCAACATCAATCTCGATACAACTAGTCACTGATATTCTGACCAGATGTGTCTACAAACACTCGCAAATACACACACTTTCCCGTTTGCTCAGTAGTGGTCATAAAGTGGAGCAAGACAATTGGCAATGATGTCGGCAAAGTGATTGTGCAGAGACCAGTTTACATACATTTAGCTGAACACTACTGATCGGTTATGAAGTGCATCACTTGTGGGCTCAAAACCAAAACAAGTAGCAGAAAGCTCAGTGTTGTTTGATCATTTATCAGAGTCACTTGCTTTACATTACTGCTAATCTGAAGAGTACTGATTAATATACATAGACAACAGAAGCATTCGTATATTTGAATAGTTTGAAATGTTTTTGTCTCTATTGTCCACTTCTATGTCTCTTTCTATATTATACAGCACCTTCCTTTCAAACTACATACTACTACTATATTGCACCTAACACTGTGGCATTAATCTGATCACTTTCAGCTGTAAGGGGGTGCTTTAGTAAAGGGAGTAGAAGTGTCCTGCATCCTTTCCGCCATTCCCAGGGCAATCTGGAACTTGTTACCAATGCTCCATTAGACAGTAGCTCAGCAAAGAGCAAACTGATATGGAGAAAGGATGTGGCTGGTGGTCTGATTTAACTTCAGGTATTCATTTCTGATTAAAAAAAAACTGCAGTCCGCACTAATGTATCATTGCAGATATAAACTTTTATTATCATTATGGGAAAATTATAGTTTGCTTAATGGTGCCTAAAGTGTAATATAACTTTATTTATACTTTTCACTTTGGTGTCCTCAACTCAGGATAAATACTAAACACACATCAGTGTAGCTATAACTAGTTCTGTGGTAATTACAGACTTTATGATATTCTAGAGGCTCTATTTACACAGTTATGTTGAAGAAATGATCTTAAAAAAACTTTACGTGCAGTTGAGTTTTCTGCAAACATCTCTAACATGTTCGAACGATACATTATAAGGTAAATTATGTGTGTGTCACTTAATCAAAGCAGTGTATTGAAACTTGTTTTTATCAAGACATTGGGTTAATACTGACAGAAAAGTGCTACAGAAGTAAATAATATAGTACCAATTCCCACATGTGAATATAATGTAATTACATTTCATTCATTAAACCAGTTAAAAACACAGAACAAATTATTCTAGAGCACGAGCAGTGACTGAGCATGGATTCCAGATGACAGTTGCATATTGTCTTTTTATTTGCTTAGAGCTAGAAAAAAAAAAAACACTTAGAGATTTCAATTATTAAGCTTCAATTAATATGTACAAAGCTTCTGTTTTAGCCAAATTTTTATTGATTGAAGAGCAGAACGAAGCTGCTTAATGGAAGTGCTGACCCCAAAGTTATCTCCCTATCTAATCCTAAGACTGTAGCTGTTTTACACTACAGCATGGCAGAATTAACTGTCCATGTTCCTAAGAGACGCTGTGTCTGGCTCTCATTTTTGTCCACACTGACAGAATTATAATGTTCTTTCATGTACTCTTTTAGGGAAAAAAACATGCCTAACATCCATAACAGCCTCATTAATATGGGGAAGGGCTTGATTCCAAAATGGCATGTGCTCAATTTGACAAGTGGCTGCCATATTCAACATTCAGTGTTATAGTCATAAATAGGACAAGAGTTGATCCTCAAGAGTGTGGATAATTTGTAAGTGGAGGTTTTAGGCTGGTTGATTCTTTAAACACATTCTGCTGTGAGAACAAAGGAGGCTGGGATGCAGCTTTTTACAGCGTTTGATACGGCAAGGTGAAAGTGGATTCATAATTATGGACATAAGGGAGCTCTGCAAGGCCATCATGCCAAAATCCATTTGGTGGCCTTTGTAATTCACAATTACAACTTGTGAGTTTGAATTAAAAGCATGTTAATGTGTCTTAGAGGATACTGAATGTGTATTTTATTCTGTCAGCGTAGAAGACAGCATGTGCAGAAAATTCCCACCCACATTTGCTTCTCATTGAGAGCTCATTCTTTTTCATTTTTCAAGTCATGTATCAGTGTCTTTGTTCTTTTTTTAATCTCCAGGAGTGTCCTCAGATCCTGCCTTCCACCCAGATCTATATCCCTGCTGGAGTTATGAGGCCGATCACCCTACTGGCCCAGAACCTGCCGCAGCCTCAGTCTGGACAGAGGAACTATGAGTGTATCTTCCACATCCAAGGCAACACGCACAGTGTCCCGGCTCTGAGGTTCAACAGCACCAGCATACAGTGTCAAAAGACCACGGTAAGGCTAACCAAACAAACACAACCTGTTTTCATGTATACATAAGCTTTGCAGTTAAATTACACCAGATTACGGGGGTGAAATCCCTTGGGATATCCCCGGTCCTGATCAATGTGAGTTCATATGTTGACTAAGAGAGTTTTTAATCACCATTTCTAATCAACCATCTCTCTGCTCTGACCAACTCCAGCTGTTTTATATATCAGAAAACGCTTGATGCAGGACAACCATACTGGTTTAATCATGACAAGGCATTACAGCTGGTTCGCTACACTGTTAAACAGAGAGACCGGCACTTATAGACTGTTGTGGCAAAGATTTGAAACTGAGGCATATGGCCACAGGGACTAGCTGTCGCAAATCCACTCTCTCTTCATTCCCACTACTCATTCCTGACTCTTAGCCCTCAGTCAAACTGTCCCCGCTAATAGGGAGCAACCGTTTCAGCAATGTTAATTTCCTCAGCTCCAATCAGGGCATGAGGCAGAGGGGAGGCATTTTAACGACGCCAATTATGACTTACTTAATGAGACATATAATTAACATGCAAGCCACAAACCACATCTCTCGCTCACAGTCATATGTCCAATAGTGAGTCCTTGCCGTTAAAAGGCATGTATGGTTTTCCCAGCTTCTTCTGTCGTCTTTTCTTCAGCCTGTCACACACTTGTCAGGTGCTACAGGTCATTTAGCCGGCTGCCACATTACTGCTTGCGGCCACTTGCTGATTTTGAACTGTACCCCGTCACCTACTTTGCCCCCACAAAGGAAAGATTGAGCTTCAGCTTTGTGACCCTAAAGTCATTCTGCCACTGATGTCAGATGGTGACATGAAAATAGTTCTGGGCACTTTATTTAAGCTGATTTCCAAATTGTAATGATGGCTCTTACAGTTCTTTTGTGTTTTGGAAAGCTAATGTGCATATTTAGTGACTTGTGTGTCTGTAATTGCTTCATGTAAGGAAGTGTTCTGTTAGATTTGGGTTGACATTACAAGTTTCTTTTCAAATTTGTCTGACATCAGTATTTGAAATTCCACTTAATATTGAGCTGAATTGATGCACATCATGTTGGGAATTAGAATAAACTGATCAGATTTAAATGCACAAATTCTTTGCTAAAGGAATTCAGCTTTTCCCATTGAATTATGCCTCTCAGGCATGATGTGACCCCTTGTATAAAGTACAGTATCTGTAGTCCATTCACTTTCTGCAGTCTGTTGTGTTCGACTTTTAATTTTTAATAGATTGTATTTTTTACACACCAGGCTTCACTCAGTAAATCATAATGCATAATGCAAAACCATGTTTTAGAAACCCTTGCAAATTTATTGAAAATCAATTGTTAAAGGTCCAAAGGGAACAAGGCCTCGGTTTGTATAGATAGCTAGCTCAATGGATTTAATAAAACAATTAAGATGAGCTTAACTTGTTGACTGTCAATTTTAATTTGAGGGGTTTGATCTGAAATATTGGATGAAGCATGTGAGAATTACAGTACATTACAACTTTATTGAGTTGGAGAAGGGAGTAAACTGCTCATGATCTGAAGCACACCACCACATCATGGTGGAGGTAGTGCAATGTTGTGGGCATGTATTCCCGCCAAGGAAGTACCATGGAACTGGTTCTCAATGGATGACCTGACTACTGACAACAGCAGGATGACTTCTAAAGTGTTAGCTATATTATTCGCTCAGACTGAGGCAAATGCTTCATAACCTACTGGATGATGCTTCATCATGGACAATGAACCGAGGCATTATATGAAAACAACCCAGAACATTTAAGGCAAAACTATTCAATGATCTACAATGTCCAAGTCAGTCACCAAACCTGAATCCAACTGAGCAAACACCACCAAAAACTAAAGAGTCTAAACAGGATGTACCATTTGGAATGCCACGACTTTGGAGATCCACCATTCAGATTTAGATTTTTAACAAACTTACAAACTGTCTAAAATCATTTTTTTGTTTCATTATTAGGGGTTAATAAATATAGACAGATGGGAAAATAATCCAAATCAACAAAACTGTATGTATGTGTATGTATTATACCAAAACGAAGGAGTCTAAAAACTTACATACTGTGAAGCTTGACTTCCAATATTTACATTATAACACCATAGTTTCTAAATATGTACATTTATAATCTATTATTTGAAGACCACAGATGTATGTAAGATATTTTTATTCACTCTCTGTTGGATTTTGAGCATGTTCTGAAAGCCTCCCACGCCTCCAAACACAAGCACTTACTCCAGGAAATAGCAGTATGCAGTTTGCATCCCCAGTGTTTGATCCACTCATACACACTCATTACTACACCAGTACCACTGCTGAGATTTGCTGATGCTGGAGGACAGAGACCTTCCTCAGCAAATCTCTGATTCACTGGCAAAGCCGAATGAATGCACACACACACACATACACATACACATACACATACACATATGCACACATGCACATACAGTACATTCATTTCTTCGGTGCACTCTAATGTTTAGTAAAATCCCAATGTTCTCTCTGCAAGTGGGAGAAAAAATAGTAAATATACAGGCCTGAACACAACTTTGCAGCTGTTAATGAAGCTTGACATATTGTGGGCTCAAGTGTGTGTGTGTTCCCACTTGGGCACATCCATGTGCTTGCTGTGAATGAGCCTCCTTCCCCACCATATCCAACCCCTACCGCCCGCTCCTCCTTTCGTCAGGTGGGACTGTGATAGGATCCAATTAAGGAAGCTGTAGATAAAATGATGATGAATTGCAGCGATGTGATAGACTGGCAAATACACACACACACACACAACACACACACATATGCCTTGTAAACCAGTAAAACAGAAAAGAAGGAAGCAAAAACACAAAGAGAGAGCCAAAGAGGAGGTGAGGGAATTAGGAGAAGACAATGAAGATGCAAACAAAGAGTGTGAGTGGATGAAGTAGGATGAGGGAAGAAAGAATGAGAAAAATAAAGGAGGGGAGGAAAAAAAAGACTCAGCTTAGCAGGCAGACTGGGGGAAACAAACAAATGAGGGAGAAACAGATGGAGACAGAATGTATGTGGAATATAAAAGATGTACAAGTGTGAGAAAAGGAAGCTAAAAGAAAAGGAAATCATGATCCATGCAAAAGGGAAACTGCTGAGATTAACTGGAACAGCAAAGGGTGGAAGGACAGTTTGGACAAAAGGAACTGGGTACGAAGTCACTGGGCTGTTCAATGTTGGTCTTCAGATTTACCTCTTCAGCTGTACAGTACAGTATTTTTTTCTGCATATGACCATCTGCTGCCCCCAGTTTCTCCGTTTGTATGGATAGGAAACTTGGTGGATTTGATATAAAACAATTTTGTGTCATATTTTTGGTGCTGTTGGGGAATATTTGGTTGGAAAAGGCATAAAAGGCAGGCACTTTTCCACTCAACAGCTAGGCTTTGAGCACCTTCAACAGTAGTTTAAGTGCCTTTGGGCGCCTTTGGGCACTTGTAAAACCATACAAGTGCTAATATTAGCCAATATTGCTACATTGTGTTGGAGATTTCTGCTGTATTTCTCTTGCTCTTGCACACAGTAGGTTATAAATTATTAACACCTATTTGCACACTTGCATTGAGTTATGTTATCAATCACAGTAAACACCCGAATTTCATATTTTGTCAATTCTACACTACTGTTGCATGGTAATGCAGTTTGAGTGCAGATCAATTTAAAAAAAGGGCACATTGCATTACCCACGTAACTCTGATGAAAATGAATGCTGACTTGATGTTCACTGTGATGGATTATACAAATTAAACAAGTTTCATGCATGCTGTGGGAATTTCATATCGTACTGAAACGGTGCACTGCACCACATGGTATTTTACACATTTACACTGAGTTCACTCATTAGGAGAACTAGTACTCAGCCTGTGAAAACTATTTTAGCATGTCCTCTGTGGCTCTAATGATGTCTAATGATGAGGGTTGTTGGATCTAGTGTTTTTTCCTGTGTACAAAGCCAGAAAACCTTATAAAATCTTAGATTTTATAGTTTCTTTTTAAATGTTTACAGGGTTTCAAGGATTTTATTGATTGAAAGTTTTGCATGCATGTGGAAAATTATAATTAACCCTAGTAATATTTACTGTACTATAGGTAAAAACTGAGAGAAATGGTTAAAGTAGAGACTCACAAAGATCCAGCTATGATTGAGAACCTGTACACTGGTTACCATTGTATTCAGTATGCTCAGAAGGCGAGTGTGTGTATATGTATCACAGCTGGCTGTGACTAGGACAGTAGGGTGTAATAAATCACAGAGAAAATTAGCCAGCAGTAGATGTACACTCATCCATTCAATCTTACTGTCTCTTTGTGCATTATTTAGCTCCTCGCCAAACACTGAAACATTGAACTTGCATACTCAAATACACCAGGGACACAAAGTATGCATGAATGCACACGGGGACGCACACAAGAAAACACACACTGCTGTGCACGTAGACACTCGCAGGCACACACAGATGCATGCAAGCAGCGTGAATACTTACTGGTTTGTTCATGGGAAAACACACACACACATTTTCTCTCCAGGGGTTTGGAACCCCAAAGTGAAACAGACATATGGAGATTCTCCACATGATCCTCTTCCTAATCATGTGGAGCAGACGGAGACTGTAGCATCAGCAACAACCAGCAACCTGCTTTACATGATTTATTACACTGACACATAGGCTATCAAATGCTGTGTGCATGTGACTGTGTGTGGATGAACTTCCCCTGTAAGTCCATGCATCTGACACAGTTTTTAGGAGGATGACAGACGGTGTGTGTTTGTGTGTTCACTGTCTACAAATTGGTCTAGACTTGGCACTAGTCTAGACTTTTCCCAACTTAGGAATCACAGGTATGCCTGTGCTGCACAGTACACTGGGAGTGTGCTTGTGCAACTCAACTTCCTTCAAAATACAGGACCAATTTGCTTATTCAAATACAGTTTGAAACCGTAATCAATCAATTATGCTACTGTAATGACGAATTCAGGGTTAGTGATGAACAAAAGCAAATGGAGCTTGGTTTTGGAGTTTGATGGAGACTGATTAAAATGTTTAATTTGAAATGTTCTATATAAAATCCTAATCTAATAAATAACCAGTAACTATTTTTTTCTTATTTTTTATTTATTTCTTACTACTTAAGTACATTTTAGTGAAGAGAAATGAACTGAACTGAGCTGAAATGAAGGACCTATGTATGCTTGCAGTGTATTTTTAACACACGCTCAGGTATCCGTCAACATGACTAATTACATGAGGGTGACCTGCACATGGATTCACACACATATGCACACAGCCTTCCCCCCCTCCCCACCCCACCAGGCAGCTGCTCTGTTTTGTTAACATCGGCAATTTTTAGTTCACACACACACATCCAAGCCCGACCACGCACATTATCTCACACACACACACATACGCACAGCAGCCATATCTATTCATACAATCCATGGAGACATGCAGTCCATGGAGACGATTCATGTAGCGAGAGAATAAACGAGTGCAGCAGCAGATAACGAATGAACTCGAGCCAGGCTGGTGTGTTACTGTAATGAGGCCAGGGATGGCTTTGTGCTCACCTTGTACTTTTTACACCTCCTCCCCTCCCTCTCTTTTTTTTCTCCTCCTGTCACCTCCCCTCCCTCCATTGTCCCCTCTCAATGCCCCTCCTCCTCTCCACACTCTCCTCTCTCTCTTATCTCCTTGTTTAAACTTTCCTTTCTTACACTGTCCTCTATTTGTTTTTGTCCCATTTGCTTTTCTCTCGATCCCCTCCACCTCTTTTCCTCTTGTTGTCATTCCCTCTCCTCATTTTCCTTTTTGCCTTTCATAATCTCGACTTATCCTTTCCTAATTCCAGTCATTTTCCCTTATCTGCTCTTTAGCTGTCCTCCACTTGCATCCTCCCTACTTTCCTTTTTGTCCTTACCCTCTGCTTCCTCTACTTTCCTCTGCTCTGCTCTCCTCTCCTCTTCTCTCGTCTCCTCTCTTCCCTAGAGGGGCTACACTATGAGTTGGCTCAGGTAGATTAATTACATGCAGTGACATGGAGGAGCTGGCCAGAGGCTTCAGTAATGAGTCTGATTACTCATCTCCAGCAGCTCCGGGCACTCAGGGGAGAGAAGTCAGGACAGCATGCCAGCACAGGGCCACTCTGTAGGGGGAAACCAACTTTAACCTACAGGGTTCCACCAGTATAGAGTTTTTAACCACATGGGTGACACCACTTAAAGTTCAAAGCTACACACACCGAGAGCCACTGAGATACTGAGAGTCAATAACTGTTCAGTTCAACAAGTCAAATGTGTTCCCAAGAGAAAGCATTTCAACCAGTTATGTGAATAAGCTGCGGGTCAGCAGGACTAAAACCCAAATATCTAATCTGCAGCACACAAGAGGAATGCCTAGTATGGAAGAAATCCTACATGGAGGCCAAAGAGGTAACCCAGAGTGGGATGGCTGGGAGACAAAAACATAATTAAATGCAAGAAATGTGGAAAACATAAGCATGGATAATAAATCATGAAAACAAAAGACAGCAACAATTCCTCATTAAGCCAAGAGAAATGGATTGCCTTTTTTTTACAAAGGTGATTCTAGGTAAAGCATCCAGTGTTCTCAGTCTGTAAGTCCAAGTAAATGGGAAGCGAAGCTGGAATAGATTCCTTAAATATTATTTTTGGTAAAGCATTTGACTGTATTTAAGAAAAGACCTGCTCATTAGCTAGGGTTGATTACAAGTCATGTCAATATTACAGTTAAGTGTTATTCTTCCTGCACCTACAGGTAGTAGAGAACAAAAATCCCATCATTGGGATAAATACCCATTTTGTAGTTAGAGGATTCTCCACTCTTGCTTTTGTAGCACTTATTATTCAAACAGCAAGTCTTTTAAAATGTTCGTGTATCGGTAATTTCTTCAGAAGCGTACCATAATTAGATGTACTTTGATGGCAAAGCCATAATCAGGATGTCTGTCATTTTCAAAAGGTGACTGTCTCCTTTTGGAAGGGTCTGTCTCAGCTAGACATCTGTCTGTCAGGAAATGTAAAGTATACTTATACTGAGAAGATGAAACACTCAACAATACCTGTTCAGTTTGTCCAAAACTTTGGCTTCAGCACAATTTATGACTTTCTTCTCAGCTTCAGATGTATTTTTGTTATTCGTAATGGAAAATCAAGGTGCTTCACATGAGGTTTTAGCTTAATATCCATACTAGAATCTCTTCAAATAGTTTTCCCTCTGCTTCCTTTCCTCTTATTTTCCTTCTTTTTAGTATTTAACCAGCTTACAGGTCATCTTTTACTCCCAAATATCCCCAGGAAGCAAGTTAGACAGTGGGTGATGGGCTCATTTTGACTGGGTGGCACCGTGTCACCGTGTCAGGGCTGTGTCGGCGTTTTAAACCATGTGACAGTATGAATAAAGCATGATGTGGCAGCCAGCTTGGTGGGCAGGGGACTGACAAGAGAACAAGCTCGCCCAGTGTTTTGGTGACGGCAGACAAGTCGAATCTCTTAAAGTTTAATGGAGGCCACACGGCAGAGAGAAGAGGAGTTGTGGGTCTTGCGGTTTCACTGGAGTTACGAGCTGCCGCACACAGGCCTGCAGCCAGTGGGATGTAATAGTGATGCAAATAAAGTCAACAGCCTACCTAATGTGTGATGGATTAGTGTCACATTGAACTAGTGGGATGAGGATAAGACCAATCAGCACTTGTTTTGTGGCCTAAGACTGTTTTGGTTCAATCCCTGTGCTCTGGAGCTGCTGACCTCCTACAGTCCTGTGGTTTATCTGCGCTCCTCTCAGCAACACTTCCCACATTCCTTCCTCTGTTGCTGCTCACAATGTCTTTGTTTTTCTTGTTTCCCGTGTTTAAGATCTGAAATAACACCACGTTTCACTTCAAGAGGTTTACACGTATATTAGTAGCTTATCTATTCTGCTGCTGTTATGCATTATTTAATGAGCCCAACGATTTTAGTAGCAGTTTTACTAATTCTGTCTGTATGTTAGATCTGCTAGATAACCGATTCTACTGCCCTCAAACTAGCATCAAATAAAACATGGTTAATGTTTTATTTTGTGTTAAGTGATGATGGAAAAAAAGCTCAACTTCTGTCTAAACATTATTGAATATGTGTCTTATTCACCCCTCAATATGTCTGTTATTTGAGTGATGGTACTGAGTGGAGAAAAGTTTGACCATATCATTAGTCTGTGTGTCTGTGTGTGTCTGACTAAGGGCCCAATGCCCATATGGCATGGTCGAACCCTGTCTACCAAATCCAGTGTGTCACGGAGCAAATTGGAAATGCCAATTTCACTTTACACAGCTCCCTATCTTATCTCTCCCTTACCCCCATCCCACCACTTAGCTCATGTGTAAATGAATAAGGTCCTCTCAAATGTCCGCCGGTGTCCGACTTCTGTCTGCTTTCACCGTTCACACCACCTCCTCCACTTCTTTTGCTCTTCTGCTCATCCTTTTCCCCATTTTCCTCCCATCACCTGTTCTGCTCTGTCCTACTCTCCTCATTTACTCCTCTCCCATCCCATCCCCGTCTCCATTCTTCCATGCTCATTCAGCTGTAACCTATCTGTTATTTCTCTTCATGTATTTATGAAATATGTCTGTTTTGGTGGATATGGATTTATGCATGCTCGCTTCACTGTCTGCAATGAACAAACCAAGTTAAATCACAATGCAAATGAAACAATATTGTGTACAATGCTCAATTTGCATTGAATTTATTAGAAATTTAAACAATTTCTGTCTTTCTGTTTCTCTCGCTGTCTCAGTATGACTACGAAGGTAGTGACATCAGTGACCTACCAGTTGAACTCTCCGTGGTGTGGAATGGAAACTTTGTCATTGACAACCCCTTCAACATTCAAGGTAGAATATCTTCTCCTCTTTTTCTTCTTCTGATCTTTCATTTTTAATGCTCATCTCTCAAGTCGGTGGGGCATGCAGGCATTGTCGCTTGGCAAAAATAAATAAATAAATAAAAATGGATTGGTCCTGCTTGTTTATCTGTCTGTAACGATTTTCTTTTAACCAACAACACCATGTGCAGTTTTTCCCCCTCACAAGAAATCAGTAATTTCATTTTCCACAGCGATCAGGGAGAAAGGTGAAAGTTTGCCGTCCATTTAGAAAAATGCTATTCTTGTCTTTGGGATAAAAGCAGGGCAGAGAGAGAGTGATGGATGGATGGCAATGAAAACAAACACGCACAGAAATTAATAGGGATGGACTTTTGCGAGGAAGACAAACAAATAGAGAAACTAATAGGAAGACGAAAGGATCAACAGGAAGAAAGATGGGTGGATGACAGGTTGATAAATGCACTGCGTAATGGCGAGGGGTAGATGAGAATAAAGGGATTGATAAAGAAAAACAGAAAGCGACACGGAGGGATGTCATTTATTATTTTTAATCGCTATTTGTGCATGAAGTGGAAAACAATTACCAACTGCAAATTCTTTACCAAGTGTAATATATTGGGTGGTGGAGGCTAATGATTTTAGACGTCCCATTACACAAGATAATATAAGTCTTGCTCTCAAGTGTGTCATACAGTCTTTTGCTCTGTATGTGCATGTCTACAGTCAGATTAACTACACCGCTCTACTCTTTTCTTATCTATTTTTTTCTATCCTATTCACAAGTCATTTCAGTCTTAAAATGACACACATGCACATTACACATGCACATTTTAATCTCACATGCTTTGTGTTCTATCTGACCTCATTTTGATAAATGTCAGACATACAGTTCATTTTGCAGATTGCTTGGAAATTAGTTGCTTATCGGTCGTGACCTAATTCTTCTGCCTTTGTTATTTTGTTTAAAATGTTCTGTTTTAAGGTTTTCCTTCGCTGAAAGATCATCTCTGGGGATTAAACATCCTGTGTTTAGCATGTGCTGTGAAGTATTTTAGCTGCTACGATATAAATAATCCCATTTCAATGCTCTCAAGTCAAGGGATCCCATAGTATAATCTACTGTATTGATCTGAGTATTGTTCCTGATACGAGGCTATAATTAGTGAATAGTTTATTTACTACTGGTAACACCATTTGTTCAGTGAGTCAAGAAATTATGGACACCAGCATTCATGTTTCATATAGAATAGTTTTCCTCTTAACTCAGGTAAGAGGAAATGTTTACCATGAGTTGTTGCAGAAGTACCTCCCTGTGTCAACTCGGTGTATACAATGGTTGGGTTTAGACTTTTTTTATTCTTATTGATACAAATCTTTTACTAGCTCGCTAATGAAAAAATCACTGCTGCAGTGTTTATGTTAGGTGCACTTAAAAAAGTGCTTTCTCTATGTAAATAATAAATGTAGGTAACCTGTCAGTCCATTTCTAATTACCTCTCCCATAAAAACAAAATGAAGTAGAATTAAAAGGCAGTGATGTATAATTTCTGGCTTTGCCTGCAAAGTGGAGGATGTCTGTTGGTTGGTCCACTACTTTCATCCAGATTAAAATATCTCAGGAATCTCATTAACTTTGGTGACCGCCTCGCTTTTCATTTACCACCACCATCTGGTAAAACGTAATTTCTCCAGTAGTTTGATTTGTGCCTAAATACCTGCTTTGTATTTTGTTCTACTATTATCATTGTAACATGCTTAACAAAGATGACTAATGCTGTAAACACTACACCTGCTAGACATCAGCATGTTTGCCTTGTTATTGCAAGCACAGTTATTGCTGCTAGTTAGTAAATGCCCCACATAATTTAGTTTTTGGACCTAAGTGAGCCAGACCATACGTGTCCTCCTTTAAGGATTGTCAGTGTGTGACAAAGGACCTGCATCAATTCAATTCCCATCTAAAATTCTGCAACTAACTTAAATCAATGACTGACAACATGCAAGATATTTGGTGAACCTTAGAAATAATGGGATTTGCTATAGTTTTGGTGATAACTGTTTTCAAATTAGTATTAAAATATAAGCTTTACAGGTATTTAGCACAGTACATTTAGTAGTGTATGACTCCTATACATCTGTTGTTGGTAGGATGTCTGACAATTCATAATATCTAGTAGAATGAAAAAACAAGATTGGAAATGGGACTGAAATACAGCAGTGAAAACACTATTCAAAGACACAATCCCTGCCATTGTTGTAATACTCAATAGCAGCTCCAAATCCCCACATTTCCTCACCGCTCAGCGTTGATATTTTGGAAATAATCACAGTTTACCTTTAAGATGAAAACGGTGAGCGGCGAGGAACTGGGGGATTTGGGAGCACTCTTGCGAACTGTGAAGAGAGTATACTTCTGCACAGGTTGTCTCGAGTTATCTGGATGACTTTGAGTAAAACTTGGAACGGGGCTTTTGACATCCGTGTTTCAGATATGATGTTTTATATGGGGAAGTTATCCAGATAAGTCGTGTAAGAGGCCCTGGGGATGTGTGCCACAGTGAGTGCTTTGCATGTGTCACTGTGGTGTGGAGCTCGGAGAGTTTTAGACTGTGAAATCCAATGATCTTAGAGGCGGTGTGTGACAAGGAACTTGACAAGTATGTTCCTTTATGCAGGCAGCAAACCAACACAGACTTCTCACACAGTGCAACAGTAGCTCTGGTTATGGACGAGTAATTAGTATGAGTCAACAAGTCCCCAGTGTTTTACCAGGACCATCAGTCAGTAACGTTAGTCATCACCGCCTCAGTAGTGATTTTATGGTTATTTTGTCCTAAACCTTCACAGAATGATTATACTTTATCAGTCCAATGAAATGCTTATTGTTCAAGGTCTAAAACTCCTTAAAAACAAGCATTATAAAACCGTGCTCACTCATATAAATCTCATAAAGACCTTCTCCTGCTTTTCTCCTCCTTTTTCTCTCCATTCTCCATTAATCCCCCCCCCCCCCCCCCCCCCCCCCCCCCCCCCCCCCCCCACCCCTCTGCTCTGTCTCTGTCTTTTTCTTTCTGAATTGGAGCTGTATTATCCGTCTGAGGCAGAGCTGCTCAGCGCTGACCCGGCTTTGCCCCGGTGTAAAGTGGAGATGTTAATGTTAATTAAATCATTCATTTGGCTCAGATTAATTAGCGTCGCGCTACTTTTAAGCCGAGCCGTGGCTAATCAGATTAGGGCAAGAGAAGGGCCGAGGCGGGCAGATGGATCCAAAAGAAGCTCGCTTTGAAGTCCGGCAGCCGTCTGTCTGCCGAGGAGGAGGAGGAGGAGGAGGAGGAGGAGGAGGAGGAGAGGGGAGATTCTTCCACATTCAGTTTTTTTCCTCCTCTCAACTTCACTGCATTTTAAATCTGTTTATCTGGTGTGACAGCAGACAAACCTGCCTGCAGGTTTTGGCGTTGTAGTATCAACAGAGATAATTATGATAGAGGTTAACAGAAGACACATGCTAAACAGAAATCAAACGAAGCTATCCATTTGCCTGTCTATTTTGCTCTCTTACTGTATTTGCACTTGACTTTCTCTCCTCTCTATTTGCTCGTATCGCTGCTCGCTCTTCTCTCGTTCTCTCACCAGCTTTAATTTCATAAAAATTCTTGTTGCTGCTTTGTTAACAAGCACAGCTAACATTTATCCTCCCCCTCCTCCCTGCTTCCTTTCATCTCCCTCTCCTTTAACTTCTCAGGTGTTTGAGGTTTTAATTATTTATTTATCTATTTATTTATTTGTTTGTTGGATTTTCTTTTTTTCTTTTTTTACTTTTAATGACTTTTTCCACTCTGTAGAGTTTAGGGAATGGTTTTACACACAACAAATTATCAATTCCCTGCTGGCATTAGAAGACATTACCTGTTGAATTAATTTCTGTAATATCCCTCTAGGTTGCATGTTCATGTTTTTTAATTTTTTTCCCTCTATTTATCTGTGGAAACAGTTATTCTCTCATCATCACAGCCTCAGAGTAGCAATGATCACCTGCTGACGGTTTTGTGTGTTATGTGGGTGATTAACATTCATTTACTCTGCTCTTCTTCTTTCTCTCACGCTCACAGACACAAACTCCTGATTACTTTTTAAAAACTTTTTTTTTTTTTTTGCCACCGCTGTTTCAGATTAACAGTTTGAAGAAATTCATATTAATAAGAAAAGGTTTCTCAAGTAGTCTAGGCTATGAAAGGTAACAGACTTAGAATGGTAGAATTATGTACAGCTATAAGCCCGCTTGAAAGTTTGAAGTGTGTTTGAGCAGCACAAATCATATCATATCTGTGTCTCTCCCACGCTTTCCGTCTCTCAACCAGCCCACCTGTACAAGTGCAGAGCGTTGCGGGACAGCTGTGGTATGTGCCTGAAGGCAGACCCCAGGTTTGAATGTGGCTGGTGCGTTCAGGACAGGAAGTGCTCCCTCAGGCAGGAGTGTACCGGTGGGGGAAACTCCCACCTTCCACTGCAGCTGGCTGAAGGTGCAGGATGGATGCACGCCACTTCTGGAAACAGCCGCTGCACCCACCCTAAGATCACAAAGGTAAGAGAGAGTGAGTGAGTGTGTGTGTGTTTGTATGTGGTGAGTTGACAGTTGTTAGATTATAGCTGATGAAGTTGGGACATTTTCCAAAAGCTATAACATAATGGCGGAAGAAACAGAAGTTAGCATTAGTTTTCTATATATATGAAGCAAAGGCAACATAAGCAAATCATCACATGTAGGGAAGAAAAGAACTCCTACATTCACAGTCGGCAACAACCAAAAGAAACATGTTTAATCACACTCCTTCCAGTGTTACAGTTCTAAAATCACCCACAAAGACAAGCAGCGCGGCTTCTTTGAGTGCCACATCATAATCTCGTCAACTCGTGAGGAGTGTAAAGTCACCTGCGGAGATCCAAGCCTGGTAAACCTTGATAGGCAGTTGCATCAGCTCTCTTTGTTGAAGCCCCTGTGGTCACGAAAGCCCTACGTGTCCTGAACCGAGAATGAAAGCTGCTCTATTTTAATGCGTTGCTATTAAAACACACACATTTTGGGACCTTGTCCCTGCCCTTGGCACAGAAATGGTTTTATTACTCACTGTTACATCAAACTGGTTCTCTGGAGACAGAGGCACATAGAGGTTTATTTGGCTTTGGCTCTTTTTTTCAAAGCGACTTTTAGTTATGTTTATATTTAGTCTTTTTGTATAGTGATAGTTTAGTGGAACGCAGTGGTCCAAATCCAGCGTGTCATATTTATTTTGAGTTTTACTTTTGAATTTTTTACCTTGCTGATAACTAAGGGACTTTCACTAGGTACTATATCACTGTATCTATCCTCATTGTTTTTAAAGTCACCCATTTGAATAAAACCTCAGTTCTTTATCAAATGACTCAGATAAATAAATTGCTAAATGTGTAATGCTAACGTGAAGAAGCCAGACAGACAAAGAAGTCAGATAGTGGAGGAATGTTCTGCTGATCCCTTGGTTGTTCCTTCACGACTTGTCCTGTTCTTGTTAGTAAGCACTGAAAGTAACTGTTACCGACCTGTTGAGCACACACACACACACACACCCACACTCACTGTTGGTCTCATGGACGCACTGAAAACAACTCTGCTGTTGGAAACAACTTTCTGCTGTTTCTCTCCCTGCTGTGCACGAGCAAGAGCAGTCTTGGTGCCAAGTAGCTGTAATTAACCGGCCCGACCCACATTTGTTTGCATTTACAGAGCGAGAACTGTGTACTACCACACTGGATGGATACAAGGGGGACTAGGGGGGCAGTTTTGTAATATGCCAATAAGTGTATTGACTTAGAATCACAGACACATTCTCAAATTGAAAAATGATGTACATGCAGCAAGGTGTTCATATCAGGCTAATGGACATCTTGATTTGGAGACAGTAGATTTGTGGTTCATCTGGTTTAGTTCCCCTCCAGAACAGGCTGGCACCCTAACTATATGAAGTGAAGTAGTAGTGAAGTAGTGAAGTAGTTTTTATGACTACCAATGCATCTATGTCTTTGCCGACTAAGTTTCCTAGTCTCTGTGGCTTCAAATACTGTGATATTTTATTATTTACTGTCTTGATACTGGTGTTGTTGGCAGTTCCCCAAATTTCAAAGCAGAAGCATACCATCAGTGGAGTCTCTCAACAAATTAAAATAGCCTGAGTAGATCCTATCAAAAACAAGAACCCTTTAATAACATCATTACAGACTCCAAAGACCTAAAATCTACTTTTGAGAAAACGGTATGCTCAGTTCAGTATTCCCATGCTTTTCAAACATTTGAACATAATAACTATGCTTATAGATTATTTGTTTCAGGCACTTTTCCCAGGAAAGAAGAGAAGCCATTTTAAATTGAATTCCCCCTTCTCCCAGTTTGCTTGGTAGGATTCTCAAACTCTTTTGTGACCACATAAACAACTTTTTTAAACACTCCTTAACAGCTGCTGGCCTTTCGTGGGTCGTGGGTTATTGGTTCCCACCGAGACCAGAGGAAGATTACCATGTTGCAGAATACACACACACACACACACACACACACACACACAAGCGTACTGTATAAGTTGGATGACAGACATGTAGGAAACCGCCGCTGTAATGCTGATGATTTGATGTGGCTACTATGTGGTAAGAACTGCAATTTACAGGCCACTGCATCACAGAGCGACGCCACACTATCTTATCTCCAGTGGATTCCTGGTGAGTGGCATTTAAAAAAAAGTGACCAAACATAGGAGGAAATTCATTGTTTTAACTGGATCTAATGCTATTTCCAAACCTACACAACCCTATGAACTACAGTACTATGTAGTCATACTCAATTAGCTCTGAGGTGTGTTGAAAAATAGTAAATACTAATGATCAGTCTCAAAGCATGGAGTAGTAACTACATCGCCATTCAGTCTGAATATCTAACTGTTCACTCTGTGGTTCGGTATTTAGTGGTCAGCTGGCACGGACTATGATTGAATAGTCTGCATCCGCAAGCATTTGAAGTTGTGTCGGTTGAAGATCAGTTTGGCTGCTCACAGGGAATAGTTGTGTGTTAAGCCTTGTTAGTTAGTATTTGAATTTGGTTTTGTGGTTTCGGATCACTATCTGTAGAAAGAGGTCTGCTTTCAGCTACAGGGCGTCTGTACTTTACATTTATCACAGAGCGATGGTGTGGACGTGTCATCAAATCACTGCAACATGCATCCAAAGCTGCTTGAGGTTCCACTTCCACATTGCTTGTGGGATCTGCCTCCGTTCCCACAGGCTGACTGAGTACTGGTGATAGTTCAATGGGAATCAGCTCTCGAATGTCAGGGGAATATTTTAATGGTACACAACCATTATGTTCTTTCATTCAGCTACGTAGTAAGTGTAGTCGTCTGGATCTATATTCTGTACCGCAGAAGTAATGTTTCAGATACATTCTGTAGCTAGAGATCAACAATGCGGTTCATTCAAGGCAATGTTTATGTGTCATGAAATATGGACGGCATCTGCAGTTGGTTTGTGCACGTATTGGTTTGCTATGTTGTTTTCGACACTTCAGTGTTCTTCTCAGTGGTGAGAAATGTTGATATTTCCAGTTATTGTGGGAACCATCACACTGAGTACAAAAAGATATGAAAAAGATATGTCCCAGATATCACAATTTCACCTTTTCTTCTCTTAGAAGCATTCAAACAAGTATTAGTGCATGATTCATATTGCAAAGCTCTATCAGTGGCAGACTAACAAAGCTACTGCATTATGTGTGGAATACGTTCTATGAATTCACCTCAGAATAGTTAATTACAGGGATGTTGTTTATGCTACCAAGTATTAAGCCTCTGCTAACCACAGTTTTACTGTTTTATACTGTACAAGTGGTTTAGAATGGAAGATAAATGGAAAGCTGCTGTATAGGGTCTCCATAATGTGCCTTAAAGTACGTGTGCCCTTCCCTGCTGACTGTTGTGTATTGTGAGTTCATAGTGTGACTGTAAATGTTTCCATAGTGTTCACTGGTCCCTTTCTGAAAGCCCCCTTTAGATGATGGTGGTAATCCTTTTTAACAGCACGGCTACTTCTCTTTCACTGATGCCTGACTATGGTTCATCCAGTGTTTATATCCCAGGGCTGGGTGGCTAGCTGATATTGTGTTCTGTGGTAATGTAGCTTCATTCTTCCAAAACCATCTGAAGACTCATTTCCACACCCTGACATCTGTTGTCCACAACGTACCCTAGAGGCTGATAGCTACTCACTCTGGTCAGTGTTTACCAGCAATTGTGTTAGTGGAACCAAAGTGCTGAGGCTCTGCTGGCGCCTGGGGTTCCAACGTGAGTCAGCTTCCAAACAGTGAACCAGTCTGTTCTCGCTCTGTGTCTCTCTTTGTCTCAGCTTCACTCCAGTGACTTTGTTTTTTTTTTATTTTGGACCAATCAAACCCTTAAGTTCTTACATTCAGCCATTACAGTGATTTTATTACAATGCAAACTTTCTGTCTTAACAGCAGACACTGCCTTCCCAGAGCTGTGTGGGTGTTGGTGAAGTTGTGTCTTTGTGTGTATTCATAACAATGTCTGTAGTAACATGATTGTGCCAAATCTATTGTGTTTTTTGCTCTTAACAAGCAAGAGCGTCCAAGAGCGTGGTTTGTCTGGCAATCTGCTGAACACTGTTGGCAAGATTAATGTTAAGTTCATTTAAAAGAATCATTAGGTACTTATATTGAATTTTAAAAGATTAAGTATCCATATGTGATTATTACGTCTTTGAAATTATGATGATGGCATAGGTTTTTGTTTGTAGACATACGAGATGATCTCTCTCTCTTGATTCTGCTGTACCTCAGGGAGCTGCCAAAATTAGAATTTCTAATTGTGCTCATAAGGGCTTTGAATCTTTTATGTGATTTACTGAGGTTGTTGCTAATGGATTTCAGTTAAATATTTTACATTTATGCATTAATAAATATATTTTTATTACCGTCTGTTGTTTGGTTGTCTGTAGTGTAGGAACAGCAGTATGGCTCTATAGTGAGTTTGCATTTCCACACTGCTCAGCCAAGCACTGAAAAAGAACAGGGCAACGGGCAGATTACACATAATTACCTCGTGATGCTTGTTAGGGATTAGTTTTGCATGTGCATGTCCGTAATGCAGTGTGTGTTTGTGACAGCCACCGTCCATCAGTCACCATATTTGTTTTGTCACACCACACCTGTCCTTGTTACAGGATATAATCTGGCTAGATAAATCACATCAGGGTTCGGTGGTCCGACTTTAGCGTTACACCACTGCAGCTCTGGCGAAGAAGCCAAGCTGCCACAATATATTTCAATTAAACTCCCGAGATGATGCCAATTTGGTTCTGTGTGTCAGCATAACTTGTTTTTCACCCTATCTTTATCTCATTTTCTTTGTTTCTCAAAGTCAGGAGAGTTATTTTTCTTCATTTAAACTTCAATCACCCAATATGGGCAGTTCTGTATGGTGTGTGCGTATGTTTATATGGATTATGCCACTGTGTTTTTTCTCTGTGTACTTATGCCTGTGTATATATTTGTTTGATAGTATTTGTACATTATCATGTTTGAATGGAGAAAACAGAATGAATATAATATATTTATGTGAGAATATAAATAACTTTTCCAGGAGGTACACATATTCATTTGTTTCCCCCTTTTACCTTTACCTCCCCTTCCTTCTCCATATTTCCTCCCCTATCCATCCTGACGTCTATCCTCTGTATGTGCAGTTGTTCCCTGAGACTGGACCTCGCCAGGGGGGAACCAGGGTGACCATTCTTGGAGAGAACTTGGGGCTGCAGTTCAGAGATATCCAAATGGGTGTCAGGTTGGGCAAGGTGCCTTGTGTGCCTATTGAGGAGGAGTATGTGAGCGCAGAGAGGTAAGTGAAGGAGCAGAGGAAACACAAACAGGCAGTCACCCAAGAACGCACACGCAAATTGTCAAACATACAAAACTACAAGCATAAACTGTGAAAATGTATGCTCCCCAAGCACAGGGGCACAGATGAATGCATTTGCAGATTCACACCAACAGCAATTGTCTCTGTCACAGAAACACACACTCACGCAGATCTGATCACACATGCACACAAGAACACCAGCAACCAACCTACTACCTCTCTCATCCTGACCAATCAAACAACATTTCGGTGTAGGTGTAGCCCCGTTCAACGACCGCAAAGCACTGATATCAGTGATTTTGTGTATTTGTGAATTCCATCTGTCGTTCCCCTCCATTACTCCCTACATATGCTCTTTCTGTTATTTTCCTCCTCCCTCCGTCCTGACATTTACTCCTCTGCAGAGTCCTACACGGCTGAGGAATTGAGTTCACACAGATCAAACAATCTCTCTCTAGTGCAGTTAGTTGGGAAATGATGCATGTTGAGATAGAGGGCATCTCTATTCAAATATTACACACACATCCGTCATTCTACACATTATTCCTGACATCCCTGCATCACATCCTGTGGACATTTTTTTCTATCCCCCCCCTTTTCTAGTTAGATTTGTTCTCTTTACTTTGTTTCACCACATCTGAGCCACAGATTCAGATGTATCATGTAATGTGGTGCAGTGTGCTATGCATACGAAGCCTGCTATAGTCATGGGACTGATTATTCTGTCTTGCTATCCCTTAGACTCACAGTATAGGTTGAAAAATGAAAACTCTAATGCACATGTGATAACACTTTTGTTGTGGTTAATCCTTGCGTTGTGTTAAACAACTTTTTATTGTCTACCTTTTCTCCATCAATCCCTCCAACTTCCCCCCTACAGAATAGTGTGTCTGCTAAACGATGCAACAGGCTACAGGGTCCAAGAAGCTCAGGTGGAGGTGTGTGTGAGAGACTGTGTCAACGACTACAGAGCCCTGTCACCAAGGCCGTTCACCTTTGTGGTAAGAAGCATATTCATACATCATATCACACTGTAGGAAATCCTATTCGTTTTGCATGAGTATTAACGTCTAGTATTATGCAGAAAATATTTTGTCTTAAAGATACAGATTTAACATTGTTGGTCGTTTCACCATCATGTCATAACTTGTGTTTATTTCCTCTCTTCTCTAGACTCCATATTTCACTCGTATCCAGCCGTCTCAAGGGCCCATTTCTGGTGGCACCAGGGTCACTATTGAGGGAAGCTACCTCAACGCAGGCAGCTATGTGTCTGTCAGCATAGGGCCGCAGCCTTGCTACTTTAAAAGGTAAGAAGCATTTCTTATTCCCATCTAAATGAAATTTTAATTATCCCTGTGGGGAAATTGGAACATCACAGCAGAGGAGAATAGGATTTAGATAAGAATAAGACAAATAAAGAGTACTTAAGATAGCAAAACAAGTTCTCATTTATGACTGAAGGTACTGTAGATGAAGTAGGAAATGAATAAATACAGATAAAGAAAATATGTTCATGAATAAACATTTGTTTATGTGTACTCCACTACAATGTCATTATCGTAAAGATTTTACATGTGCATGTAAGCATGTAATCGACATGTCAGCTTAGGATGTTTCTCTGTGTGGTGGTGGTGGGGGGGGGGGGGGTGCCATGAATGTGCTTGTTGCCTGCAAACACACATTATTTCTTTGTCTGCACTCACACCGGCTTTCTCTAATCTAGTGCATGAAAGAATTCAAACTATCTTTACAGTTGCTTGCATGTCAAATGCATGGATTAGCCTCTCATAGCTAATCTCTATTGAAGCAAGTGTATGCTAGCTTTGAAGTCACAGCTGTCGTTTCTTTGCCGCCGCCTCCTCGCGGTAATCCAGCCGATTCTGCTTCACCGCTGTTCACTCACCCCAACTGTGTCTTTATCTGTCACACCCTAACTGTAGGACTGTGTTCATGGCATCTTGTGCAGGCTGCTGCGCTGGGAGGTGTCTTCTTTGTGAATGGGGTTGCTATGGTTACAGGCTAAGGGACATGGGATATATAGATTCTGTCTCTCTCCCTTTATTTTTTCTTTCTCTTACACTCCTCCCCCTCCTTGTGTGACTGCCGTGGTGTATTGAGGCACAGTAGAACTACATTAAAGCACACATGCACACATGCACACACACACACACATATGCACACACACACATATGCACACACACACACATACACACACACACACACACACACACACACACACACACATATGCACACACACACACACACACACACACACACACACACACACATATGCACACACACACACACATGCGTCACTCCTGTGAAGTCATGGCCCAGAAAAGCAGCCACCACTCAACTGTGCTAAATACATATTAGATAATGTAGCTACTGGGGACTACACTCAAGACTGCAATTGAAAATGTTATTTTGCCTGTGGGACATGCGAGCATGGACACGTACACACATACAGTAAGACACACATGCACACACACACAAACTCTTTCCATTCCTCCCCCAGTGACTGCAACTGGCAGCGCTGATCCTTGTCAGTGCACCAATCATAGCCGACATAAACTTCATTAAACATGACTTCAATTCCCTGTTTTTATTCTTACATCCGTCTTCTTTCTGTTACACTAAGCCAATCAAACTTCTTTTTATGTGAGATAAATGCAAACTGCAGACGAGTGGTTACACGTGTCCTAATATAGGTGGTTGTTATTTCACACTTCCAAAGTTTACTACAATATTAAATATATTATATTACATATTTCTTTACAGTAAATTATCTTCCAGAGCTTATGAATGTGACTCAGGGAAGTATAAACATTAGTAATAGTTTATAATATTGTCCTGCTAGCATCAAAAAGTAAGTTTCCATGGTCCTGGTATCTAACAGCAAGGGCTGCTGACAGGGTTTTATGAGTTTTCTGAGCTGAAGTCTATTGGTCACAAGTGGAAATATCTAATCAAATTAGCAGATTATAAAATGATTTTAAGAGAAAGAGATTAATTGGCTTCCCAGGCTAGAAACTGGTAATTACACAAAGCACAATGAGCAAGTGATTAAATATGTCAACTCTTCAGCTTGGACTTCAGTATTTAAGGAATGTCCTGGCATGAGAAAGTAATCACTGACTCTTTATTATTACGATTCTTTTTTCAGAGAAATCAGACCAAGCTAGACTGCTACTGGGTTTTGAATTGTTGCTTTCTCTAAAAAATTTCCAATTCAGTTTTGTCCTCTCCACAACCTTGTATGTATTTGTGTCCTAGATTTCAACTTGGAGAAAGCCGAGCCTGTCTAGTTTTCAGATCACTGTAGTTTAAGTCATAGCTGTACGGTGGGCCTTTATAGAACATTGTGGGTATTTAACCCATGTGTGTGTGTGTTTTTATTGGCCAACATCTTGTCAAACGCTTGTTAATCGCCTTCCGCCAACTTTTCTTTTTTGTCTCCAGGAGGAACGCCCGTGAGATAGTGTGTGTGACACCAGCAGGACTGGCGCCAGGCGGTTCATCAGTCTTGGTGGACATTGACAGCGCTGAGCTCAGAAACCCTGAGGTCAAGTTTAACTACACTGAAGACCCCACTGTCCTGAGGATTGAACCTGACTGGAGTATTGCCAGGTAAACAACTGCAACTTGTAATCAGACCGACTTGACCCAGTAGCTTTTGTTTGTCATCATGGTGGTTGAGTGAGTAGATTTGACTGTAGAAGAAAACAGGTGTTGTTGAGTTTTTGCAAGGAGATAAATGCACAAAACCAAAAATGTTGTTTCCTATCAGAAGTGCATCTAGACTGAGAGACTAAGTGCAGAGAGGACTTTCTCTGTTTGGACCTTGACTTTTACGCTACTGCTTGTGATGCAGCAGCATTACCAGGACAAATTTAAGGAAACGTTCTAGAAGCAGTTTTGAATGAACAGAGTTAAATTCCAGATGAGAGCTCTGACAGTGCGTTTGGATGGAGGTAAATTGACAGTGCCTCTAGCGATTTTTCATCTGGCATAAGCAAGACATCTTAGCAGAGGAAATCAGCGGCAGCAGCTTGGCGGATCCAAAAATGGGGAGTCTGAGCTTGTAGATTATACAGCCCATTAATTGTTTAAATGTGATTGATGATTGAAGAGGCAGCTAAAACTGATCAGCTGATGGCGTGTGAGGATCAAGTTCTCTGCCTGAACTAATGCAACACTCAGTTTGATGCTCAGAACTTCACAGCCAGTCTTGACATTGAACGTACATGCACGAGCAATACATTTAGATTAATGCAGATGTATTGACAGGGAGGACAGGAACAGACCAGTGTTGGTCATTATTACTGATACTTCATACTACCGAGCAGAAGCAAATCTGAAACCTTATTTGTGCTAGGTTTTATTTCTGTTTGCTGTATAATAATGTGTGGACTAGTCAGTGGTTTTAATGCTGTTTAGGACCCCTGTGTGATTTTTCCTCCCTCTCTTTTTTATTCCTGATAGTTTCTTTCTTTCACTGTGTTGTTTCCTTTCCTGCGGTGACTCATCAGTAGATGCTAGCAGATAGATGCAGAGCTTGTTAGAGAAGAGTGTTGATGAATCCTGCCCTGTTCCCTTTGCCCAGTAGGACTGGCCGTGCAGCAGCTGAGGCCCAATCACTGCCCTGCACACCAACTGTGAGGGTGTTTGTGTGCGAGGAGCTCAAAACTAGGGTTCTACTCACTCAGGGATGATGATCACACATAAAAAAGACACATGCATGCACAGACACACACACACACACACACACACACCTTACTGATTCCCAGAGTCCCTGATGTTTGGCCCCAGATCCCTCCTCCATCTTGCTGTGGAAACCACAAAACAACACATACACCTCATAAAGAGTGGCAAAGCTGTGATACACAAGGTGTATGCATTGCTGGCTGAGGACTCTTTAATTTAGCTGATGTGTCAGCCTGTGCCTGTTGTCCCTGTGTCACATGTTGGCTCAGGTAGAAAGTACAACGAACCAGCGAGATGTGATATCATATTGATTCATATCTGCCTCGTTGTCTGCTTTGGTGTGAATACATGCACGCCTCCAGAACATATCAACATTGTGCTCGGGTGGTGATAGCAGGAATGGATGAAAGGCGGTGAGGAAAAGGAAAAGGAGCTTAAGCGGAGGGAGAGTGCATTATCTTTGTGCTTGGCTGATGATGATTTCCCATTTAGGAAGAAGACAGAGCACTTCAAAATAAATCAATGAGTAGTGCTCATCTGGGATACTGAGGAAAGATATTTAAATAGCAGTAGAGGTTAGGGATGTAGTTTTGAGCCAAAATATTCAAATCTTCTCCCAAACTCACTGCAGTTGGAAATGAGGTTTGCCACTCCTTCAGAAAGTACTGCCAAGGTGCCCTGGAGCAAGGCACTGATTCTCCGTGGTACTTTAGTGCAGCTGCTTAAGGAAACCCATTAGAAATATGGTTGCACTAAGTGGCTGAATAGTTTAACTGTAAGTGTTCCAACAGTAAGATGCAGATTAATATATTAATCTACAGATTACTGTAATTATGTTAATAGATATATTATTTTATTATATTAAACCACATCAAAAAGTAGATTTGCAGTCTCCATTAATGTACTTGGTGGCCAATAGATTTTCTTCTTCTTCATCATCACTCCCTGCAAACATCCATGCACAACATACAGTACGTGGCTGCAGGTGTTGTTGCAGATAACAGAAGGTAAGAAATGTCAAAAATAAGGAACAGACAATTGCCATTTTACACATGTTGTCATTTTCCAGATCACAGCAACACAATCGATGCAAAATTGAAAAAAGAAAAAGTCCACCGATATAAAAATAAAAAAACAACACAGTAGATGGGTCATTATCCATCTTTTGTTTTCCTGTTTCTAAGTGGCGGTTGGCAAACTTCTCGTTTTTCTATATTTTGTTTTTGTGGTTTTAAAACAAAAATCTATTGGCCGCTCAGTACATTGACCATTTACACACCCTAGCAAACTAGGTGGAGATGGTTTAAGGACTACTGGTGGAGAAACCTTGTGAATTCATGTAGCTGGAGAACTTGGCATGACTAGGATGTTAGAATCATGCCAGCAGTAGATGCTGATTGCTGTCCAAACCTCTCTCATATTTCTCTGTACTGTGCTGTTTACATGTCAATCAGTTTGAGGAAGATGTGACCAAAAAGAAGGTGAGTAAAAGAAAAACAGAGCAGGAAGTAAAACGGAAGAGATGGAGAGCAAATAGAGAGAAATACTAAGCAGTAGTTGGGTTAACTCAGCTATCCCTGAGAGTTTATTCTGATTGTCTTGTTGTCTGTTCCCTGAAGCATGTACCTGAGCTAAAGAGACTCGCTTAGACAAAGAAAGAAGCAACAGGGACAGAGGGACTCAGCACAAATATACATCAAGCTGAGGGGGAGAGGGTCGTAGGAGAAAGGAAGCAAAGGACAGGCAGCGCTTTAAGAAGTGCAGTCTGCCTAGTCCCATGGTGCATTTGTAGGAATGACATAAACATCTAATTAAATATCAGTTCATCTGAATGTGGCCTCAGCTCTGTTGCTGCCTTGTTAATCAGCCGCCTACATCTCTCTTTCAAAGAGCATTATGCTGTTACATTATGCTAAGTCACTTATTTCCTTTATTAGCATTTCATGTCCTATATTAGCAACGAATTGAGGGTGCATGCTGTGACATACGAGTACTGAAGCATTGCTCTTGCACCATGATTTTGCTCAAGCTGTACACTAAAAGATGTGTATTAATATATCAGTCAGCTGCATAAATAATTTCAATGCATGGCAGCAATCCAAACTAATACATCACAAGTCCACACATTCCCTGCCTATAACACAACAGAAAACTAATTTACTCTCAAGATAAAATGTGGAAGAGTACAAAAATCATTAGTTCAGATTAGAGTTTCACAATATTACAAGTTAAACTTCCTAAAATTAATTAGACTGTACTCAACCAAACAAGCTTGATTTGTATAAAATTAATTTTACCACATCATGGCAGCGTCTCGTGGCAGTCAGTCATATTGAATTGAAATCTCAATTCCAATTACTTGAGCTATAATGGGTTCTTGAAGATTACACTGCTGTAGTACAAATGACAATAATATAGTGTCACAGAGTAAAGGGTATGCAAAATTAAAAGCAAATACTGCTACACCTTTGACAGACTTGATGCCTCTCGTTGTATCTACAATCACATCTTACACTTGACAGCGTTATCCAGAGACACTCTGAATGAATGGGACTCATTCTCCCTAGCCAGTAATGGGCAATCTGCCGAAAGAATGAAAACCCTGAGCTGAGACTTCAATCCTTTTGTCTACCAACAATGCAAGTGATGGTACATATACCTTTATCATTTACTCCCCGTCCCTTCCTATCATTACCGTTTGCTGTTATTGTAAGTCTTCCAGGTTTAGACTCCTGGATGAATGTCTAGTAATAGCCTCTTACTCGTCTTCATATCGCCGTAGCACTTAGTTTTCTGTTTGATGCTTGTAAACAAGTTGTTCTGGATAAGTGTCAGATTAATGTCTACATTGAAAAGACACCTACATGTTGCAGAAATCAATGTTAGACACGGTAGCCTCCTATAAGGAATGCACCTGGCTATTCTTCTGCAGTGGGGGGTTTGGGGGGATATTCCGAGCTACGAGGTGAGCCAAGGACAAAGGTTTGCCCAATGCCTCAGTGAGTGGCATGGTACTATAACAACTTTGTTCACCTTAGTGTATCTCCTAATATTCTAAGCTTGACTTGTGTGGAGACAGGAGCGTTTGTCATAAGCAGCTATCACTTCATAATCCTCTAATTTATCTGTGACCCATCGTTTGTGTCAAATGGCACAGGACAAAGCAGGTACACTTGCAGGATTACTCAAAACCCCTCAAATCATCCTGAATGCTGAAAGAATGGCAGATTAGAAATAGAGATATAGGGATAAAGAACTGGGAGGCTATCACACTTTTATACGGCTAGCTCCAATTTAGGATTTAGAATTTTCATAGTCTGCAAATATGGTTGGTGAAGATATAAATTATACTGTACTTTGGCTTAAAGGTCTACAATATTCAAGAACAGCTAAAAGAAAAACACAATAGGCAGCAATTGTTAAGTGTGTCTACTGAGACTTGTCTAGTTAATAAGTACAGGGAAGTGACAATGATCCATCCCCTACCTCAGCAGGATGCCCCATGCAGAGAGTTGATACCACTGAAGATATCCAAGGAACAGGGGGAGTAAATCTTAAGAACATGTCTTTAAGGTGTAGATAGTGGAGACAGCAGGCAGAGTTAAGGATCACTGACAAGAGATTTAAGGGTATTACATTCCTCATCCACCTAGCAAGACATCAACAGTGAGATGACACCCCCTTCAGCGAGATATCACAACATGGACGTCGACCAGTTGAGCCATCAACGTCACAAAATCCCAGAATACCATTCAGATGTCCACTGTCCATGCCTTCGTGTCCAATGTGCAATAACTGTGCGTTGGTTATGACTTTTTCCAGGTACACAGTTTAATCTCACATTTATCTCACAGCAGTAAGAGAAACTACAGTATAACCTGCTCCAGGCAGTGAGGGAAGAAAGACACACTGTTGGAATTCGTACATACTGTATTTCTCAGTGAAAGACACTAATCTTGCAGAAAACAGAGTAGAGTACTCGGAGGTTGAACTGCCATTGTAAAAACGAGGAAAGCATTGAGAAGGTAAGATATCTTTCATGGAAACCTCATAAATTCAATTTAAGTGTAGCAGTGAAAAGGACACACCGACTCCATTGTTTTTACAAGTGGCAGGAATCCTCTATGATAAAGATTTTATTCTTTCTCTGAACGTCATGATCCTCCCTCAGCACTAATAACCTTGCCTTGTGGAGAGGTCCAGTCCATAAATGGTGGACCTGAGCCAAGGGCCAATTTCACTAGTAGAATTTGCAAACCATTCGGCCATTGTTTCAAATTTACAAGCAGTTATGGTAATGGAGAAAGGCCTATGTACACCGCAAGGCCAAGAGTCTGCCTTCACACTCTACTCACCATATAAATGACTCTTGGGGTTTCAGCCCAGTTCTGGTATTGTTATTTACTAGATTCAGTTGAGCGACTTCCTCTTGCTCGAGGAAAGCACATATTTGCTGTGGATGGAGTCTGGGATTGGAGTATGTACAGTACCTCTGTGGATATTTTATTTCATTTCCCACTCGAACTACTTCTTCTGTCTTACTTTCACTCGGACATATGCTCCATCATGTTCTCATTCTATCCTTTTGTCCTCTGTTACCTGATGCTCATGGCACTCCACTGTATGCTTGAAGCCAAACTTCTTTTCCTGCAAAGTCGTCAAGCTGTTCTTTTGAGTTTTTAATAATAGCCACACACGGAGTACGCAAAGTCTGAACAATATTTTATGTTTTTATTAATTCATTTTTCAGCTTCTGCAGATGCCAGGGATAGTTCTGCTCCTTTATCTTTTCTTTCAGCATTATGAAGAAATTAACATATCTGGCAAGTTGTAGAAAGACTAACTGACACTCACTGGTTTGTTTTTCACCAACATTTCCACTCCTGCAATGCAATTTCAAGGTCGCAGTGACCACGACATTTTAAAACTTTGTTGAACGTTAAGTTTATGGGAGCAATTTTCTGGGTAACGTTAAAGAAGGATTTTGGTTTTGGTTTTAACACAAACAATTCTACAATAACTTGAAATTTAAGACATGATGCTTTACCATTTAAAGAATCTATAAACTTTTTTCTCTTCTTCGTTTCTCCACAGCGGTGGGACTCTGCTGACAGTAAGCGGGACCAACCTTGCAACCATACGAGAACCAAAAATCAGGGCCAAATATGGGCAGGCAGAATCCTTCCATGTGAGTATTGATGTGACTGACACATGTGCAGCACTCCAACACAGACACAAACTATATGTGCCGTATACATCATTCAGATTTCTACATATATACATACAAATGCAGATAACTGCTTCTGCAGTGCTGCTGAAGGTGGCAGACAGTCTGTCTCTGTGTGTTGCTCACATCTCCTCTCTCCACAGCTACAGCTTCAGACATCTAACGCTACCTGAGGCCACATAGCTTTTCAAATGTCACCACGCCACATGAGTGTTTGTGTTGCAAAAAGAAAGAGACAACATGAGAGAGACTGTGTACGTGTCTGAGTGAGAGACAGAGGCAGAGGATGTTTCGGGGGAATAAAGAAGAAAATAAAAATCACACAAAACCTGAAGTTAAAGAGCAATAATCGATTCTGCGCATAATCTTCATCATTATCTATATACTGTGGCGAGGTGAAGCCCTTTAGGTGTCAGGGTGAAGAACTAAACTACAAACAATACGAAAGCACTCCAACCTGGGAAAAAAAAAGTTGTTTATTGAGACAAACAGCCAACACGGTGCATCCCACACAGCACATTATCAAAGTGCTATACTGCACTTAAAAGACCATCCTGATGTTTTTGAATATTGTTACCTATTCACTACAAATCACAACTACTTCATTTCCAGGTAATTTCTAAAGTGCACTAGTGTTTAGCATTTTCAATACATTTTTCAGCCTTTTGTTTCTGTTCGTTTCAGAACAATATAACAGTCAACTTACGGTGAAATATGCCACAGCGAACTTTTGGCTTTGTCAAAGTGCTATTGTCATGTAATGAAATTGAATGTGTGGACTAATTTAAAAAGCCTGAAATATGTTCACGTGATGTCCTCATTCAGCCAATATGTCCTAGATATGATGACTGAATAGTGGTGTGTCTTGTGTGTGAGTTCTATTTTTCCATTCACATTCCTAGTGTAACTATAAATCATGAATCAAAACGTGACCTTGTGTGAAATATATTTGTAATAACCGGTTCAACAAGCAAAACCACGTAATCCTCCTAATATATACATGTTAACTGATGCAAACATGGTTATGACTTCATGTAATCATGTATTCTCCAGAGTAGTGTTGTAAAATATTATCAGGGAACAAGCACACGCACACAGCACACTGCCCATTATTAACAGGTGATCATAAATTTGCAACCAATTTACATTTTCAATAGGTATAACAGCATCTCAGTTTCACAGGGCATTGACTCACAAAAAGGAAGGGTTATTATACCCAACAGATCCATTTTAAAAGAAAATTATAGCCTGCAGACCTTCAGTATCTAAAAAGAAGGTTATGCTCCCAGTTTCAGACATTTTATTCTCATGTAAATAGAAATATAACTTGATTATTATGAAAGAAGAAACATTTAGACTTGTTCACTCATGACTTTTTATCTCTCCTCAAAGATAATGCTACAGTAAAATATCACTTTTTTAAGATGACGTTCATTAGAAATATGTTCCAAAGCTTATGTTATTGTGGAGAGGTGTTGTTGATGCCTCCTGTGAAGTCAGACTTCTGAGTCTTTAGACGCTTTAGAAACTTTTTCTCCCACTAACTACAAACCTTTCTTCCCTTCTCTTATTTTCAGAACTGCACAGTTTATAACAACTCAGTCATGGTGTGCCTCGCTCCATCAGTGGCGGATTCAGAGCTGGGTTTTTCAGAGACGGGCACGGGCCCGGACGAGATCGGGTTCTACATGGACAATGTGAACTCTCTGGTGGTTGTTAACGAGACATTCAGCTACTACCCCGATCCTGTGTTCGAACCGCTGAGTCCCTCTGGAATACTGGAGCTCAAACCCACTTCGCCGCTTATTCTCAAGGTCAGAAAAAAAAAGCACGAGAGTTGTTTTTAAGGAATTTTTCTCCACCTGCCTGTACATTTCATTTGATTTCATCGGGGCTGTGATCTGAGGTTTCTACCTGGCAAACACCATTGGCTAGTACTTATCTAGGGAGCTTTGTAAACACGTGTTAACCTACCAGGGATTTTTGAAGACTGAAGATTAAGATTCACTTCTTTTAGGCAGCTTGTGCAGTGGGAATGAAACTATTGACATCTACACTGGATTGAAAAGTGTCACATTTATTTGGTGTTAGAAAAAGTTAATTGAAGCAAAAACTTTGTAATTAGCTGATGAACGTAGACTCGTAGACAAAGAAAGAGCATCTTTTTATATATATATATTTTTTTTTATAAAGGATTGTTGCACAGCACAAACCTTGAAGAATTTTCTGTTCTTTCATTGCAATCCGGGCTAATGTCTGCTTAGCTAAGAGTATAAATATAAAATAATATGGGTACTAAAAGTATTTATTTTAGTATTTAAATTGCCATTGGTTTTTAAAAGAACATTGATGCCCAGTAGGCAGACAAGAAAGTGTGTTTACATCCAGAATGTGTTCACACAATTGAGTGATAAATAGGTTTTTCTACTTCCCTATTTTGTATTAATTAATAACTGCAAAGTCTGCCACACTCACAAACACAATTACTGTTTTTTTTTTTATTCATAACACAGATGAAAAAAAAAATGCTCACAAATGTGTTTACAAGGTATCTCAGAGGGGGGGAACTCACAAATTCATCATTGAAAGCTGAAAGCTTCCACACCGTCAAAGGCCAATTTTTGTCCTTCAGTAACTAACAGCAACTTCTTTGACTACCATCCTCCTCTGCAGCCTGCAGCCCTCTTAAATAACAGTCTTTTCAGTATGTGTAATTAATTTCTAGTGCTGGAAGGCTAGTGCAGAAACACACAGGCCCACGGTCCAAGAGATTTGGATTATGTTGGTTTTCATTTTCATTAACAATAATTGGACATAAGTATATGAAATTAATTGGCAAATTCGGAGTCGTGTGTGTGTGTGGGGGGGGGGGGGGGGGGGGGGGGGCTTTGTTATCTCACAGAGCTCACCTGAAAGGTTTAGTCAAAGAGTGGCTGGAGAGGAATTAAAGTGGCTGTTTTGGTGGGAATCTAAAGTATAAGTGTGAGTACTAATGTGAAATTAACTGAAATAACCAGCGGATCAATGTCTGCAAGTAAATTAAGGAGGTGTAAATAGCACTTCTTAGCTGGTGACGCTAAATAGACTGTGTGGTGTGTGTCGTCCTGTAAATCGATTAATGCCATGTAGAATTAATTTATTTTTAATATCAATATGTTTTATTTTCATTGAATCCAGTGTTTAGAGCTTTAATCTTTTGCTAGAATTTGCCTTGACTATCTCCTGTGTTATCACGGAGAGTCTGTTATGCTGTTTATTTCCGTGAAGAGATTGAAAACAGCGTAACAGTCGTAATTTATTTCTTAAATGATAATTTATTAGCAAAGAGCCTCTCAGTAATTGCCAAATCTCCTGCTTGACTTGTCGGTAAAACTGCCTACACCCTGAAAGCGCTGATGAGATGGACAAAAATGCAATTTGGTGGGGTGGGATGTGGGGTTAGCTTTTCTCAGAGATGCGTGCACTATGCTCTCCACGCAATTAATTTCTCATTTGAAGTGTCGGGTGTGTTTTTACTGAGGTGTGTTAGCGAGAGAAAAAATATTTATCTGGTCTCGGTGTTTTGTGAGTGCTTTCCTGTGTGCGTTTTCGAGTGTGCGGCCCCTGTATGATGCTTCTTGTCTGGCGTTTGTGTGTCAACAGCTCTGTGTGTGGCGGGAACTCGAGTGCACGTGTGGCTTGAACTCTGCATGTCTGCGTGTGGATAGGAGGCTGTCTGTGTGCGCGTGTATGTGCTTGCTAGATGGAAGGGGATGTGTGTTTACAGGGTTGCAGAGCAGAGCTAGGTGGCGGCCTGCAGAGACTGTGGGATTGGAAAACGGAGTCTGTCTCTGCTTCCCACTGCTAAGACAGCGGGAGACACAACAACTATCTCCTATCGCTCCCCGCTTCTCCATCTATCTCACTCGCTTACTAGCTCTCTTTCCTGCTCATTCCCTTTTTGTAATTTCATCTTCTTTTTTATAATCTTCCCCTGAAACTCCTCACGTTTGTTCTCCCGATGTCTTCTTACCTTTTTTACCCTTTCTGTCTTCATGGCTTGAATTCATATCTCACCCCGATCCTTTTTGTTAGCTTGTTGTTCTCTGGGCTCCCTCCTTTCACACCACTAACTGCCTTCCTTTCCATGACAAACAAAGTGTGTGTCAAATTGGTTGTAGTGCACTTGATATTGAAATGTAAAAGAGTGGAGCAGAAATTTACAAATGTTGTGAACACCAGTTCAGACTTTATGTGTGAAATTCAATTTAGTGGACAGTGAGCATGAGTTCACTTTCTTTCCAGCCTTCTTTACCATCTTCCTCTTCCCTTTTTTGTGTGTTTTGTGAGAATAATTTCAAACTACAGGGCAGCAACTGGTTTCAATCAAACCACTGATGCTTGCAAATGACTGAATACACAGTTTTTGCTTAATTGTCAAGACCAAATCCACCAACGAACAAATGATTGAACCAGTATTGTTTGTGTATCCGAAACCTGAATGATGATTCCTCTGTTTCAATGAGCTCACATGTCCAAAAACTATTAAAACCACATCAGTGAGCCTCACTGTTGCACTGGGTGACATGTTTCTTCATTATGATAAACAGGAGCACTGTAGTGTGTTTTGGCTCAGTCTCACCGTCTTGCTGCTGTAAATACAACATCACCAAATGTGTATTAATCTGTGGCTGAAAATAATCTCCAGCATCAGCACTACATATCCTGTGCAAGTTCCCTAAAAGCTACATTATCCAGCTGTTTTAGGAAATTACTGAGCCTAATTTAAATTTATAACTCTGATTTCCTTTTAAAGATGTTTGTCTTCACTGAAAGTCAAACAAAGATTGAGCAGGTTTATTAAAAACGACTCCTCGTAGCATTAGAGGAAACATTAGGTTAAAGTCATGTTGAACTAAATCTTTCTAAACTATAATTTCATGTTACTTTTTAAATAAAAGACAAATGTGATAAGGTCTTAAAAATGTCTCTGTGCAAATAAAGCATGCATCAGTGAGCCGAACAGCTCTGCTTCATCACATTTCTCTCTACTCTGTCTTTAGGGTCGTAACCTGATCCCAGCGGCTCCAGGTAATAGCCGCCTGAACTACACAGTGCTGATTGGAGAAACTCCCTGCGTCCTCACACTGTCTGAGAGCCAGCTGCTGTGTGAATGGCCCAACCTCACCGGACAACACAAAGTCACGGTCAGATCACCGCTCCGCGTCCTCTCTGTCTCCATCAGTGATACTGTGACCTTTGTCTCGACTTTCACTTTCCTTAAACGTTGCACTTTTCAGTTTTCTGTCCAGTTTGTCCTGGCACGCGTTGAAGTACTTGCCTGATATTATGGCCTGAAACCTTCATAGCACACTTCTTTCTAGAAATTTCCCCTTTTTTTTGTCTTTCTTACTCCTTATGTTACTTGGTTAGTTTGCACTTTGCAGGATTTATGCACAAGGCAGTTTATAAAAGGACAGAAAATACCAGCTGCTCTACTCGCTATATTCACACTGACCTAGTAATTCATGTTTATGAATATGAAAACATTCTTGCCTGACAATCACACCCCATAATGTCACTCTAACCTTGTCGGTGAGTTATGTGAATAACCCCTCATGTCTTTTCTAAACAATTTCCTCTGACAGATCCTGGATATGCTCCATTGAGCCTGCACACCAAGGCTGCTGTTAAATATGTAACGCTTAATTAACATGTTGATCTTCATTGGCCTCCAACTAGCCTGTTGCTGAAAATAGGACAGTGGAGGTTTAGTCCTGACACAGGTACTAGACCTCTGATATACACTCCCCTCCAAAGGTATTGGAACAGTGACACTATGAGACAATAGATAAACGTTTCAGCTTTTATTTCCAGGTGTTTACATCTGGATCCTAGGTGCTATCATCTGAGTTGTTTATCAGATTCAGTCGTGAACACCTGGAAATTAAAGCTGAAATGTTGACCTTTTGTCTCATATTAATCTCTTGATGTCAAACCCAAATGTTTTCAGTCTACAGAACATATCTTACAACAATAAAGGAACTGGCCTCGCTGTTCCAAAACTTTTGGAGGAGAGTGTAAATATATGGCTGGATGAAAAATGCAAAGAATAGAATATTTTTTGTGTTGCCTGAACGACTGAGCACAATAAGTGTTTGAAATGTCACAACTCGCTGCAAAATCATTCAGTTGTTTACATAATGCACTCGACGTGACCACAGCGAACCTTTAGATATGTCTACAGATGGAGCAAACTGCAGCAAACAAAACACCAGAATACCAACTGTGACTTAGGGCATGTTCGATTAATACCATCCACATCCACGCCACACGAAGCAGCAAAGTTCATTAAAGAAGCAAATAAACCTGCATTACTCTGTATATGCTGCAACTCAGGAAAGTCACCAGTCTTTGATGCTGTGAGTGTATTCACAGCGCTGTCGATGGAGGTTTGTGTTCCACATGAGCGAATCAAACTTAGCTGCTCTTTATGCGCAAACTGATTTATCATTTGATGCTGAATAATTTCTGTCAATTGATTGTCAATTAATAATCTAACTAGAAGTTATTGCTCTTCAGCATAATGCTGTCAAACTAAACACAGTCAGGTGTGCGTTTGCTGGATCTGTGCTACTGTAAGATACTGTTCTCATGTACTCATAACTACTTATGAAGCTAATAATAGGAAACCTGTTCCGACAAGCTCACAACATTTCATTCTAGAAGAAAAACTGAAAGTCAGCAAACAGCTTAATTACATTATGTATGCTGTATGCATGTGCCACATATGGTGGGAGATGAGAGAAGTATGAGTATTAGCTTTTGCTACAGTTTATGTCCATGACAAGGCACTGTCAACAGCGAAGCTCTGTCCTGCAGTTATGCAGAAACATAAAAGGTGGTATTAAGAATAGAATTGTTACTCCAGGATGCCACCGATATGGAGACGCTAAGCTTGTCTCTAAGCTAATCCAAGAGCCTCGTTCACTGTATAAACCTTTCTGATGTGCAAATTTTGTCCAACTCTCAGCAAATCCAAGCTCGAGTTGCATTTTTAAAAGCATTACCATTGACTTACGCTTCATATTTTCTATGTGGAGTGTCCCAAGCCTCAACTGGTTTATTTGCGCCTGCAGGTGGTAAAAAAACAAAAACAGTTGCATTGTGTTCATTTCTAGTGTTCTATACTTTACGTTCCAAAATTACAATACAGCAGAAAACAAAATCAAAAAACGAGCTTAGAAGTGTGACCAGTGGCAACCAGTCAGCTTTACTTGTCCAGAGCGTTGAGCCGTGGACAGACTGCAGAATGAAATCTCTAAATTCACTCTGACTGGAGCAGACTTTGAAAATCACCACAGCTCCTGGAGCATCCGAATTGAAAAAGGTCAAACTTCAGCCAGGTGACGCAGCACTTTGAATATATTTGGATGTTTGTGTGACTGTGCCGCCCATACTTCATCAACTCCCACTCATCTCCAGCCCCTTTTCAGCTTATCACCAGTGTCCTTTCACAGTCATTTCACTAGATCTTTATGACATTTACTCCCTGCTAGCTACAGCCAATATACCTAGAAAGCCACTGACAGTACATCCGTGTAATTCAATATGATAGCTCTCATCAGAACCAGCCAGCTCCAAGGTGGAACTCTCTTGAGGTTTTTTTATTTTTTTATTTTATTTCTTTATTTATTTTTGAACAAAATGTCATGTTGAATACTGGAGCGATGTGATGTGTTGGCGGGGATGGTGGAGTTACTCCTTCGTCTGACAATAGCCAAAGAAAAAATAGAGCTGTCTGTTCCTATCTCTTCTGCCGTGTGTGTATTTGTGTGTTAATACATGCACAGTGTTTGTAGCTTACTTGTCGTGTGTGTGTGAGTGAGTGTACGTATGTGTGTGTTTATGCACGTATCCTTGTCTTTGTGTGTGTTGTGCTGAGCGCTGCAGAGAAGGACACAGCTGTGGCACAATGATATTCCCCATGTAGACTGACCTACATAGAGGGGACCCCAATGGGCGTCCAGACGTACCAGGCTAGCGTGTGTTAGTGTGTGTGTTTGTGTGGGAGTACAGTAAGAAGCATTGTATGTGTACATCAGAGTGTTTTTGTGTGTCCCCTCACATACTCAGCTGTGTGTTGGCAGCTGTCTGCCTCCCTTGAGTTTCGAAGAAACTTGTTTGTTGTTTTGGCCTTCAGCTTTTTAAGTTCCTCCATCAGTCCTTCAGCCTGTCATGAAAGCAAAAATAGACAAATGCCTGGAAAATATGTCACCAACTTAATATCCCTTATATTTTTATACTTGATTCTTCCTTGTGAACTTCCTCCTCAGATCAGATGATTATTAGACAAACTAAACAACCTCTGATAGCGTAGTGACTCAGGTAAACTTTTCTGTGGCGAATAAACCTAAAAGTGAATCAGAGTTCCTACAGACACATATGTGAATTCACATTTAACTGCTCAAACAGGTTTTTCTAATGACAAATGGTGTGAAACCCACTTGTACCACACATTGATTACATATTAAGGATCATTAGAAAAGTCTAGATCATTCTCAGACCTTCAGTATTGACCCCTGAAGGTCACTGCTGGGCGTCGTAACAAGCTTAAATCTCCACTGTTGGCATATTTTCATGTGGCAAGGTTCATTATTATCGGCCTTTGTTGTGCTGTTCTGGTCTCCTGAGAAAAGTATTTAGCTGCTAAATGTTTCATTATGTTTAGCTTGTCCCTGCCTTCGTCCTGATGCTGATTAGTCCTGGACAGGTCGTGTACACTGGTTTATTTGATCTAGCATTTAATGTTTGTGCCGTGTACCAACATCACTGTGAACTTGTCTCATATGTTTATATTTCTGCCATTATCATATGGATTCAGTTTTACACACTGAAATCCAAACTGTGTTTCTGCAGTCTCAAACTATAGTTGGTTACCACATGAATTAATTCAATTCAATCTCCTTTGCAAACTTACTTCTGCAACATGATTATGTCCACGCAGTAATTGACTACTTAATCTTATACAAGCCAGTTTAATTGTCTCCACTATTGCAAATTTAATTTGTAGGTATTGACTACACTGATATTGATCTAACAGCTTCTCTGTTTTATTTTTTTTAATCAGACTTTGGTAATGTTAACGTAGAAGTGCACTTACAAGAACTTCAAAGTGCATAATCACACCTCATTTGAATCGGTTATCAACCCCCCTGGTGGATAGCTTGATTTGATGGATTCTAGTTCTGTGTGTATGTGTTTCTGTGTGTGTGTGTGTGTGTGTGTGTGTGTGTGTGTCTTTTTTCTCAAAGCTTATGTAAATGCAGTTAGTCAGAGAAAAAAGGAAAACATTACATGTGTTTGGTTCTCCATAATTAGCAGGGCTCCTTGGAGAGAGATTTAAATGCTGGTGATTACTTTGTTTGATTACTTATGCTTTGTGTGAATATGTGTGGAAGTGTCTGTGTTGAGCGTTTAAGTGTGTGTGTGTGTGTGTGTGTGTGTGTGTGTGTGTGTTTGTGACGGTGTCGACCTCCATGGGGCGGCTTTAACCTTGTTGACATATGCAGGACAACAGTCACTGTCTGACTTAAATCAGTTTGTTAAAGTTTAGCGAGATACTATAAATGAATTACAGTCTTAAACCCTGATATTGAGTCTAAGTATCTACAGGCAGCAGAGTGTAGGAGAAGTTAACTTGTGAGATCTTCATTATCAAAGCCCTCTGAAGCTGCTCCCCTGAAGGCAAGAATCGAAAACCTTTCCTACAAGCGATGTTCACAGCAGTCAAGGTGATGTAAGCCTCAACAGTATAAGCCTGTCAGAGATCGCCCTGTTTAGTGTGAGTACTGTGCAGATGAAAATTTAATGATCCTTGCGGTAGAAATTGGGTCAACCGACTTCTCTTTCATCAGACCACCAACTTTCAATCTCTTCAGACCACCTCATCTATTTCTAAACCCTCCGCTGCTGGAGAAATGACCGCTGCCTGGTTTTTATGTCTCTCTGGAAATGCCCAGACTGGCTGAAGAAAAGCTCACAGGGGAAAGTAAATAAGTGGCAATTTCCTTTCTTTTAACGACTGTGGTGGAGCTGCCTTTGAGCAACGCACCGAACCTTCAGCTCTGATAACACAGCTGCTCAGCAGCCACAAGTCTGAGAACGCAGCTCTCTGGTGAATAACTGTGTGAATAAAGAGGGGAGCAGCAGATACGTCTGTCCTTTCCTTTGATCGTTAAAATTTTGTTATGTTGATGTGTTTAGATCCGAGCTGGTGGGTTTGAGTACTCCCCCGGAACGCTTCACATCTACTCGGACAGTCTGCTGACGCTTCCTGCCATCATCGGCATCGGAGGGGGTGGCGGCCTGCTTTTATTGGTCATAATCGCTGTGCTGATAGCCTATAAGCGGAAGTCAAGGGATGCTGACCGTACCCTTAAACGTCTTCAGCTCCAGATGGACAACCTGGAGTCCAGAGTGGCCCTGGAGTGTAAAGAAGGTAGGTGATGAAAACTGTGTTTGTGTGAGTGTGTTACAAAGGTACGTTTTGTAATAATAATAATAATAATAATAATAATAATAATAATAATAATAATAATAATAATAATAATAATAATAATAATAAATACTTTATTGATCCCCTTGGGGAAATTTCTGTATATACTGTATGTGCAAGCAGTCTTCGCTTGTTGGAATGAAGTTGAGACCATGAGGTGATGAGTCAGACAAGATACAGCGTGTTAATTAACAAGACTTTGAGGAAGTTCATAATAAATGGCAGCATGGTGGTGTAGTAATAGCAGTTATCTCATAGCAAAAAGGTCATGGATTTGAACCTGCTGCACCGCTGCAGCCTTTTTATGTAGCAGGCTCATGTCTGTGTGGTTTCCTCTGGGTGCTCTGGTTTCCATCCACACAGCAAAGACATTCAGGTTAGGATAATTGGTGACTGTAAATTGTCCATAGCCATCAATGGTGAATTGTTGTCTGTCTCCATGTGTCAGTCCTGTGATTGACTGGTGACTTGTTCAGGGTCTACCCTGCCTCTCAGCCAATGTCAGCTGGGATTGGCTCCAGCCCTCAAGGATAAGCCGTATAGCTAATGGATGGATGACTAGATCTCAAATAACTCAGATAACCCTTTCACCTAAATAAACTATATATCAGTCCTCAACTTAATATATTACACAAATCATACACTTAAACTGTGGTGGCTGCAGGTCAGGAGGTAGAGTGCTAACTGCTAACTGCAGGGACAGTGGTTCAACCCTCAGCTTCTCCTGTGTACATGTCGTCATTGGGCAAGGGACCAAACCCCAAGTTGTTCCTGGTGTTTGTAGCGCAATTGTAAGTCACTTTGGAAAAGAGCATCTACCATATGACTAAATGTAAATGTAAGCTGCAGACAGATAATAAGAAACGCCATAATTGCTGCCATCAGTGCTCATGACAGTATATTTGCAGGGTTTGTTTACAGCAGTAAATGCATCAGGTGATTCATGGCAAATAAACTGTTCTATTTATGAAAATACAGGGCTGGTATAAAATGATTCATAACAGGGACTCACAGCCAGTTTAGTTATAATACCTTCATCACAGGACGATGCTCGCACGTGTTTTTATTTACAGATATGAAAAAACAACACACTGATGCGTGACAGAGTGGAATAAAAAAACATTACACAGTCTCTGACTAAGATGTTGTCACACCACAAGCTTCCAGAACGTCTTCACTGCTGCCTTACATAGGTTTTCTAAGTGGGATTGGAGTCCCACTGGAGGGATAGATGCCATTCTTCCACTGTTCCTCGCGTGGTGTTTTGACGACAGTGGTGCAGAGAGCTGTCTAACATGCCAGGCATCTGTCCATGTTGTGTTGTGATGTGTTCACCTCTCAGTGAAAGCAGCACAACAGCAAAAGAGTGGCAGGAAAACACAGAGAGGGCACACAAAGTGTTCATGTGTACATGGTGCAAGGCGGGGTGAGGGGGTGCTTATATGAGGCTGGACTTTTAGTAGCAGTGTATGTGACTGATGTAAGGACAGCCCAGGTGTTTACTCTTGATATAATGACACAGGCACACACAGCCAAGCTACAAGGTTATAATATGATTACACCGCTGTCTTGACACAGTGTCACAGCTCTATCAGCCGCCAGGGATCAGCTGTCAAACAAAACCTGCAACAGCTTTTCATTTAAAGTGCTACACTTTCAAAGAGATGAGAGCATGTTTCCTGACTGAGGTGACATTTTCAAAAATGTATTCTCACCTTGTTGTAGTTTAAGATGTGATTTGTGTTTTTCAAAGAGTGCAACTAGAAAAAGTCCTGCCCTTTTCGCAATGAGAAGCCAGACAGTGTTTGAGTCGATACAAATAAAAGGACTTAGTTTCCTGCGAAGTGAAGCATGGCCGTATCCCCACCCCCAAAAGTACCCCGCCTCTCCTGCTGCACTCCCAGCTGGCCTATAGAAACAAGATGAGTGTGTGTGGGTGGAGGAGCAGATGAAGTGGGCGGCCCGCTGTGTGTGTGACAGCAAAGGAGGTGTGTGTGTGTGTGTGTGTGTGTGTGTGTGTGTGTGAGGTTGGCTTCGGTCTAAGAGTCTTTAGGGAGAAGCGACAGGGGACGTTTGGTTCAGTCATCCATGAGAGGCAGACATCACACTGTACACTATGATCCAAACTAGCATATTAGCAGTCACGGATAATTAGTTACACATTACAAAAGACAACTGCTGACTGGCAAATGTCACCTTTTAGTTCAGTGCTAATGTTTTGGAGACGCCACGTGACCCTACTGACGCAAATCTAAATGCAAATGCTTTTAAACATATTCATGGGTAAGGTAAATGATTTTTCCAGGAAGGACCTACTGGACACAGTGTTAACTGACTCAGAATCTGGAATCTTTACCACCAGCTATTGATAATTTTGCTTTGTGCTCTTTACATTCAATCTGAACTCCCATGATGCTCCTGGCCTTAGTGAGAGCGAGTTACACAGTACAGTGCATCAGCAGTTTCCTTCCGTGTTTGCACTATCTCCGTCCTACTTGTGGCTTTGCTCCTCTTAAGCATAACCATTTACCATTTGAGTAATAAATAAGAGATTGATTAATCGATAGGAGCTGAGACAGAAGAAGTGGAGTAGATAATGGACCGGAGAAAATGAAAGTACGTCTCCTTCACTATGCAGCCCGTTCTCTTTTCTACAATATCCTTTTCCGTTTTGCTCCTTCTCCTTTTTTTTTACTTTTGTCTTTGCATTTACTTCCTGTCCTGTTTGCCTCTTGTCTTATCTCCACTCTTCCTTCCACTTCTTCTCAGGTCTGACCGTTACCTCCTCTTCTTTCTACCATCCACACTTCGTTGTCTGATGATCCTACTCTCTTCTTCCTTCTCCTTTTCTTCAATCGTTCCTTTATCTCCTTTGCTTCCTTCCCTCTCCATCTCTCTTGTGGACCAAACAGTCCAATAACAGCTGGGGGAAATTATGCATGAAAAGTCATCCGTTGCTCTCTTAATAATTATCCACTCATGCAATTAATTGACTTTCCTTTCCAGGAACTTTGTTTTCTGTCTCCTGGTTCTGCTTTTCTCTCCCTAAGCTAGTTTTCCCCTTTTATTCCACTGTGTTTGGCTCTTTTTTGGAAAAGCAAAGATAAAATTGGTCAGGGCTCACCAAGGGAGAAAATCAGTCACTTACATTTTTAATCCCTGGCTTTGAATGAAATGTGGCTTTTTTTAATCTATTAATTGACGTGTAGCTGAACGCTTCAACATCAAGCACAGAATATGCATTACTACGTCAGCTACACTTAGCATGTCCTCTTCTGAAAGGACCCAAACAGCTGAATCTTGAACTTACTGTGCTTTAATGGCCGTCTATCCTTGCATTCCCTCCTGCTCCTGTCTGCCTGGGTTTCCACTCTGATTTCCTTTCACTTCTTGCTTCTTTTCTTGCCTTTGTGGGCCTCCTTCCTCATCATAGCTGACCGTTATTTGTCTGCCTCACTGCATGACAGCGAGCCAACTCTAAACAGGATATAGGTCCCTTTTTTTTTTTTATAAGATCCACATACTGTACCTGAAATTATGCATTGTTTGTGCCACCTGTCATCATTGCCTTCTCTTCTTTGTTTCTTTGTGCCTGACAGGTTCCTCCTTGTTTACAGTGCAGTTGCTCACTGCCATAGACTTACAGCATAATGCTGTGTTACGTTTCTTATATCAGCTGTCCATCTTCATGATCATTGTCACTGATTTAGCATAATGTGGGGGCATCATATAATTATGGAATTACTCTCCACCCTCTGCGTTTTATAGCATAATGAAATTGAGGTCACTGGTGTTACAGATATGATCAAGCTGGTAATTCAACCATGCATAATAAAAACAACCAGCCATTCAACCACAAAAACAGGTGGACCACATACGCAATCATCCTACCTACCCACCTATATTATTTCTAGAAATAATATTTCCTCTCTTCTTGTCATAAGTGCACCGTGATGGACCTATCGTTTGCCTTTGTGCATAGTGTACATTAAAAAAGAAGCACCACATTGCTATTATTGATATTGGTTATAGACAGTAAGGTTCTGCACATCTTCACAAAACAGACATAGTCATGAAGCAACAATTATGCTTTCAGGTCTATGTGGTGAATAAGTAGCTGGAGAGCAAACAACATACCAAGCTGGGATCACTGTCTTTACTTCATTCAAAGTAGATCTCTGAGGTTTAGATTTATTTCATTGTCACTTAATAAACATTTATTGGAGAGGAAGAAAGGCACTTCACGCTAGCTGATCTGCTAATTGTCAGTTAATTGGCATCAGTTAGCAAGCTTATATAACTTCACACAGTTTATTAAAAGAAACAAGGATGATATTGACAGGTTATTTCATAAAAATCTGCAAATTCGGCCTGTTCTGTGAAGCAGTTTAAGCTCAGACAGACGATGAGGATCCTGTTCTCTGGGGCTTAGTTAGGAAGTTACTCTCAAGCTCACTTCTCAAGTTCTGACTTATCGATTGGTCAGAAACAATATGTCTAAATTCACCACAGTTGAACTTGTTGTTGTGTTGATGTGAAGCCTTTAGAAGAAGAAAAATGATCGGTTCAGCAGGGCCTGCTAAGCCAGTTGTTTACCAGCTTTCATACTCACGTCTCTGTCTCCCCATCTCCCTCCTTATTTGTAGCGTTCGCCGAGCTTCAGACAGACATCCACGAGCTGACCCAGGAGCTGGACGGAGCTGGGATTCCATTCCTGGACTATCGGACCTACGCAATGAGGGTCCTGTTCCCTGGGATTGAGGACCACCCTGTGCTCAAGGAGATGGAGGTACGGGTCAGTACACCACCAACCGAGCTTGAAACTGAAGCAAACTAACCATAAATAATCAGCTGCAATAGAGCCAGCTAGGATGCTGCACTAACAAAACATACACAGCTAAAAACTAGTAGTTCACCTTATCTATTTATCTAATTTGATATATGCTTGATGTATAGAAATGTCCTTCTGGAATTTTTCTGCTTAATACCTTTGTGGACATTATTCACAAAGGTTTCGTCAAAGACAGAGACGAACCCCAGACATACTGTAGGTCACCTTTAAGCAATCACGGGAATCTTAATGTATTCAGCCTGTCTCAGTGAACGTGAATGACTTTTCAAGAGCCTTCGTATCATCATTACTCTGATCTCATGGGACAAACGCTCACCATATTCTCATGATACGGGAAGTCGAGTTTTAAAGTGATGATTGGTTGAAACGGACTGAAAGGAAATGTCATGCCGGAGATGGAAGATAAAGAGGTGTTAAAAGGAGAGTGTATTGCAAAGATGGAGCAAAAGGTGAAGGGAAAGGTAGCAAGATTAGAGCAGCATGGCAGAAACGAGATTCAGGGGTACTGGGATTGTTAGCTGCATTATACATCGCTGCTAATTTATTAATTGAGACCTGACATGGAACTACCTTGCAGCACAGCTGAAGATACTAGGCTATATTTATAAAGACATTTTACAGCTGAGACCAAGGGAGGTGGAATTAATAGTATGTCAACAAACTACTCTCCTTCATCACTAGAAACCAGAGAGTGGAGTTTGTAATCAGCACTATCATTAAGATGTAGAACCTGGTGCTGCTCCATTGACTTTGATTGGAGCGCTGACTTTTTGAAGTCAAGGAATAATTTGTTTGACCTTTTACAGCTTCATTTACTTGTTCTAATCCAGAAAAGGAATTTATATTCCTAGAAAAAAAAGTCCTTTGGGTTTCCTTAAGTGCCGTTTATGTCTTTTTTGAGTCATCTTTGGTGATTTGTTCCCTCTTATTTTTAATGAAAGGAGGAGTAGCGATCACTCAAAGACAATAGAATTATCATTGGATATGAAAAGCTATACTTTAAAACTACTGATTAGAGAAAATGTAAGAGAAGTGTTAAATCCAAATCTTATCAGATCACCTATTAGATTTAATTACCGTAGGTTCTGCTTTCCAACATTTATAAATAACTAAAAGTCAAACATTTTATTAAGTTCTGCAAACACCTTTTATTATTGGAGACACCAGAAACACTACAGTTTTAGCTAGTTAGTCTAATTAATGTTCATAACCTGTAGCAAGAGCCTGAAAATGAGATGAGGACTATTAAACAGGAATACGTGTATTAAAATAATCATATGAGCAACTTGTACCAAATACTCAAGGTTCCTATTCCTATTAAGCTTAAAGCACTGACTTTATATTTATTAAAGTTTAATTAGGGTACTTCTGTACCTGACCTAACATGATCTGGTGGAGAATAGATATACAGTATGATCATCACTCCTTTGGGCGTTTGAACTACAGGACAGTCAACACACTGTTGGAGAATGGTGTGCAGAGTGATGCATCTCAAATTTTCAGTCTTTGGCCTGAAATTTTATACATTTTTTAAAGACATTGAAAAGTCAGCATCATATTTGCTCACTTTTTTGACATAGCAAGCCACACAGAGTGTCTTGAATATCCCGCTGGATTGATAATGTCTTCATCATTCAGTTTGTATGTGATTGCAGTCAGGATGTGCAGTGTTGTGCAAATTAAAGTTTAACTTTTGAACAAAGTTCACTGTCTCAAAAAATTAACTTGTCCACGTTCAAATCTCAGACGTCTCAACGAGGGAAACCTAATTTACATGAAGTACCTGGTTCATGCCGTCCCAAAATGCTGTCCCAATGTATTTTGGGACGTGTATTGTGTATTGCAGTACTGCTGTTTGGTCACTACGCCACCATTGGTTCACGACACAGCACTGATCCTGGAGCTTTGACGTTCATCAACTATGCCAACTATAAATATACTGTAAATATGTTTAAGCTTTTCTAGATACATGACACTTTAATAAAGATCTGATCTAATGTGAGTTAATACACCTTTAACTTGAGGCATCAGGATGTAAAAGGATCTTGCTTATTTTTTCGTTATGTCTAGATTTTCTTCCTCCTCCCTCTGTATTTCTGATGGCCTGTGTAAACCAACACTCCTAGCTTTATTGCTCTGCGTGACTGCTCTCTCCCTTAAGCTACACAGCCAGACATTGCCTGTATAGTATGTACATGCATCTCCATCTGTCACTCTTTCTCATCCTCTCTTGCTCTCACTCTCTCTTATCAAACACACACACGCATTATGCTCAGCATCCACCCTGGAGGCCCGAGAATCTCATTTAGCACTTTAGAGAGAGGCCCAGACACTTTATTATGGCACATCGGAGGAGAGAAAGAATAGATGTTACAGTGGTACAAAAGGATGACAATAGAAAGCGAGAGAGGGAGGGAGGTGGAAATGATGTGTGTGTGTGTGTGTGTGTGTGTGATAGAGAGAGAGCAGCACACAATGACAAAGAGAAGAAACATTAAAATGGAAGAAAAACCAGTGATGTGAAACAGTCAACGATAAGTGCCAGAGAGAGAATTAGAGCTGTGAGGACGGCAGAGCGAGTGAGCGACAGAGACGTCTTCAGGGGGTTTAGTGTGTTGTTGATGAGTAGTGACAGGTGCCAGCCACTGGAACAAGCAGGGTGCACCTCTGTCACCAACCCTCCTTACACACACACACACACACACACAATCCTGCAATGCGCTGATGCTTCTTGCCTCCTTTCCCTGCTCCCTGTCTCTGTCCTTTGCCGTTTGCCTCGTCTGGTTCAGGCCAGTCAGATTAGACGTTGGACATTTTTAGCTCATTTTTCCTGCTGACAGCATACGAGATTCAACACTCTGATTCAAGAAAGTGGCACAGTAAATATGACTGGAAAAGTCAGAAGACCTGAGCAATCAACATAGGACATTTACATACATTTAAAACATCACAAAACTCCTGATAACAAACAGGAATAACGGTTAAAACCCAGCAACATGAAGAGCCCAGTCTGCTAAAGTGCATGTGCAACTTGCTCAGGACTGATTATTAAAATTCTCAGCTTATCGATAGTAAACTAGAGGATGCTTTCCGCCATCTACCCCCTGATGCCAAGAAGACAATTATGTCAAATTGTCTGCTAACATGATTTGGAAAGCAACAACTGATAAACACTTGCATTGGGAGAGTGAGAGAGAGAGTAGTCAATCAGGCTTAGCTCTCTGTTTACAAGCCAATCTCTCATGCAGATAGATAGGTAGATAGGTAGATGGATAGATGGATAGATGGATAGATGGATAGATGGATGTGTTACGTGTCTGTCTCTGTCTTTCTTCAGGTGCAGGCTAATGTTGAGAAGGCGCTGACGCTGTTCGGGCAACTGCTGACAAAGAAACACTTCCTGTTGACGTTCATACGAACCCTGGAGGCACAGAGGTGTCTGTCTTTGTTTATTTATCGTTTTGATATGTTTTTGTTACTAGGAAAGGAAATTTCTACAGTTTGAATGATCAAAGTCTGTGATTTCTAAATAAATATCAACTTTAAACACAAGTAAAATGACAACATGCAATATCAATCAAGAGCTTTGAATATTTCTAGTTCTGGGAATAGGATGGTGTAAACGCAGGATGCAGCTGTTGTAGTATCCAGTTAACAAGTTTCAATAAGGTGTTTGCTTTTTGAAAAGTGGGCTTTTATCACCTGTTTCGTTTTACAAAAATCACATGAAAGCCGTGCTCAGGCTTTGATTACAACAAAAAAATCGAATTCATGAAAAGAATAAAAATATTTTTTGCAGCTCCATAATGATCACAGAGCACTTAACCAAATGATTCAGGTCAGAGTAAAGTTATACCACCATTTAATTAATAGTTGAGTTAACTTCATAGTGCACATTTTGAAGATCAGCTTTAAATGTGACTCAACAAAAGCTGAGATTGGCTATTGTGACCATTTAAAATTACATTTCATTAAAGAGTTTCAATGTATTTTCAGGTCATTTTCAATGCGGGACCGAGGCAATGTGGCATCTCTGATTATGACGGCTCTGCAGGGGGAGATGGAGTACGCCACCGGAGTCCTGAAGCAGCTGCTGTCTGACCTGATAGACAGAAACCTGGAGAGTAAAAACCATCCCAAACTGCTGCTCAGGAGGTGAGGAAGATATGGAGACTACAAAGTAAAACTAACAAAGGAACTTAGAAGGTTTAATAAAGCCAAGCTGAGTTTAAAATCACATGTGTAGTTTGATATTCAGATATTTTTAGAATTTAGTGCTTAATTAAAGCACATTAACAGCAGTCTTAACTCGTCAGCTTAAGCTTCCAAGGAGAAAAGATTTCTGCATCAGAAGATTTTTGTTCTGTAACAATTTAGTCCGTGTTAGCCAGTCGAGGACATTACACCTCTTTGGTTGCTTCGACTGCACATTTAGTATCATCGTCCTGCTGATTGATGAAATGTCGTCCAATGAGTTTTGATGGATTTGGCTGAATGTGAGCACACAGAACGCTGTTTACCTCTGCATTCATCCTTTTGCTTCCATCAGCAGTGAAATCATCAATAAGTGCCAGTGGTGCCAGTTGCACTGGAGGGCATACATGCCCAAACCATAACAGCACATGCTTGACAGATGAGGTGGCATGCTTTGGGTCATGAGTTGTTCCTTTCCTTTTTTCTTCAAACCTTTGTCTTTCCATCATTCTGATGGAGGTTGATTTTTCATTTCATCCATCCGTGTAGTTTTGTTCCACAGCTCCAGTGGTTTCTGTTCTATGTCTTTGACACTTACAACCTGGTTTTTGTGTTTGTTTTTCGATGTGTTTGCATCATGTGGTGAATCTCTCTCAGAATAGGCTCACAAACGCTTCTCCTGATTGTTCACAAGAAAACATGTATGCTCCGTCCTCGGTGATTTGACCCTGACTTGCTGTGGAGTCATGCAGGGTTTTCTCCTTCAACCATACAAATGGTTTTCTGCTCATCGGCAGGTCTTGTCTTCAGGCTACAGTAGCTGCATGCTGCATGTTTCCTGTCTCTCTCACTAACACTGTTGCACTGTTTAGACAAAATGTCCACAGAAATTTAAAAAAATGTATGTGATGAATCAGAGAGTTTGGAGAAACTGTCCCAAAACCCTAAATCTGGGTAAAGTTGTGTTAAGAACGAGGTCCACTCCAAGCTGCCCTTCCAAGTAGTTCTCTAGAATATTTAAAGAAAACTTTAGCACCCGAAAGGGTCCTGAAATGTGAATTAATTCAAATTCATTTCACCCAGAGCCTTTTGGTCAGAGCACAGCAGATCTGGTAAAAAATGCATGTAAAATATGTCCACAGGCAAGAATACAATTCAGCTGTTTCTCAACACAACTCACTGAACTTCTCCCCGACTGCCTTGTAATTACTACCAAATTATGTACTAGACCCAAAAAAGAAACTTTCCAGGAATTTAGAGTTAAAAACTCTGTTTTCATTATCATCTTACGCAGTGATTTGTTGCTTTTCTTCTAATCTTTCCCTCTTTTCACTTTCCAGAACTGAGTCTGTCGCTGAGAAGATGCTGACCAACTGGTTTACATTCCTCCTGTATAAGTTTCTCAAGGTAAGACCGATAACAAGGCTTGATCCAGTAATAAGTTTATTTAATCAGTTTCTTGTATCTATGAAATGGTCAAAAAGATTCATCTTCTAATGTGGCTTTATGTTGTACAAGGCTTTTAATGCATGTACACTGTGAGGTTTATGAACTACCACAGGCTTATATTATTTCTCCACTGCATTTATCTCACTGTCATTATTAAAAGAGTTTTCCTGTTCCACCACATATTTTCTTGCCTTAGCAGTGCAGTACAAATACAGCAGGTCATCCAAACCCCTCCTGCAGCATCCGTTTCATCTCCTTTAGTCTTCTTTGTTTAGTCTGTACATGCTCTCCACTCCATAATTTCACTCTTGTGGCTGATATGTCCTCTTCACTGATCTCGGTGTCATTCTTTTAGCTCACATCTTCTCTTCCTCTGATCTCTCTTTCATCTGTGTCGTTTCTGTCGTCATTATTCTGCTGTCAGTCTCCTCTCTGGCTTAAGGTCATTTGCTTCACCGGGGGGGTGCAGTGTCACTTGTGCTGTCCTCACATGCCCTCTCCTCCCACTCATCCTCACCATCCTGTGTTCCCACTTCCTGTTTCTTTAGTTTCTTTAGTTATTCTCATCTACACATGTATAATGTGCTTACAATGTGTCAACACTTTCATATTCACAGCATGTGCACCCAGACAGTTATAAATCCACAACATCTCATACTTGTGTGTTGCGGATATGTTGTTTCCACGGACTGTTAGCAAAGTAGGAATCTGAACCCATTCTTATCTCTGTGCAGCAAGAACCATCATTATATCCTTTAAACGTAAATGTCAGCATACAATTAGGGAACCCTAATGAAGCCAGTATGTGGAGTAAAGGCAGTAAAGGGAGTTTCACCGAGCTTCCAAAGGCGGAGAGCCGAAGTGAAAGCCTAACAGTGTGATGTATGCTCGCACTGGCTCGTTAGCAGCTGCCCACATAATTGGTCCAGATGCTAACAAGGTTCATAAAGCATACAGTGGTGGGATGAAGAAGGGAAGATACGGTAGGAGAGGAAGGAGTAAGAGGTGGGTGTCTGAAGAAGGGAGAGCGAGGAGGAATAGAGGTTAACATGACAGTTAAGAGTGAAGAAGAGGAGAGGGAATGTGGAGAAGAGGCAGGGAGGAGGTAGAAGCTAAACAGGAAAAGGTTGTGTAGAGTAAGGGATGGAGAAGAGTAACAGGGAAGAATATTCAACTAACAAGAGACGAAGAGTGAAATTGAAGCTGACTCTAAAGCAGATTGTTAGCAGGAAGGATTTGTGTTAAACATGGTCACAGAAAGGACTGAAGTTGGACCAGTGAAAAAGAAAGACAGAAAAAATGTACAGAAAATTTAAATTACATGGGGAATATCTGGTCTTGTTAATGACCTAATCATCCAATCAGCATTTCCCTCCTGCTCATATTTTCATTTTAACAGTTTTAGCAGCTTTAAGATGTAAAAAAAGAAAAGTTTCATCAATTCTCAGCCTCCTAGATGATGGTAGCGAGGTCAACCAAAGAGAATTCAACAGCTTTAATGTAATACGATTTATTTAAACATCCAGCAGAAACAGTATTGTACCAGTCAGTCATTAGTTGGTCTACTTTAAGCTTTGTTTTGGTCTCAACCAGTCCCAGGCGGGAATATTTGGCTCTTAGTTACCAAAGGCTTCACTAAACAGCAGCTACAATTTCTACACAATGAAATAAAACCCAATGAAAAACATCAGTAGGCGAGCAAGTTTGTTCATCACTAGTTTCATATAGCAGTAGTAATGTGGTTTTCAGTAGTCTAGATTCCCAGATTGAAGGATTTAGGCAAAATTTCTAAGTTCAAATGTCGAATCGAAGTTCATACACAGTAGCTACAGGTCGAAAACACTGCATGTATGAGTGTAAGAGAAGAGTAAAGAATATGAAATAAAAGTAAGAGGCTGACGATTGGTTTTACAAAGAGACAGAGAGAAGAAGAGCAGAAAAAGACCCAATGTGTGTGTATTGGAAGGAAGAAGTGAGCTGTTGAATGTGCTCGAAGGTGAGACAGATAGATTAGTACTTTCCCCAGTTCTCTTCTGGACCTAATGCATCACCCAACACACACACACACACACACACACAAACACACAGTCTGAAGTATCTCCCTGAGCACTGCACGGTCGATCATTAAACTCTCGTCAGGATGAGTATTGGCCGTGATGTGTCCTTTCTCTCCCCTCTAAACTGCCACCACTTCAGTCGGATGTGTTTTCCTTGGGCCCAAGTGATGACTAATGACACTATTGATTGGCAAGTGTCTTTGATGGAGGGGGGGTGGGGGGGCTGGGAGGCATATTTATAACATCTGTGCATCGTCATATGAGCTTGCAGATACAAACAATGGGAGACGGCTGAAAAGATTTATATAACACTGCTTTCAGTGTTTCAGTTTCCCAGACTGAAAGAGGAGGAACGAAAAGAAGGAAGTAAGAAAGAGAAAGATGTTTACACCGCTCTACATTGCCTGTCACACATTGACACATCATTTCAAGGGGATTTCTAAAATTACATGTCTGTATGGTACATGTAAGGTGTTAATTGGCCCAGTTCCGTATCTGGTATAAACCAGCCCTGATCAATATTGGATGTAATTTTGCTCTGTGATTGTTTGATTATGAAGAAAAAACACAGAATTTTGTTTCTCTAAACGGATATAGAGAGAAGCCAGAACTGGTTTCTCTCATTAGTCTCCTTTTACAGGTGGTATGGTGTTTGATTTGAATAAAAACCTGTTTGCCTTTTGATCTAGAATCAGCATTACAGAGTCCTACCTCTGTGGGCTGTTTGTTTTTCAGGATTTTGTCCTATCTCTGTTTTTTGTTTTTGTTGTGAAGCGCTGGGCAGTTTTCTATCTTCATACCTAACAATACCTAACAATTATTCAAATGAAAGAATCTGAGAAAGGAAAATCACTGTTTGGTTGAACTGCTGGCAACTCGTCTCCTTCTGTCTTCTCCCTCACTAGGAGTGTGCAGGGGAGCCTCTTTTCATGCTTTACTGTGCCATCAAGCAGCAGATGGAGAAGGGACCCATAGACGCCATCACAGGAGAAGCCCGCTACTCCCTCAGTGAAGACAAGCTCATCAGGCAACAGATTGACTACAAAACGCTGGTCAGTAAACTCATTGTGTCTTGAGGCTCGTGGCTGTTTGCTTTAGAGTGAATCACTGCATGAGCTGTTAAGCTCTAGTCACATTTGACAGTGATGAACATTTTAAAAGCAAACTGTAAGCAATCAGCAATAGTAATTTGGGAGCCTCCTTTTCCCAAAATGATCTGCTGTGGGTTGTGTTTGGAGTGAGAATGTGATCTGGCCGTGAACTGGCCCAACTTCTGCCCAGCGTTAATCACGCTGTCCCTCCAAACAAAGCACTTCAGGTTTGGATTGGAGACAAGCAGGTACTTGTCAGCAGGATCTGCTACATTTGTTTTGGTCTGCACCCAAGTGTGAATTCTGAATTATTATATACCCAAACCATCTGAATTGACTAGGAAAATGTCCAGGTTTTAAAACAACTGCTGCAAACAAACTAGGTGTGAAAGTGCTGTCAAGTACATTCAAATGTACCTAAACAATTCTCCAAACATCTAACTAGTTGGCAGCATTCTTGCAGTGTCCCTGCTTGAGCCTCATTTGTTTTGTCTTTTTCCATTTCCCTTTGTTTCCAACTGTTTTCCTGCCAGACTTTGCACTGTGTAAACCCAGAGAATGACAACGCCCCTGAGGTGACGGTGAAGTGTCTGAACTGCGACACCATCACTCAGGTCAAAGAGAAGTTGCTTGATGCTGTGTACAAGGGCAGCCCCTATTCACAAAGGCCAAAGGCTTCTGATATGGACCTGGGTAAGACATACAGTACTAGGCATGGATGCTTTTTCCAATTGTAGGCACATGTACAATTACTGTTTTTAGTTTTTTACCTTTGCATGGCTAACAAATTCTACAAACAGTATGGAGATTGAGATATATATTGACAATACAGATGCAGCATAACAACTACACTGAAACACTGCAGCGTATTGGACAAACATACACACTTTAATTGTCTTATGTTCTTCTTCTTTCTGAACCTCAAGAATGGCGTCAAGGTCGCATGGCCAGAATCATTCTGCAAGATGAAGATGTCACAACTAAGATTGACAACGACTGGAAAAGACTAAACACTCTTGCTCACTATCAGGTACACATGCACAAAACACACCGATGCACTGACCCGTTATTAAGTCTTAATTTGTTTTAATACAGCGAGCGCTGTCGTGTGTGTTTTTATGCACAGGTAACAGATGGCTCAGTGATCGCCTTGGTGCCAAAGCAGAACTCTGCCTATAACATCTCCAACTCCTCCACCTTCACCAAGAGCCTCAGTAGATACGGTATGGCTCCTATTTTCCTCTTGACTTGATTCTATTTAAATCATTTTGTCAATGATTCCCATTTCTCTAACTGGCTACCTTCCCCCACACCCTCTATCTCTCTTTCATTCACTCTTTGTTTATCGTGGCCATGATTGGGCTCCATTCTTTTTTTCGTTTTCACCTCCCTCTCAGTGAATGGCAATCCTTTTTATCCATTGCTATCAGCCCAGGCCAAGGCTATTCCACGGCTATTTCCAAGCAGTCCGTAAATGACAAGCATTAAAGTAGACACCTCGATTCCCAGCTGGCAGACTGAAAGTGAGCGAAACAAAGAGAGGGAGGATGCCTGGCAGTCAGATAGACAGATAGACGGAGGCCCAGCATCAATATGGTATACTTGACTGGAAAATTAGAGTATTTGGAAGATAAATTACTCTGTAGTGAAAGAAACTGAACCCTTGTATAATACTAAGTAGGTATTAACCGTCTTGTAGTATCAATGCCCCACTGATCTCCCCATTGATTTTCTCCAAAACAATGACAAATGTATAATGTTGGTTATTGGTTATTGCAGTTTCTGTATATTTTCCCAGCAAATATATGTAAAAAATTTGCATGCATTTCTTTTTGCATTTTGGTTTGAGTGTGATCATGAGGGCTTGCGCTTTGATATGTGTTTGTGTGTTTGAACCGAGAAAATGTTGGCCACCATGGGCCATGATGGGTTTGGAATCAAAGCTACTCAGCATCCCGCTGGCAAAAGCAACAATGGCACTAGACACCACCCCACTCAGCCTTCTTCACTTTTCTATTCTGTGCTCTCCCATTACTCTCCATTTCACCTCTCTCACTCTCATGACCTTTTTGTCTTTCTGTCCATTTAGCTTGCCCACACCCTTTTCCTGTCATCACATTCTCCTCTCCTCTACTCTCCAGCTTTTAACTGAGAATAAAGCGACTGCAATATACCGTATATCAGCTTCCCTCTTTTATCTCTCTTCTCTCCATTCCATTCGTCCTTCGTCCCTTCTTCCCTAGGAGCAACAGATAGTTATCTCCCTCTTGTTCACCTCGCCTCCCTGGCTCATTCTCCCCCCTCTATCCTAAATGGAACAGCCATAGATATGTATCTCTTTGCTTCGCTCTAATCAACTCTGACACTCACGCCATGAATAATGAAAGAGACACAGATGATAGAGAAAAAGGGAGAGGGAGAGATATTAAAGAAATACAGTGTTTCGCTCCATTACATTGGGATCTAACAAGGAAATTTGCCTTTTCTGTTTACTGAATTGTAATGTTTCCCAAATAAATCTAATTCTTTCAACCCATTCTGTGTTCTGCTTCCGGACTTAGAGAGTATGCTGCGGACAGCAAGTAGTCCAGACAGCTTGCGATCCCGAACACCCATGATCACCCCTGACCTTGAGAGTGGAACCAAACTGTGGCATCTGGTGAAGAACCATGACCACTCAGATCAGAGGGAGGGCGACAGAGGCAGCAAGATGGTCTCTGAGATCTACCTGACCAGGCTCCTAGCTACAAAGGTAAGACACAGAGGCGTAAACTGCATACCAGTGTTTTAAAAGTGAATTCAGTTTGGGTGGAAAGTCTTCAGCAGTAGAACTTTGAACCACCCGTATTCACTAAAACACACCACTGAAAGTCAGGCTAATGAAGTCTTTATGATAATATCTTAAAGCAGATGGATCCAACACTGATAGTAAAGTACATTCTCTGTAGGTCCTTATGTGTTAGAATGTATTAAATCACATTGTCAAACCTCAATGTATTAAAGACCATAAATCTGGTAAATAGGGATTTAGGTAGAAAGCTACCATGCAAGTCCCCACTCTATAGGCAAGCACTAGTGAGTGGAACAACAGGGGGACAGCAGAGAATAATAAAAAGTGGAATAACACAAGCTGTCTTGTGGCTGGCCGGACGTGCCACCATATTTTGGACTGTGGACAAAGGCTTTACTGTTCAAGCTGGCAGCCCTGCAAAGAAAAGGAGTTGAGCAGTAGATTCACTGAGATAAGTCCTGATGTCTCTAATGTTATATGGTGCAAAGTAGAGTGACAGATGCAACAGTTCGGTGACAGTTGGGCATCACTCAAGATGCTCAGATTTCTTGCAGACTTTGATGGAGATAGCACAGTGGAGCTGAGTTGGATACTAATGTTGTTCTGAACAGAAGGACTGGCTGGAATCACTACGAGTTGAGTCTTAGAGAGACTGAGCTGACAGTGGCGTTCCATCATCCATTGTGATATATCACTGAAACAGGATGAGCTCTGCGAAGGACACGTAGAGTCGGGTATCATCAGCATATCAATGGTAAGAAAAAAAAACGCGTGTGTGGATAATCAGAACAGGCGAGGTGGCGTATATTTAGAAGCGAAGAGGAGACAGAACCAATTACTCCAGTAACCCAGTGGAAGGGATGGTTGGACAGACAGATGGTTGGCTAAGTAATCAGCTAACAGGCCTACTACTTAGATTAAGACTGCTGAACGGGATAAATTGTTGCCATAAGACTGTGTCTGTTCCAGGAGCCTATTTTTATTTGCTGTATTTGGCAATATTTGTGAATAGTCTGTGAAACATGATCGTTTTCAAGTATTTGAAAGTAAAGTACTTAAAGTACTTTTTTGATGGAAAAGGAAATCAAATAAATTATTGCAACAGGGACCATCATTCTGGGCAGGTTCTAATATTTTAATTTATTTTAAAAGTGCTTCATAGTCGCATGCTGGTGAAATGTTGGGAAGCTTAGTTGGACTCTTCTACTTGTCACAGCACTTTGGACAATCACCCTTCCACTAATAGCAGTGGGTTACTTCATGATAGGAAATCTGTGACTTTGCATAAGAAAGGTATTCACTGGACCGGCCCTGTACTTTTCAACTGACACACTTGTATTGAACCTGAAGCCAGTGAAACATTTATCATGTGGTAATAAATGACAGGCATGATAGTGCTCGAGATTCCTTGAAGGCGTATATAACACTGAAGTGCATATTCTTGATTGATGGTGAAGCTTAAACAAATTGGTTACCAAAGTGAGAAAGGACCCACTGTGTGCACACATACACACAGAATCACAGAGCCACAGCCGATACCTCCATCTTGGAAACTTGCTGTATGAGCAAATCTAGCTGTCTTTCCTTCTCTCCTTCAGTTTTTCTCTGCTCATTGTCTTTTTCCTAATTGCACAAGGGGAAGGGAAATATAGAAACGGGCAGCAGTTACAAGCGACCCAGCTTTTCAATTTCCACTGGTAATATGAAAATACAGATTAATAAAAACTGGGCTTTTGGTGCAGAGTGCAAGGAGACAGATACAGGAGGTGTCAGGAGACAGGTAATTTGTTGAAGGACTGAAGATTTTGCCATGCATGATGAAAAAAACTATGAGGCAAATACAATTGAGAAGCCCGTCTTGTCCTTGTGTATCCATGGCTGTCTTTCAGCATCTGTCTCCCCGTACATCTCAACTATGCAGATCTCAGTACTTTTATCTGCGACTGAGACAGAATTCGCCGCTGTTCCATTTCACAATGACTGACTAAATACAATCCCCAAACATTTCCTCAGTAATAGGTTTTGCCAGATGGAGAATTTGTGGAAACAAATGTGTTGTTAGCTACATTTGATGTAATTAGGTTGAAGAACTGACATTGGAAAAAAGCAGCAAATCCAAGAGCCAAGTTTCCTATTTGCGATTCTGCAGAGGTCAGCAGGCAGAAAGAGGCAGTCACAGAGACTGTGATTTCCAGTGAGGCCATTCATACAAAAACATACACACTTTTGACCTATTCAGGTTCTGTGGATACAAGTGGCTGAAAAAAATATTTACAATCTGAACAGTGTTTACTCTAATTCTCTGCCTTCCTGAATATAAAATGTGTAATATACTTCCCCAATGAACAGGTACATATGTTTGATACCTATGTATTATATGTATGACTCCAGGTGGTGTTTTTGTGGGTGTCTGTGAGAGGATCGATCATGAATAGCAGCACAATAAATACTCACACACAAATGACCAAAATCTATAAAAGTAATACAAAACTAACAAAAGAACACTCAAAACAAAGGTCAAAATGTGTTGCTATTATGCTGTATTAAAATGTCAAAAGAAATCAAGAGACAAACTTGTTTGAGACAAAATGTTTGTCAGATGTGAGATCTACACTCATACTTCTCTGAGCTATTAAAACAGCAAAGCCACTTACCACTAACTAATGCACAAACGTGCACATTAAGTGCAGTGTACACAGATAGTTTCATGCCTGAACCTTGTAAACTTGGTTTATTTATCAGCAAAAACTGTGGATATTAAGTTACACTAGCTTAAAACATATGAGATCAATTCAAAACTCTGTTCCACAATGGAGCTAACAAACCACTAAAACATAAACCGTAAACTAAAGTGTAGTTTGAGTCCTCCTTAGAAATTCCTCTCTTTCTGCTGTTTAGGGTACATTGCAGAAGTTTGTCGACGACCTGTTTGAGACCATTTTCAGCACAGCACACAGAGGCAGCGCACTGCCACTGGCCATCAAGTACATGTTCGACTTCCTGGACGAGCAGGCCGACAAACACTCCATCACAGACTACGATGTACGACACACCTGGAAGAGCAACTGGTACGAATTACTCTCCTTTCACCTGTAGATACAGATTCCAGTGAAAATGTCTCATCATAGCTCAACCTGAGTGATTTTATGCACATTTGAATCAAACATTTCCTGATTCAAGCTGCATTGGGACAGTTTGTATTACAACAGTCAACTGAATATTTTGGGGTATTCGGGCAATGATCAATTGAAACGAGCAATTTGATCACTTTTGACTTTTGGAAATTTATAAAACAAATTTCTGCCAAATAAATAATTTAAAGCTATTAGTCAGGAAACTGACAGTCCTAGATTTGACTAATAGGTTATGATTTTTCATAGTATATACATCTGCAAATGTAAATATTGTGAATAATCATTCATACCAAAATCATTAAGTCAATAAATTATTCTTTGAGATGCATAGAAAATGTAAATAGTTGTGCCAGATGCTTGCTCATCATTTACTGGATGTCTTATTAATTATTATTATTCTAATTATCTTCAGACTAGCATTTAATATATGGACACTAAAGTTCTGACAAACTTTAATTTCTACTGCTGTATTATCATCACAGTTTGAGTACAGAACGAGTTAAACCAAGAACTCAGTTAACGCGGTTTCGTACACGATGCATTAAACAAAGTAGTGTAATATGAATAGTAACTAACATTTACACCTGGTTCATTTGAATATATGTGTATTTGAATTCATGTCATATTTATCTGCCCTAGTCTTTATTTCTTATTTTCTTTTGCTTCTTTTTTCAGTCTTCCTCTTCGGTTCTGGGTGAATGTGATCAAAAACCCCCAGTTCGTGTTTGATATCCATAAGAACAGCATTACAGACGCCTGTCTGTCCGTGGTAGCCCAGACCTTCATGGATTCCTGTTCAACATCAGAACACAAACTAGGAAAGGACTCGCCTTCAAATAAGCTTCTGTATGCTAAAGACATCCCCAACTACAAGAACTGGGTGGAGAGGTAAGTTAAAGTTGAACCCAAATGAACTGACATTCAAATCAACTGAACTTGTCTGGAGAACAGCAGTATATCCACAGTTCTATATAGTAAATGAGAGACTTCTTTATGAGCTGCCGGAGGCTGAAAAGGTTGACTAATGCAAACGTGTCCTCAAAGAAAAAAGAGATGGAGTCAAAGTTAATTAGAAAGTTAATTACACTCTTAAAGTGTTAAGTTAAAAACAACTGCAAGATAAAAAAGAACATAACAGGTTGAACTTTATGCGACAGTATCATTTAAAGTATTGTGTTGAAGTCAGAGTACATAGCTGGATTAAATTAGTGTAAAGTAACCTTGTCCTGTAATTACAGAAATGTAGCTGCAGGCTTACAGATGTAGAGTGTAAAAAATACCAGTATTACAAGCGCTGGCTGTGACATTTTCAACGTGACCTTATGAATTCAGGTCCAAGAACCCTACTGTCTTTGATTTTCACATCTACTTCACCTGTAAAGAAGCAGGTGAAAAAAGAAAACACATACACACAGAAAGGACTTGTAGTAAATGTTGGCATAATTTCCTAAATAGACGCCCGCTGAAAAACAACCTCCTCTAGTTCACCTCTGTTTCACCTTCATCTTTTATTCAGGATGTTTAACTAAACTCAAGAGAAGTTATGCACCACTGTCACCCGCCATAGTTGTTGTTTCTGCTTTTTGGGAACAGTCCAATAGTTTCAAAGTAGCTTTTCTAAACAGCCACTTCACAGGCTCTTTGTTTGGCATTGTGCTTTATGGCTTCCTCCACAGCGTGATTTTTCTGGTATCCAGATTGCCAAGATATGTTTACACTGCAGAGCACATCGACTGCAGATTGAAAAATATACATATAAAACAATATGAATGTACTAAAGATGTTAGCTAAAAAACAAATGGCAAAATTAACTTCTTACACTTAGTGCTGCAGCACTCATGTGTCTTAGCAGACAGAGAAAACATATTCTGACACAAGGTCCATATAGGTTGCAGAGAGCATTTCAAAAGTAGTGTGTGATAAGGATTTATATGTCAGGGTTAATTGGGTGCAGTTAAACCTTGTCTGTATTATGCCTGCTAACCTACACTCAACCCCCAGCCTGGCCTTCTGCAGTAAACCTTGTTATAGTTGAGATGTAGAAGGGCTCAGGTACAGCTCAGTATTGGGACATATACTTAATATATTGTATTGTTCTGTATTTTTCATTTTCTGAGCTTTTTGTTCATGTGCTGAAGCTAACAGCACATGACCTCATAATTTGCAGGTTGCTGCACAAACTGAATTAACCACAAGTGCAAGTCAACACGCAGTAAACGTAGGGACAGAATGGAAATGATTAGGTTAGGTAGGGGCCTAAATCCTTCAGTTAATATAAGACCCCTCCCCCTCCCAGGGTTTTTCTTATTCTTGGGGCCTCATGACCAAACAAACCTCTATCAACTGGTTAATTGCAATGTAAATGTTCTTAAATGTTCTTAAATTCCCCCTCGATGTTTAAGCTTTTTTTACCTCATTTCTTTACCCTAGGTCTTTACAACAACCATCCTACAGAGGAAACTAATTTCAGCTAGTTGTATTTGCCATTTCATTATTTTGTCACTACCCAAAGCTCATGACCATAGGTGAGGGTTGACTGGTAAATCGATAGCTTTGCCTTTCGGCTGAGCTCCCTCTTCATCACAATGGTCCGGTGCAAAACCAGCATTACTGCTGATGCCGCAACAATGCGCTTGTCAACCTGAACAAGACCCTGAGGTTTCGCTTGGGTCTTGTTTGATTTCCCAACCCAGAGGGAAACAGTCCACCATTTTCTGGCAGATAACCACAGCCTCAGACTCTCATCCAGGCTGCTTCACATTCATACAAACCGCCCTAGTTCATGCAGTTTGTGACCTGATGAAGCCAACAAAACAATGTTACGTGGAAAAAAGAAGCAATTGGGAGTTTTTTAAAATGGACACTCTCCTCTCCCCCTTGCCAAACCTTGAGATGTTGTCCATGAAAATCACTAATAGGATCTGTGACAAGGGATACCACCATGACACCCGCAAGAAACGTGTTCCTGTTCCTGACAAGAATACAATCACAGGCTTGTTCCAGTTATGTAGGTACCGGGAGGCTCTTTTTCATCTGCAGTTTTAATGATGCAGCTCACTACGGAATAATGTAATAAAATATAAATTAGGAATGATAAAAAATACCCTACGTGTTCTCCCTAAAAAATTCTTCTACCCTCCTTTTTATCATATCTTGCACCTTGATTCTGCTGTATTTTTTTGTACCATCCCTCAGGTTCCCCAGAAAAAGTCAATAATAAGTCTTTTTCTCTCCCACTTCGTAGAGCAGTAATCTTCTACACATTTTTTACTTTCTTTTTACTTCTGTCCTGCCAGTGTCCTTGAGAATGATTCTGAAATATGAACTAAATATTCAGCATTGAAACATGAATGCAGACGAGTCACCAGCTGCCACCATTTTGCAGCTGACTGTACTCAGTAGGTCCAATGTTGCATGGAATAGAAATGATTTGTAAAAATCTGCTCTGCCTCTTTTCTAGGTATTACTCAGACATCTCCCGTATGCCAGCCATCAGTGATCAGGACATGAGTGCCTACCTAGCAGAGCAGTCTCGCCTGCACCTCAGCCAGTTCAACAGCATGTCTGCACTGCACGAGATCTACTCCTACATCATCAAATACAAAGATGAGGTGAGCTCCCACTGGATGTGGAATAAAATCAAACATATTTCAATGTTGTAATTACTTGATAGCAGGGTGCGCTGTATCTTCCCCCCTTTTACTTATCTTGACTAACACCGTGAGGTCATTTTAATTCAATTACACTGATAACCAGTCCACATCCGTACAGGCTGGAAGGTATTATCACCATTAGGATGCACATTAAGGCATGAGCTCAACACATTATGAACCTAATGGAGCTTCATTGAATTTATGTGATTTTTCTTTTTTTTTCCCTGCATGTACTGTATCCCACGGCTGCTGCTGGTTGATTAAAACTCAACATTTTTGGTACAAGCCAAGAGTGTGTATTTCATCTGTTACAGGAACAATACCACTCTCCTCTCTGATGCTAAATATAAAGCTTTTGCAGGGATTAAATACATTAAACAAGCTGGAACATGTTAAATGATTAACTTTAGAGGTGTTAGTGGGTGGTTTTTCTGAACATTTCCCACTTATTTCCAGTCTTTGTGCTAAGCTAAGCTAATGAGTTGCTGGTGTTGGCATCATGCTCTGCTTTCACCAGCTCTCCAATAAGTCATCTCAGACTCTTTCTCAGACCCCCTCATTCCTCCCCTCCGTATCAGCAGTATTACAGTAGTTATGCTGGTTGCAGCTGGCTCCATTCAAGCCAAAAGCTCCCCTTCATTACAGCCTATTATCCAGATGTAGGCGGCTGCACAGTCCCTGTCCCCTCTAACACATGGCCCTGACCTTACACACACACACACACACACACAAAACACAGACATGCATAAATGAACACAGACATCCTAAACACTCTCACATACACATGTTAAATGCACACAACATTAAGAGAAAACAAATGCACACATAAATATAGTCTTTTTGCACATACTGTGCCAGCTCCTCCCACCTCTGTTCCTGCCACAACAACAAGAAACTAACACACACTTCTGCTCATACTCCCAGTGGCCACAAACAAGCCATTATAGACATCCCTCTAGCCTAACTTCCACCCCGCCAACTCTGTCACTATCAGTTTAAAAATGAATCACTAACATGGAAACAGAAATGATCATCACAGGACCCTTTCTACTAAAGATCTAGAGTTTGCTGCATGCTTTGAAAGAATTGATTATTTACGACGTCCATAATATTCCTCCATATCTGTGTACAGATCCTTTCAGCATTACAGAAGGATGAACAGTCGCGCAGGCAGCGGCTACGCGGCAAGCTGGAGCAGGTCATCGACACCATGGCCCTGGCTAGCTGAGGACCCGCCAATCACATGCCTCGCCTAGCGGAGAACTGGCCAACCAACACGCCTTCCCTGACAACCTTTGACGCCCATGACATTTTGACCCTTGACGTTTGAAGTCTGTCGTCATCACTCTCACAAACAACAATCAACAGCAGCGGAAAAAAGGCTGCAAGGACACATGCACCCAGCAGCAGCACACTGGAGAGACAGCAGAGTTTGGAACTAAGGCCCCGTCGGCTTGGTTGGCTTCTTTTTCTTTTTAATTCTGAGCCACCAACCCTGCCATGAACAACCAAATCAACCACACCCTCAGCCTCAGTAGATATGGACCTCAGCTCAGGAGAGCGTCTATTTTCATCAAGTCCTACAGGAGCAGCAGTTGGGTACTTCGGTCACAATCAGGAGCTGAACATGCACAGTGGTGACCAAAACCTCATCTAGCTGATACAGAGCTGAAAAGCTACAGGAAAGAAACAAGCCACCAGCTAGTAGCTTTCCACAGCCAAGGCTACGGTTCAGACTTTGGGCCAGTAACAATCCAGGAAATATCATTGAGATACTTGATCCATTTCTCTTTTCTGTTGCCGTCCTCCACAGGGAGGTCAGAGGTCAGGGACAGCTACAGAGCAGCAGCCATGGAGCTGGTAGGAAATCAGCGTGTTGCTTAAGACTCTTCAGCAGAGCAGCTTGGCGACACATACAGTAGGCTGCTGCCACTGCAGGGCAACCAGGAGGAAGGACTTTGCAGGGAAACTCTTCAGTACTGACTGTCCAACTCAACACGAACTCCACTGTAGTCTACGAAAGGACATTTCTAATTTCACAACTCTGCATTTGATTTGTTACTGCATTTGACTGCATTATTTTCCCCCACTGCCTACTCTCCCCAGTGCTGTGCCACTTGTGTTACTGCTGAATTTGCACAACAAAGCTAAATCAAAAGAGAGAAGAGGATATATGAATATATATAGATATATAAATACAAGCCTTTTGTTTTTAAAATGAAACGAAAAGTTGAAAAAAAATGTTTTTCCATTTTAATGTACAAAAAAATACGTTTGAAAAGATAATTTGATATTTCCAAGATGAAAAATTATGAAAACACAAGGAAAAAGTCGTCCTGTGCCATGTTTTACTTTGAATGTTGTTTAGTGCAAAGAGACTTTTTTTTTTTGTTAGATGAAATGTGCTATTATGAAAATGTTGTCATGCTTAGTGACTGAAAGTGAGAGTTTAAAAATAGGTAAATGGCAAATATATATATATAACAAACACTTATTGCCTAAGGTCTTGGGGCCATTGTTTGCAATGTCTCTGGCTCTACAGGTCGGCCACGAGCTTATGGACCTACAGTGCTTTTGTGTTTGTTTTGGGGAAACCAAATACATTAAGGCCCAGTCAGCTAATTTAGATGAGACAAAAAAAGGTATTTTCTGTGAAGATCGGTCACGATGCTTTGATAGCAGACGACTATGAAGGCATCGGGCAGTTGTTTCAATTAAACCCTGGCACACTGTGCTCTACAATTTCTTGATATTGTTTTCTAGACTCCCCCTCTTGTCTGAAACATTTTATAAAGCGTGTCCTCCAAGGCTAGTTTAGGTGTGCATAGATGAAGGTGAAGCAGTGTTGTCTAATTAGCTTTTGGCTTGTTTTCTCTTCAGTAGAAGACAGAAGCTGAAGGTTCCACTTTTGAAATGTGAATGTGGTTTACAAAAAGATGATGAAATGTAGCTTGTGAGTGTTTTGTACCAGTCGAAGGCCTTTTTCAATCTCTTGTTTCTTTGCTTCCGTTCTGTGGTTTTTATTGGAGTTACAAAGGTTTGTGTTTCTGTTCCAGTATGTGCTGCTCTACATTGTAGTGCTTCAAAAACACGCGTTCGTAAACAAGACGTTCCTTTCTCCGGTGAGTGGGAAAGGGTTACGAGACTAATAGAAGACTAGAAGATAAAGAAAGCAGATTGAAAGATGTTAAACAAACCAGGTTTATATACAGTAAATTGTATGGTGTCCTCCATTGCGTAAGAACTTGTAAATGTAGAGAAGCAAACTAGAGACATCGACTACATTAGCTAAATGTGCTAAAAAAAAAAAAAAAAAAACTAAAGTCCTCTACTTAGGAAAAGGGGTGATGGAAAGAAATATGTTAAACATCATCAAATGCATTTTACAGTGGTACAACAGTAACCAATGCCTCAAATCCATTGTGTCTTTCTTCCTCTTCAGTAGTGCTTCCTTCCGATAGGCCTCACTAACACTGGAAGTTACTATAACTCTGTATGTTTTCAGTTATCCAACACTACACTACAGGACTTAGAAGAAACTGGTTCAAGTTCTTTCTAATGTATAATCCTGCATCCTTTTTCAGATGTGGTAATGGGCGCTGCTCCTCAGTAAAATCCAGCAGAGCAAAATACTCCAAGTATAGTTTTTGACACAGTGAGACCGGCGTCACACTCTGTGTTTTCATTTACAAAGGCCGCACACAGACCTTTCCTGGGATAGATGCACACTTCAACACACAATGTACAAATGTCTCTGATGACACATTCACATAATATAGCATTAGGTCTAAAATCCCAACTCAAATGAGCAAAATCCATCTTAAATAACTTCAGTTTCCTGCATCCCACCACTTAATGTTTGTGCTCCTCAAATTGTAGAGACTCAATCCTCTTCTTATGTTTGTTCTAGTAAAATGAAGTCGGTCTGTGACAAACACAGACTGACTGTAAGTGTGTGAGCAACACTCAAAGCGCACCAGATGGGCTACTAACTGACATACCCCAGGTGATAATTGTTGAGTCACAGCTGGTTTACAGTATGAACTGAAAGTGTGACAACTGCATTTGATGCGAATGATGTGTAAAGTCTACACCCAAGTCCCTGTGGATCCTGTCTTTAAGCCGAATTCCCTCCAATTTAGGTTGCATGATTTTTAAAAACTTTGAAATACTAATGAGGTTTTGATAGGAAAGAGGTTGAAATAACCTGAGTTCACTAGTAGGTATTGACCCCGTTATGTCAGCTCATGCAAATGATTCTTGAGTTTTTAAATTAGTTAACGTGCTGATTTAAAAGCTGATCGGAATTATTCATCAACCAAATTACATTTACTAGGCATATCTGCATAGAAATCAACACTAGACACTTGCTGTGTTAGGGATGTCATGTATAGAAAAAAAATCAGCAGCGTCTCTGCAAATTGCATAATCCACCTTTTTTTCACAAAACAAGTACCAGATGTATCCCAACCCTCATGCCACTAAGCCAAACACATATTGCTGCTGTCAAGTGAAAACTCTATAAAGTCCAAATAACGTACATTATTGTTCTTGTGGGGAAAAAAGGTTGCGTTTTATGAAAACCTTTAAAAAACTAATAGACACATTAATCTTTAGGTATGAGTGTGTGTGTGACACTAATATGACTAATATGAGGTTTTTATCTGACAGCATTAACGCGTGTCTGGTCAGAATGAAATGTACTGTATGTGCTTCAATACTTGAACCACTGATCTACACAGGGTAAAAGAACATACAGGACAGCCGACCAAAGCTTACGTCATCCACATCCACGTCGTGAGAACACCTCTGTGACAAGTATCTTTGTCAACTCTCCGCTTCTCAGTTCTTCCACAAAATGAATTTTAGCACTCAGTTACAAATACACGCTTACAGGAGGTATTTAATGTTTGTCTTTATGCATAATAAGTAGTGAAGTTGAGGTGATTACTTCCGTGAACAGACGCTCATTGACCTTCTGCTGACTTTGAATGAATGACTAACTTAGTCTGAGGGTCTGGATGTTTGACTGCTATCCACTGCTCAGTTATTCTTTTGATGAAGAATAAAGCTGATTTTAGTGATGTGGAAAGATTAAAAAGGGTTAGTTGCTAACCCTACCAAACCCATTTGTAGAAAAAAAAATCGGTACGATGACGAGACAAGGCCCCGGTCTCTGGTGCTTTTGTTTCTTGGTTTTCTTTCTTGTTTTCAGCTCCACCACTTGTTGGGGTAAAAGATGAAAAGACCTGGGTCAGGAGGAAGTTCTTTGAAGGTCGTAGTCCTTCATTTGCCATTCTGTTGGATCTGCGACTGTTCAGTTTTTCCTCTTAAAAAAAAAAACAGATGTGATGGTGAAGGAAGGAGGAGGGTGAACTGTTCACTGTGCCATGTCAGTCTCTTCCCATGCTGAACATCATGCATTTTTTCATGGACTTCAGCACATGATTCAAGTTACAGTAGACGTTCAACTTTGGACTGTTGCATTCTGAAACCATTCTCTACCTTTCAACATGACACCACCTGAGAGCCATGTAGACACAACCTCAATTCTTCCCTTCACCTGTCATTTTTGTTCCCCCTCAACAGCAGCGCAGGTTTCCCATCCTTCTCGTTCCAGCTCTCCAGCTTCCTCACCTGCTCAGTTCACTTTGATTAAAGTACATTGCAGAGAGGGATCATAGGACGTAAAATACCTTCACACACAGATTAAAGAGGAGAGAGGCAGAAAAAAATACCTTAAAGAGTTTTAATACTTTATGAATTCTGATACCTTTTTAAGAGTTTCAGACTTGAAGCTGCTGTGACAGGTTTTGGCTGTTTCACGCCCGTGTAAATATCCTGCTCTTTCCTATTTTGCAGATTTATTACGTGTAAATAGACACGCATCAAGGAGAGATTAAACATGTTTTTTGCTAAATCTGGCTTGTCTGATGTTTTTATTCCCCCCTTCCTGTCCCTATATTACCTCAAAGTTGTGGATTGGAAAGTTGTAACAAGTTTAGGTTTATCTCGAGTGCACGTCACCAGAGGAAAAACTGGGAGATCAAACACGGTGCATATGAGACTTACATATTATTGTACTTTATGTATTGTGTTAAAGCAAACACCACTACATTTGTTTGATTTCTCCTCCGTTTTCCACATGACGCTGATGAGGACACTGACTACGATAAAGAAAATAATGAAAAGCCTTCACTTTGCAGAAATCCATTGCTGATGTGAGTCAGGAAGATGTTAAGAAGCTCTGTTTCAAGAATACAGTCACCCATGCGTATCGACTTCCCCATCTGTGTGAAAAGAGTGAAATAGTCCCAGTGAGCGCCAGGCCAGTGAATCCTTAAATGACACTGTCAGATATGAGCACTATGTCACGGTAATGATGTGATAGAATACGTGCTTCCAAATTTTCATGTTCCATTGAATTTGCTTATACTGTAAATCTTTCAAAACGCACAGTGCATCGTAAATTTGAAAAATACAATATGTCTGACACTGGGCTTCACTCACTGGTGAAAATGTTTGACAAAAACTCCAGCAAGGTGTGTTACAGATGAGTGATTAAGCGTGATTAGACTTCTTTTGTACTGTGCTTTGTCACTCGTCTCTTCTCAATTCACATGTTCTTTTCTGCTATGTTTGCAGCAGAGCTCTAGGATTGGTAATGTTGGTTATTCCAAATTAAATTAAATTACAGTACCCTTTTGAAACTATTTATCTAGCACCGCCAGCTGTGGAGGCTAAGTAAAGTATCTTTAGCATAACATACTGTTTATTTTACATAGAGGCACAGATCTTTTTAATACACCTGCCATGGCGAGATGACTCAGTCCTGAAGGCTTTGGTGATCCATACCAAGTCCATGCAGTTGACATTTTTTTGTTTTCTTAGTGAAATTATTCTCCATTGAATGAAAATGTATTTTCCCCTAAGGATGAATTGTAAAATGTAAAACATCTGCAATCTGTTATATACAGTATACTTCAATATATTCAGTATATTGTAATTTATTGCCTGTTTTTTTAAACCTTCACTCAACTAACTTGGTTATGAAACCTGCTTGTCAGACCTGTCACACAATGTCAACGCCTGCAAGTCATTAACACTGGAAACTTTCCCATCTCCACCATCCATCACATAAAGCTGAGATGTAAGCACAACTCTTGGCTGTGTTCAAACCACTCTGTATTTACTACATAGTGCTCTACATTTAGTCTTGTTATTTCTGTCTGTATTCCTCGTCATCCGTCCTTCCCAGACAAAATAATCTCAAAACACATGAAGTTCTGTTTTATAGTCAGATCTCTGCACCATTTGGAAAGTGTAACATTTAAAAGGCGCCAAACAGTTCCCTTGAGAGCAAGAGGATTTTACAGGAAGGCCATCAATCAAATTAAAAAGCTCATTACGAAAACATAAAGAGGAGAGATTCACACCTCAGGAGATAGTGTGACCCGGATATCACTGATATGCACTTTGTCTTTGTTCTGAATGGGACTGACCTCTCTTTGATATCCTAGTGTTTTTATTTGTATTTTAACCTCCACCTGTGGGACTGAATCAGTCCAGCTCTTGTTTCTTCCTGTGCATTTCAAGTTTCTGAGCTGAGGATAGATGGAAGACAGATTCTGGCATTTGTAATATAGCAGTGAAGAACTGAACAAGTTTCTTTTCCTTTAATTTGCCTCTTGCATATTATTTAGATTCCCTGCTGAAGCACTTGTCACAGTAGGTAGATCACAGCAGTGCTTAAATAAAGCTACGGGTAGCACACACTCAGACAGTCAGCAGACACCACCTCACGTTGCCTGCAGGCCCTCTGTCTGCCTATGTGTTCATATCAGTGCATCAGATTACCATGTTGGAAATGTGCTCGTTGCAAAAAAAAAAAAAAAAGAAATCACTCTCCCTCTCTTTTATTTTCCTCCTCTGCTCTTTGTTGCGCCTGGAGGCTTGTTTGACAATTCAATCACCCCAACCACTCTCAACACAAACACTCAGCCGTCCTCTAAGATGCCCCAACACAGAATAAACGACAAAGTCACATGGATTGTGCCCCACGCCAGTAACCCTCAGTTGGAGATTAAACTGCGATAAGACTCCAGTTTTCCTCCAGAGAGGAGGAGACGATAACAGAAGGGGAAAGAGGGAAGCAAAAAGATAAGACAAAACGCAACAAGAGGCAAGGACAGAGCTGGAGAGGGGGAGAAGTGTAGGCAGGAAAGGCATGAGAGAGAGGAGAGTTGACTCTGGTTGTCTCGGAGGAGGTGGGTGGTTAATACTGCTTGGCTGAGAGCTCACTCATTCTGTCTTTATGAAGCCTCAATAAATGACGACCAGCAGGGGAAATAAGATGATAGCGCAGAATCAGGGCAGCAGACAGAGTCACGTCTGCCCCGACTGCTTTCTCTCTGTCAAAGCTGAATTAAATGCAGCGCTAAATTGTGATTGTGTGGGTGCATGTCTGGATGTGCTTAAGAACAAACAAAAAGTAAGTGAGCTTGCATAATTTAAGTCAGTCCCTGATTTTTAAAACGTGATCGCTATTCAACTTACAGGCTGTTCATTTTGTGTCAGTCTGAACTCCAGATATCCACAAAAGCCAATGCAATGTTCACCTAATAATTCAGGGCATCAAATTCAAATTGTTGTTTTTAGAGAATCATTAAACTTTTTTCAAATAAAGTGTCAAATGAATGTTGTTTTGGGACTGATGGACTTGATAATAGAGTAAATCTCTCTGTCCAACACCTGAGCTCTAATTTCTATTTTGCGACCTTAACATTATAGTAAGAATATGCGATTGTGATTAGTTGGTAGATTAATGGATACGCTTCGGCAACAAAAGGTTATGCTAAGAGAATGATTGTGGCTACTGGTAAAAAATACTCTTCCCTACCTGCCTGTCTAGATAATGGACACACAACTTCCTGCTTTGGAGCATCAATAGAATCCTGCAATAGTTTTACTTTACTTTACACAAATGTTCAATAAAACAACTGTGATTAAGTGGCTGGCTTAATATTAAAGTTTGGGCCTACAGTGAGAAAAGATTCTATGTTTCTATTATTACCAGCACCATGACTGTATGCGTGACAACACCACTTCGTCTGTTGGTCGGTTTATTACATCAGGCCTGAGTCATATAGTTCAAAAAATATTGGATGGGCTGTCAGTAATTTTGTACAGATGTCCGTGGTGCCCAGAGGATAAATTAAAATGACTTTGGTGATCTCCTGACCTTTCGTGTTGTGCCACGATGAGGTTTATGTAAGTGCTTTTAGGTAAAATGTCTCAACAACTACTGCATTGCTATGAATTTTGGTACAGTCATTCACACTCTCCTCAGGAGGAACAGTTATAACCTTTGTGATTTGCAGACATTCTCATCAGGTTGACGTTTTAACTCTGTTTTATTACCAGCACAAGATTTCCATCAGCCTCGGTTTTACCTTTTTGTTTAGTACTATTTTGCATATGTTATCATGTTATCAAGAACCACTGCAGAGTGAGTTTGAGTTTTCTATGGAGAAAATCTGAGGTGTAAAATATTTATTCATCATTATATCGCCTCCTCATGAACAAATTTTTCTGAGGATGTCTTTCTGAGTAGGAACTCTTGCAGGCTTAGCACTCAGTTCAAATGTTGCTGTCACTGTATGTTTGCCTTACTGTGTACACATGCATATAAATGCAGTTTTACCAAAGGGGTCGGCCACCAGTTATCCTAGTTACTACCTGAACTGAATTAAAAAAAGCAATTTTTCTGAGATTGAACAGTGTTAAAATTGACTTTCACTGCACTGAGCTAGATCGATGAATTCCAGAATAGCACCCATGAGGGAGTTCCTATACTTGAGGTCTGATTGTAAGTGCCCCTCTGGCAAGCAAGGAATGACAGGCCAGTGGAGCCAATGAAAAGCAAATGTGGCATTAGGAATTCAGCTTGTAGTTCAGCTCAGGCTATTTTCAACAACTCTAACCCCCCGCCTGCTTTGCTTCTCACCATCCCTGCAGGAGCTCATTTCACCTTTCCTCTCGCTAGCTGCAGAGCTATCCTCACACTTTCATCTCTCTCTATCTCAGCGGGCTGGATGGATGCTTGGGAAAGCTGACAGAGGAGAACAAACCTGACTAGACAAACCTAGTCATCTTAGACCCCCCACCCCACCCCAACTTTTTTGCCCCTCCATCCTTATCTGCCACTCTTCCACTTCCCCTGTTGTCCTTTTATCTCTTCCGACCTTACATCTACCCCCTTCGTCTCTTGCAGTCTCTCCTCTCCCCACATGCCAGCGTTCTCTTGCTGTATCACTTATGGCTTGGCTGCAGGCAGGGCTGCAGTATTGGAAGCAGCGTGGGGCTTGAGGAGTCATCTGGTACCAAGCATAGCTAAGCCCATCACCCAAAAAGCATCTTAGCACTTGGGTCTAGAAAGGTTTACAAAGAATATCAGATGATAGAGCAGTAAAGCTGTAACGTGGCCTCAGATCTCCAGTCAGGGTAGCTAGGATCAGTGAGCAAACTCTAATTTGATCTAAGATGATTTCAGGGTTTACTTGCAGTACACACCAATTTGGCACAGAATCTAAAGTATACAGCAGCTCAGCCTCAAAGCACCATGACGTCCAAGGGCCAGTGTCATGTCAGATATTTGAGGGCATGATGTTCCACTCGTTCATACTGAAATGAAATCAAAGTTGAAAACTAAACTGTTTGTTTGTTTGTTTGTTTTGTTTGTTTATTTGTTTGTGGCAGTAATCAGGATCATCTTCACTGAGTGGGATTTCATTAACCAACATTAAAACTGTATTACTGCTATAATTTGACTTGAACAATGTAGTTCTCATGCGGCTCCTTGGGAACAGCTATGATCTTTAGTAGTTTTGGGAGCTAGTCTCTTGGCAGTGTTAAAAGGTAATCAGGGAATTAACATATAAATCCTAAAGCTGAAAGCTGAAGCTTGTCAATCAACCTACCACATTTAGCATTTTAGTTTTTTCAAACAGTATTACTTAATGCAAATAAGTTTATATTTTAACTGTGTCACATCCACATATGATTTTTGTAAAAAAAAACAAACAAACAAAAAAACAAAAACTACTGTAATGTCTATTATGTAAAGTCCCTTTTTTGTTTACTTATTAAAATGTACTTCCTTGCCAGTTTGAGGGTGATACATCCTTTCCAGACTTTCCAGACATCCACCAGTATGTTCACTTTACAAGAACTTCGACACCAAAGTGTAATATGCTGAGATTTGCCTCATCTCCTTTTTACTTGCTTTTAGTGCATGTCAAGGTCAAGCAACTGCAGATCTTTATGTGTCACTATAATTAAGATGATTTTTTTTAGGCTTGGTATGGTCTCTAAAATATCTAGACTTCTTTAACTACTTTGCTGATACTAAAAACATGGCTGTTGGAGGTTTTCATAGGTAATACAGTTTTAAGAGCCATATGGAGCTGAGTGCAGCAGGGGGCTGGTGAGAGTAACTTCTCTGTATAAAGAGCTCATTTGGTTGCCTCAGATAAGGTCAAACCACTCAGACTGTTTATGTCAGCGTGATTACAATGCAAAGACTTCAATACACCATCTGACTCACCAGACTCAGGCAGGAGTCACCGTGCCAACTAGACATAGGAAATATATTGATATATTAGATTTACGTAACATTTTTTAATGTTAGAATATTTGTCGCTAAATGTCAGTAATATCCTTTGTTTGTCGACCAAAATTTAAAGCATAGTGTGTTCATTAGATTGGTACATTCTTCTGAGGAAACATTTATTTAATTCAAATACACTCACATAATTCACCTTTTATCCTACCAAAAGCTTGCCAACAGTGAAGTCTGGAAGCTATAGTTAGAGCACAAAACTATGCCCTGAAGCATATTATGTTCAGTGCACCATTTTCAGAAAAGGTGTTATATTTAAGCTTCCTAAAACTGATTTTAGAGCACTGTTTGCGCTGTCCACAGCTGTGATTGGAGTGCTGCTGTTTTTCATATACCCCATCTCATCATATTGCCCTATGTTTTGACTTACTGGTAAGTCATAAAATGTTAAAGTTCTTAATGTCACTTGTTGATCTTTTCCTGTGCTTACCTCACTTTATTATTTTGGGGGAGGTGTCAACCTGTTGTACTGAAACTACAGGCAAACTTCCATCTTTCCTAATGCAGTTTAAATGCTTTATTGAAGGAAATCCATGACACACTGCTGCCATGTGAGGCGCTGGGATAAACTGAGGACAGTTTGACATAAACAGGAGGACACGGAGATTGAACCACCAGCTTTGTGATTAATGGATAAACCACTGTACCGGCCACAACCATTCACCTCCCACCCACTAGAGGATGGAGTTAAAGAGGTTGAGATAATACTTCTAATAGGCAATGCTTAATAGATAAAAACAAGAATAGTGCCTGCCATTAGAAACTAAATAAAGCTATGTGCTATTTTCATTATAGCTATAACCTTCTTCCTGTTTGTTACTGAAACAATAAAACTGATAAACAAAAGCACTCAGACGCACCATTAAAATAGATTTCAGCCCTTAAAAGTATTTGTTACTCACTGATTGTTTAACTATCATTCCTACAAAGGCTAATCGATACCTGAGTTTTGTTTCCAGATTAATTACTCCTTGTGTATATGTGTAAAGCAGCGCCGCCTGAAGGCGACGGAATGAACAGCATAAGTATGTTGTTAGAATTAAATGCTATTTTAATTTTCAACAGGAGTTCAGACTTTTTCTACTAATTTCCCAAAGTCTAAACAGAAAATGGAGAAAATGTGTGTTTGTTTTGATTTCTCTTTGGGGGTGGGAGTCTGTGACTGCCGGTGATTTTGATTGGTTGATTGGCGTGATTGCGTCAAGGTTTTTCAGGAGCTGATTGGCTGCAGCCTGTCAGCCTCACCTGTCAGCTCCTTGTCGCACTGCTAGTCAGCATGTTGTAAATATTATTATAATTATAGGTAATTATTCTGTAAAACACATAAACGAAAGATTACAAGCTAGTGCAGCAACAACGACGAAGCACTAACTTTGATAAGAATGGATTTAAAACATAAATAAAAAAAGTTAAACAGTCACTTAGGACCCTGGATAGTGTTAGCTACTTAGCTAGTTAGCGTTAGCACTTAAATAAGGTACACTGGTGGATGCTTCTGCAAAAAGGAGGAACAAACGCGTGATTTAAGGTGAGAAAGGTCAATTTGACAAAGCTTTTTTTAACGTTTTGTTGCTGGTATAATGAGCTGTGCTACAGTTTAGTATGCTACTGCACTCATTGCTAATTGGTAACTAATGCTAATGCTAATTGTGATTTGTGGTGTCATTTAATGTATTTTACTCATTTGAGCCAGAGGTACTGAAATATGCTCATAAAGGACAATTTGACACATTTCTGTGGTGTCACAGAACCAGACAGGATGTGTTTAAAGTTCTATAACCATGAGCATAAAAAACATTTTTGGATCAATAGGTGAACGTGACAAAAGATGAATAACCAGGCAGAGACACTGGTATTTCTCTTGGTCATGGTTGAAAATGTGGATTGTATTTTCTGCTCTCACCGTGCCATTGATTTATAATTATTCTGCTGGCAGCTGTGATGATTTCAGCTTCAGTTTTAATGATTTTATGTCTGTGCTTTAGGGAGATTTTGTTCAAATGGGAATGTTTGCAAATTCGGCAGACTTGTCCCTAGTTCTTGTTGATGTTGAGTGGATTATTATTTCTACGTTCATTTAGGTTACAATGACAATGTTTCTTTTCTCCCCTTTTTCATCATTTTAGTTTGAACATGCTCTCTCTATATATATATATATCACAAAGTTAACTTGGCTTGACCGAGCACCAGAAGATGTGATGGTGTCAGTCAGATACGGGCCAGGCAGGAACTGAAAATGTGTACAGATCTGTATTCTGTCCTATTCTGTGCTCCTGATTTGGGTTAATGAACCCACTTGTTGCATATGTTTATGTGAGCTATCAAGTTTGATGAAACCTCATCAGGGAAGGCAGTCAGCATTGTTAATAAGTCTTCCTGGAGACAGCCATAGCCTTTTCTTTTACTTGCATCTGAAAAAATAAGCGAACACACATTTGGCTTACGCACATTGGTGAAGTAAACATTATGCATTATTTGCAGCTTTGGACAGATTCTTCCTGTGTGTGTAAAATAAGGATGCTTTGTCCTAAAGTAGTAGTTTAACATTTTGATAAAGATGCTTATTCACTTTCATGATTGTTAGATAGGAGCACTAATACTACTATCATGAATCTGTTGTGCTTAACTTAGCATAAAGACATTATACCTGGGCTGGACTGGACAGAATTAGCTAATTTCCTCCTTCCTGTAACTTTGTTAACTGACTTAAGGATTACATTGAACCTTTTAATAAAACGCTCAGTAAGGATGCAAACATTCCAAAATGTCAAACTATTTGCTGAACTATAAAAATTATTAACTACAACGCCATTTGCATTCACATTTCAAGGATCTTTTTTTTTTAAAGGCAAGATTTTTGTGTTTCTGTATTTACTCACAAATAGACTTTTCATGGATAAATAGTTTTTAAAGTAATTTGCAAAGAGTAATTTGATGACATCACATAGAGACAAAAACAAATGGTTGCATCACTTTCAGTTCAGTTGGCTTCTAGTTCTATTTGAGGGTAGAGAACTACTATTTGAGGCATCACATGTTACTTGTATCTCAGTCTGTACCTCCTTATGTACAGAAGGTATGTGCATTCACAAATATGCCAAGCAGAGACTAGCAGGCCAAGACAGGATGGAGTAGAAAGCTTGTTGGATATGATTTCACTGCATTAGACAAGGTCAAGGCACTGAAAGTCTGTATGTGTTGCACTGATTATCTGACATGTTGTGCAAAAGCACAGCCGACCAGCCTAAGAGACTTCTACACAGCAAACTACACTAAACACAAATAAAGACATGGAGGAGAAGCATTGCTTTGTATTTAGCAGACAGGTGTGGCTGTCAAATATTATGGGTTCTTGTCTTAGAAGACATACAGACAGAAGATAGGCTGATAGACAGAGAAAGGAGGACAAATCTGCTGACTATCAGCTGAGGTAGGTAGATGGCAGACAGACATGTAGGAAAGGAATAAACAACAAATTGTTTGTAAATTGCCTTGGAGGTTTGGCGGTAATAAGATGGGCTAGCCTGGCATAAAGAGAGAACGTTTAGATTGTTTTGTGTGAAGGAAGAGTGTTTAGTAAGTCTGAATGGGAAAAGAGAAGTAATGCCTGTGCATGAGATATTATTTTTAACTAACGGGCCTGAAGCAATGAAGCTACTGTTTTTGTAGACTGAGGCACTGTTGCAAATGCAGAATCATAGCTATCATTGTCTATGCAAATTAAATGCATTAAGCAATCACGCAAAAAGAGCTAAATCACACAGCTGATACCGATTCTGTTTGTCTGAATTCACCTTCTGTAGCAGGTTGATTTTACAGTTTTACTGTAAGGTCATGACTTTCAAACAAGTGAGAAACTGGTACATTTCACCGGCATGTAGCATAATATCCAAGGATTCTCTCTAAATATGTATATCATAGTTATATATTTCATTGCAGCTATGGATTAGGTTAAAAAAACGGGTAAATAGGAATACTAAAATGCAGTATAGTTCCAAAAACATAAAGGGGTGGGTTATCTTTCCATGTTGTTCAGCCTTAGCTAGGAGCAAAAAATGTCACCAGTAAATTTTTATTTCTAGTTGTTAACCATTTATCCTTGAGCTTTACAGGTTGCACACATGAAACTTTAACTGAAGAAATTATGCAGTTAGCATGGAAAGTAATATTACAGTTTGCTGTGGGGGTGTTTTTCTTTGTGCCTGGCTGCTTGTTCTGTCGAAGGTAACTAATTGTGGGTGTTTGAGACTGGAGGCACTTGCACCTTATTGTACAGTATGTGTTTAATTGTATGGTTTTGTTTGAGGCAATAAACCAACTTTGTCAAATTTCCCACATTTTGACAACTGTAACATGTTGTTAACACTGCTGAAAACACCATATTTTTTATAGACTAAGTAACCAAGACTTATCTTTTTTACTCATTCTGCTTCCTGCAGCCAACAAACCTGTATTAATTTGCCAATATTTCATTACACTACTCACTATTATAAACTACACTAGCTAACATAAAGAGGTGCTGTTATTACCTTGTGTGAAACCAGACCCTTTTTAAGACTAGTTTTTTGGTCGGAAAATGGTCAGATGTATCTGAACAGAAACAGTAAATACAGGAAGAAGGTAAAGTGTTGTGGACTACTGTACATTTGTTGATTATTGTTTTTTACATTGCATCAAACCTGGTGTCTGTGAGACTCCTCCTCACGTCTCCTCCATTAATCAGACAGCATGTTTTTAGTGGACGAACAAAAAAGAGGAAAAATCTACACACTACCCAAAGTCCTCAAATCATGCGATTCAGACCACCTCATTTTGGGGGTCTCTGTGCGGTTGTTTTGGTGCCCACTCGAGTGCGATTACCGTGTTCACACCAGACAAAATTAACCGCACCAAGAGGGAAAACGAACTTGAGTCTGATTTAATCGAACCAAATCCTGTAGGTGTGAAAGCAACCTCAGTTTATCTCATATAGGGATTGGCAAAATGGGAAAAATACTTTATCACAATGAGATTTTAGAAGTTTAAAGCCTCCTTTTTACTCTGACCTCAAATTGAGATCAACAATGACACTTCAGTACCAGCAAAAACAGAAAACAAACATGGATCAGTCAATGGACATGTACACTGTCATCTCAACTTTGTTGGGAAAAAAAAACTAGCTACAGTTTGAAGTAATCTAAAAATAAATATGCAGTAAACATGCTGGATATGCTAAAGCACAAAGTTATGTGACATATGTAATGTATGTGAAGAAGCATTGACTCATTGCTCCTCAGTTGCCTGGAGCCAAATATTTATATGCTGGCAACATACAGGCTACAAACAGAGTGATATGGGAATAACAGAGATAGCTCTGCTGTGTGTCATGATGTGTTGCTCCTCTTTTACTTTAGTGTTAATTTTGTTTATGCAAATTTGACAAAAAATATTCGCAATGACCTCTCTTCTTTTGACAAGGGTACAGGGGTTAGGCCACATTGACACCATGAAATGCTGTTTATTTAGTTTTTTGTTTTTGAAATCAGCACAGCATCTACTGCCATTGTCATAATGGATAAACTGTATAGCTCGAGGTGTCACCCAGTTTTTACAGTTCTTTTATTTTGTATTATTATTAATTTAATATATAAAATATATATATTTTTGGACAACTGCTTGTCATGATTGTTAGCAGATCGAGCGTTGTTAGCAACCCCTGTATTGTGAAACAGGGGTTGTGTGGCCTAATTTTTTACAATACACAGCCCAAGCTGCCAGACAACATTACTCTACTACAGACAAGTTTATATTGCAGGGAGTAACTTAGGTCTTTCTTTGATGGCAAGGAGGTGTTTATAGTTTGCTGCACCGAAGCCCAATCAGGTGTTACATCAAACTACAGAACATTTCTGGTGATTGCACTGCATGTCTTCTGCACTGCCAGTTAATATAATTATAATCAGTAAAAATATTAATGGTATTTAATTCATAATCGGTTAATCATTTACATACATAATATAGTTGATATTCTCAGGCTGCTAGGTAGAAGTAATATTATTTTCGCTATTGCTCCAGCAGCACAGCACCACTGAGGAACCAATGCAGCAAGTAAAATTAGTTGCAATAGGGTTAATGAATGTTACAGATTAGTGAGAACATGTGGTAAAAGCCCTGTGACCAATTTACACAATACAATACGGTTTTCCACAGTTTATATTTATTAGTTACTATTAGCTATTATCCCTTACTTACTATTTACTATTTACTAGTTACTATTATCCCTGTCTGGAAAATTGACGCCTTTAATTTAAAATTAGAATTATGCATGCAAACAAAGGATTTTGGTTTGTAACTGAATTCAGAATCAATAAAATGAAAGTGACACTTACTGACTAACCTTTTGCTTATGAAATGTTTTTATTTTGAACTATTAAACATGCTGTTGGTTCTTTGAGACGTACACATATGGCTGGGAAAAAATGGTTCAAATGCCTTCTGTTTAGACATGTTGTAAAAATAAATGTAGAAAATAACTGGTAAAATTAACTCTCTTCTGTAATACTCACAGCTGCCAAAGGTCAGACCCAAGAGAGTGGCATCCATTGAAGACAGTAGCACGATAATGGCTCTCTCTCTATGCATATTATACCTAATTTCCCTTGTCAGATCTCCATGTAAAGACAGTGATTTTAGCTCTGGTTTCTAGGATGCAATGACTTTCAGTATTGTGTGTGAAAAGGGTTGAGTAAATGAATGCATGCAGCATTTCAACAGCACTGCAATACATTTTTCATCAAGAAGCACCATTCATTGATGATGTTTTACACACAAAGTCCATTAAGTGAGGTTGTCTCAACTAGCATGTAAAAGGGTTCCTAATGTATACTGAGTTGACAGACACAGAAACAACTCAAGTTTTTGTCTCCTTTTGTTTTTTTTTTTAACAATAGGGAGTAGGAGGTGAATGTTGCAGTATTTTGGAAGAAAAAAATACCATTGTAGTAATAAAGGAAATTGAATAGTTTAGAATATAGATATTGAATAGTTTTGAATGACAAATGCAAATGAGGAGAAAGCAGTTTCATTTCAGGTTTTGTCTTCTCAAAAAACGAGGCCCCCGATTAGCACTTGGTGAGGCTGCATTAATCAACAATGTTTATATATTCAATTTTAGATTATTATTCTTTCATATAATTTTCTTAAAATATTATATTCAACTAAACATTCAGAAGAGATATTTGACTATTACAAAAAGTTTGGCAAGTGTGTGTGATCATTTTGTATTTTTGTCTGGCATTATTGTTGCTTTAACTGAGCTATTAGCCTTTAATCTCAGTCTAATAATTTTCCTAACAGAAACAAAATGTTGTTTTAAGGTGTTTTCACACTAGTAGAATGTATACCTAACATTAGTCTAATTATAGAGCATGAGATATTTTGCCTAAAACAGAGCATTCATCTGGTGGCTTCAAAATAAAGGCTGTTGCTCTGTGTTTATCACCACACTAAAGTGCACTACCAGCTCTAATGCTTTTGCAGTATGGACCTGACCTCCCTGTTTATTCTCAATATCGATTATAATACCCCAGGAAAAACCTACATTGAACAATGGCATGTGTCACTTTGTAAGAAAAATAATTGCATACTTATATAGTATAATCATCAGAAGGGCCATTGTTATTATTGCTGTTCTGCAAAGTCAGTACAGGCTTTACTGAGTGTGGCATTTCCAGACTGATTTCCCTCAGCACAAAAACTGCAGTAACACTGTAAACTGTGTTCACACTCAGTTATAACCTTTCGTTGTGTACTTTTTCTAGGTGTGCTTGCTCATGTTAATGAATGCAGGAACAGAGAAATGAGATGTTTAAATTAATTTGACAGTGATCAGACATAATCATTTCTTGTAAGACTGGGTAGAGTTTATAATAGTTGATCCTCCTGTTATCCCCTATTCGGGTTGATAGCTACAGACTGGAGATAGAAGTGTATCCATACCAATAGGGTTGCAGCCCTATACTGATAAAATAATCATCAGAATATGCTGCAGATTAGGTATGTAGGGGGACTGCACCGTAAAGATCTAACAGTGGGAGAGAAAATAAGATGTATAATCAATTCCAGTAGCATAGTGAAACCGGTAGTAAAACCTACAGGAGACTGCGAGGCAAGCAGGACTAATGAAGTGAGCTGTAGTGTATGAAAGGCAAAGGTTGGTCAGGTGAGTGAGAGTGCAGACAGCAAGAGTTGCAGAGTTCAGAAAACCCTGTCTGTGCTCTTTTTCTGCAACTTTCGCTCTAGCAAACTGACACCACAACCCCCATGCATTTTTCATGACCCATGTTGGCTGACGAGCTCTCTCTGCCTCTCTCACTTTCTTTCCTCCTTCTCTCACCTTTGCAGTCACACACACACACACACACACAAACACGATTGCATACGCACCGTCACACATTCTTTCACTCTCAACTAAGCTATCTCCCGAAACCCTCAAAAACCATCAGTCTCACCAATTCACTCCTTAATGCAGAATGGCATTTCATTCTGAGAAGACAGTGAGGACAAAAAGATACTGAAGTGGATGAAAGAAAGTAGAAAATGGGGCTGAATGCATCTAAAAAGAAACTACTCAGGTATTCTTTGTTGAGATCATTGATAAGTACCATTTTGCTTAAGAGAGTAACATCGCAGTCAGATAAAAAGTAACTCAAATGCCATTTTTTGAGTTTTTCAATATTACCGTATTATTAAAAGTATTTGTAATTTGAAATATATTTGTTTATTGTCTTCAATTAAGTATAGGACTATTAAAACTATAGTTTGTATAGTGAACATTTTATGTTTCTATGTCAAAGAAATGGTGAAACAACTAGAAGAAAGTGGACTTCATTACTAAACTGTGATACATTACATCACTGATTGCAGCTGCACACAGGTAATCAGTCCCATAAAATGTATTAGCCTACATTTGAGAGCTCATCCCAAAAGGCTGATGCTTGCTTATTATTGTCATCCACAGCATTGGTCATGGTAACGCACCGAGGACAAAGGGAGTCCATTCAATTAATCTGTTAACAAATGTCCAGCAGCATATTAAAGTCTAATTCAGTCCCATGATAATTAGTTTGTTATGAGGACAGTGTTTATCATTTGCCTCTCAATGCGCTGCTGCACCCACATTACCATGCACGTTGTTTACTTTTTAGGATCAGTTGTTGGTTGAGCCAGGTTTGATTTATGTGTGTACTATTATTTTTTGGCTTCTTCACTGGAAGCTGGTGGCAACACTTTGTTTTCCAGGTCGACAGTTTGCGAAATAATAACCTAGAGGGAAGTAGATTCATAACTAATAATCTGTGAGGAAGCTTTGTGTAATGAACTCTGAATTTACACATCATGTGTTCAATTATAAGTGCAATAATTCACGGGGAAAAAGAATCCACACCATTTCTCAGGTACATAGTTACACAAGTACACTTTTCAAACTGGGTTGTTCCAAGCATCTTGGGAAACTTGGCACAGTTCTGTGGCTTAAGGCTGTCTCAAATGCATTTGTCTCTTTCAGTTATTCCAGACTGATTTCAGGGCTTTGTCGGGGTCATACTATCTGTGTTTGTTGCACAATATTGTTCTTCTTGTACCAGAAGAGAGTTTGGTAGAAACTCAGTGTTTATTTTATCACCTATTTTGATTTAGTTTTGATGAAAATGTATTTTATTTGTTATTGTTATTAGTAGTAGAACAGTTCCACATTAGCCACCATTAGTCAGTAGCCCTGTTACTGTACGTCAATGCAAGAATTGACTGATTACATTACATTCTAGCTTTGCAATAATTAATCAAAACTTTACATCACAAAGCCAGAGGGGGGAAAAAGATCAGATCCAGATTCAGATCCTGCTGAAAAGTTTTTCTCAACCACGACTACTTCAGGAATTTAATTTTTTTTCTTGTTTTTATTCCTGTGAGGTTTGAAATAGCCTTTTCTGGTTGGCTGATTGCTTAACGGTCTTACTTCTTTATTCTTTCCTTGCAGTGTAGCAGCAATCTTAGCATCCACATTAAGCCTTAACTGCATGTGTAAAGAACATATTAACAAAGTGGGTTGGAAACTATGGCCACCTTTGCCAACTATAGTAAAGAGTTTAAATATAGAGACAGAGTTGCTGTGGCAGTTTCTTGTGTTTTGCATAGTTGGTGGTTGGTTGTTGCAGATGAATCTTGGCTGCAAACACATGACCTATCATCATCATATCTACAGTTGCACTGACAGTTAAGTATTGTATTACTTTATGTTTGTTTCTGCTGGCTTGTGGTCATGTTCTGTTTGTCAATGACTGCCTTTAACTGCCAAGCATTTGTTTTTCAACTAAAGTCTTGAAGTCTGTTCTTTCCTGCTACACTAATTGAAGTACAGTAAGTATGCAATTGGACTATTAAAGGGACAGTCTCAAGTGACAAACTGTACAAGAACAACATCATACATCAATAGAAATAATAAAGACATGATTTGTGGCTTTCATTCATGAAACATTGTCTTAGTATTAGAATAACCTATGAGGATGATAAAGGTTGTCTTTTTACAGGGAATGTTTTTAAACACACTGTTCAACATTTGGGAGAATCCATTTGGTTGTTAATGTTGTGTTAGTAGATAAGGAAATGAAAAACATAATGGTGAACCACAGCTGTTTAAAATAATCTAAAATGAATACATATCTAATAAGTTATAGCTTGCACTTTTTTCTCTATAGCTTTACTGATGAAAAAACCTGCCAAATTCTGCATTTCTGGTCAAGACAAAGGGTTTCAGTATTTTACAACATTGTATTTCAGGATGAAAGACATCAGTGCTTACAAACCACAGAACAACATAAAATGCCTGGAAGCAAGATGTGTCCCACACACCATCAAGCTGAACTTGAGATCTGCTACAAAATGAGCACCAGCTCCACTTAAATTATAATAGAGCTCCAAGTGTCTGTGGGGATATGAAGGTTAATGTTTCTGATGCTATTATAGCTTTTTATTATTGCCAATGAAAAATCTGAAACACACTGATATTTGGCAAACACAAAGGCTCCTACCATGTTCCTGGAGGTTTGCCATACTCACCAAGGAAGCAATTGTTTTAAAACATTAATTTAAAACAGCTCAGAGATTGCAGGCTTCACATTATTTGAATATTAAGATGTTTTCATATTTGTTGTGCTTATATATTGTGGCAATTTGTGCTGTGTCATTGAGTCCATTGCATGATTATTAACAACAGTCACCAACACAATGGTGTAGAATGTGAAGTTACACTATAGGAGTAATCTTTTAAATGTATATGGAATTGAGTTGGAATATTCTGTACTATGTCACCTAATAATTACAGGTCTGATATAGGCACCAGTAGGAGCAGGCTCTGGGAGAAAGGATGAAATTTTCCGCTTATTTGCATATGTGGAATGGAGATTAAAAAAATACAGAGAGATAAGTTGGAAAAGTGAGGCTGGGGAGTGTAAACAAGATGTTCCAGCCCTGTAGCTGTCAACTCAAAGTTCAGGGAAACAAACTTTTGGTAAGTTATATATTAGCCTTTCTGAATAGTCTTTTATTTATGCTGGATTTGAAAACCAATAGCAGAATCAGCATATGTAAGAGTGACGATGAAACAGTCTTTACTTGGTTCGTAGGCAGGTATACATGAGGCAACATGCAGGCAATCTTGGTAAACAAATCCAATCCACAAAAGAAACAAAGCAGGCATCGGTCTAGGCAGTAGGGTATTAAAACAAAGGCAGTTACACCAGAGCTAATGCTGGGACGCTCAGACAACTAAGAGACAAGACAATCTGGCATGAAACAAATGCTAACTGATTGGTGTAAATGGTGTTGTAAGCCAGGATTAACGGGGTAATGACTCTGGTTGGGTTTAGGCAGGAAACTGTTGAGAGCTACTAGTGGCCAAAATAGAAAGACAGACATGATTTTCCCTAACAAAGACGTTTAGCTGGTCTGCCAAGGAGAGAAGTGGTGAGGAAGTAGCAGGATACATATCCTGTGTCTTCCTCCTTTTTGTCTGCTGCTCCTGGAATTTTAGCACCTGTGCTGAATACTAGCATAGTCAGCTGAACGTCTTGTGAACCAGATGCTGTCGATGCTTCCTCTGCTGCCATCCAGTGTTATGGCAACTTTGACTACCAGCACTGTCAGCAGCTGTAAATTAGAGGCACTCTGTAGTGTATTTGGATTTTATAATAGAACTTCGACCAGGATGCACAGTTTCTTTTCTTTGAAGAAAAAACTATATAATACAGAAAAATTCAGATTCACATGTGGCCCTCTGATGGTTAAAGACAACCTAGCCTTTCTTTGATTCTGTTTTAATAGTCATCTTTCTTTTACGCGTTACCCAACCTCATTTAGTAAGTTTGTACCCGTGCCTGCTCCTGCAATTTATTAAGAATATTTTTTTACCCATTACAATTGATTCTTGTGGGTTAACTGCTGATTATTGACGCCATGATTGATTAACAAAGGGACAAAAGTTACTAAAGTAAAAAACATTTGAGGAGAGTCCTCTCTTTTACTCATGTATCCCTTGTGCTCAAATTTTGACTTTCATTTATTAGTGTGGAAAAACATCCACATATCACCTGAGCCTTCGCAGCTGGAACCCCGACTAATAAGCAAACTTTGGAGAGTGGTCAAGTTTGACATTTTGAAAATTAGAGTGTGGTTTGCAGATGCGACTCATTAAATGTGAATCCCGTCACCTTCAAAGTCTCTATTAAAATTACACGTCTGTACCTTGCTGTCATGTTATACTGCTTTATGTACTTACCCCTGCTTTACGTTGTGCCCCCATTGTCTCCTTCTGTGTCAATGAATATAAACTGTATTTGTCACTACAGGGGCACTGACACAGCTGGGGTCTTTGCACTCCATTCTCTTCACACTTCCAAACAAACACTGTCTCAGGTCTTGGTTTGTCTCAGAAGGCATCTGAATACTCACATTTCACATGTACCACACATATGTACACAAACACATACACACACCTTTCACCCCACTTATAAGCCTCAATCTGCCTCACCTCATTCTGCACACGTATTTTCTCCCTCCTTGTCCTCCGTCTTTCCTGCCCCCACTTTTCTCCCTGCTCTCAACTGATCAGGGTTCAGCCTCCGGTGTCTCCATTAGTCACGTCTCATTTCTTCCTGACTCCCTGACTCTGAACTGGGGTCAGGGACTGCCCAGCAGCCATTTCCCCTCTCTACCAATGCGTCGGTGTTCTGGCTGACCCTACCTCTTATCTCTGTTAAGTCAGACACTCACTGGCAGTTCTCTCATCACCTCTCAGCCACTCCAGTCTCTCTGTTGCTGTCTAGCACACACTCAGGTGTTTCCACAATACACACAAATATGTATAGGTGATGTATTAACTGAATATATATATATATATATATATATATTTATTAAGGTCTAAGGCAAAAAACATTTTCTGGCATATTATGGGCTAAATTCTAATTAATTAATTGAATATTTAGATTTTTCATAATGCAAAAAGTCAGTCCCCTGTGATATTGAACTTAATATATTTGGATCTTTGACTGCTGGGTTACATTTAAAGACATTACCCAGACACATTGGTGAAACAAAACTACTAAGTACATCTATCCATATTTAAAATTATCTTTAACTTCAGCTGGACTGTTGGGTAATGGTAAAACTCTGGTGTGAAGTATTTTGGCAAAGACTTTCTTTCTTCAGCCACTGTTCTTCGTTGCGCTGACTACTCCCTCAATCCTGGTTCTACTCCAGTCTGACCCTCTCTGCTGGACCTCCACTGAGCTAACCAGGGTCGCTGGTGGCTAAACTTATTACACAGCTCAATACTCTGTGTGTGTGTGTGTGTGTGTGTGTGTGTGTGTGTGTGTGTGTGTGTGTGTGGCTACTGGACGTTCGGGATGTGTGGGTGTGTGTGTGAGTTTGTGTATGTGTGAACTAATGTTTTCTTGCCTTGCCTGGCTTTTTCCTCTCCTCTCCTCCATCCATATCCATCTCTCTTACTTTCCCTCTTGGCCCTGAACTGGCTGACCTGTTCGAGTTGTATAGTGTCACATAGTTTAGTTGTAGACTGGAGAAGATGAGTTCACATCCTCATCTATATTACAGTCAGCCAGGCCAAGAAAATGAATGTATTCCTTTAGCGCAAAAAGTACCTTTTGTCATTCTGTGCATCAGCATTATGTCGATGCTGCACCTATTAGCTGACACATCAACACATAGACCAATTTCCACCCGAATGACACCCAGCTAAATTGTGCCTCTTGATTGGAAATTTGAAACACTATTCTGTCAAATCTTGTGTCACAGTGACATGCCTTTCTGTATATTTTTGATCCAATGTAATGTCTTCTCATCACACTTTGGCTTCTTTAAATGATTTGTCATTTGCGCGGCTGGTTTGCACTGAATTAATTATAATAATCTTTTATCAACTGCTGCTCCTGATAGCAATTTCAGCACAGCTAAGGTGTTTTCTATATCTGGTTAACGAGCACATTTTTTTCATCCTTTGCATTCTGTCATTTTTTTTTATCACACTGATGTGCTGTATTTGATTTGGAGTGGGTTTTGTGCAGCTCTGCTCAAGTGGTCACAGAATGTATAGCCTGTGGGTTAAAACAAAGCTAAATCTATAAACACATCTAAAGTGAATGCAGAGTGTTTTGAGTTTCCTGATTCCAATCAATAGTCCAACCTTGGTTCATTTTAATCATTCATAGTCTAATCTTGAATTAGTGGCTTCAGGGCATGATATGCTGAGCACCCTGTCTATAAATGATGGCACGGCATTAGCCATAGGCTGCAGAATGACAGGAAATCAATGCAAAGAGCTTGGTTTATAATGCTAAAGGATATTTACCTGTATCACTTTAAATTAATGAGTGTAAGTACTTCTTACATGATTTATGAAATTCAATCTCACTGTTATTTTGTCCATCTGCTATAATTAAGCATGTGATATTGATCCACTATCATGTTCTGTCTAGTATGTTTCTTTTTCTTCTTTGTTCTTGTTTCAGCTGTATTTTTGTATTTCTTCATACCGCTTGCATTCTTCAACCCCTCTGCACTGTGCAGACTGTACAACAGCATGGTTACTGAGATGCCTGCTGATGTGTAGATAGATACAAACAAGACAGTCAATCAATGTGAAACTGCAGCCTTTGAATAATTCTGTAAGGATTCTGTATTCTTTCATCAGCTATCCACTGCTGTAATGTATAGTTCATATATGAAAGAGTTTCTGTGTACTGTATTATGAAACAGAGTTTAGCCCCTGGTGTGAATGCAGTACAGTAGACAGGCTGTGTGTGTTTGTGTGTGTGCTGCATGCTTTCACTTGTGTGAACATACTCCATGCCCAGTGCTCCTGTGTCTGTCAGGATGTATGCTGTGTTTTTGTCTGAGAGCAGAAAGTGGGTTATTAAGCACTACTCCCACACCGTGTGCACACACTGACAAAAATGCAGACTTTTTTAGACCAGTATGTCATCAACAGCTCCTCAGTAATTAGTCTCTGGATCGGCTCACACCGCACACAGAACACGTAAAAGAGGGAATGAGAAAATGGATGGGTTTATTTTAGCTTCAGAAAGTTGGGTAATGTAATAAAAACCACAACATGCTTGACATCACAGTCATGTCCTAATCTGTCAGAATTTTTTACAGACTGTGTTTGGAAATGACAGGAAAACTCAATGCCTCGTTCTCCCTTTGTATAATGACTAGTAAAAATAACCAGAGGTAAAACTTGTCCCTCCTGTGCCGACATCCTCTACACAGCATTATTCCTAAAGAAAATAAAAAGTTTGTTGAACTGTTGACTTCTGATTCTCAGCTCCCTGGACTGGCTGCTAACTAAGGTTATTTTGGCGCCTCAATTTTGACATGTTACTAGTATTTAAAAAAGAATGATTGAAGTGGAAAGAATTCACATAAAAATGTGAAATCAGATATATATATTAAATATAGTATGATGGGGAACTTATTCAGTCAGAGTTGGCATTGCAGCCAGGTAAGAAGCAAGGCAGGATATGTTAAACAGTAAGATTCAATTCAAGATTCAAAAAACTTTATAATTGCAGAGAGAAATAGTTTTGCCTTGTTACAGCTACTCTCAATTCAGACAGGAGGAAAGAACCGCAGCCAGAAAAGAGCTACACAAATACAAAATAACATCAATACAAAAACTCAATATATACACAGAATATGTAAAAATGGATGAAATGGGTCAATAATAATAGACCATAAACATCTGCTTCTATATGTTCAGCTAAAGGAATATAGTATATTTGTGCTAAACCTAAGACATGCTTATACATTCTGCACATGGAACAAATAAACAAAATAAGGACAGCCTTACATACATGGATTAAAATTCTTTGCAGTCAATGACTGCCTGAAGCCTGGAACCCATACACATGATCAAATACCTATTTTCTTGTCTCAAGATGCTTGGACACAGCTAGTGGAATAAACTGCAGTTAGAAGTCTTTAAATTGTTAGAATTAACCAATTATCATAGATTTTTTAGTTGAGATAGACTGGATAAAATGCAGCAACTAATAAAATAAAGAGGAAGATAAAAGTCAGTGTGTTGTTTCTTGTTCACGGCAAACTCAAGACTCAAGAGAACTGAGATGAAGGACACAAACCTCACAAGTTCAGAAATTCAGCATGCACTAATACTGTATTAAGATGAATGTTGAAGTAAATGAGAACAGGATGTACTTTACCAGCCTGATCTCACCATCAAAGAGATGTGTCTAAAAATGAATACACCCTAATGTGGTTTATTCCATTATCACTGTTGTATCCCTGTTAGGATTCAACAGTGGCTATTACACAGCTCAAACTAATGCGGAACCTGTATAGGTGAAACTGTAAATTAAGCAAATACATTCTTACAGCTATAATTACATTTTTATTTCCCTTGTAGAACATAAAACAGAGAAATTAGATGCATTGTGAAGACATTGAGGACATTACCAAGTACCTATTTTCACTCCCTGACACAAGGCAGTGAGCAATTACAAAGATGTTTATCACTTATCATTTATCACTATAAATTTTTTTCTGCTCTGTTTGGCACTTCCATAATCACATCAAGTCAAGGCCGATCTGTATTCACCTCTTCAGAGCAGCTTTCATTCCAGGCAGATTGAAATGATGGTGTGCGGCTTTTGTAAAGGCCAAGGCTAGAGAAACGACTGCAATCAAACTGTCAACACTCCCATTTCTGTCCTAGGATCTGTACTAGCCTTGGTTATTACATTTGATATTCAGAAGGCACATATGCTTAGACTTAGCATACCTCAGTACCAGCAGACGTGTACATACATTCCTGTAATTTCTGGGGGGAATGATAAAGAAAATGATAGCTGCTTGCTGAAGTTGACCACAGCAATTTAGCTTTATTTCCTCATGTCCAAAGAGATGTTGATTAGCCTTTAATTTGTTAGACTCTCCATTGTAGCACATGTTGAACCGGTTCATATAGCATACAGCAGGGAAAACAGGTCATAGAGTTAATTGGATTCAGAGACCATGCACTGGTGTGTGATGACGGGCTTCTTTTTTTATACGGTACGTAAAATGACTGCCAGAGAAAGGTTAATTGTGTCTTGAAAATCAGCTCTTTCACATAAATATGTTGTGAGAGCTTCTAACAAATCTGATACGAATGGAAAATGTCAAATTAATTATTATTGTTTACCAGTACAGTTTTTCTGTGCCATTAAAATAATGCTTAAAATGAAGCAGTTAAGTTAAAATTTAAAATCCAGAACACAAACGAAGAAGTCTTGATCTCAATTCTACACTTATTATTTTCAAAACATGAATGACCCACTCTTCTATCCCATAGTACCTCAGCCACTAGTATTAGTATTAATTGTATGCTCTAATACTTAAAACAACCTTTTTTTGGCCTTGTTCCCTACAGGGCCTTTGCAAACAATGACTGCACTGCAACTGGAGAAAAGTTGGAAGTAGTGTGATGGGAGGTTAACATGTGACTTTAGCTGTTTTAACATATTAACACCAGTCGGTTTCTGGAGAATCAGGTGCAGACATTGTGCAGAGTTGGCATTTCACATATGTAGAGCACAGTGGAAGATTATCTAAGTCAGTGGTGGCTCGGGGGATAAATTACAGGCAATCTTCGGACCACCTGACTCGGACGTTTTTGTTCACACGTGCAGCTCACCCAGGTAATATCTAGATTTGTTCTGCGTTCTAGTGCATGTCTCAGAGCAGCTTTAGACAGGGGAGACTCATTTACCACTAAATCTATGGCTTAATGATCCCCAGAGTATTAATCGACACCACTTGAGTGGTTGTGGTGGAGGCACCACCAGCTTCCCCTCACCCTTCTTATCACAGGCTCTTGTTGTACAGTTTAACGTTATAGACTCTGTTTGCTTAAACACATGCAACTCAAAGATTATTAAACTAACTTTTGCCTGGTGGCTGGATGCAGAGCAGGATGCCTTTTTCCCCCTCTCACATCAGCGCGTCATTGACTGATGAGCTGATGTGATTTTTTTTTTCTGACATTGTGACACGCTGCTCTGATTGTCTGTTCTCTCCACAGTAATGAATGTGATGTCAATCAGTCACCTGCTGAACTGAATCAGACAGATCCTGACGCATCCTATCTCGTTATCAATGCAGTCATTAGATAACAGTTTAGATAAGTCACCTCACTCATTAAATACATAGCCTTTGCCGTGTAGTGGAGCTTTCACTAAGGCTTAAGCAGTATTATACTTAATTAAAAGTTCAAGCCTTTCTTATGACGTCAGTGGATGCTCTTAATTTCCGGCCGAAGCAGGTCACATCCACTAAGTAAAGCTGCTGACGGTCCTGCCTGGAAAAACGAATGTCAGTCCCATCGGCTGCGGCTGTACTTTGTCAAACAAAGGAAAACTGGAGGCTAAGGTGTTCACAAGCTACATCACCTGCTGAAAATATCCTAATATTCCTAACTTGAAGTTATATCTCATATATGAACTGCTACTGTTAGTCAAAAGAGTCAGTTTTGGTTAAATGGGATAAAGGAAAAGACTAAGGTGATCATTTCAGAAAGATTGTCTGGTGGACTTACAATAATTTACTTCCTATTTGGACACTAAATATTATATGAAGTGTTACGTGTTAAGCTTGGCATGGCACTGGTGGCGGTTTAGGAAGGCGGTGACAACTTATTTTGTGGTTTTAGTTTGAAGGACTAACTACTTTTGATGGTAGTTTGAGAATTTGTGATCTTTATCAAGAGCATAGATTGAGAGCTAGTCATAGTTGGACTGCAGTGCAGCTCTAAATGAGGTGACACAGCAATATGTGATCTCTGTGACATAGCTGGAATAGCATGAACAGAAATAAGACTTCTGATAGACTGGATTTACGTAGTTTCTGCAAAGCTGAGAAATTGGAATACCCAACATCTTTAATCCCACTTTTTATTTATTTTTTTATGGGAACACCTCAAATATCTCAGCTCCTCCTAACACCAGTAAAACACATAATCACCTTGTTAAGCCTGAGAGAATATCACATGAAGACAAGTGACAATTAACATATTTTATCCACCTACAAAATGAAGTTGTAAGTTTTAGGTGTGAACTAGTTAGTCTTTCTGCTGCAATCATATTTGTTAAAGAGAAGATTGTTATTTTGCATATTCTTAACACCTTTTTTTTTTTTTTTTTACTCGCACTCCTTGGCCTGTGTGCCTTTGTTCCTCTCTGTGTATATATCACTCTTATTACATTAACCAGCAGCAGAATGAAGATATCATGGTGAGAGGCAGTAGTCTTCTGAATGCTTTTGTTCTACTACAACATAACTCTGAAAGGAACAGGGCCAGAAGTTTTCCCACTGCCCTTGTGATAATGACTTTTCTTTTCAAAAGTCACTGTGTTAGAGTCAGCTTTGCTTGTTCATGTGATGGGAAGTTTAGTTGTGGGGACAGAAACTTTGCAAACAGTTTTACTCAATCCAGTGAGAACCGACCAGCTTGTCACCTGTTGTTACTGCACAGTCCCACTTTGGGTGACTCATATTTCCACTCGACTTGTAAAACACGACTAAAGCACGCAGTCTCTTTCATTAACACCTACGTATCACACCTTATTAACTAAAGAACATCATTTGAAAAGCAACTTAGTATGATTAAGACACTTTTTAGAAATTCTTTCATTACCTAAATGAGGTATTCGTAGAAGTCAAAGGACGTGTTTCATTCAGTCTCTCCCTTTGTCTCGTCTCTCCTTCTCCATCTTGTCTGTCCCATTTTTCATCAAGATTGTTATGACCATCCTCACCTCAGTCAGAGTACATTGGTTGCTTTTAATTACAGCATCAATTTTGACAAGGAAAAAAAAGGATGTTATTAATGTCTAGTCTAAAGTGGGGTAGATCCCAGGGCACAGACATTTCTCATGTGCATTTTTTTAATTAATGTACAGTAGCAGCCCGACGGTGACTCAGTTTGAGATTCTGAAATGACACAATAACACGTAGATATTGGTTTACCGAGAGCTTCTGTTTATTCACTATATCTAATGTATATGACTGCATGCTTTTACTCTTCGGTTTGCTTGTGTATCTGAGTATTTGGCGGGTGTTGTTTTGCCTCCTGACTTTCTTTCAGCTACAGCATATCTGCCCTTCACAGGTAAAACTGATTTAAAAGTAAATATTGTCTATAGAAGAGAAAGAGCAGGTGTTTCTCATATTTCTTACTTTCTGTGTATCAGTCGTCATTACAGACTTTCAGCCTGGACGAAAAAACCTACTTGTGCTATATGTAAGGATCTTTTGTGTGTTTTCTCCTGCACTACGTCCTCCTCTCTCTGTTGCTCCACCTCCTCCTCTGGTGGATTGTGCTTGTTTAGACTTTGTTATTGTTTCTTTATGTAACACTGCTGACCCAGAGAAAGAATGGGCCCGGTGAACACCACAACAATACTGTGATGGATGAGGGTGGCTGTTGTAATTATATGAAGACCAACAGGTAACGGAGCACAGAGACAGGGAGCGGCAGCCTGCCTGGGGATGATAGCGCAGATCTGCTCTGCTCTGTTTTGTTCCGTTTTGTTCTGCTGCAAGGCCGGCAAAAGCTCAGATACCGGGATGAACACACGTTGCTGAGAGTTACCAGAATACTTGTGCGATGCAGCATGCAGGCACACATACACAAATTCGCTCATGTGCACTGGTACAATAGTTTACAGCAAATGGTGTGTCTGGACTCTTTCACACATTTGCTCCCATTGCTTATTTGGAGTTGTGCTTTTGCTGTACAGTTTTTGATAAACAACCCTGCCAATAAAGTCAGTGAATTGACTGGGAAAGACACCACTTGAAGGTTTTGCCACTTGAGTGTATTACAGAATTATTGTTGCAGATGATACCTAACGGCAACAGACAGATTGAGGTCGTCACACAAGTGAGGCAGATAAGGGAGAAAGCCAGCGGATGAAAAAGCATAGGTTCCTCCCTGCTATTTGAATATAGCGACTAAGAAGAGTGAAAAGAGTGAGAGAACGCAAACGAGATGGAGTAGGGGGTGTTCCTAAATGTAAGACAAACTGCTGTAAAATGTTTCAGACCATAAAGTTGCAGTTCTATGAAGAGAAGAAACATGGAAAAGTGAAATAAGAGAAATCAAAGTATGCAATGCAAAGCTTTGAGTTTTTTTATTTACTTTATTTACAGACAAGAAAATGTACAATTCCAGAAACTGCTAATCTTCTAATGGACTTAAGCTTGGTACCTTTTCTAACCCTCTGTTTCAAATAGCTCCTGTCCCCCCCTGCTGGAGGACCAAGCTGTGGCAGTCACACAATAAAAGACTGAGCACCAGCTCCAGAGGCTACACCACCATAGCTTCACAAATTCAGATAGTTCTGCTTTATTATCATTTGAAATATCCAACCAGCCAGATTAACCTCACTAAGAAAGACTACCAAAAGAATGACTTTATTGTTGACACATGTAACTGATGTTTTTTCCAGGGGAAACTATTAATGCTTAGGTCCATACGTGTTCTTCTTTGCAAAAAGAAAGGGAATTTAAATTTTGTCTCTCTAAACACAAAAACTATTGCAAATCCTGTGAAAATTTTGTTCATGACTGTGTACTTTGTGCTAAAAGCATGGTCCGTTTATGGACTAATGAGTGTTGTATGTTGTAGTCATAGTCTTAGGCACCCCCTGGAAAGTCTTGCAACAGTTTTGGAAGTTTGACGTTGTTTAATATAGACGCATCAAAACAATGGAGGTACAGCTAAAATGTAAAGCATAATACGGTCCCTTTAAATTCTATCCTGAAGCCTACTATCCTTAAGTCTTGGGTTGGGGGAACAAAAAATACAACTTGCATGACCTAATTTAAATTGTGACCTCGCATTTACAACCGCACCCCAGTTTCCTCTGACCCCATAGTCATTGAAGTTCAGGTCACTTAGACAATCGTCTCCATGTGCGACTTTGTAGTCCTGCAGAACAAGGTTGTCGCTTTGGTGCAGTGCAGTTCATCATCATGCACATGTTCATACGCTAATCTAACTGCACCATAACAAATGAGCTGATCATCCACACCTTGTCTCTGAGTAGGGGTGCAGCCATGGTGTGTGTGCGTGTGTGTGTGTGCATTATTGTGTGTAAGGCAGAGACAGAATAGGCAACGAGAACAGGTGTATAAGGGGTATGGACACCCCATATATCATACTGTAGCAGGTATAAGCACTCTCCATCACCCCCACCCCAGTCCCTCCAACACCACCTCTCACTGGAGAGGAGCATGTACCCAGCAGCCCCCCCAGTGCTTCGACGGGCACACACACGTATATAAATTCACGTACACACACCAGCAGACGACAACCCCTGGAGCTCGACCTACATTGTGCGTCCTCCTACCTCAGATCTGACTATTCATCACCACATGGCACAAGTTCCCCACTGGGAGGGAGGTTGGGGTTGTTTTGTGGGGGAGAGGGAGAGAGAAGGGGAGACAGAGGGGAGAAAGAGCAAGGTATGCTACATAGTGTAGGACAGTGTGTCCTTACACCTCTAGAACAATGGAACCTTGAACATTAATGCTGCTAAGTAAAACTCTTTCTGGAAAAACAACAGGGTCAAACAGAGTCATTAGTGATTTACTTGGACAAAACTTCAGGGACTGTATTGAAAGTTTGGCTTCATAACGAGTACATCTCAGGTCAACATCACTAAAATGAAACCAATTAATTTGAAGTAACAGAAATCACGAATTAAAATACAATGAAAGGCGCTTTCTTTTGAACAACCGTTTATCCTGAAAATTGACAAACTCCAGGTCCGAGTTTGAGTGAAGAGTCGTGTGTGAGGTCTAACCAATAAAAGTACTTTTGATTTAGGGTTAAAGAAATGTCAAGTTTTGATTTAAATTTGAATTCAGATATATGTGAAGTAATTTTTTCTCTATTAAATAAGTCCACAATTTTTCATTGAAACATGAAAGTGATTTTTGCTTTCTTATGTTCATCCCCAAATTATTGACTCCTAGAAGAAATGCAGTACATTTGCCACATTTTCATATATTTTAAACTAAGAAAAATATTTGTGTTAATGTTATAATACCAAGCTTTAACTCTTTTTTTTGTCTTTAACTGCTGTTGAAAAACTTTAGTTTGGACACAAATTTCATCTAGAATTTCTGCTGATCATACAGATTAAACTATTTCCAGAAAAAAGTATCTTAGACACATAATTGCTTTCTATTCACTAAAATATATATACATATATATATCTAAACCAATAATTCTAGTGAGGCTCTATTTGCTGGACGTGTTGATTGCTACTGACAATTGCTTGACTGATTGCACTGATTGGAGATTATGACGATGAAGGGATGGGAGAGATGAGCTTTTTAAGAAAGGCTGAATTCACTAGTTTGGACAAAAAAGGTTTCCATCTTAATCCCAAATACAACACAAGTACTTTGTTTATCACATAAGGCATCTGTGTTTGGATAGCAGCTATTTCACTTTAAAACGATACTCCAGGTGATTGTAAAGAGGAAACCTTGATAGTAGTTTTGAATAGAAAAGACAAATGACAAATTTTATTCATCCAGTTCACTCTTTTGTTCACTGTACTAGAAAATCTGCTTATCTCACCTTCCTCTCTGTGAAGATAGGAACTGAAATATCCACAGTATGATGCAGGATACCACTTCAAAGATTTCCAAACAAAATAATAGATAATTTTCTGTAACACATGCATAAACATACATGTTGCAGCAATTGTCTCCTAGTTGGACTGCGCTTTAAAATTTTGTAGTTGTTGTTGTAGTTTAACACTTAAACAAATGAAAGTCTAAGGGTTTTAGCGCCAGTGGTGGATAAAGCATTCACATCCTTAAACAAATTACTAATACTGTGCTGCAAAAGTAGTCTGTTGTAAAAGCCTTGCATTAAAAATGTTGTAATGTAATATCAGTTAAAGTGTCGAGATACAGGGAAAAAAACTGTGACTTCTGTATCCGACTGTAACTAATGATTATTTTCACAGATTAATCTAATTATTTTCTCCATTAGATGATTGGATTGTTAAAATTGTGAAAAAGTGAGAAGTACCACCTCGGCTCTAAACGATTATCAAAATAATAATCAGTTTATTGTAGGGGTGCAACAATACTGCATGATTACTCTCACACACAGGTGACACCAGATGTGGAAATTTTATTTCTGTAGTACATTTTATGATCAAAATTTAAACCTTCACACATAATTTAATCTGCACAGAGAGAAGCTGTTCTCCAGCATGGGCAAACAGTTTTTGTGTTTCCTCCTTTGGCAGCCACTTTGCAACCATACGTTTGCTAATTGGATATCTGTCTTAATGGCAACCCCACATTTGTTTTTGGGATATCCAAAGTAATTCCAAAACGATTTTCTTTTTCATGAGAGGCAAACTGATGATATTAGCCTTATGTATGTGATTTTAACAATCAGTTTTGATGCCATGAAACTAGTACACAGCTGAAATCCTAGTTTTGTAATCATATGAAACACATAATGATACGGTATCATTTTGGTAGGAAAACCACCAGGTGTATTTAACATTGTGTCTGGTGTATATTTGAGTATATAATAATTTTAAGATAATGAATGACTCCATAAGATTAGCCTGGTTTGTGTGGGAACAAGAGAAGGCAAAACAGTAGGAGCGAGCATTGGCTAGCCAGTAGCATTCGCCTTACTGCTGAGTATGTAGTGGCGAAAATCCTTTTATTAGTTTATTTTGTTCATTAGTTTTCTTGACTTTATATCAGTTTCATTCATTAATGGTACCTACAGCACATTTATTTGGCCACTCAGCAGGAGACAGAGAAGTAGTTTAATGTAGGGAAAAGTCACATCAATGTGTACCTTTCATTAAATAGCCTTGTGCATTGCATAGCACAGAACAAAGCACAGTATGGGTTCGCTCTTCACATGGGGATATTGATTGTCACATGGTAAATTCATCTTATTTTCACTCTGTTTTCAATGGATTTTAATATTAATATCATAACTTGGATGAAAGGTTTGGTGTAGCACAATAGAGGCCAAAATGTTTTGACTGAGATCCGTCAGAGTTATGGTTTTTGGACCTGATTAAAATGCCAGACACCAGTAAAAAATAAGTTTTAATGTAAAAATAGAGAAAAAAAATGAAGTAAACAATGTAGCAGCAAAACTCTGCAAACCAATGACTGGGCACAAAAATACAGACTAACAAAAGAACAATGGGTGGTTGGATGCGGCTGGAGAGCCCTCGGCGGACGACCAGGAGTCGGCTGAGCATGCGGCTGGAGAGCCCTTTGCGGATGACCAGGAGTCGGCTGAGCATGCGGCTGAAGAACCCTCGGCGGACGGCCAGGAGTCTGCTGGGGACATGGGAAGCATTGAGCCAGAGGAGGCCGACGGCAATGGCCGACTCTCTTAGGATGGCAGACTAGAGACAACACAGAAACTGCTTCATAGTCGTCCCAACAAGGAACTGGTTGTGAAGCTGAACTATGGAGTTGCCGAAAGGGCAAGAGACAGGATCCTTCAAGGCAACAGTGTGAAACTGGGCTGCCCCCTTAGGCCTGCAGACAGGGTTGTCAATGCCACCAAGCTGACAAGGAGGGCCATCAAGTGAGCACAAAACAAGGCTAGGAGTTGCTGAAGAGCAGTATCAAAAACTGACAATCTGGCAGCACAGTGAGGTCTGAGGTGAGCTTTAAAAAAGGAGCAGGTGAAACAAATCAGGTGATAGGTGGCAGGAGAGAACAGGTGCAGTCAATGAGGGATGATTAAGTGAAGCAGGAGAAGTGAGGAGGGGGCTAGAAGAGGAAATGAAAGTCAAAATAAGAGCATGGGCCAGGAAGCGAGGAGCAGGATCATGACGGAGAGCTACAATTTCAATCAAAAGTCAGGGGAGCCCTGTGCGCTTTGTCTGTGCCACTATTCTGTCCTCAATAGTCCTAATGTCCTTGATTCTGCATGTGAGGGGTCCCATAAAAGCCAGTGGTTCTTTTGTCTTTATTCAGGCTTCAAAATAGGTTTCTGTGATTGAGATAAGTTTTTTTTTTTTATGCCAGACACAATCATTGTCTCCCTGTTTTCCCTCTGGAACTGGAGAGAAAAGGAGAGCAGAGAAGATTTTAATTGCTCTCCTCTCATCCACATCTGCCCCACCACATTCATCAGCTCGTCTTCCTCTCTGCAGAAAGGGAGTGGAGGGTGCTGGGGAGAAAGGCGATAGGATTTTATTTTATGATTTGGAAAGGGGGGCGTGGGTTCTCTTATGGGATGGAACACATCTGGGAAAAGGCTGGTGATGGAGGATAAAGGGATGAGGCAGAGAGATTGGTGTTTGTGTGTATGTAAGTGTGAATCTGGCTGTGTTCGTGTATGTGTTCAGAGTTTGCCTTGTGTGTGTTGTGGGGAGGGGGGGTGACTAGAGATGGCCTCAAATCCTCAGGGAGTCTGTGATTGGGAGGGAAATGGGACTCGGGGACTACGAAGTAAAGGTGGAGGAGGGAGAAAAAGCCAAGTTGGAGGATGGTAAAGTCAGGAATGAAAAGGGCAAATTAATGCTGGGGTGCTGCAAAAACTCACAATTATAGTGTGAAGAAAGACAAGTACATTTTTCAAAGTTGTTGCCTGGGAAGTCTGGGAAATAGCAAAACAGTTTTTGAAAGAAGCAAAAAATATCGGTCCTATGATTGAAACCATGATTTGAAAGCATGCTAAACCTGTACTTTAGCAAATGTGACACACTTCCTCTAATAACAGCCCTCAACACAACATCGTTTGATTACTGGAAGGATGTTTATCCTGTCTTTCAAAGAATGTCTCCTCTGAAATACCAACATACGCATTGCTGTAAACTTTCAAACTACCTAATGATGTACATGGCCAAGGTTCAAGGGCATTGAATATTTTATAACTGCCAGAAGTTTTTAGTAGCATGTCGAACCTTTAAGCTGGTTGGTCAGAAGTCTTCCGCTGTTGAAAAATAGTTATTGTGGACAGCTGGTTGTGTTTTCAGCACATATAATATTGATTGGGAAGAACAGATAATTGAATCATTGAGGTATCTATTATTTAGTTAACTGTCTGAGCTTCAAACCGAGTGATCTAAGGCATTTTGAAGTACAGCCTCTATTTTGGAGTATAGACTAGGAATATAACTAGATGATGCAGGGCACAGTTGTGGAACATTTATTCTTGAAAACATTCATTGCATTGGATGTTATAAAAGAAGTTCTAATCCTGTGTAACTTAGAATAACTGGGTAGACGCTATGCAAAGTTGCAGAAATTGCCAACCATTTACAGTTAGTATTTGGTGAGTGAAAGTACTTAAGGGAAATTCACCATTTGTTGGACATGACATGCAAGTCATGCTCTCCTCCGACAAAACAAAAATTCCTGTACTCATCTCCCTACCTTCCGAAGCAAAATTCAGACAGAAACCACACACTGCAGCATGGATTTGTGTCTTGTGTTACTCAAAACAAATGGGGAAAAAACTGGAGCTCTTTAGGATCTCAGACATACAGATGTGCCATGTCCTCGTTTAATGTTAATGTTGTATGCAAACTCTTTTTTATTTAGTAGGAGTACATTTAAAGTTAAGTTTTAAGTAGTAGTTACAAGTTGTAATAGTATTGTTCCATGTCCTAAAGCTGACCCTAAAAAGATCTGTCTGGGCGTCTTATTGTGTCTTTTAGATTTGACTGTAGTGGTGATTCACTTCAACACAAAAATAATTGGCAATGAGAAAGAAGACGGTACAAATGAGGGTGACTGGAAGAGATGGGGGAGGGGGCAGAGTAGAGGGGAGTCCCAAAGGTGGTGTCCCGAATGCTAGGGGGCCTCAGAGGACCATGGTATGATTGTCTCTGACCTTCCCCTTGCACTGTTCAAGGGCATTCAATAGTGTGTCTGAATGCGTGTGTGTGTCTTTAAGCAATTCAGCATCACATTGTTTTCTGGCAGAGTGTATTTGTAAGGTGTGGTAGTGTGTTAAAGGACTTATAACGCTGAGGCTATCCGAGTCTTTAGATTGTGTTTGCATGTGTCTGTAACAGATTGTCTGCCAAGTGCTAATAATTTACCCCTGCTGCATTTTAAGAGACACAAACCTTCTCCTTTAAACAGCTCCACTGCCTGTTTTTTGAACAGATCTTCTTTATTTGAGTAAACCAACATCTCATGTATATTTCAGCAGCTGTACCTTGAGGCAGATGACTCAGCCAGAGAGGAGGGGCAGAGCAAAACACACATTAAAACACAGAGTGGAACAGAAGAGCGCCAGATTAGTCCTCATTATGCAGTATTAATCATCTTTAATCTGCTCTTAATCCAATATCTTTACCTCACCTTATTAATGAGCCATACTTCAAGACTGGATTAGACTGCAAATACTGACTGCCAGAGATATTAGGAAAAACTGAAAGAAAGATGGAGATGGATGGCAGGAGAGAGAGGTGAATGAGGAGGAAACAAATTGGCGAGTCACAGATGTGGTCTTTCTTGGGAAAACAATGAAAATTGTTGGTCAGTGGTGGTGTATAGGGGCTTTAGTTAAAATTATATATGTACATTTTAAGCATAATTCTAAGCTAAACTCATAAGATTTTTTTCTGTGTAAAAAATTATGTATCTTCATTTTTAACATAAGTTTGACTTTCTCCAAAAATGGCTTTGTGTTGGACTTTTTTGGAACTGTGATCATTTTCAGGTGAATAACATATTAATAAGAACCATTTGCTGTTAAATAACGTGCAGCGTTAATGTATGATTGATTTAAAAAAAAAAAAAAAAAAGTTTCAGAATCACCACAAAACCATCAATTACAGTATTTCTTTGTTCATATTAATGGCCACGAGGTGATTGTCCCATGGCACATTTAATTATTTCTTTCTCTAAATGTATCTGATGTGTGCATGCAACCCACAGGCACCTAATCACATCCCTATACATGGATATACTTATAAATATTTGACATGGTATGTGTTTTTGATAGCATCAATAAAAGCACACTGCTGTAATTAGGGTTTGTTAAATCTCCATGAAGTGATGAAAATTGCAGCCTAAATTAAGTACTTGATTATAATTTTCTTTGCTGACTATATCCTTTTTATAGCTACATAATCACTCTAATTTAGTTGTGAGATAATGGCTCAGTGTAATGCTTGGTTTAGTGTTGGTGGCAGGTCATCACATCATCTTAGGCAATTAGGCACAGAAGAACAACAAGTGTTCTCTTTATTGATCCGATAAGACTCATTTTAGATCCCTTTTCACCAATAAAGCATAGCTGCACACATCCCCAAATTCAAACTGAGAAAGATTGTCCAGAGCAAACATGCTTGTCTAGTGGCAGACCTTAATGCTATCAACTGATAACCAATAAAAACAGTTTGTACCACAACTGGTCTCCTTCAAGAGCTGGAAAACCGGTAGTGATTGAAAAACACATCCATATGTAATGTGTTGATTTCAGTTTGGCCTGGTTAATCTGGGCTAGCGTGAAAGTTGTCAGTGTAAATATGGCGTGGACTTACTGTCAATATGGCTCGTAAAGGAGATGTCTGATGGTTTACATCCAAGAAGCTTGAAAGCAAAAACGTATCTTATTATTATTAAGTCAAAAAAATTCAAGAATTTCAACTTGAGGATGGCAGAGCATGGGAGAGAGAGATCTGAGCAGAGAAGAATGGTTTGATTTCAAGTTTTATGCAAACACCAGACTAAGTTGCATATTGTTACTTTAAATGTCTGGTAAATGGGAAATGTTGAGGAAGCAATATTATAAGAAGTTGTGGGTAAATTCAAAGTTATCAAACCACTGTGCAGTATTGTGCATAACTTTGAATTTACTCTGCAGCATGAGAACAAGCTCAAAAATAGAACCAGAGTAATAAAGAACTATGTTCAGAGACAACAACAACAAAGAGCTAACAGATGGTGTGGCCTCCTCAGAACCCTGATCTCAACATCATTGAGTCATTCTGGGATTATGCGAGGAGAGAGAAGACACTGAGACCGCTTTAATCCACTAAAGAAGTAAGTTATCTAAGATACTGATAAGATAACTGCCAGATACTTTGAAAAGCTGTTACCAGGTATATCTACAATAGAGTTACTGCGCCATTTGAAAGTGTAGTGACACTGAGCACTAATTTGAAATAGTTTGTTGCTGTTCATTAAATCATCCTCACTTTGCCTTTAGCCACTACTTGATATACAATATAACTATGGGGAACATATGTGATTACCAGCACATCATTACTGGAGGCTTTCCTGATCAGCAATTAAAACTGTGGTCTATCCTTTTCTGTGTACTTTAGCTTTATCAAGTTAATAATTAAAAGCTGTATGACATAGCAGTCCTACAGTAGTGCACCTATAACAATGTTGTGCATGATGAATCTTTCTCAGCCTGTCTTCTTACAGATAATCTGAACTACAATGCAACAGTGAACTGAAGCAAAGGCCCCAGGGTGGAAACTACCACTACTACTAAAATGTGGACTAAAAATACTGCTTTGAGAATTTTTAACTAAAATAATTTTCTACTCTAAGGTGCTGGAAAAATAAAGCCCCATGTGTTTTTTTTGGAGCTAATTTGTAAAACATTTACTTTGCATGTTGCTGTTCAGTAGGTTAAGGGTCAGGCAGCCATGAAAACAAATACTAGTCAGTCATGTTTTCAGTACAATACCAGCAGAAAGATTGTGTGTATCACTGGCAGAATTCTAAATACAGCATCACCTTGAGAGTTGCTACCTGCGTTTCTATGGTAACCGAGTCATAGCGTATTCACCTGGCAACTCCTGCTCTGTTTCATAAATTTATAGTTTATAAGCAGAATCTGAGATAAGAGAGCTGTGCAAAGTATACGGATAGATGAAGATATGCATCAAAGGACAGAAAGATAAAGAATTTGCTCAATCATTATGACAGTTGCATGGAGATAAACAAAAAAAAAAATCATATGAATTTGTTAGTTTATGAGAAGGACCTGGATTTAGGGTGAAGTTGAAGTATTTAAGAGACTAACTGTAAGAAATTAAACGAGACACAATGAAACACCAAAGCAAAGGACGCTCTGGACCAAAGTTGTTGACATAATTAGACTTGCCTGTTATTTTGGAGAACAAGTTATTTAACCATTAGTATCATGATGAACTAATGATTGAATGTAAACATGAAACAGCCAGAGCAAATGCAGTGATCAGCCGTATAACATAAACCCACACCTGCGTGGGTGTATTAAGGTCATTGATCTGTTATAATGCATCATATTTTATCATCTGATCTAAGTGAGACAAAAGCCTTTTTGTACAGCACACTGGCCCATGTGTCAAATGAGCTGAAGCTGAATGGACAAGCTGTCCTGTGCACAGCAGACACTCCAACAAAACACACAAAAAATAAAAACACACCAAATGAATAATGTAATGTTGTCCCATGCCTGATTTACTGGTGGGTATGCCACGTCTACATGCTGATGATATGCACCTGTTTTAATCAGACCGGCTTTCTGCACAGACAGCATACTGGCCCATGTGTCACTCAAACAAACGCTAGAAAGCTCACAAAATGCGGGTGACGTAAACTTTGTATTGTAGCTTGTGTTAGGGCTTGAATTGATAGCATAGTTACAGAAAGCAGATAAACTGACATGCAGTGAGCATATAGAGCTGCTCACATACATGCACATTTAATGTAAAATATGACGGGCTACGGTTTCTTAATTGCAGCATTAAAAATGCTGACGGTTATTTGTTGTTGTTGTTGCAACTTTCCATATTCAGGTCTCTCAACCCTCCTTTTCATGTCTGTTTAATATTAAACCAGGATTTAAAGCTACAGTCTGTAACTTGTACTCTAGTAGGAATATGGTCTGAAATGTAACATATCTTAATGTAAAGAGATGCTCCAAATGACTTCTGTAACCCAGACTCATTAAAGAGCCTGCTAACAGTGCAGGGGTTTTTGCTTCTAAAGGCTTTTGTGCAAACCTCACTTATTTAACCTACCAGAGAAGGCCAATTATTTCTTCTTGAGTGATGAGTTTTGTTGCAGCTGTATTTATTGTAATGAATGAATGGACAAGATGAAAGTTATGCAGGAAAGAAAAGAAAGCAGAAAGTCAAAAAGACATCTTGTTAAAGTGGAGAAATGGCAAACACAGTATGTTTTTGTAGAAGAGACAATAAAATGTTAAAAAGGATTGGGGGAGGTTAGCGATGTCATTCACCATTACTCATGACTTGACAGACGGGCTCCAGATTGGAGCAGCTTTGCAGACTCTCCTTCACCTCTCAAACAGAGTTCAGATGGCTCACCCTTAGCAGGTGCTGAACTTATGATTTTACCCAGAATCCTTTGCACTTCAGTGGATAAGCCTGGCACCATTTCAGGCAGCCTTTGATGATGTCAGAAGAGACATTGCTTCAAGTGCTGTGTTCTTTAAATCTTTTTCTCTCCCTGCCTCGCTCTGTTTAGGTCGCCTCACCCTTCCCTCCCGCTGTCTGCCGTCGTATTCTTTTAGTGCCTCTCACATGTTTGACCCCTTCTCTTCCATACACATGCTCACTCTGTCATCTTTGAAAGCCTTGACTCGACTTTGATGTCAAGTGGAAAAAAGGGATTGTTTCTCAAGTGCAACTCTACAGTGCTGTAGTGTAAATCAGTATATACAGTATATGGCTAAAAGGACGTGGACATCTGAACGTTATACAGTACCCACATGTTACTGTTGGATATCATTGCTAAACCGCACCCACCCCCCTTGTTAACAGACCCTAGTTTGTCATAGGGATTGAAAAAATAATTTTAAGAGTAATGTTCTTTGCAGTTCAGGGCTTAATTTATGCATTATTGTGTTAAACAGATGTAACGTGATTATACTTCAGATAATATCCTTGAGATATCCTTTACCCCACCAACAATAAAAAGTTAAAATAAAATGTTTTACAATGGAACATGGCCTCATGTCTGCAGTGATAAACACACAGTTGATTTCATAATAGCTGTGGCCCGGTCTCATTCTGCAGCTTAAATAAAGCAATGATAAGTCGTACTGTCTTCACTCCCTTTCCCAGACCTATAACACTGGGGCCATGCTGCTTCACATGTGTAGCCCTACTTGATGAATTGCGATTCTCATATGGCTTTCCTGTGGCAGTGTAAACATCCACTGATGTGTTGATGTTGTCAAACATCTTCTTGTCAATGTAGATATTGCTAAATTAAAGGCTCAAACCTTCACAAAGAGTCCACATAGTTAATTTGGCCATATTTTATAAAAAATATTTTCTTAAAAAAAAAAATTAAACAGACTTGCACTTGTCTCTCTTTTCTTGTAATAAATGAATCATTCATTTCAATTTCAGAATACATTTTCTTTCAGTGTGAGACTCCCTGCTTCGTGTCTTTAATTTTCTCTTCTCACCCTTGTCTCTCTGTCTGGTTCTGCCTCTTATCAACAGCCCAACACTACTTTCACGTCTTCTCTCTCCTGAGCCCCATCCATATCAGCTGTGTTAGAGGAAGAGCACCATGTGGGTGTGCAAGTTTAGATTTAGTGTGCCTGTGTTCGTGCTGAAAAGAAAGCTCTCTATCTACATGTATATATAAATACCCAGGGCTGCACTGTAGGCATGTGTTGATACTATATAGTGTATGGTCCTAATCAGATCAGCTCACTTCTTTTTCCAATCTCTCTCTCTCTGTTTCTGTTTACCTCTCTATGGTCTGATCTGGTCTTGTGTGGGCCGTGGTGACCAGCAGAGCAGAGAAATTGCCTGTTATCTAGGGGGTCGATTCTTCTTGGGGTCCCGTAAATTGCTTTGTATTGACACCCTGTCAGAGTTGGGATCCTCAAGTTAACCCCCAGATCTTCCCTCAGGTGAAGTGATTCTCCTCACCCCCACTTTCTTTCTTTGTCCGAGTTATGCCTTGAATAACCTAGTAAAATACCAGGATCAGAGGTGACAAGTGGTTAATCCATGCCAACATGTGGCTGCAAGGTTCATCAACATAAATTTGAATTAGAATTTTTAAAACCGTTTTAATGCTATTTGTAGTGAAGTAGTAGTGAAGGGAGCAGATAAGATAGACCTTCACTGTGTATGACCCCTGACAGCTCCAGTACCTCTTCCTAATCTTGTGGGAGGCATTTCATCAAAACCCATCATATTAGGATGACAGCTATGGTGGCTAGCAAGGCTCACACAACCCACAGAGGGTGTGATAGATGTGATTGTGAACCACCCACATGGTGATGGAAAGGGGACGTTTCTGGTTAGTTTTTGGAACTGCGTGTCATTTTTGACGGGTCACATGCCTGTGATTTATTACTTGATTTCCAGTGCCTTAGAGTCCATCTCAGTCCTGCTGATGTGGTCCTTTCTCTCTCTAATTTATGCAAACAGAACACTTATAGGTCTTCATTAGACCAGTCTGCCTAAAACCTTGTTGTGATCACAGCAGTTTATATACCTTTAAATACTTCTGTCTGTCACTGTTACTGTTACGTTTAGAATATATGTGTGGAAATGCTGTGTAGGTGTTTGGGCTATTTTGGCAATAGGTGGGGGAGTGGTGGGCGATGTCATCTTAAAATACAGTATATTCAGCTTCTTCTCTGTGGGATGTAGTGAATGACTATATCACAAAAATTGAGTACAAATTTTCACTCACATTTTTTGAGCTGCTGGCATGAGATGTGCTTTAGTGTTTCACTTCTCTTCTTTTCACAAGCACTAAAAAAAAAGCCTTCACATACACAGAGACACAGAAAGAGTTTGGCAGTGTTTCCCATATACAATATGCATACATCAACGGCACACCACTGATGCGAAATGGATGAGTGCTCCTGCTAAAATTTCACATAGTCCCTATTAAAATTCATGACAAAATGTGCAGTATCCCACACCAGTATTTCATTCTAAGAGTGGTAGTTTTTGGAAATTATACCCCCTTCAGGAGCTATCCTGTACCAGTCTGCAACCACTTGTCCTACTCTGTAATAAAAACAAACGCACCGTACGTAACATGTATAATAGTAAACACAACAGGGACTGCTGTCATGAAGTGGCCCAAGACAGATACTTGAAAATAGTAGTGCAAAGAAAGTGAACAGAAAAAAGTGTTCAGGTTCAATTTCCTTATTTTATAAAATCTAAATCCAGCTCATGATTAGAACCTGCAATAAAACACAGAGAAACAATAAATCGACATCGACAAACTGTATACTGCATATTTGATTTGGGGTAATCTCAAAAAAAAAAAAAAAAAGCTTTATAATTCTGTATAATACACTGCTCATCCAAAAAATGGTCTCACTCTAATTTCTCAAATTCAAGTGGTGATTGTTTTTTAGATAGGCAGTTGACAGTTCATTTCTTAAACAACCACGTCAGAAGACACATCCTGTGGTCGTGGAAAAGACGGCTATGTTTAATAGTGAAAGAAAGAGCGATTCCCCACCACAATGCAAAGGGAACTCAAGGGATTGGGACTAAACGGCTGTGTAGCCTTAAACAAAACACTTGTTAGGGAGAATAACAATTGGACTCTGGCGCAATGGAAGAAGGTCATGTGGTGTGATGAGTCAAGATTTACCCTGTTCCAGAGTGATGGGCTGATTGGGGTATAACGAGAGGCGGGTGAAGTGATGCACCCATCATGCCTTGTGTCTAACGTACAAGCCTGTGGGGGCAGTGCTATGATCTGGGGTTGCTGGAGTTTGTCAGGTCTAGGTTTAGCAATGGTATGTGTCCAACGAATGAGACCAGCTGACTACCTGAATATACTGAAGGACCAGGTTATACCATCAGTGGTATGTTTCTTCCCTGATGTCACGGGCATATTCCAAGATGACAATGTCAGGATTCATGAGGCTCAAATTGTGAAAGAGTGGTTCAGGGAGCAGGACACATCATTTTTCACACATGGATTGGCCACAACAGAGTCCAGACCTTAACCCCATTGAGAATCTTTGGGTTGTGCTGGAGAAGACTTTATGCAGCGGTCCAACTCTCCCATCATCAAAATAAGATGTTGGCGAAAAATTAATGCAACTCTGACACATGTCCTTCCAGCTGTGAGGCTAGTAACAGTACTACATCATGGTGCCACCTAAACACAAAATTGTGTGTGGCATATCTATAATGATTCATTCAAGTTCATATGGGTTGATAAATCAGTCCAGCCATTGTATCAGTTTAGCTGTAGTTCAGTGCCATTAGCTCAATTTCTCTTATGCATTACATTATCAAAAACGGAATTTTGCTAAACTGAAACAAGTTGATCATATTTTTATAACATGATTCCACTGAAAGTTGATATAAAATAATACTGAATTATTCCCCCGCCCCTCTGCGATGAACTTCAGGTCATCACATTTGTTTTATAAAATGAATATGTATTCAGAAAACTCTTATTTAGCCCCTTTTATATTCATCCTCATTGCATTAAGGTATATGCACAAAGCTTTTCCATTTTGTGTGTACAGCATTAAGAGGACATCATGTGGGAGGTAGAGTGGGTCCACTAAGGCTCTCTGCATCACTCCACCACTGGCCTTCTCCCCAGTAAACACTGGGACAGAGTCCAAACCTCCCAATGCACTCTGTCTTTGACTGTTACTCAGCTATCCAGCACAGCAGTGGACAGCACAATGAGTGTGAGTGATTCAGTGTTGAACACATCAGTGGAGTGTGTGCAATTAAAAGGGTGCACACTACACGGCTGTGTGTATGAGAGAGTCTAAAAGAAATGGATTTAGGAGGAGTTGAGAGGTAGAAAGTGCAGAATGTGTTGTGATAGGAAGCCCACTGGGAATGGCATGAGAAGCTCTGCATATCTGCATAACTCACACACATGAACACACGCACAAACACACCAGCTGGCCTGTTCCTCCCACCTTTTGTAAGTCTGTGTGAGTGTGTCTGTCTGTCTCCTGTGAAGTACTGTGAGCCCAGGTGGTTCAACCAAATCCAAAGGATACCCTGGAGAGGCTCCCACTGTCTTTTAGCCGTCCTCTCTTGAGAGAAAGGCTGGATCACTGAGTGTGTGTGTATGTGTGTGTGTGTGTGTGTGTGTGCGCATTTTATTGTTTGTGAAAATGAAATGTCTTTAAAGAATAAAAATCAGAATGGGAAATTTCTACTTTAGCTAACATTTAGATTAGGTCAACAATAGTGTAAATAGTAATGATATCAACCAAAATGGTTTAACTGTGTAGTAGACTTTGTGTGTGATGGCAATGAAGATGGAAACTGAAAAGAGAAAAATATCCCAGACTGGTGCAGATGAAAGAGAGGTCAGGGAAAGAGGAGAAATGAGCTTTTCTTTGATGTGAGCTGTTTGTCTCCTCTTCTTGTCCACGCTCACCTATGGTTCCTGTCTCATATGACCGTAGGAGACAGTATTTCATTGCTTCTAAAATGATGCCTGTACTGTATATTCAAATATAGCTTTGTGAATATTGACTTTGCTGCTTCATTTCGTATATCACATCAGGAATAAAATTTCGATTTGCCATATATACAGGGAATTTCTTTGTGGACAGTGAAATTGGGATCCTTGGGAATCTCGTGAATTTCCACTGTGAGATAATATTTAGAAAAAACTGCAATTTATAGTAGTTATGGATAATTTCACCTAACCAGAGATGGAGAGAGGCTTTGTGAAATCTTTACGTAGGTGTTAATGTGAATGTGTATATTCACAGTTTTTTAGGAAGTTGTAAATGTAAAAGACAAGAATAGTAATACTTGGATGATTTAATTTTCCCGACCACCAATAACAGTCATTGGACTTTCAGCTTTAATTTAAGGAGTTTGATAACAGTGGAGCATTAAACATTCTAGGATTACAGCCATTTTCATATATTAACCAGTTGTTTAAGGGGCCAAATGCACAAAATAAATGAATAAATATATAAAACCAGTTAGTCTCAGTGAGGTTACAGTATAGCCAAGTCATACGTTTCAGAAAAACAAATTATTAAATTAAATATTTAATTTCTTTCTTAATTTTCATTGACTTTTTTCATCATTGACAGGACCAACAAAATGGTAGTTTCTGCCAGTCGATGGTTTGTTGTTCTGTCCATCCAGGCAACTTGTCTAGAGCAATGATTCTTGATTTCTACTGTCACATTATCTAAGCATCGAGTGTTTTTAATGGTCTGTGGATAATAACTCCTAATGCTTTTGGTGACCCTATGACCTTTAGTCTCCCACCACTGGCCTACCTATGGCTAGAATTGCTAATACAGTATTTACAGTCCTTGGAAGATACCCCCTAATGTTCTTGGCGATAACCTGACTCTCCGAAATGTAAATGAGTTTAAGAGAAAGATGGAAAAATGTAAGTTATTTAACTTAATATTTAATTTTAATTTACAAATATGATTGGGTATGTTGCTTATTATAGTTCTTGAAAAAACTGAATATTGGAATCAGTAGGTTCCAATATTAAAAACAGAATCGACCAAGAAAATGTTGCTCCTCCTCTAGTCAAAGCCAAACGTGCCATTGTACTACCTATCTAGTACAGATAGGTATTTGTGTTATCTTCTGAAGCCCATTTTTGTTTTTGAACTTAAATTCACTTCATGCACTACCGTTGCCTCTTTCTTTTGCACCTCACCTTCAATTCTCCTTTTGCCTCCTGGAGATGCTTGTCCTGTATGTCCATCCCTATTACAAACCATATCCTGTAATTTCTTTTCTTAAACTTTAAGATAAGTTAAAGAAGAATTATTAAATTTCCCCATGTTCACTTTCAGTGCTTTTCCCATCTAAATCTGGCTCAAGACTCTAGTGTCTTTGAAAGTTTTGTTTCTGATATATTAGGATTTAGAATTATGTTGTTACTATCCATTGTGTGGCTCAACCAACATGATTTTTGTCTCGTCTAAGAGGTTTCACACACAAATTTTAGTATGTAAAGATTGACATCAAACAAACAGGAACGTGCAACAAAAGCTGGCGATGAGGATAAAGTGGGGAGACTGGAAAAAATACTGAGAAAAGAAAATTCACAAACAGGTTGAACATGAGCATGAATATATTTTTCATAAAATCAAAAGTTAAAATCAAAAATATTAAAGCCATAACTGAATGCATATTTGTGAAATATTTGGCAATCTTTTCTGCTCAGTGGAGGGCAGTTATTTATCAAAGCTATTCAGTTTCACATTCTGTTGAAGGTCTTTTATAAATTTCGTCCACTACTTCAGTGTTTTTCATCATCAGGTGTTTGTGTTAGAAAAAGTTTGCATCTGTGTCATCAAACTTTCTTTGCCAATTTCCACTACTCTTGAGAAAACTGCTAGAAAATAGAGTATGATGGGGGGGTAAAAAAAAGCTTGTGAACCCATTTAGTCTACCTCCCGAGCTATTTGTGGCATAAACGCTTCTTTCCTATATGGTGATATACAGATAGTGAGCAGCAGTCTTGGCCGTGGTCCACCTCTATTTGTAAAGGTCAACGTCTTTACTTTAAAGAAATGTCTGCCTGTGGTGAGCTGCCAAGGTCTCCTAAGAGCTAGAGAGGGGTGAGAGAAAGAGGGAGAAGGGTACAAAAAACATTTCCCGCAATACAAAGTGCTGCTATTATTCATGTGAAGTGTTGAAATGTACTCCCTGCAAAACCGTGGTGTGTACTCTCATGGGGACTCAGCTGGAGTCAACTCCATTTTCAGCCTGTTGAAGAAAGTGGCGTCTTGTGGAGGTAGAGAGCAGCTGAGAGGCTCTGAGTTGACGGTGGTATACAGGTGTTAAATTCTAAACTGCTGATGCCTGCCAAACACCCAGACAGATGCAAACAGACAATACAAATGTACAAGTACACTTGAACACCCACAAGCTACACACACAATCTTTAAATGTGGTAAATCTGATGTGTTGATCTCTTGAAAGAAGCATAAAAATGGTGCTGATATAAAACAACTTCTGACTTTGAAGTTAACCTATAGACTTAATCAAAAAACTCGATATGGTAGTGAAACTTAAAGGGTTGAAAGGCCAGGCCCGGAAACAGAGTAAAATACCCATCTTAACTTATTTTAGCACATGAACTCAGGTGTGAAGATTGTACCGAGTTGGTTGTTCATACATGCAACAGACAGTAGGAGGTAGCGTGGTTTAGATGCGTTCTCACTTGGGAAAATGGTTGTTTGGTGTGGTCCCTGGGTAGGGAATGTAGGAGGTACGATGTGATAGGATGCACGATGAAAAGTACACTGCAGAAATCAATTGTTTGGTTTACAACACATCGAAGTAGAGCCAGTTACGTGATTAGAAACTATGCATTATGCATATAACCCCAGTTCCCTGAAGAGGAGAAGTGTGAAACAGAAAGCATGACAAATATTTCCCACACTTTCTGATGTTGTGCTGAGTGGATTGACTAAAAACCACTCGCTCTGTGTGAAAACTCTGGACAATTAACAACTGTGTCAAAGTGAAAGAAGACGATTGGTGCTGTATGATAGACAAAGGGGGATTAAAGCAAAAACATGATTTTTTTCTGTTTACTTTACTTTGTTTTTAGGTAATCGATCAAATAAAAATTTTCAGAACATTAGGTTTGTAGGCATTCACACTTTAATATTGGTATTAAAGTATTTGCATATGATTCTATTCAAATACCAAACAATCTACTCTTAAGACTTTACAGCTTAAAGTTAATATTTATCTTCTTTTATCATCTTTGGAGAATCAAGGCCATTTATCTTGACAGACGTTTCATAATCAGATGCATGTGCTGCCTAACAAGATTATGTAATTTTGGATAAGTACAAGTAAGATTTAATCATCCTCAAATAAAATGTTATGACTTTCTTAGATTTCCCTCTCTGCATTTTTGTCCTGGTTTACACATAAGCACCTCACAGACTTTTGTTTTGTCTCAGAGACAGTCTGTTTGCTCAAGTTGTCTGCCATCTTGTTTATCTATGTGTGTGCATGCATGCATTTTGACAGTATCCTCGTTTGCCAGGAAAATGTCTCTCCAGAGACAAACAGCATGCTGCCACTCTTCTCTGAGGTGTCAGAATGTTGTTTCCTCCAAACAAAGTGATGACATCCTGTCTGTGATTCAGACCGCCTGTATAGAGCGGACAGCTCCAGCCCTATAATTCAAATGGAGCACTCAAGTAGGCTGAGGAATAGGAGTAACTGCCATGTTTTGATGATACTTGGTCACTAAGCCAGAAAACACAATGGTGGTGGAAAAAGTCAAGCCTGGTTTGTATGCTCTGTGCGCATACAGTACACGGTACTTTTCAACAGGAACGATGCTATCGGTAATGATGACTGACTTCAGCGACTTCAATAGAAATTGCCCTTTCTTGTCAGTGAACACAGCAATACTCAGTATGATAAAACAGCACAAGGTCTTATTTAAGTAGGTCCATTAGAAAACCACTAGAGGAGGAAAAATATTGAATTTGAATATTGAAGCATTGCTGCCACTCACCTCAACTTGTCCGTGTCGAAAAAGAAAATGTGAAAGCCTCATTTTCAAGCTAATGCACTGCCAATCTGCAATGGATGTGTAATTTTGATTCAATCACTGTCAGTCTGCAACCCTGGCTGATATTAACTGCCTCTATTTAGTAGACAGGTGTTAATCTTGGGGCTGATTGTAAAAGTTGTTGTCTGACGGCTCCTGTGTATGACCACAGAATATTTACATCTTTCCAGAACAACATACAGTAAAGTTTCAACTTAATGCATCCATTTAAAAAAAATCAGTATTTTATTTATTCCAAAGTTCCAAAGCAAATGTGACCAATGATACAATGATTACATCACAGTCCACTGTGAAGACTAGTGTGAAAACACTCACTGTATAATACTTAATACTAAAAACTGATAGACCTTTTTGTACATTTGATTTATTACTTGTGTCTGTGATGGTACCAGAGTCTATGTGTGTGTGATCGTACAGAAATCAAACAGCAGGCGTTCTAAATTACAACAATGTACTGTGCATTTTGTTTTCAGATAAAACCTCATAACTAAACTAAGTAAGTACTGTTGCAGGGTGTTAGCTCGGTTTCCAAACAGGGTCATCAGTTTTTTGTATATATAGAGAGCTTATGGGGAGTTTAACAAGAAAGCTAAGGCCTAACTTGTGCCTTAAACCTGGCAAATAGCAAAAGTAAGGAGTGGGAAATGTTCATTATGTGATGAAGGAGATAGCTGCTAGTGTGCTAGAGTGCAGAATTTGCAATCTAGTCAGAGTCTGGGATGTTGTGAAGGTTGTTTTCCACCGAAACAGAGGGGAACAAGCTGTAAGGAGTCCACTGTCAACCCTGAAAACTTTAAAATCATATGTGAACTGTACTACAGGGTTTAAAAAAACCCTGTCTTTTATATAGCAGACTGGTTTATCTTGGTTCGTGGATCACATTTCACAAAGCATGTTTGCTTATTCAATTATTGATAAGAGGAAAGCCTATGAGCCACTGGTGAATACAACATTAATGCAGTGTTGCAGTTTAATAGAAAATGAATGTGTGCTAGAAACTGCAAGTGCACTGAAAATTAAGAAGTTGAACCGGTGAAATATCATCAAAATTACTGAAGTCAGACTTTATCTTCAGAGGAAAAAGTTGGTAGTCAGAGGGAGCATAACCTGTTTTCATCCATAGGGATAGTGGAACAAACCCGGATGCTATTTTATTAGAAGCTGGCAAATAAAATAAATCACACGTGTAGTTTTAGCTAAAACACAATGTCCTTGCAGTGAATAGTTTCCCAGAGTTGTTACAAGGACAAGTTCTCCGACATTTTCTCAGATTGAGAATGTAATGGTATCATTGTTAAAAGTTAAGTAGTAACACATCTCAGGTTTTTTGCTGGTCTCATTTGACAGCTTCTATTTAGACCTACACCTTTGCACACTAGTTTATTGCTGAGATCTGGGAATGTGCAATACTACGTGAAGGAAATCTGACATGGCAAGCTAATAAAACAGTCAGATGATCTGGTGGGTTTTAAAGAAGCCCTGAGGTTAAATTAAATTTAGCCAAATGGTGCAATTGTTACGTAACTCTCAATTGCATGTATTAATCTCAGTGTTTGAAATAATCTACTTAAACTGTTGATTTGATCATGATCCCATTGTCTGACTAATCATTAGACTTTTAGTGTTACAAGTGCTGCATGCTCAGATATTAGTGTAGTGTTTTCATTAATAATAATAATAATAAAGAAGCTCACAGCTACAAAATTCTGACATTAATTGTAATAAACAGACTCTGTATACTGAAAGTAACGCACTTCTTTATTTACAGCCACCTTACATTCTCTGTACTTGTTGTTTTTGTTTGATCCACAGTTCAACAGTCTGTAAATTTACATATGGGAATCTTAATATTTAATATATAATATTTCCAAATCGTACTTGGAACATTAGATATGAAACATAGTTATGTAAATTGGTTAGGATCCTTAATCTCCAACTTATTTTACCACATTACATTTACTTATGGAAGACTCAGTTTTTCTACATCCTTAATGAAAAAGATGTTTTGGTTTAAATTCCTTTGGAAAGCTGCCTGAGTGTGCTCCACTCTTCACTGATCGTGGATTTACACTCCGGGGCTGTTTCTCAGTGTTCAAAATCCTGATCAAAGAAGCTCCTCTTACCAACAAATGCTCCATGTCATACGTCTGGAAGGAAAGCACAAGAGTTTCTCCAAAATAGAGAAAAAGGATGAAAGTCCAAAAATATAAACAAAATTTGCTAATTTGTTTTTTACAAATAAAAAGTTTTAAATACAAGGTTTCTAAACAGGACGGCACAAGAATCAGGTGTATTCCTCCCAAAGATGCCAAGTATTTTCTAGTAAGCCATAGATGCAGTTATTGCTTTTGAACACATTTTTCAGTAGCTACAGAGAGAAGTACGTGATGTGGTTTCTGCTGGTCCAACGGCAAGAGAACCAGTATCGGCAGTGGTCTGAGGAGATGCGCGTGCACTTGTTCAAGAAGAAGTGGTGTTTCACATTGTCCTCGAGTTTATGTGAAAACAAGCTTCACTTTGAGGACTTTCTGCACTATATTTTTGTTCATAAATACATTAAAGGCCGCAAGTAAAAATGTGTTTTTCTTTTCTTTTTAGGCACATAATAAACTAACACATGCCTTTTATATAAAAATGGGATACTCTCCCATGATTGACAGTAACTTTTCAATCAAAACTGCTCTGATGTAGCAAAGTGAACAGAACTGTGTGTGGAGCTAACATTAGCTTTGTAGAGTGCCTTAATAATTTACCTAAGTAGTTAGTGAAGTTCGTATTAAGTTGGCCAGAGAGTATACCCTGTGCACCCCTGACTGAACCACTTAGAAGAAATATCCACACGAAGCATTTAGTGCAAATATGTATGTATGATTACTACAGAAAGGTGCAAATATCGATGTTATAACAATCGGTACTTGATAAACTGTTTACGATTAATTGCGATGTAGATGTAGCTCAAGCTTTATTTATCGTAAAGCCAGTAAAGGCGAGATAGTAGCAGAAAAATATGATGGTTGCACATTAAGGACATAGTTTTAAAATGTGTTGTTGGATGTAGCCTGTACATCAGTTTGGAAAGTTCCTCTCTATTCTCACAATATATTGATTTTCAAATGTCCAAGGCCTTTGTAAGGAAGGCTGCAGCCTCAATCATATTCAGACAGAATCAATGTGTGCCTGAGCAATAACACCCTTTATATAATATTTAGTGTTAGTCGAGCTGCAGTATGCGCTTTGTTGCAAATGTAAATATGAATGTTTAATTTATTTGAATGTGTAACTGTTCAATAGTATTCATGCATGCAGCTCTTATTTATATTTCATTCTTATGAATATGAGAATGCTCTGTAGTCTCTGATGTCAAGTTTGCTACCATCACTGTCAGTGTCTGCTGTGTTCTCTGTGTATGTGTCTGTGTAACTGCGCCTTCGAAGTAGAAATGTCCATCTCTTTAGTTACCACTGACAAATATATGGAGAATAACTAAGACGTACTGTACATCTAAATTTGGTCTTTCTGCTGCTGATATAGTTACATTCTGTGCTCTTTGTCACCAAACTTTAAATCTGGTGAAGTGAAAGAGGAATGAAGATGGTGCTACTAATGGAGTGGGGAACTGTGAAACTGAGGAAAAGTTTGTAGAGATAAGGCAACAACACCCTTACCTTTTTAATGTGTCCTAGAGAGGTGAGTGTCCTAGCAAGTTTGCAAGTTTTGAAAATCCTAGAAGCCCATTATACCCATTATAATAGAGTATGAAGAATACTTGTATGGACAAACATAAAGCAAAACATTATACAGTATCAAGCTGATGTCACACCTACTGAGAGCTGTGACTGACGGGTAGAAACGGGTAATCTGTCATATGTGTCAGCCAAGTCACTGCAGCCTTTTATGACTCTACAGTTGTCTAATCTGACACAGTGATCATCATACCAGACAAATATATTTTGTAGTTTTGACCTCGCACAAAGAATACATAGAGTTGGAATTGACAGTGTTTATCCTCCAGCTGCAATGAAGTGAACCCAACAAATATGTAACGGAGCATGAGAAATGTGGGATCAGTCAATTTGGGGATGAACGTATAAATAACCAATGCTACTCCTGGTAATTCAAAACAATTTTTTATTTTTTTTTTTATATTGGATTGTTCATAGTGCAGCATGAGCCAAAACAATAGTGAGCTCCTGGAGTTTCACTGTATGTCCCAGAAGTCTTTTGTTGTTTCTCTTTTGTGGTTGTAAGGTCATTAGTTGGTACAGTAGAGTGTCACCCACTGGTATTTTTTTTTCTTCAGACAGCATTAATCTTCATTCAAAAGCCTGTTTTTTAGCTTCACCCGAATGTTTGAAAACAAGCATTTTTTTCTCTTTTTGACTTCAGCTCAAATAAAAAGTTTAAAACTTTTTAGAAAACTTTTTCTTTCCTGATATTCTTTGCCTTCTGCAGTTTTTGGCCTCCCTCTCGTTCTCATTCTCTCTCTCTCTCTCTTTCTTTCTTACTGCCACCGGTACAGGCCTGTTTGGTTGGCAGCAGGCACGAATGCAACCTGAGTGGGCAGAGTAGAGGGAAGGGGGCAGAGGCCAGGGCAACACAGAGCTGATCTGAGAACAGCCATTGCCAAGGTAAACACACAGTTAGAGAGATGAGAGCGGTGGATGTAAATATAGAAAGATTACGGTGGTTTGACACGTATCCCTCTCCATCTGATTCACATCCTGGAGCATTAGCGATCTCAGTCTGCTCTAAGGGGAGCATCACTGACTGAATGAAGTAAAGGGTCCACATTTTCTTTGTTGTCATCACTGTTTCTTCAATAGTCCTGTATGTTGGTGTTGTTTTCATCTATCACATTAGAAAAAAAATAATTAAATTTACTCCACTTTAACCCAAATTAAAATTTCACACTGAGCTAATAAAAAAGAAAAAAAAAATGGTGTAGGAACAAGCATCTTTTCAAAAAGACAAAAAGTTTTAATTTAATTTACAAGAGGAACAATCAGTTTGCCAAAAAATGTAGGTTATTGCACCAATAAATATCACTTGTGTGAGGGTGATATATTACCCACATATGATCTCCAAAGTGGATTACAATTACTCACCAGTGCAGGTAATGTTCAGTTCACCCCTACAAATCCAGGTAGGGCTTCATCCAGTCTGAATATTTAAAAAATCTATATTTGCAGTAATTGTGCATTAATGGCTCACTTAGCTTCCCTGTATTCTATTTATGTGTACACAAATACAGTGTCCGCAGAACACCTGTGTGTTTATGATGCAGTTGACAAGTTGTTTATGAATTTGTTTTTGCAATTATGTAATTTTTCTAATAAGTATCTAGTCTAACAAAAGTTTCTGTTGAAATGTTAAACGGGTCAAAAACGCCAATTGCTGTTCCACCCACATATTATAACACTTTAAAGAAGTTTTATTTTTATTCCTAGCCACAGTGAGAAAATTAACTTCAGCAAACTACAGTTTATTGTATGTATGAGTTCAGTTAATAAGAAAAGTTTGGAGGATATTTAGAAACTCTAGTGTACAGTATATTTCAACAGTAGAAGTCAATCTAGAGGCTACTTATCCAGTCAAGAAACTTTTTTTCTGTCCTGGTGTTTTTATTCAACATCTCCTTTATAGAATGTGACAGTGTTGATCGCCTGGAGACTTTCTGTGTTCTTACTGTATGTGATTGGAGACAACACAAGGTCATTTATCTAGTGCAAACAAGACTCCCGAGGCGTCCGCCTACAACTGTCATCAGCTGACAAGGTTAGAGCATTCAGGCTGCTGTAGCGTATGCATAGATTACACAGAAAGGTTGTGTCTGTCTAACCTCTCAGACCCTAGAGCCCCTACAACCTAATCAGGATTGATATTTCACATTATTATAACATGAATTTCAAAGTGTGCAATGGCATTATATTTACACACTGTAGATTTGATTTGCCTTGCAGATACAGTGACGTTGTCATCTGAAATTAGACAAAAGGTAAAATGTATGTAAGCCAAATTTTCATTGCAGAAAATTCGTAATAAATGCCTCTGGTTTTGTTTTGTAATGCAATAGAAATCACATTCTTTATTTTTAGTATTTAATTTGACTTTTTGTCTCCTTTTAGCTCTATGGATTATTTTAACTTAGAGTAACAAGCTTTTGTTTTTTATTGAATACATCTTTTCCTTTGGTTCACTCTCATCAGCAGTGTTTCCAGACGCAGTTGTTTTTAGTGAAAAGCTCCAAAAATCCAGTGTAAACCAAATTTACTGCCAAATGGCAGGCAGGCAAAAGCAGCACAAACACCAGTCTCTTTTGTGAAATTGTTGGATCACATCACTCAAATTGAGTGAGAAAGGCTTTTAAAATCATATCTTAAAGTAGATGTACTCATCTTAACTTGGGTGAATTAAATGTAGTTTTCACAGCTTTCACTTTTGCATTTAGTTTAACTCAAGACTATGTTTATAGACTAGAAACAACAAAACAAAACAGTGGCATGTGTTAGGAATTAAATACAATATACCATGAGTCGCTTGAAGGTAAGGCGTTCCTCAAAAGGCACCTAGCTTAACTACAACGTCTGGTCTATCTATTAAAATGATATTTTTTGAACAGATGGGCAATTTAAATAATAATTTCACAGATGCTTTTCTCTGTAATACATCACACTTCCTTTCTTACATTCAAACAAAATATGATAGTATCATGCAGCGACTAACCCTGGGGATTCAATTTTTCTTCTAACTAAAATACCAAATAATCCATAATTTTGTTTTTTTTAGTGTAAACTCCATATGTACATCACAAACATTAATATTTTCAAACTCAGATTACCACTTTTATTAAAAGTTATGTTTGAAATATTACTCAAAAGTTAGTTTAAGCCAACTGTTGTCAATACATGGTTTTAAATAAGCCATAGATAAGAAAGACCACATGTTGACCAAAATATTTAAAACAAGAGGCAGTTTCTACTTTCCCCCCATTTCATATTTTTAATTTCAAGGTTGTTCCAGCTTGCATTTTCTCTAATAATCTTTTTAGATATTTCTCAAAAAGACCAGACCCACGTTGAAATACACTTTCAAATGAAGACTTGCAGATTTGCAGTGTTGTGTGTTTTGATGTACTGTATCTATCAGTCTCAAAGAAAAAAAAAATTCTATTATTTTGCTGATGCTGTTTGACTTTGTACAACAGCTTGACAGGTGAGAGCCAACAACACTTCGTCCTGCTGTTCAGCCATTTGTTGTGAATTTCAGTTGTGACTTGATCCAAACCATTATTTCTTGTGTTAAATGGACTATTGTGGTCCCAGCGTGCTAATAAGTGAGCTAATACAGTGTAATGTATTGTTAAAGCTATGATGTTGGATGGAGTGGGCTTATGTGCGATTGGCAGATGGACACTCGGACAAGGCAGGTGGGGTGCTAGACGGACAGACTGGAAGGAGGGCCACACGCCACAGCCCATAATGCCTTGTCATAATTCCTCATGGGGTGCAGTGCCACCTTTTTTCTGCCCTCCATCCCCATGTTTCACCCATGTGTAAACAGACACACGTGCAAACACAGTGAGCTTTTGGTTTGGGAGGGAACTGAGAAAAGGCAATGGCTGCCATCTGTTGTGTAGACTTAAGGTTTTCCCTGCTGAAGCCCAGCAGAAGTTCCCAGGAGGGAGAGGAGGAGATGGAAAGAAACTTCTTTTTCACTTCCCTTTTCTTTCTGCGGTTGAGTAGTGTGCCAGGGTTAAGGTTTACATTCCCAGTGGGAATACCTGTGCTAAAAATGCCTGCATGTCTACCACTGAGTCAGGAGTCTGTGGCAGCTTTAGCACCAGCCAACAGCACAATGGTATGAAAAAGAAAAGTAGTCACGCAAAAACAGTGCTGACAATAATTCTGGCCTTAGTAGTGATGCAAAAATACAGCTTTTATGGTGATGGTTCAGTGCTGCCTTGTGTGCTGCTCCCAGTGTGATGAATATTGAGGTACAGACACTCTGCTTTGGTGAGATCATATTACCTCTGAATGTCCTGATGATAATAAACTAAAAAAAAAAGAGTGCTGGTACGATACAGAAGACAGGCAGACGGTGTGTCTCGAGAATGGTTGAGGGAAAAGCGCTGAGTTGGCTTTCTACAAGAGTGTGTTCAGGGGATGCAAACACATCAGAAGATACAACAGATGTAATTCAAACAATTCAAAGTGTGTGTGTGTGTGTGTGTGTGCGTGTGTGTGCGCGCTCGTATTTCGTGTGTTCATGCAAGACACCAGCTCTTTAAAGGAGAGTGTTAAAAGTGGTAGGGCTGCAGGCAAGGCCATCCATCAGAGCAGACCATAGTCAGGTAACTCCCTCAAGACTCTTTTCTTTCTCTATTTCCCCTCACTCTGTTTTCCTCTTATCCCTCTCAAACACTATTATTACTCTATTAATCTTCCCCTCAATATATCTGGATGTGAACACTGATAAGTGACAGAGATGAGGTCAAATAATAATAAATGTCTAGCATAGAATGGCCATATTAGGATGTACCTTGATTTCGTAAATATCCAACCTAAGTCTTAAAAAAGCACTAATGAATATATTTTTATTAACAATGATCAAATAACTGTTCAGTGATTAAAAAGACATCATAAAGGTTCATCACTCAGCGCTGCTTTACCCATGAGTCTTTTAGCCTCTTTCAGCTCATTGTTTTTCCAAACAGCAGACAAAGTCAGTGGCTAGCTGGAGAATGTAGTGGAGTATTTAGATGGTTAGCCAAATAGAGCCAGATATATTTTATTATTTATATAGGAGATGTAGAGCAGAACTGATTTTACAGAAGAATGAACATTGGGTTTCTGTAACAACTAGGGATACACCTTTGGCAGGGGGCTTGTATTTTAGTGTCTTCTAGTGTTTTCGATACACACTAGATGATTTTAATCTGAAAAAAATTGACTTGATCTTTTGCAACTGCGTGTTGAAAGAGAAAAATATGGTTTTAAAATGGGAACAAACGATTCAAACATTTTTAAAATAAGATTTGAAATATTCTTTTTAGTGTTGTAAATCTGTCTCTTTAAAGTTTCAAAACTTGCTTTGCAAACGTTCGGCTCTGTCCTTTCAGAGATTCAGATCACTTTTTAAGATTTAACATTTTGTTTCAGTTGTTTCGAATCTGCTCTTATTTAGCCTGTTTTAACAGCCAGAATGTTGGCAAAAAAGACAGCACTAGAAATATGGTGTTAAAAATATAATACATTCTTTGGTAAAATAAAATTTGAAAGTATGACAAATGATCATCATTCTTTTCAGCATTACAAATCTGTTTCTTCAAAGCTTTGAGATGTGTTTTTACTCTGTCCCTTCAGGGTTTCAGGTCATATTTTGAAGCGTTCTGCCTCATCTTCTTCAGCGTTGCGTTCTTTTATAACTTCATGGTTGAAGATATAAATGGTGGTTTCTTGTCAGTGACTGACTTTTCCTGGCATGCTTGTTCTGGCCAGCTGTTGTAGCTAGCAGTTATCTGGCTATAGTCATGGTCATCCATGAGCAGATGATACATAAACACATCCACGCTGACAGTCACATCAACAGCATAGACGGCTGAAGATGCCTCCAACTGAAGATCTTGGAAACGGCCTGGTTTCAGCACCACTTTAGGATAATTTGGATAAGAAGTTCAGATTAGCACGAAGTCAGAAATTCCCCCACATATGTAATAAGGTGTGACTTGTCCCCAAAATTTTCCCAATCATAACATAAAAGAGGACAAAAATAGAAAGTTTTGCCTACGATTATCTATGGTTTATGTACATTAGGGTGAAAACTAACAAACAGTGTCATTGTTTAACTATGTAACACACAAAAAAATTAAGACTGTTTAAATGTTTGGAAAACCCCATATTACACCATTATTAGCAGGAGTCTTAAAACTAAACTTACTTATGTAGCTTCATTCAGCCCATACTGTGTGTACTTTCATTTCAGGCCAGTGTTTATTTTGCAGCATAAGGCGGCAGGCTGTGGAACAACATTCATTATGCATTTGATAGTGCTTGTGTTTTATCAAACAGCATATATTAATTCAATATAGTTATTAATTTTCATTCATTTCCAAATATTCAATTTTGCTTTATCTTTAGTTTTGAACTTCTTGTTCAGGATTGCTCTGACAGACCAACTGTTTTTGATTGATTCCGTTTTTTACTCCTTTGCTTTAATGAGCAAGTAAACTGGAGATCATGTTTTTTCTTGGCTTTAATCATATTTGTCTGCCATCTGTATGATGAATAATTAATTAATGGCAGTATTTCACCATTTTTTAAACTAAGTGTCATACATAAAATAAAATCAGCTGTTTTGCTCTGCACCTTAATAGTTGAAACTTGAACTCTGCCACCAGCTTTTCTCTTTTATCGTCTTTTGCTACCTCTGTGACATCACTTACCAGATGTATGGAAATTTGTCCTGAGGTCTATTGTTTGACAGACGTTGGATCTCAGCACAGAAACATCACAGTAATGAGCACTTTAACACCCAAATAAAATCGTTTAAAGAAGATGAACTGACAACATATTAATTAAAATCAATTAAACGCTAAACACATTGTGGTGTTTCTTTTTGAGGCACATCTTCGTAATGTCAACTTATCAACTGACAAAATTGTTTAGCCTCGAGAGTTTTGAGCTTATTGACGGACATTATAGATTTCTTCCAATTCAATGTTGAACACAGTTTTATAATTCAAAGCTACATAAAAATTATTGGTATTTCAGTCTTTTTCCCAACAACAATTATAATGCATTTGGATTGCACTAATTTTACACACTGAACGCCAGAAATATCCTCCTGTATAATAGTGTCGTTTTAATGCAGCGCCACAGACGTTCCATTGATTTTGCTCCGACTGATGTTCCTGATTCTGGATCCTTGGCAGGATTTTTACTTCCTCAAAGACAAGGTTGCCAGGGCAACAGCCTCAGGTTAAGATGACTTCAAACCTCTGGTTTGATTCTACTTGAAAAGGTGTGTGTGCATTTGTGATCACACATGTTGCATTTTTATTCCTTACTCTTTGTGAGTTTACTTATAAACTTTTTATATACCATTGCTGTTTCTCGTTTTATTAATTTACTATGAATTCCTGAGTTCAGGCAGTACTTGATATAATGTTAATGCATTCTGACTAACAGGTTTTATGGTAAAGTAAGTCAATAGTTCCAGTAGTCAAATCCACAGCCTGGAGGAAGCTCTAATGCGGCAAAAGGCAGAATAGTATTAGCATGTGCAAATAGGCTGATTTACCAGAGCCACTGGCTGTGAGTGTGCTTGAATTTATATACATTTGCACTTATGTAAGTGTGTACTCTATTTTTCATCAGCTTGTGTTTTCTTACAGCGTCTTCTCGAGTGTGTGTGCATTTGTGTGATTAATAGGAATAGGGATAACAGAAGAAGAAGAATGTACATACACAATGGTCTGTTATGGGCTCTTATTTTTCTGTTCCATGCTCTTGTTAAGGTATTTGTTTGCCCTCCCGTCCACACAAATACACCAGGTATGAGGCAATCATTATACATTGTAATACGAATTCATGTCATTCAGAACAAGTCTTATCGGGGGGAGGGGGTATCAGGAGAAGAGAAGACGGTAGAAAAAATAATTGTTAGTACTCCATCATTATGGCGTTTTCATACCAAAAACCTATTATGATGTTTGCAGCATGATTACATGCTGCAGAGTACAAATCTCTCTGCCTGTGTGTGGATATGTGATATGTGTCTGTTTTTAGACGAGGTAATTAGAGGTAATTACAATGCAACCGTATCCACCGCCGGCTCTGTATTGCTCTGTTCCAGCAGCTGTATCATGATAGACAAAAGACGATGCTTCACTGTTTTTTAAATCTCTTTTATCAGGTGTTTCTTCAAGGTTACAAGCCACATCACGGTGACCCTTGAGGACCCCAGCCATGCTGGAGAGACTTACATTTTTGCTTAGTGATTAACAACAAAGGAGTTGAGGGAGTAATAGGAGAGAGAAGGAAGATAAAGAGGGAAAGAAAGGGGAAGTCATCATTTAGTAGTCAACCATTATTCACTTGAACCTTTTTCAAGGAAGACAGCTTGAGTTAATATAATTATCTAATTATTTTTTTCCACTAGGAAAGACATCATTTCTGCCTTACTTTCGCTATGGCATGTTTAAAAATATGCCAGCATGAACATGCCATCTTAATTTTAGATATTTCAGCTATTTATTTTTGCAGATGAATAGAATAGAGTGATTGGGGCTTTGTATTTATGATGCTTAAGTATGGGGGACCAGAGGCACCAGACTTTAAAATGTTACTTCTTATCTGTTGATTTGCATACGATGCAGTTTGAAGCTTGATTTGGTATAATTTTGGTTTGCTTATTTCCCAAGCTTTTCCTTGCAGTGTAATTTCAGGTATCAGCGAGAAATCAAAAAAGATTTTCAGGAAGAGAAAACAACACTGTGCAGTCAAACTGTGATTACTAATACTCATAAACTACCAGTTAGGAGACGTTCTATTGGTAGCTAAAGGTAACTCTGTATAATAATGTAGTGCATTAAATACATAAATACAATTTAATTTACTATTGTTGTGATTATAACATTAAAAAAATAACTACATAAAAGTGCTGGAGCATCACAGGAAATGGATTTAAGATGCAGGGCCAACTGAAGCCAGACTGTTTCTACACTCTTGCATGCAAAAGCCTGTATGTATGTATGTATGTATGTATCCATGATAATCCAGAATGCCAGGTACCTGCAGCACCAGATCACTAAAGCTCTTTGTGACTGAATTGCTTCTTACTGTAGAGGGAAAACTCGCATGCTCTGATGAAATGCTTTTTCTAGCCTGAAGCGTGTCTTTATACTTTTGAACAACTTGTAAAGGAATACTGCAAACAGAGCTGCATTTGAAACGAGTATGCTGGATAAATAATATATTACAAACATCAGCGTTCATAAGTAATGAACTGCTGAGATTTCTAACAACTCTTTTGAAGAGCTATACTGTCTTATTTTTTCCATCTAACACAAATCTAACACTGAATGATTTATCAATTCCTTCCCTTGATGGACTTATAAGACTTAGAACATTGTTTATCTTGATACCTAATCTTATCTGATGCACTTTTGAATGGCCTAAGCATAAAAAATAGCCAATTACATTGGCTATTTTTATGAGAGAGCAGGTCGTTTTAATGATAAAACATTAACGCTCCATAAAACAGAGATTACAACAAATAATTAATAGTGGTGTAGCACTTCTGAAACAGCTCGAAACCACAACACACGTCCATGGTCACGGACAATATCCCACAAATTCAATATTTCTTGTTTTAAGAGGAGCTGTCACTCGTTTTTTTGTGTGTTTACTTTATGCAATGAAAGTAATATTGTGTCCAGAATAATGTTAATGTTAGTGTTGCTGTTGTTCTGCTGTGCTGCCAGTGGATAGTACAGAGTGGTCATCTGTGTTTTGTGGTTCCCAGGGAGTGTAGGTTATCCATTTTTTAGAGGGCCTCAATCTCCAAAAAGCAAAACAAAAATTTAGGTCTATACTGAACCTTGCATTTCGTGAATCGTTACCACCCATAACTGATCATTTTTACATGACCCAACAATGAGTTTGACGGCCTTAAAGGTGAAAAACCATAATACTGAAAGGCACTGATAAGCATTGAAACAGCTGTCTGTGTGTTTGTGCACATGCACCCCTCACGGCTCTGTGTTCACCTAACATCTGGCTCAGCAGCACACAGGGTGGAGTCACCAAAAAGTGGACTAAGAAGGGAAGACACGGGGTATGACTCCAAAAACTGGATGAAAGGAGAGACTTGTCTGTGATTGATGTGCTTTGAACACTTCTCTATGGATCTGCTGAGCTATTTAAACCAATTATTCCTGTTTGATGATAACTGAACGATAAAACGATTGAGCCTGCCAGTTACCTTGATTATTTCCATTCATTACCAGCGATAAATGTTCTAATAAATTCACAGCATCAAGGTAATGTAACATTAAAGTGGTGTCTGTGTTGCACAGCTGTGGAATAGATGCACTACAGTAAACACAAGATGTTCACTGAGACGTGGGAAAAGCGAAGGTTTATCTTAAATATGTAAATGTAATTACTTTTGATGATGAATGTAAATTTGGGAATAAGCAATGTGAGACTGTAGTGTTGTTATGCAGAGCCGTTGCTAAGCAGGACAGAAGGCACAGTTAAGAGCAGTGTCTGTGTATGTGTGTGATTTTTACTTTTATCAAACACTAGGCCTGTGATTTCCTCCCACAGTCCAAAGATATGCAGGGTTGGTAATAGAGTGATAATAATTGATGTGAGTTTAAGTGTGTATGGTCGTCTGTTTTGTTGTCTGTCAGCCATGTGATGACGACCTGTGTAGGGTGTAACCCACCTGTCACTCAATGTCAGCTGGGATTTGTCATTCATGAGGTTGCCGTGTGACGTCTGACTGCTGCCTAGGTTGCACGTGAGAGACATTTAAGAGCTAAGTGAGAATTGTTTGAATTTGATGTCAGAAAAACCATCAGACCACCGCCTGTTACACTAGCTTAATATAAAGTGAGTGTTTAAACGGGGAAGTATGCACATCCTACATAAGTCAGACCATGTCTACATTAGAACATTGCTTGGATGTTTTGTCTTCTTTGTCGGTCTATTTTGGAATCTACACATTTCAACACAATTTAGCCATTTAAATACACATTAAATGTGCATTTAAATTATTAATTTTGAGTAGCTCTTCTTGAGTTATGGACCTTTTTATTTAGAATTATTGTTTTCTTCAACAGATGTTTTGGGGAGCGCCTACTTCACTAAACTTTGAAAGTGATCGCTTTGCAAAGTCTGTTTTAGCATGAGCGCTTTAACCTTATAATGAATCATCTTTCAGATTTTTAATAATGCTGATTGCACCATCAATACGATGGTGGTTTAAAGTTTCATGTGACAAATCAGTGGCCACAGCCATGAACAACACTTAATAAAGAGTTAAAAGTTTGCCAATGCCATCAGATCTGCAAGACTGAAAACTTCCTTTTCTGTGTTGGTTCTCCACAATGACAGCTCCAATAAACACTGGAATGGGCTCAAATATAATTGTTGTTTAAGGACATTTCTACTACTTCATTCATGGAAAATAATGGGAATAGATTAGGGCTTATGCCTGTGTGGTCATTTCCCTGATGACTAAGAGCTGCTGCTACTACTAGCTGCTAATGCTCGTTTTTTATTTATCACACATCAATAAGAGTTTAAATGTATTATTGGAGATAACATCAATACCAGTTGCTTTTATTTAGAATAGATTCCACTAAAGGCTTCTTCTAATAACTAAATGTATGACTTCAAAAACTGGATGCCAGGTTAAAAACAAGCCTAACTAACTAAGCTTCAAATAATAACTTTAAAGTAGATTGATAAAAAAAAAAAAAACAGATAAGTAGTCCCTCAAGAATTTAAATGGTAAACTTGTGCCCTCATGGTGGCTTAACATAGAGAAGCAAACCGAATGCCAACAATGCTGTCATCCCTCCTGTCAATCTGCAGTGAATGTCCACTGAAGTAGAAATGATTCTTTAACAAGCCTCTGAAAAGAGGCCTTGCAAAGAGACTGCCTGTTATTTATTTATCCTACCAAACTATTCCTTATGAATTTATGTTAAATAATTAACATCAGTGAATAGAATTTGTCTTCCTCTCTCAGAGGGTTGTAAATTTAAACATTAAACCATGTTAAAGTGGCTGTGGCAAGGTGGTCAATGACAACGAGAATACTAAATCTCTAAATCTGTTTACTATTTTATATCATTATCTGTCCTGATAGCAAAACATGTCACAAAGACATATTTAAATAATGTGACACAAGTTAACTTTTTATAAATTGACAGCATTTAATGAAAACATAATACTCTTCTGGAGGAGAGTAAACAAACGCATTCACACAATTTTTTTCACCACAAACTCCAAGTAAACCAAATAATAAGCCCAGTTTACACTCATTCTGACAGCTTTACAACTTTAGGCAGTGAAATGTGCCTATTGGCATTTCGTTGAAGACAAATAGTGCAACATATATGCAACCCCACAATCCAACATTCATCATTTGACAAGGCCAGTTTGTTCAGTGAACAGTCTAAACATGTAATTTGATGTCTGCTTACCCAAAGGCTCAACATGCATATTTCCAGTGGTATTGACAACTGTTGGCTTGCCCATTAGAAGGGCTTCCATCAGTTGCTCACAAAGCGATTTTGTTGACATATTTCACTGTTTCTGCTCATCTGCACTTCTTGAACATAGGTAAGAGTGCATCTCTCTAATATTTCTCCATTTGTTAGGTTTTATGGGGCCATAATCCCTCAATGCTCTAACAATACTAATACCAGTATATGTGTTTTCTTTTTTCTGTGCCATTTAGATCTGCAAGCTTAAGACATTACATCAATTGATCAATAGACTGTGGTATCATTATATTAGTTTATGTGTAAATCTAAGTCAATTAGTTTACTGACCAGCATTTAAAAAGAGTTACTATTTGATTTTGCCAGTGAAAAACCTTTTTTGCCAGTTTCATTTGCACAAACAGGTAGAAAAGAAACAAAAGGTTGCTTCTTAGAGTGGTGATCACTGGGTCGCACATCAGTCGAGAACCCCTGCTATAAAAAAACTTAACAGCAGCAGTGTCCAAATTAGCAAAAACATTTTTAATTTTAGTTTTAAAAAAATACATGGACCATTGAATTTGTTGCATCTCTTAATTTTCTTAAATCTAGTGGTAATGCAGCACTTTCTTTTACTGATTTTAATACTTGCGCTACATTTGGATTATATTTGGCAATTTTGTTTTTAAATACCATAAACAACTTACTTAATTTCTCTGGAATCTCAGCAACTTCATGTGTGTTGTTTTGGCATAAAACATTTGTCACAAAGTAAATGGGGATCTAACACTTCAAGAGCAGTGGCCAAGCTTGAGCCCGATAACACTCACCCTCGAGGCCACACAATCATACAGCGTACTACATGGGAACAGGATGGCAGGAACCTCTTTTCCTAATTAATTCCCATTTTTATCCCGGATCTGATTGCAGGAAAAGAAGGATGCGAGAAGGGCTGCCCTCTTCAAAATGCTTAATGAGCTTAATCGACCACACTCTACAATCTCATTTAAGCCCATCTTCTTGCCCATGAATTAAACTATTACAAAAACCTTGCTTGAACTTAACTGGCGGCTGCTTAATCACAGCAAATCACTCTAATCCTGCATGTCAGTGAGAGAGAGTCTGCAGACGAGCGATGAACCCAGGTCTCTGTATGAAGATGTGTCTGGATGATGAATATGTATATATAGTGTATATTATGTGCAGTGTATGTAAATTGTTTGTATTTGTGAATGTGCTAGCAGCTGTGGGAGCATACTGTGTGTTTATTGCAACCATATGATAACGGAGATGTAAGGGCAAGGTCTCAGCATTCTTGTCACATCCTCATTTTCCTGTTTTCCCTTTGGGGATACAGTGTTTATTGTCTGATTGTGGCACCCCTCTTGCTCATTGTCCCCATCCCCCTCTCTCCCCCCATCACTATTTATGCCCCCAGCAAGCTTTGTTTCAACAAAACCTGCTGGCTGATCATTCAATTTTCTGGTCTTCTCTTCATCTCCTCCTAACCACATCTTTCTCAGCTCATGTTTCACTTCTTCCTTGCAGTTGCAGTGCATGAAAAGACAAATAAGAGGCTAACTGCTAGTCTGATAAGGATAAGAGACAAATATTGAAAACCTTCTGTTTGTTGCTGCCCTTCTCGAGTTTGCTTCTTGTCAGTGATTCACTCTTTGTGCCTGCGTTATTTGTTTCTTTTTTTTCTCCCCATTCTGTTCTCATTTTACATGTTTTATTTTTGTGGCGTGGGTAGTATGAGTGGTGCACAGTTGACATTTTCATATGAATGCATTTATTTACAAAAATGGAAGCACTAGGTGGCGAGAGAAGCAATAACCCTGGTGAATTAACAGGGAAAAAGTAAGCCAACTAGAGAAACTCCAACTTTATCAACATTCAACCGAAGATAAAAGTCACCTTTTGTCAACAAAATTATTGGCAAGTGATTGTAGGTGTAATGTGAGTGGAGTAAGTGTAATGAACATTCACAATGGGAAGAAATTTGATGATCATCACTTCGAATTATACAATTAATCATCCATGGAGTACACTACTGTTCAGAAATGTCTCATTAAAACAGCTGTTTTCTTAAAGGAATATCTACATAGGCGTTTTGGTCTTCTGTTTGAAGAAAACTGTTAATGCCCTATTTTTTTCCAATAAATTGAAAAATATTTAGCTAGTAAACATTCTTAAATCTACTGAGATGTAAGACAGAACATTTTTTTCTTTTAGTATCAAATTAATCTCACTATCTTTACACACAAGTACAATTATGCAGCCTGAATTAACATGGTTTACATTTACATTTAGTTATTTGGCAGATGCTTTTCTCCAAAGCAACTTACAAGTGAGATACAAAGCTAGCAAAATGTCTAATTTTAAAGTAGAAGAACTTTAAAGTGCTCTAGGAAGAGCTGTTTCAGTTTCATGGGCTATAAGTTATTTATTTATTTTAAATAAAGGTTGTAAGTGCAGAGAAAGATTTTGAAAATTGAAAGTGAGGCAGCTGAGCGTGCAGAAGAGGGCAGGTTGTTCCACCATCCTGGAACCACTGAACTGAACAGTTTTGCCTGGGATCTTTTGAGGTGAGTTGAGGGGGACTACAGGACGTTGTTAGTTGGTAGAGTGCAGTGGATGGAAGGGATTTCCTTTAAAGTTTTAGGTTTAATAATGATAACTTGGCTCATGTGCACAATACTAATTTACGCAATGTACTGTACTACCTGCTTACACAGGTAAGCAGGCTTACTCACAGCCAAAGCAATCGCTTTCATGCTTGAGGCTTCTACCTGTGTTATGAGCACTTGGGCAAAAATGTAGTCATTGAATAAATCTTTGTACTTATTTATAAAATTTATTGTTTTCATTTCCATCTTCTGCCAAAGCAGAAGTGAGAATAACTTCAACATTTAACCAGGTTAATGTGGATTCAGGTTGTGGCTGCTCAGGTTCGTTCAGAGGGTTTTACAGTGACATCATGTGATACTGTGAAGACTCAAAGCACATACGGATTTTCAATATAATAGTACTTGTTTGCATTACCTTAACAATGAGGACAAATGTAATGCAATAACAGCATTACGCTCTGTCTTCGAATTATTCATTATAAATTACATATATTTTTTGAATCTGATCAAACTTGGCTTTTTGAAAAAGGTGTGTACCAAACTAAGACATAACGTGATGATATCATAATCTTCTAAATAAGAATGAACAGCAAGTTAAAACAACACAGCAGGGCTGGAAGGTTCATTATTAAATAAAATGTCTGGTGTTTGAATTCTTCTAGAGCTGCAATGTATTTGTCATATCACGTTCAAAAAATTGTGCATTTTTCAGCAGCTGCGTAGTCAATTTGCTAAGCATTAAATGGCATAAAACAACAGGCGTTAACCATTGAACTGCTCAATCCTTTGAACATAATCATAATTCCAATGCGGCAAAAGAAACAAATGAAAAAACTGACATTATTGATGGGAGATAACACAACCACAGCATGAGCATCAGATTGAGGCTCCCTGTGTGCTGTATTTCCTTATGTTGTCTTTGTGAAGCGCTATCATTAGGGAGCTCAGGAGAATCTAAGTCTAATTAGGCTGTTTAGTATGGAGCCGGGAGGACAAGGGCTAGACTGAGTCCAACTCTGCTGCTGCCTCTGAGCCCTCTGAGAGACAGTTTTAATGAGCTCCAGGCTGTGTGTTTACTATGAGATCTCTCGCCTTCCATCTCTCCGCTCTCTCACTCATTTCTCTCACCTGCTCTTGCTTTCCTTCCCACTCTATCACATGCATATGTGCCCTGTATTCATAAACACACACACATGCATACAAAAGTATATTTCATAGACGAGCAGTATCTACAGGCTTTCAACACAACAAAAGTCTGCTTGACTTAATATAATCCAGCCCTGTGTGAAGGTGTATGATCAGTTTCTATTGAGACCAACAGGAAAAGATAAAGTTTTATTAAAAAATCTAGTCACAACAAATGCAGAACATTATTCTCTTCTTGCACTTGTATTATATTGCATTACATTGTACAGATGTTGCTTCTATTGCATCTCTCCTTTCTATCTATGCAGATACTTTACACACGAACACGCAACTTAACCAATGACTTTCTCCTACAACACACTAAAAGATACACACTTAGACGCCCTTCAGGCTTCCCTTCCTCAGGCATCACTGAACCCACTCAGTCCACTTTTCATTGGACTTTAATTTCCAGCAGTGATCGACCACATTTCAGCACTGCACCGCTGCTTCTCTCTATTTTATAAGCGTGTGGAAAAAGTCAACTGGGCTCTGAAGCGGCAAGTGGGGAAAACTAATCAACTCTGCATTAATTAATGATAGTAGAAGGCTTTTTAGTGACTCTGGTTTTGAGGAGAGTGTTTTTAAGGAGAGTGCAGAGATAAGTCTTGAGAATAGTGGACTCTGGAGTAAAGTAACGCAGAGGGATTGTTAAACTGAAATCAGTTTGGCCCTGGATTTGGAGAGGATGTGATAATGATTTTACATGATGTATTTCGTTTACTTGAATATAGTCACCTCTTTAAATGTGTTGTTGCTGTAGTATTGGTGCCTCAAATCTGTTCTGTCCCTATGTCCCATTCTGAAATCACAGTTTATCTCAGGACTACATAAAGTTAAATAAAAATTATTTTGTCTTTTTTAATTTGGCAAACGGATCAGATTTTTGTGGTGAAAGGACAAGGTCACTCCACATCTGTCCAATTCTTATCAATGCAAAATATCTAATGAATGCCTGCAGGGAATTTCATTACATCTGTCACAATGTCCACTTGGACTCATGGATCAACTGATTGGAGTATGATTCAGGACATACATGCATGTGAACTGCAACTTGACTGGTTGGTGAAGGTATACACCCAAAAAACAATAAAAAAATTTTTCCTTCAAATTGTTGGACACGTTTTGAATGTTTATTCCAAACAATTTAGAGAGCACTGTAGGTGAGAGACATAATTAGGAGTCAGTCAACTTTTAAATGGGAGAGATCAGTAGACTAAATTAAACCACTGGCCTAATGCCTGGTGGTTTCAGAATTACTGTCTCATGAAATGAATCATAACTTGGAACACATAACAGCAAAAGATGGCTAATGTTATTGATGAATGTCAAGGGGGGACGTGTGAAATCCCCCAGAGGTGAGGCCGAAGCTCTGAGATGTCCGTCCACAAAAGGGAACTTTGAAGATAGTGATGTTAAGAGGATAATGACTGAGGCAGACCTATAAATGTTGTACAGTGGAGCAAATAGGTGATAAGGCAGTTGGAGCTCACAGTGCAGCAGAGTTGGTAGGAGCAGCTCTTGGTTGTGGACTTGGACCAGCCAGGCCACACCATTGAGTCGCAGTTCTTGTTCAGAAGAGGCTGTAGAGGGCCCTAATGGACATTCAGTGTGATTTGTTTTGGATTGATAGCAAGCCTGTGGAATGAGTCTGTTACAGAGGAGTCTCTGTGTAATTTTCTAGACAGGCTCTTCCAGCAGGACTATTTGGAGCATACTTGGTAAACAGTCATGGAGCACGAGTTTCCTCATCCGTGTTGAACTCGTACAGTAGCTCCAAAATGTTTTTATCTAAGATGCACAAACTATTGAACTAAACATTGACCTAGAGTGGAGTGGTAGGTACTTCTTTATAATACTGTCGTCACTCTGATCCTCCCATTTTTTTCTGTTCTGTTTCTTTCTCTGTGGTGTGGAGGTCAGGGAGACAGAAGAAGAGAGAAGGTCTGTTTAGTGCAAGTGAGGGGGAATGTGGGTCTCATGCCCACTACACTGGAACAAAATTCAGCACTTCTCAGGAGGGCAGCACTAAGCAGACTGCTGTTTAGAACATGGCCTTTCTTGGTTTAGGTAAGGGATGCTTTTTGGTACATTGCACCTGCCTGTCAGATTTTTTTAACCCATAAGTCACGGTTATTGCCACTATTCAAAGAGTTTGTTGTATTTAAGTTGGGCTTCATCCAGGACTCTGATTTATTGTGTGATAGTACTGAGTCAGGGCTAAGTTTAAGTAACCAGAATAAAACTCACTGGTTTAGTTGATTAAAACAAGTTCAGATCAAATGATTCTTTCCGTCTGGAAACATTTGATGATAGAGTTTCTGAATCCTTGATCATGCGTAAACCCTGTATTTACTTCAAGATGCTACAAAATAACATAAGGGAGATTAGACATCATGTCAAAGACAAAGGCAACCATGGTGGCCCAATCATCCTAACCTGCTAAGGCCACTAGTAGGTGATACACTAATTGACAGTTGGTTTGTTCCACTGTCTGAGCACAATAGGTCACCTTGCCATCTGTACCATGGTAAAAAGCCTTTGGGAGCTATAATATAATGACAGCACCTGAAGCAGGTACACCGACCATGGATTTGTTCTCCCCCCTTTTTTCCCCTTGCTTTTCACTGCTTCCTTATTCTCATCCTCACACTTCACATTTCTGCACCACCAACCTCCATTCTTCATTCCCATACATTTTTTTTTTTTGAAGAACCCTTCTCCTCTGGACCACATCCCCCCTCTTTCTTTCTCCTTTTCACTTTCTCTTGACCTCTTCCTTTTTCCATCGTTCTTTTGTTCTCCATTCAACTTACACTCTCTTCCTCCCCTTTTTCACTCTCTGCATTGCATGCACCCCTGTCACATCTCCTGATTCCCCCAGCTCCTTGTTAGGGGCAGGCTCAGGTGGCTCACAGAGGCTAAGATGGATGAGGTGTCAGCCTAACGTTGACCCAACAGCATCCTCAAACAGCAGCACCATCAGCCAACATTCTCCCGGTCTGTCACTTCCTGACCAAATCTGGTGACAGCTATACACTGTAGTCCAGACTGAGCACCGCTTCTGTAGTCTACCAGAGACTGATCGTACAGGATGGAAGTCACAGTGGTGTATGTCATTAATTATTTTCTATTAGAAAATAGTCTGGGGCAACTGTGACTCAGATGGTAGGGCAGTTGTCTGCGAACCCCAGGGTTGGTGGTTTGATTCCTGGCCACATGTCAAAGTGTCCCTGGGCAAGACACTAAACCCCAAACTTATAGTGCCTCAAGGGGGCACCCTGTCCTCAATGAATTTCCTCAAGGGGTTTAATAAAGTATCCATTATTATCTTTATTATTATCAATCTGAAATAAATTTAAATGGACCCAGCTCTAATTTTGGGTTTGACTTCTCTAGTAGAGCTTATTCAACAGTGTATGTGTATGTTACCTTCTATGAGCCTATGAGCACTACAATATGTTGCAAATGGCTCATTGTCAAGATTTGTCACAACCAAAATGTTGAGTGCACTCTGCACAAAATAATTTTTTCATGAATTGGAAAGTGAGCAATTACTTTGAAAAATCAATGCTCTCCTTGAGTATTCCCAGCTTTGATTCATTCAGAGTGATAGATTAAAAGCCTTTATGTAAAAGTTTTAGGAGAAGCAACCTCTACTTTATAATTTAAATTGTCAAACCTCTTCCTCCGTTTGCCTAAATAAATCCACAGCATTTTTCCCCACCTCAATATTTTATAAAATGGTTTGATACAAACATAAATAAAATCGATGTTCAATTTTCCACTGAAGTGCTTTTGGAGGGTTGCGTTTTATTGCTAATTAGCAGTAGAAAATAAAAAGGGGGTGAAAAAAAAGTTTCACAATGAACAGGGAGAGAAAAAAAAGAAACAACTCCACTTCTAGAATGATGATGTTTAACCTCCCTAGAAACCACCAGCTCTAAACAGGTATTGATTTGCTAATTGCCTTCACTTTCAATTCCATTGTTCCTTAAGGTGGTATTTAACCCCTGTGACATGCCGTATTTATTGAGGGGAAAAAAAAAAAAACATCTCAGCCTCTCAGGACGAAGGATTCAGTCCATTGTTAAGGCCAGACTGCAGTTCCGACTTAACTTTTAAGATAAGTTTAAATTATGGAGCTATGAGTTTGTCCTTTGTAGTTTGTGTATATTTATTCATTATTATTTTATTCAGCTAACTTCTTCTTTTCTCCATCTTATTTATGTTATCATAATATGGCTGAACAAACAATAATTTAAGGATATGTGCTAAAAAAAGAATTACATTTACCGAATTATGATCTTTAAATCTGGCCACAAGTCAAAGTGTCTTTAAATCTTCAAATTAAAAGTATTTTATCTTTCTTCCGTGGGATGTAAAAACTTAACTAATCAATGTCTCACATTTGTTCTCAACAAAGATAATTACCATACCAAGTTCACACTGATGGTAAAGGTGCAGAGGGCTGATGTCTCCAGATAAAATTAAGATTGATCTTATTGCAACAACTCATTTAGAGGATAAGACTTAATCAATAGTAAATGTTTAGTACAAGGCTCTATTACCCTCCAGGCTATTCAGTGCCTTGTCCAGCACATCATTATGTTTGTTGGCTCTTTTCACTGATCATACTTTATAGTTGTCACATGTGCTCATTAAATGTGAAGTATAGGGACAGAATATGAAAGGATGGAGAGCATACAATACATGCTTGTTTATGTTTGCACAATTTTAGCTGTGACTTTATTTAGAATTAGGGGGGTTCAGCCAGATTATTGCTGAGCTAACCATAGTTAGTTAGATGTCATTACTAAGTTGGACTGAATGTCCCTAATTGACACAAATTTGTTGAGTAAACGAATGTCAGAATAATTTAGATTTTCTTCAGTTTTTTGGCTCATATTGTTACAATTGGCAAGAGACTTTTTCAGTGACTGTGACTTTCTGTTTCCATGAAGTTGTGTGTAAAAAGTCTCTGTTCTTGATGGATTACAGTGGTTGCCTAGCAACGGGCTCTGGTCACAGTCTACCTGTCATCGCCTGTGGTTTCCTTTGTAATTACTCATCCATTACTTTATATCATCTTTTCTTACTGTCACGATTAAAAAGCTTGGTGGAAGCAGTCATTATTTTTCCTCCGTCTAAGTTTGGTTGTTTTGAATCATTTAAACGTATGCTCCTAAGTTGGACTTCCTCAGTAATTCGTACCTCTCACTGTAACTTTTGTGGACTCCCTCCAGCTGTGGGCCCATGGATCCATCACCACCTTTGACCACACTAGAGACAGCAGTGGGTGGTAGCTTAAAATGAGAGCACCATATTGCAATCGCAGACTGTGCTCTCAACCCCACAGCTTCTCGATTCTGTGTCTCTTCTTCCCCCTGTGGCCTGTGTCGATATCTCATGCATGAACCTCACAGCGATCCAACAGCGCAGCAGCTAAAGGTATCGCTCACAGCCCCTCTGAGTGTGTGTGTGTGTGTGTGTTTGTGCGTTCTCATGAGTGAGAGCACAGGCCCACTGCTCTGATCCTGTTGGCTTGCGATGGATCTGGAGCCTAATGCTACAGCTGGCGCGCTGGCAAGCTGTCTACTGCCAGTCGAGTCTCTGTGTGTGTGTCTTTGTGTCCGTGTGTTTGATCGGAGCTGCTTCACATCTAGACAAAAAAACACCTTCTACTGTACCAGTGTGTGTGTGTGTGTGTGTGTGTGTGAGTGTTTTTTTTCACTGCATAAACACACTCAGAAGACAAAAACCACCAACCACCATCAGCATCAAGGGATTTATTTCACTATCAAATATTCAGAGCATCAAGCTTTTGGGGTTTGCCATGTGAAAGGCACTTCACAATGTAATGGTGCAGGAAAAAAAAGTATAGATTTCTGCTGTAAGTTATCTTCTCCAACTTTAAAATGATGATTGATCAACACACACACAGCCATGTCTGAATTATTGTCCACTACATCGATATAAGAAATGATTTAATAAGGTAAATGTGACGTATTTACTATTTATTAAATAAATTCTCCTGCTAGTTTGCTTCTAATACAAATATACATTTTCTAGTAAATGTTCGAGGTGTTGTGATAACTTAACAAGGGCAGGGAGTGTTACGATATTAATTTGGTCATTCACATCATTCAAATTCATTGAGTGGATAAAATTTGGAGGTAGGAGCCTCTTGTTAATCAGAGCTTCACATGATGAGAAGTTTTACAGTTATATAAAAACCAGTGGTGAACCTTATGTGGCGCTGTAGCACTCCGAGCTGTGATGAAATTATATTTTGAAATATTTATTACGTAATAAAATACCCAGTGCTCTTCCTGAGATGGATCTTTTTTAGACAGGCTGGTGGAACAGTTTTTATTTCAGTCATAAAACATACTAGTGTATGTTACAGGATGTTTCACTGCAGCTGCACATGACTTTGAAAGGTGTGTTGATTATATTTGTTAGCTGTCAATACTACTTCTTGCTAAGGAAATGATCAGATAAATTCAGCAATCTATTTAATACACGTGATAAGTAGAATGGGTTAATATGGTCGTGGAGTTGCTGGTGCGAATGCAGACTGACGAGGCCTTTTTTCTGTGGACTTTTTAATGTTGTGCTTGTGACTTTAATTTGACAGTAGGTGTAAATGTGAACACTGACGGTTGTCCGTCTCTATTGTGGTTTATCAAGTCACATGACACCTCAGTGTCAGTCTCATTTGATGCCCCCATATTCTTCTGCTCGCACTGGATTGCAGATTTTGGGTGTTGAGTGTTGTTTCATAAGTCTCGTGGAATTTCATGAATGTGGGATTATAGATGAGAGTTGGCCTTACCCAAAAGGCCCACTGGAAATAGATATAGATTAACTATTTTGTGAGTTTCTCCAGATATCTTAAACTGTTTTTGTCATCTACATTAGCGACAGTAATAGACTGGCTAGAGCTGCGTAAGTTTTCTGCATCTTGTCACTTAGCAAAACATGTTCATGTTTGAATTACAAATTTACACAGATCCATTGCATATATATAAACTCTTAGTCTTTTTCATTTAACAATTTTAAAATATTATATATTTAAACACATGTAATTGTGTTAGCACATTGCCCAGTACAGTCTCAGCCCATACCAAAATATACTGGGGTTCAGTGCGCCATTTTCAGCAGGCAGTGACATTCTCCAAGTATTGCAGTTGGCCGGAATATTTTTTTTAAGCAAAAGTGAAAAGAGTCCCAGTCTGCCGTTCTTTCGTGTGTCTAGTCATAATCAGGGTGAAGGCCCAGGGGACCCCCTGTTGATCTGTAACCCTGGTTATTCCACTCAGACCCTCACCCCACCTCCCACTAGCATTCAGCTGGAAACCTCAATGCACCAGTGTAATTATGGCCAAACAAGTCCCATAAGAACACACAGGACCAACACAGTCAGTCATAAGCAAGCAAAGACACACTAGAGCTAGAATCTGTGGATAAACACAAGCTCAAGCATTAATACATGACACTCATTGAAGCATATGAAGGCACAGACACAAATAGTATAGTGTGTAAGGATGAACACACAAACACACACCATGTGAAGTGTGTAATGGCATGCTAATCAATGCAAAGCCCTTGATGTAGTGGAGCAGATGGCCTGAGGATGAGCGGCACAGGGATGACAGGTACACTCCTCTTCTACTTTTTTTAAACGTCTTCTCCTTTTATTCCCATCTATTCTGTTTTTCTTTCTTTCCAACACTCCTCACATGTCTCTTCATATTTCTGTTTTCCCTTTCGTCTGAACTTAATTTTCTCTCTCTACCAATATTTCCCTCCTCTAATCTCACAATTTCGTCCTCTTTCATCACTACACCATTTCACTTGACTTTCTTTTTCTTCGTTCCACAGAGGTGATATGAATAATCAACAGCATGCGTGGAGCGGCTGGAATGCTGCTTTGCTTCTGAAGTCGTAAACACTGAAATGATGTCTGCTGTCTTGAGGGCAGCTCTTTGGAAATCCAAACTAAAAAGCCCCAAAAAAATGGATGAAAATTGAGCAAACATAGGAAAAAACTGTCAGACGCCCACTTCTAATAGCATTGAGAAATTTTCAATCGGTTTGCTGAAATTTTAAATAAAGTACAAATAAATAAGGTTCCCATTGAAAAAGCAGTTTTTGTGTGTGGGTGAGAGAGAACCTGACATACTTCAACCTTTTAAAGACTACATTGTGGGCGGTTAATTTAAAAAAAGAAAGTTTCACAGCAACGGTGTTGACTCATATCACATAATAAAAGGTGACAATATCTCATCATCAAAGCAGCGTCTCTACATCCCTCTCTACCTTTATGTAGTGGAGATAAGTTTGTACATGCTGTACTCTCCCTCATTTGCCCTTTACAGTTATCACTTTTCACTTCACTCACATCAAATTAGTGGCCCTCATTAAACTATTGAGCAAAATTGACAATAATCCACTGCGGCAATGCCGCCCAGACAATTAACACGTCTGATTCACTTTCTCCCACCACTGAAGTGAAATTTCACTCTTGACTTCTACAATCAAATGCAGTGATGAGTCATATACAGCTGATGAATCAGAGGCATCTGATCTCATTTACATATGATGCTAACAAAATGAGGCATGTTTGGTAGGAAGGCTTGGGGTAGCAGAATCTACATATCCCACATGCTATACATAAAGGACAGAAACAAAAGCTCTGCATGGTGACGCGATCCATTAATGGATCTTGCCTTTTCAAGATACCCTGTCCAATTATTTAGTAACACTCTGTGCCTTACCAAAGAGCCAGTGCAACATTAAACAACTATTTATTCACAGTGATGATGCAATAATCCACAATAAGCGCAGAATGTTGCATTATGAAATCTAAATATGACAGTTTTAGTTTTTTTACACTCTAAACTTGCAGTACTATGGTGCAAAGCATCTGATATCGAAATAAAACATCAAATAATTGTTAAAAGGTTTCATAGTCTAAACACAAAGATGAAAGGCGAATTTCTATTATATGCAAATGAAATCAAAATGCTAATCACCTACAGGCAGACACAACAAACTCTGGGTGCTATAGTCCTTGATAGGGCTGGATATCAAACCTTTTAAATAACAGTGTCAGTTTTTTTGTTTTGTCATTTTGGCGTGGAATATGAAAATGTATCAAGCATCAAAAATGCACAAACTGCATTAATTATTCTTTAATCAGGTGTGTACATTTAGTGTTTAAAATCCTATTAGTTTCAGATTAGCTATAGAATTTTACTTAAGACTTGAGTTTCTGTTGTTGCTCTAGTATTGATATGTTATTTTCTCAAAACACGTAGTGGTAGAGTTGTATACAAAAGTTTTAAAACTGTCAGGGAAATTTTATATATTACTAACCTTAGTCAAGTGAAAAGACATACTGTATATACAACTCCTGCAGCAAACAGACATTAATAAATGAGTCTTTCATCCAATGTTAACAAAGTTACTGTACTGTTAATTTTAACTGTGTGAACTTAATAAGTCAGTAGCTACACAGTAACATTGGTAACCAAGTACAAGTATGATTTTCATGCTTTATTTATCAAATCATAGTTTTCTGTTGTGTATTATTCTATGTGCAAACCAACAATTGTAAAGTAAGTGTCTTTGAGCTGGGCACAAAATTCCAAGTTGCTCCTGTGTATGTGTTGCTTTCTTGTAAGTTGGTTTGGATAAATGTTGCTGCCAAATGACAAAATGTAAATATGAATTCTGATTTTAATGTTTTTAAAACTTATAGCCAGTATTCAACAAACTACAGATCTGCCAAATCTTTACTTTACAATCAAGCTTCTATAATAAATGTGCATCCATGTTTGATTTATTTATTTATTTTCTGCTAACAGCACTTTGTTTCTATCAGGTTACAGCAGAATAAATATATTTAATAAATAAATGTAGATAATAATTGGTAGGATTCCAGCAGTCTATCGTCCATTAAGGACATCTGGCAAATAATGACTTAGTGGATTAGGCTAATTAAAATCTAACCATCTTAATAGACAGGTTTCTCAAACACTGCTTCTGTGTTGTTTAAAGATAAATGCATTATGCCACACAGGAACAGTTCTGGCTCTGAATTAAAATGGTAGCTCAGCTCTTTATTTACATGTTGCCACGGTGAGTCATATTTCTTAGTCCCGATATGGTAGCATTGCCTTATTCTAGTTATGGTGAAAATAATAATTTTGACACAAAGGGATGTGGTGGAGGAGTGGTACTGTATGTACTCCACCTTGCTTTCATGCAGGTGATTGAATTTCACTTCACAGAGCTGGAGTTAATATTCACCATTTGATTAACTGGTTAACAGTCTTAAACAACTGCGTTAATTACCTAAAACTGTATCATGAAAATAAATTTTCCTTAACCCATGATCTGTTATTCTTAAACATATGTAGACTTTTTCATAATGTCCAGTTTTGATGCTCGTTTTTCTTTAGTGGAAGGATTGTGATTAAGTAATAGATCTCTATAACATAATATCCACAATATTCAGAGTATAAAAAAGTAAAATGAATGACTTATTTAAGGAAGGACAGGTAATTCCTTACCTGGAATTAGGATCTCAGCATATTCCTACCTTCCTGGAACTCAGGAAGGTAGGAAAGGTAGTAGCCATCAGAAAAATACAGTGTGGTGATATTCTGACACTGTTAACTAAGTGAGGTATTTGGTTATTTGATGAATTAGTGTCTCTCATTGATGCTCTTTTTCCCTCATCTTACTCTTTTTATCTCTGCCATTGTGTGTGTTTTTGTTATTGGGGAAACATGGGCCTGCAAGCAAGACTTTAGCTTGAGGACAACCCTCAGGCATCAACTCCACTTTGAGCTCGCAAGATGACCCCCCCTAACCACCACCACGGTCATCTACCTCACACACATAATATAAATGTCAGCAAGATCACTAAACCCACACACAGACCAATAGACTGAACCACTCCATTATTCAGCAATCTGCCAACAGAGCAGGGAATGAAGAAGCAGTAGATGAAGAGATAGACTGAGACAGAATGACAAGTAACTTGTTTGTTTGCCAAATAATTAAGCACACATCAGTCTATGCTGAAGCTCACATTTAAAGAGAGTGAACACAGAAATGCACAAAGAGTTGTAATGATGCTGACAGCTGTGCTGTTGATTCTGTCACTCGTGTAGATTTTATTTATTACAAAGAATCAGAGGCAGAGGCAAGGACAGGAAGTGCTTTTATTACAAGAAATGTATTCAAATTTTAAAGTGTGCTTGGCTATATTTGTTCACCCAAATACAGTACAACGTATAGTATAGGACACCACTTCATGTTGCAGATGGATAATGGCCCAAAACATAAAGCAAATGCTATCCAAGAGTTTCTCAAGGCAAAGAAATTGAATATTCTTCACCGACCAAGTCACACTGGCCAATTCAACATGCTTCTCATCTACTGAATACAAGACAAACAAGACGCATTTTAACGGTTGAGGCCACAGTTTTGTGATTTTACTCACATCTTGAGTGTTTCAAATTCATTTTCATTCAATTAAAAAAAAAAATTATCTGTAATTCATTACTTCATAACTCCTATGTTCTATCTCCCATTTAAAATCTTGTCCTCTTGATAATCACTGTTAGTTGGTTCATTTTCCTTTTAGCTTCTCTTTCAAAATGAGATGCCAAATTAATTAAAATCAACTCTATACAGTGTCACCAGTGTCTCTGATCATTTGTAACCTTGAGCGGCGGTATAGAATAGCTAGTACATCAGTAGAACGGTCAAAGACAGAATCTGTCTTTTAAATAATCAGTGGCAACAAATGACCAAATAGCTCAACAATACCTCACTCTCTTTGTTCCATCTTACTCCCACAATCCTTTTCTATTGTGCCAAAAGCAAAATTTGGGATGACAAAAAAAAAAAAGGCAGAGTGAATGGATGGAGGGACAGCAGTGTGTGCTTCTTTATATCAAAGCGTCTATGCTAATCAGCTGGCTGGTAATGTGAGGTTCAGCTTCTTGGGGCTCTGTGGGTATTTGGACCACATTACTCTGCTGTGCTGGCCAGGTAAGGCATTCTGCCAACATCAGGCTCTTTGCCAAGCTGGACTGGAAATGCACTGACTGCCAGCATACTGACACCAGCCCTAGCTCCAATAACCACATTAACCTGTGGATCATATTGTGAAAAAACTCAGCAGGTACAGGTAATTGCCAAAACACAACAAACTGAAATTAAATCTAAAACCTTTAAACAAATATGTGAGAACCGGAGAAATGTGGTATATGAAAAGGAAAACTACAATAGTGGCAATTAAATGCATCCTGCATAACGGGTCCTGGAGTCTCTTGAGCACTTCTCAAAGTGTTTGCACTGTATTATCAGGAGAGTGCTAGTTAGACATCAGGACACCACTTCATTAGGAAAGTGAGTAGATGCGATTGAAGATTAAGCTGGGTTACAAGGTCGTAGGTCTATGTGAAACTAATGCACATGCACAGATGAAGTCAGCAGAGTGAAATGTTTTAATGTGGTGACTTCTGACAACATAAGAAAGTCAGTGCTGTGTGCTGAAGAACTGAGACATTAGCAACCAGTTTCTAATTGGAATTCAATCAATTTTTCTTGATAAATAGCAGATCAATAATGTGTTTATTAATTGCATTTAAATACTTTATTACTTTGTTCAAATATTTAGCCAAATTTCTTAATTTTACCTCTTGCTTATTTTGTAAATTTAAAGTTGTACAGCTTCTTGCTTTGACATCTACGTTATGGCAAAAGCTAATTGAAAAGTTTTAAGAATGCCATTGTTTTTCATAATCCAAATTTTATAGTTGTATTAGTGGAAGCAGTTTTTTGCCAGATGGCCATGTGGGCCATCTGAGAATACTGAATGTTCCGGCTTGACTCTTTATTGCTGAAATGCATGTGGGTGGGAATGGAGCATTCAGCAAACTGGTAGCAAGAACACAATAAAATGGCTATTATTATTCCATAGAAACCAAGTACTTTATTCTTAAAGCTCTTTAATAAGTCACATGCTTTATTACTCACATAAAAAACTGATTCGATTATTTTTTTTTTTGCTATATTTTCTCACCTTGTGGACCCTCACTTTCGGTTTTCACATCTGTATTTTTACGTTCTTTCACAGTCATCTCCATTCTCTGGTTTTCTGGTTCTATCTTTATCTTACATTCTGGGGCAACCGTGGTAGGGCAGTCGAACCCCAGGGTGGTAGCTTACTTCCCGGCTTCCCCCAATTCCTGGTCACATGTCGAAGTGGTCCTGGACAAGATGCTGAACTCTGAACCCTTCGCTCCTCAATCATCAGCCTGTCCACAAAGAATTTTCCCAAAGGGATTAATAACCAAACAGTTGTAACTCCGTAATTGGATATGCTGAGATCCTAAATGAAGCAGCTGATGGCCCTCTGGCTGTCCTGTCGCCTTCTGCTATAAAGAAATGTGCTGACAGGGTATCATAGAAGTTATGGGGCAACTTCTCTGCAGTGTTAGTGTGTGTCACTGACTTTTGTTAGTGGTGTTGTGTAGAAAATATGTGTGAATGTCCACACCTTGTCAGTGAAAAACCTTATATCTCCAAGTTTAGTAATTATCATGTTCTCAGATAAGAGAAGATGAACAGTCTTGTATTCAGTGAGTTATAAGAAATACAACTTCCAAAGATCATAAAGCACTTTGAAAACACATATAAAATGTTATACATGTTGTCATCAAGCTTTAAATTGCCCCCTAGTTGCTGACTTACATGGTTTTCACCTGATATCGAACTGTTATGTGGATGCCTTGGCAGCAAATTTCAGTCAGAGGTAGAGTTAATTAAAATTCTAATTAATGTGAATCCAATTGGCAGCTATGGCAGTTGCCAGCCCTGTCAGTTTGTTGAGGCTAATTTACAGTCCTTCTATAGGACTTGTCTTCTGATTACTAGGAAGCTAATCCGTTGCTGCTGTGACATTTACCTGCGGACACACAATAACACACGTAGACTTTTTCAGCTTAGAAATGTTTCCTGCAGCTGCAGGAAAGATGTGGGGGTTGTTTGATTACTTTATTCATTTTTAAAGCAGAGATTCTGCATTCATCTTGTATGAGCTGATGCACCTTTAGGCACATTCAAAACTTCTCTGTGACTTTTTCAGCAGTCACACAGTTCATCTGTTGTCACTGACATTTGTCTATTCAGTGTTTATTTTGTCAGAATGTGTTATGTGTTGTGTTGTGTTATAAATTTTAACTGAACCTAATGAATCCACTGGTAGAACATTAAATTGAATCTAAACATACTGGTTCTTTTGAAATAAAAACTAATTTCAGTGTGAAGTGTTGAATAGTGGAAAATGCAATTTTCTTATTTTCTTATTAAGCATTATATATAGTATATCTTTAAGTGAATCATGTACATGTAGGAAACATTTTAACTTGCAACAATAGACATCCACAAGAGATGTAGTAAAAAATCTCTATTAAAAATGTATCGGGCACCTCAGCCTAATTCCAACCTTATGTTATAATCCTGTTGTAAATAATTATGGTTTATTAGCATTTGAAATATGAATCCAGGTCTAAAGCTTATATTGGACAGTATCAAGTACTGGTTGGTTAGAAAATATTAAGAAATTAGTTTTTGTTTTACTCGTTGCAATGCCATCATACATTTTAACTGTTTTGTGTAACAACAGATATAATATTATGTTTGAGAGTTTAGATTTTACATAATTAATAACACAATTGATAATTTTATAATTGTGATTTTGGACCAATCACTAGACAGGCCAGAAACTGTCTCTGTTAGAAACTGCAGTAATTAACTATCAAACTTAAGCCATAGACATTCAGCTGTAACGTAGGGTTGTACGGCTTTCACCACATATTTTATCACTGCTCAGTGACATTCATTAACCCTGTCCTCACTCAGTCTTCTCTGCACTGGGGAGTGAGGAAAACGGTGAAAATAAATTTCACTCTGTTTTGTTATTGAGTGAGGGCGAACACTTGTCCTTCTCAAGTTTTCTAAATAACCCAAGTTCTGACTTTTAACATGTTTAAACAAAGGACTCAATGTTCCTTCTTCATTGCCGCTCGAGCAGATATTAATATGATTATTTTCAGGTTGCTTTATTGACTTTATCCCATTTGCCGTGTCTCATTTTGTGCAAGGTTAGGCAATTGTAAAGTGAATGAAAAGATTCAATAAAATATTTTCTTGGCCACAGAGCTCAACAAATCCAGATATTTTACAAACCTAGACCAGTATCCACAGCTGAATTGGCTATTATTACCCATATCTACCAATTATTGAACAAAATTATCACATATAAGACCCCTTTAAACTGCTTCTTCAAGGCAGTTTTACAGCACCAATACGCTGCCTTGCTGTGCTGTATGAAAGGTACCAAGCTGGCATGGGGGTCCGTGCAGACCCTCCTTTAAGCCGCCTCGAATGATGGTGTCAGAGGCGAGTTCACCCCACCAGCTGTGTGAAAGAGCTGAGGTGGCGTCGGGTGTTGGGGGGGGGGGGAAGGGGTGTGAAATTCTAGTGATGTTTTATTGTGAGTCCAGCTACTTCAGTTATTTTACTTGGGGATAAACATAATTTAAACTCAAGCAGAGTTGTTGCATTGTGTTCAGTGTGTTAATGATTGCTTAAACAAAATCAAATGTAAGTAATGTGTTTAAGCTATCAGACGCTTCGCTGGAGATGGGGGGGGCTATTTCGTGACACAATCCCACTAGTTGTGTATTATGATTAACCAGACCCCCCAGTTTGATATGCAGTTCTTACTGCAACTCGAACTTTATCAATTACCTCCTTCCTGCTGCACAGCTGCACATTGCACAGGTCCAAGTAGTGTTTCTCCTCCAGCTTCTCATCACCCACACTTTGCTGTGGAAAACTGAATCTTTGATGATAATAGTTTATGGTAAAGTTGTACTTGACACACATCAACTGTGTTTTTGGAGCTAATCATTTCTAAAATTTGCAGAACTACCAAAAGCAAATAAAGCTTCATTCACTGTTAATGTTTTGAAGGCAACATATTCCCAGTGTGCATGGTGTACGTCACATTAAACATCATGCTGGTTAAGCCCAGGGTACTGGTTAGTTGCGTTAAACGCACACTGGAGTGTCTTTACAGTGGTGTTTTAAAGTGTAACTAGAAATAGGCAGAGTCGCCTTATTGACCTGTCACACATACTGTAGATAGCCTTGTTTGTATTTTGTTGAGTGACTTTATAAGGACCACCATACTTTCTTTATAAGGATTAAATTTTTTTTTAAACTTGCTGAAGAAGAGAGTAACACATTTTCACTGTACTGTATCTTATACAATGCCAGCACACTGATGAGAAACCAAATATTACTATGAAAAAATAAAGAGCTTACTTTGTAACAGTCAGTCATTTAGGATTCAGGACATCGTGCTTAGGGAGGCGAAAGTTCGCGAGTGCACAGACTGGGGTTCAGATAGTTCAAAAAACCAAGTTCTGGTGGAACAACTATGTCAATCACAGTGAGGCACGATGGCAGTAGCTTGAGAAATGAATCGGATTCTCCAGAAAACCATCCTGTGGTCTGTTGTTTGTACAATCCAATACATTTTGGATCTTAATTCTTGTCTTGTTTAAGAATTGAGAACCGAGGCGCACTGAAGCAAACGACTTGATCTGACAGCCAATTACAAGTTATGTGCATTATTGCTTTCACTTCTAAATAGACCTAAACTGAAATGTTGATCAAATGAATACATGGATCAGACAGAGATTAAACATTTGTATCAATATTATATCCAACATATGAGGGTTGATGGTCATCATTGCACCTACTTGTTTCTCTCCTCATTCTTTTCCACCTCATTACACCAAATGCATGATTTATATACTGTATGACTAACACTAGTTAAGATGAGATAAACTTTATTAATTCCTGAAGAGAAATTCAGGAAATGCATTGATTTGCACGTTCTTTTTATGCTTTTATGGAAATGAACAAAGGCTATAAGTATTTACCTAGAATGCAATGCTTTGTGTGTGTGTGTACAGTATGTGTGTGGAAGGAGACACATGACAGGAGAGTCCAGGCCTAAGTCTTCAGTTTTTAATTGAGTTGATTAGACAGCAACACTGGGATGAAGATTGCTAATGAGTCTGCTTAATTTATCCACTTATTCCTTTACCTATGAGCTGAGAGTGACTGTAATTATGAAGCTCCAACATACAGTACCAAAACACACGCATCTATATTCAGAGATCCGACTTTTAAGGTGCAGTCACAGTAGTCTAAACCTATGATCTGTCATGATCTGTATGACTCCTACGTTTCCACAAATTTCAATAAACATCCTCAGTTGTCAGTGGAAAATTTAAATCTGAAAAATCCACCTGAAACCCCTGTGGCTATTGAGATACAGTGTTGTAAATCTAAAATGAAGCATGTTTCAAAAGCTGTTTATCTCACCTCGTATTTATTAAACTCATTTTGATGGATAGTTTTGGAGCTGATGTTGTGTGCTGGATGATGGTGATATTTCCCACGCACCTGTGTTCAGTTTTTTATTTATTTCGTTGACTCAATTGCTTCTTAGATCAGAGAATAACTTTTCTACTCTACTGTCGTTGATGCTGTAGATTTGCTAACCAAACATTGTTCATGTGTGTGTGGCCATTCATTATAATTTGTTTGTATGTAATTGTTGAACCAGAAAAGCACAAAAACAAACAAAACAACAACAAAAATCTGATTACTTGGAGCAAGATAATAAGAAAAGGAATACACAACAGTAATTAATTCATTAATGTACAAAGGCCTGAGGAGCAGATCATTGTTAATCAAGTGACATTTTGAAACCGGTGACAGAAGTAAACTCAAGTGGAAGCAGGTGACATTTTCTCACTTCAACGACCAAACACAAAGCTTTTTTTTTTAGTAAAATAAACATTGGATTTTTAGAAGAGACAAATGATGAGAGGATTAGTTAGCATATAATCACCACAAATCTTCATCATCGCATTTTTGTGCTTTAATTTGAGAACCACTTTGCAGGCTCTCAAGCAACTCGGTAGATTTTACTGGGCAGTTCAGTGCAATAGTTTCACACAAAGGTAGGCATGCTGCTCCTGAATGCCTAATGATTTTGATAATAGCAGGCAGGGGGTGGTGAATTAGAAAGAGAATTAACACAAACAATTAGCTCTAAAATACTGCAGCTCATACAGAATGATAATGTAGTACTGTAGAGTATGTGCTCCTGCAACACTGTGGTTCTGGTGTAGTCATACTTTTTCCAAAAGAACACACCAAGCCTAGACTCATGGACTATGTTAATCATGTCTCATTTTACAAGCTGCAGCACAGGAGGATGAGAATTTATGTAGACTATTGTAAGCACTTTTTTAACAGTTCATTTAGTGGGTTGTACTTAAAGGCAAAGCGTGTAAGCAGAATTTCCCACAGAATCTGATTTTACTTTTGCTGGTGGCCGACTATGTTGTGGGGGTAACTAAAAATTTATCTGGCTTTATTAACATGAGGTGAACATTTGAACTGGGAGGTTCTGAAACTGAGATCTGCAGATTATTTTACTAGAGAAGGTGGCTGACTCTGTTTTGAAAGTTTTTGGAACTAATAGTCCTCCGATTGTTCAGATGAGTGATACTTCTTACCTTCTATAGAAACTCTTTGGCTGCATATTGTCCTGTTCTCTTGTTCTGAACTGATGAAGCCTTCTGGATGACAGAACATCTTGAAGAACCCACTTTTCAACATGTTTAGTGTTCACTATTTCATTTTCACATGTTTATTTATTGACTCAAAACATGGTGTCACATGTAAATGATAAAATGTCATCACCAGAATTAGGGCATTACAGCATGCACTCTGGTCTTGATGTTCACTCAGGTGTTTGGTAGGTAAAAGATTTCTTCTAGCCTCGTGTTGAATCTGAATCTTTGCATGCCTCTTGAAATTTGCAGCCTTCTTGGTCCAAGGTCTTACTGAATATGCCTCTTTCATAATATTTTCGACAAACTAATCAAATCAGCCAGCCTTCACACTGAACAGTATTTGTTTGTCTAGGAAACAACCGTCTGATTATTGATATTGTCTGGTCCCCCCTTCAAAACAAAGTTGCTGTAGTCAACGCGGGTGTCTACAGTAAATACATGAATTAACTTGTATATTTATTAAGTGAGAACATATGGTCAAAGGGCGCAGTCTACAGAAATGCAAAGAAAGTAATATACCCTTCAGTTAAAATTGCTTTCTTTCATGGAGTGCAGATCATCAACTTGCTGGTAAAATTAGGTGGGTTCTTTTTTTTGTTGGTGATTTTTTTTTTTTGCCATAGTAGTGGAGCTCTTCTTTGTTTGAAGTCATTACTGATAAAAGTTAAAGTGATGTTGAAATATGTAAGAGAATCTAACAAAGATATTTAGCAGGACTCAGTGACCTGTGTGGCATTTTTTTAGTAAGTAAGTTTTTCTGTTCAAGTCCAAGGACGCCTCCTCCACTCACTCCACTTTTTCTACCTACTTGTCAAAGTGTTTCTTTCAACCCTTCCTGCACAAATGCCTTTTAGTATTTTTTTTTTTCTTTTGTTAATTACCAATCTCCCAGCACCTCCTTGTCATTCACTTGTCCCTGTTGAAAACATTCTCCCGATGTCAGAGTCATAAGTGACCCTCTGCGAGCACACAATAAGCCATTTGGTGAATAAGGCATTTGAAGGCTAAGACCAAAAGCATTCTCAAGGGTAAGATGATGTTTTGTTCGGTACTTGAGATTTGTGTTGATTTAAACGGTGTGAATAATCTTTGCCATTTTTTATATACTAAGAATCAGATTTAAGCCCACAGAAGTGGAAAATGCTAAGCTTACATTCCACTCCTCGCTGTTAGCATTTCAATTATAGCGGTCTTTTGTGGGCTGCTTTTAGGGACCCATGTGAGCATTTACAGTCAAGGTCTTCTACATGGCTGTAGGCAGGATTTTAGATGACATGAGTAGTCCTGCCCAACACATATGTTACCCCTCAGACAGTTACCTCACACCCTACATCCCACCTTTCCTGGAAGTTACTGGAGTGTCTTACATATAAATAGCAGCTTATTGACACCTTGAGATTAAATATAGTAGTCAAGGAATTTGATATTTCCTCTGTTTTTGTCGTGAAAGGATGTATCACATGTCACTGTAAAGAAGTAAATAAGAAGTATAGCAGGAACTCAGTCTCTCAGTACCATCCCTTGTGTGCAGTGTTCAAGGACTGAACAGACTGTAGGTTATTCATGCTTTTAAGTGCTCAGAGCCCAGTATGTACTGTACAACTTCAGGCAGACTGACCTGACACCTCCCTGAAATTACTTTCTCCAGGAAGCTGGACAACAGGAGCATAAAATATCAGATAGAAGAAATAATCCATATGTTTTTGCCTTAATGTAGAATATTGAATAAAAATAGAAATGGAAATAAAGGAGAGGGGCACGAAGAACATGGACTGCCATGACACCTTATTAACTCAAACCTGTACTCTTGGTGAGCTTTGTTCTCCAAATGTCATTTGCCAACATGGGGGTTTGTTTGTCAATCTTTATTTCTATTCCTATTCTGATGCTATTCTCAGATTGGGTAACACTACATGATACCTGGACAGACAATCAGTGTCAGCAGACTAGGAGTCCAGTTAAATGTATGATAGCAATTAGACCCTTGGTGATGTATTCTGGACAAAGCTACTGTGCTGTGTCCCATGACGTTTGCCTACAGGGATAATAACTCTGAGTGTTAGCATTTTCCTAATTGTATTATTTCCAACATATTGCCATCCCTTCCCCCTCCTCCACTCCTTCCTTTCTTCCCTCCCAAATGAGATGGGGTGATGGACTCCTCCATTACATGAATGCTATCAAGGGAGTGGTTAATGAGAACGGATAAAGCTTTCCCTATCTGTTAGCTGACCCATTATCGTCCCTTATTGTGGCAAAATCTCATTTGAATGTGTTTTAATTAAACTATGCTGGCTAAGTAAAAGGCCGCCTTGCATTCAGTATGACTGAACCCTGGGCACCGCAGCAGTAATCATTTGGCACAGGTAACTTTTAATCATTCTGCCAATGCAACACAGGACTCGCCCTCCACTGTGATATGTAGGCAGCTTATTAGAGTCCCCTTTTGTTGGCTGCCCCCAATTGCTCTTTTTGAAGAACACATAAAAAAAAAAGAAAAACTCCCGTTTCACGGCCTGCTGTACAACGTGGCATCAAGAGAAAAAGACAGGGGGAATAAAAGGCGAGGGAGAGTAAAAAAAAAAAATAGAGAGCAGCTCAGCGAAGCATAGAAGCAAGTCTAGCTTTAATCAACCCCCCGCACACCTTAAAGTTTTATAACAAACGCTACCACCTCTGCTATGCTGCAAACTGTCTAGCAGCAAATAAAGTTTTGCAAGTCTGCTGTGCGCTTGTCCTTGGAGGACAAAAAGTTTGATTTTAAGATAAGAAATCTCAGAACAAGAAGGATAAACTATTAGAGACAAGAGAGGAAGAAGAAACTGAAGAGCATGTTAGAGAGCTAGTGAGATAGGAAGGAAAACTTTTCTCTGCTACATGGCCTGATTGCGCAGGCTGCCTGCCTGGCTTGTGTACAGCCCAGGGGGGACAGTGAATCTCCCTGAACGACACCAAAGCCAAAGTGCTATATGACTGGGAATGAAGCTGCTCACATCACACAACCTCCCGCTGCTCCGAATCAAGCGCTGCAAAAAGGGAGAAGAACAGCTTTGATCTGCCCTCTCTTTTTCTCCCTCTTCTACATGTCGATGACTCTCTCCATCCCCTTGCCTCTTTTACGCTGTCTTTAACATCAGCCTCTTCTCTTTTCACATCAGCAGCTCTTTGTCTATAGAAGAATTCTCACAACATACTGTATTATCATACAAGCTTTCATTGTTCGTGATGCATAAATTTGCCACAGCATACATGTGCTTCACACTTTTATTGAAGTGTGATATGAAGCATAATAAAGCACCCTAGAAGGACTGTTCTTCATAAATTAAAATAGAATTATATGTAGTTCTGATAACAGTTACAAACTACTTAAGGTTTTCAACAATTTACATGATGATTGCACTCATGAAGTCACTTTGTGGTCAAAATGTGCTTTACACTATCTTTACAAACTTAATCAAACAACAGTAGACGTTTTCCCAGTGTGTAAGACAGAGGGAGATGAATGATGCATTAGGTGTTTAGGGCTTGTCAAGTGAAAGCAGTAATGTGGACTGGATGTGAATTAGATTTATACATAGATAGGGGATGGGATGGAAAGGGGGTATTCATATTTAATACCCACCATCTTCATCTCTCCACTCTCCTACTCCTCATCCTCTGCTCTTCTACCCACAAGGTCTGAACTTTTATTCTCACAGTGCTCCTTTTCCTGTGAGCTAAAACAGGTCAGGGAAGTTCTCCCTCTCTGGATGCTTCTGCATTGCTTTAAGGATAACTCCAGTCTTTAGTTTTGTCCATTAATTTCTGTCAGTTATCTTCACCACAATAATCATTAAAGCATACATTACTTTTTTCAATCCACAGCATTTCCTTGTTTCCAGCCTCTTCTCTTACTACGTTTACAGTAAGGTGGCTGGGTCGGTAAACACGTATTTGTTTTGTCTGTTTTGGCACTCTTTCCAAATTCAAACTGCAGTTCTGTCCCTGAAAATCAGGCATTTCTGAAAACGGCCAGTGGAGCCTGAAAATCTGGAGAAGCGGGCTTGCCATTGTAGTCTTACGTACGTAAGAGAGGACTAAAAACTTTATTTTAAGTCGTCATACTCAGTGTGTGATTCAGGGAAAATGTAGTTGAACAGGACTGATGAGGATAATTTCTCACAGTGGCTTTCCAGTGAAATAGAATTGGTATAAAGCTTATTACTAAAGCTTTTAATAATTGTGTTATCTTCTGTTACCCACATTTTGCCTATAAGCATAAAGCCTTAGTTTGAAAAGTGACACTGTTTTTGGCATTTCAATTTCCCAATGTCTAAAACTACAAATATCAACTGTCAGTAGAGAAGCATTGCTATAATTTCTACTTTGTGGCTCCCACTCATTGTTGAAAGTAAGAGTAGGAGGTTCATAAATAAATTGAAGTCCTACTCTAAGGTACTGTAGGAGTGTTTTTAGTCCTCATCTTACTCATAGAATCTATACATTGACAATTAACATTTCTCATCCTGACTGATTGATCACACACTGAATCAAGTCACATTAATCAACTGGCATCTTAGCGGCAAGGCTTTAACGTGAACTCAATATATATCAAATGTAATCATCATCCTGATCCTGCAATGCCATTGGCTCACACAGAGAGATGTGTTAAGTAAGTCATCCTGCTACCCCTGTCGATGAGTTTATTAGGCCCTGCCACTGAGGTGCCTTCTTCATTAGCCTCAGTAAAATGTCAATCACATAGCAAGAGTCTGTGTCTGTTCGTCCGTTCTAATCAGACATATCTGTAGAGCTTCTGATGCACTGGGATTGATAAGTCACTAGGCATCAGACATCAGATGAGCATTAATGATGGAGAGAGAGAAGCAGCTCTCACAGCATGCATTAGTCAGTGGACAGGAAAGCATGTTTTACTGGTGTGTTTTAGCTTGGCAGAGATAGGTTGAGAGAGTTAGGAAGAGTGTTTGAATCTGTTTGTGTGTTTTATGTGTTAGCTGTTACTGTACAGTAGGTGGGATAATGATTATTTTATCCTTTGTATAAAATAAGTTTCTTTTATATCCACGGGTGTGAGTTCAGTGCTACTGCTGCCATCTTGGCACTGACATGACCTTCTCTTTTCTCTAAAAAACAGTCAGATTAAATTATCAGAAAATCAAACCATGTTCATTATTCTTGGTATTTTTACTGGAGAAAGTCAAAGTAATAAAACCACTTTAATGGGGAGAAAGTCGACCATTTAACATCTAAACTAGGTAGAGGACAATGACTAGTTCAGTTCAATTTCATTTTAATTACAATGATGAATAGTAATATACTGTAATTTCATAGGAGAATGAAAGATAATGTAATATGCATGTTATACAGTGCAGGATGAATTAGCCTTGTCTCCTACTGAAGCATGATAAGAAATCTGAACACACTTGTGCACAGTGTTCAGTTGATCCAGCAGAAACAACTTGCAGGTTCAATCATTTTCTTGGATACAGGATAATAAATGTATTAAGCACATAAATCGAAATACATCTGGCTTGTAGAATTAGAGAGATCTCATGTGTAAAGCTTTGGTTATTTGGGAGATTTGTGCAATTTTTTTATTTTATTTGACCATGGCTGGTCATTTCTGATTTCCAGGATTAAATATGGAGCAATTAATCTTGACAAAGAGCTTTCAACTACATTTCATAGATCTTTGGTAATGGTAGCAGACTCAGGCGCATGACCTTTACTGTACTGTGTCACAACTAGTGGTTGTAAACAGGCGGAAGAGGACAAGTTGCTGTTGTCCGAAGCGGATTGTCTCCTCGATCTTCCTTCTGATGTCCACACTCTCCTGATCTATAAATCTGCCGCCTTCCCAGTCAGTCTTTCAGCTCGCCTTGGACTGGTCTTTAACTTGCTAGATGTTGCTTGTTTCTGTTGTTCCCCCCCAGTCTCATCCCCAGAGTGCGAGCTGTCTCCTATATGTTGTGTTCCCCACAGTTACTGCAAGTGCCTCTGTGCCAAATCAATTAATAATAACGATAACAATAAATAATAAGATAATAAAGGCACCGATATTTGCACATCTCACTCTCTGGTCTCTTTAGGTGCCAGTAAGGTGGACTTGGGTGAGAACCAACCTGATTCTCCTTCTCTGAGTCACTGGCATTGGTTTTCGAGTGCTTGCGGACATGGCTGATTGGGATGATAGTTGCAAAAAAACATTTAGCATCAGTGACATTGGATTGTTGGCTATTTGATCGATGCACTGACTGAGGACAATGAACCGCCGCACCGCTGTTGGCCTGTAGATTTACTGTAAACTCACTTCAGTTCAGCACAGGCCCTGTAGAAAACTGCCTTAGAGTGAAGCATGTAACATGATTTGATTGGCCTGTTTGCATCAAATCCCCTCACTTTTCAAACCTTTTAGCCTCACAGTCATTTTTTCCATTTTACAGTCTGTTCTGATCAGACACGACGAAAGCACAGCCGTGTCCTTTTTTTTTTTTTATATAATCTCATGGCAACTTTTCTGTTTTGTTTTTCTTTCTTTCATGTTTTCCTCACTAGACTGGATTTTAGATTTTTGTCTCTGCTGTCTTTCATCTTTTTCATCAGATTTGATTAGGTATTCAGTTTGTTTTCTGCTCATAATGTTCTTTGCATACACAGACACACACACACACACACACATCCGTTTAATTCCATCACTACTAGCGTAATGGCCATTTTCACGCCCATGTTCTGTAGGGAGGAGATAAATCCAACACAAGATGAGGAGGTGCAACATTGTTCTTGATGAACCATTCTCCCTGTGTGTGTGTTTGTGTGTGTGTTTGCATATGCAGTCCCACTGTTCAGTGCCTTGAAAAGTAAAGACTACACAGCCATCTGGGATCAGTGAAACAGAGTGAGTAGGCGATGTGACATGCACTCAGCTTGCAGTCTGTAGGTGCCTTTCTCTTGATGTTTTGGATGATGTGTGTAATGACTGAAAACAGAAATAAAGAGTTTTTATTTACATTTGGATTTTCTCTTACTTTTCTCAGCAGCCCAAATGCTTACGCTGCTTTTTAGAAATGACCTAGAGAAGTGAAATTTTTGTTAAAATCAAGGTTCAGGTACAACATTAACATCAATGCATGAATCAATACATGTTTCAGTTCATAAGAGAACTTGAAATGATTTGGCATGAATTTGGCATTAAAAACTAAACATACATAAGCAGTTAAGATTTGAAATATGCTACTGACATAGTTTAAGAACTTTCACTGACTTCCAAATGAGAATCAAGCCTACCATGGTGGTTACTGTTGAACATTTTGATCGAGCATAAAAAGGTTATCAGGTATTGACCAGCCTGTGAGCTGACATTTCCTGGGTAAAGCCCTGCAGTGTGTGAATCTGTGAGATACTAGCAGCATATATATTAGAAATATTTTATATTTAAATAAACGTGACAAATTTAAGTTTCACATTTACTTCTTATTTTTCCCTAAACAATGAGCAGCCAGCGTGAGGTTTTGTTTCTCCTCAGTTTTTATCAAACATCATGACACAGTAGACGGAGCTGTTTTGGAGGCCTTTATTTTGAAAAGCCTGAACAGGGAGATGTGCTTAAAGTACCCTTTTGCTGTTGCTAGGCAACAACATAAAGTCAGCTTCTTTCAGTTACTTAGCAAGTAAAGAATAACTTAAAGTAATGTAATTAGCTAACCACAAACTTAGCATCTATGTCAGTCTCACTCTAATCCTCTTTATTTGATCATAACGTTTAATAACATTACACCTTTTTTACTGAATCTATATGGAGAGGAACGTCCACAACCAGCTTTTACTCCATTTTCCTTGCTTACAGAGCAGAAGGCCTGCCTCTAGTTTCATTTGATTGGACAACAAGTCTGAAAAACAGTCAAGCAGGGTCATTTTCTGCGTGGAGCCCATCAAAGCGTGATCATTTTCAACTGGGAGTGCAGGTGCTTCCTCAATAAAAGCCGGCAGACACAAGTGGGTAAATGAGAGGCGCCTGGGGTGCAAAAGCAGGATGCAAAGTGCTTCAAACTCATTCAAGGCAACTACAAAAAAGCAATCCCTGCTTGTAGAAGTGCATCCTCTATGATTATAGCCTTGAGGCACAACATGTCAAATCAAAAATTATTCCTATGAGGAAATGCAGGTTAGTGCACAAGCAAAAGAATGACCCTTGATTTAGGGAAATTCATGTGATTAAAGTGTTTTGGATGCTGCAGCCTATATACGCGGCATGTCTAAATTTGTGAGGTTATTTTAAGACAGATTTCTGCATTGCTACTATTTTATAAAAAGCACGTGTTTTACTCTGCAATATACTGACAATTTTACTTTGTTTTTGAACTTTAAGAAACTTTAGACGATCGATTTCTGTCCTTGTTTACTCCAATACGTTTTGCTGACATGTGCTTGTTTTCAGTAACAGTCTGTCAGACTATAGTCATATAGTTAGACGTACAGTAGAAGAAGTCCAGCAAACCTAAGGGCACTTCCACTGGAGCTGTTTAGAGTTCAAGGAGCTGAAAGTGAGAGTTTGTCTCATAGCACAAAATACTCATTGTTCTATGTGTCTGCAGAGTGTTTGTATAGACTATACCCAGAACCTATGCTCCAATACGTGATCGGGTGCTCAAGTCTTTTGGCTCACAAAACTCTCTTTCTAGGCTGTTTTGAACCTGAGCTCCAGCCCTATCGAGGTTTCAAATTTCTTTCTCTCGTACTTCCTTTTTCAAATGCTAAATATTGGCAGTTGAACCCACAAATAAGAAAAACCAAGATATTTCAGTCGTGGCTCCTGCCTGCTGTGAAAAATACAGTTTTAAATACTTCATGTTCATTATTTTCAGTGTAACATTCAGTTAGTGCTGGGGTCACAGGACCACTTGCTGCTGTGGGTTTTGACTGTCGACTCATTTACCGTAACCACATTTAGACCTGTAAGAGGAACAGCTAATGCTCACTAGTCCAACTCCTTTATACTGGATATTGTTGGGTATAAACAGGATTCACACCCTTAACACCAGGGCCTGCATCTAAAGGCCTCCGTATCAGTCCTAGTAACACTCTTTCATTCATCCCCACGTTACCTGTATGACTTCTTCTGGAAGAAACCCTCCATCTAATCTTTCAGCACACGTTCTGTGGTCACCCCTCAATATAGACAAAGAATGTGGTGCTTGCGTTTCGCAGACTCTGTGCTCTGATATGCGGTTTTAATAAGAATCTTACTATTTCAAACAGTCATTGGGGTGCAGTTATATGTGGATTTGATGTGAGCTGAACAGCCCTCAGCAGCACTTGAACTCTTACCTGAGATGGACCGTCGAAAGAGAGAGAGAGAGAGAGAGAGGTGATTGATCTCATGTTCCACTCTCCACAAAAGCTCAGCCTTTTTTTTTTCCAGCTGTAACAAGTAGCTTAAAGGATAAGACACTGATTAGTGAGAGGTGGAGACGGGGTCAAAACGAACGCGATTGTGTACATGATGGAGATGAATATGGACATAGGGAGGAAGAGAATGAGCAGAGGAGAAGGCATGAGGAGATGAACAGTGGGTGGAAAGGGGGATAATTCTGTGCACATACAGAGAGAAACAAGAGGATGGAGGCTTAAAAGAAGAGGAGTGTGAGCTGAGGTGGCGAATCGAAGTAAGGGTGAAGTGCAAGAATGATTAAGAAAGGGTAACTTGAGAGCAGCTGTTCAGAACAAATGAGAAGGAGTTGAGTAAGAAGGGGCAAGTGCCACACTTGTTTGCTGCACAGTACTCTCGAATCTCACTTAGACTTCTTTAATGCATTTAAGAGTTTATATATAACCTTTATTTATGCAGTGGAAGTTGATTTTTCTTTTCATGTACTCCTTTATTTACTTTCCAATACATCTAGGAGCTACTCCTAGCTAATCCACAGTCTTATGACTTTGTCTTTAGATTATATTGACTGGCCTTGTTCAGGGTACCTGTTGACAGTAGTCGTCCTTTAATCCTATTAAACATCCATTTATGCACAGGTGTTAAAAGAAGTTTCAGCACAACAGCAAAAATCTAATTACATTTATATAATTATTATAACAAAGACATCAGATTCTTTCAGAATAGAGCAGCAGCAGTACTAAAAGTTATGAACTAATGTTAATTCTCAGTGAAACTATTACCATCTCCAACTAATCCTATGCAACGTATAACTGCTACCTTGACCCCTCGCTCCTCTCTTCTTCTCTGCCCACCTGGTCGTGTCAAGCTGTCACTCATAAACCAATCATAAGCTAACATCTCCGTCGTCTGGTCTTCTGTCACCTCTGACCCCGCCCCTGAACTCAGGTCTCCTCCAATAAGGCTTGATGTCACAGCGAGGCACTCACCCGTGGAGGCAGACAGAGCCGCCAATCATCTGGGATAATCACAAATGGGCTGACCCTAAGGTGACCGGCCTTGCAGAGGGCTAGCAGGATGAGAGGCGGTGGAGTGGAACTTACAAGGTATTTGCACACTGTCTTTCTCTCCCAAACACACACACACACACACACACACACAGACCGTGCTCTCAAAAACAGTGTGTGAAAAAATATTTTTTCACAAATGATTTTAGGCAACAGCTGCGATAATTAAAAACAAAAGTACTGAGCAGTAATATTCTGAAGCTTTTCCGACTTCATCACCACGTTTATCTGTCGTTGGTGTTCAGTGATTTCTACAGGGGCTCACTGAAGAATGTCCTGCTCTCTGTGGAAGTGTTGTTTCATGTGTTGAGCTTAGACTTGACAAACGGCAACCGCACTGAATGACCTGGTTGTTCTTTATGATGTGCGGAAATGGAGCCATTGACTGAGTCTATTAACCTTTAACATGCTACATATCCATCACTCACTCAACAGGCTGGAAGCATCATGTCCTTTGTTGTCACTGGTTCTGGAGAGGGGAATGCAGTTTTATTCTCATCATACGAAAAAAGAGTTAGAGAAAGTTAAATTAAATAAAGGAGACAGGGAGAGAGTCACCCACATTAATGTCAGATGCTAATTAACTGTTTAACTAAATGACTGACCAGCACTTTTAGTAACTGGTCACGTTTGTAACCGTTGTTGGACCTAAATGAAACTTAACTCCATACATCCATATGAGCATAAAATGGCATCTTCAGCTCTCACACAAAGTTTTGCTTCAGTTTTATTTATGTGAATTTGAGTCTCTGGATTGTTTGTGAGTCATGTTTGGTTTCCTGAAATAGCAAATTTGCAGATTGCACAGATAATAGCTGTTACTGTTAGTTAACCAGCAACATTCACAACAAGATTGTTTGTGCAATGTGAGCCTTTGTGCAGAAGCTTTGACTCCAGTTCTTTCAATTATTTCCCTCCACACTCTCTTTTCCTTTCAACTCTCATGTCTGTGCATAGGTCGCTGACAGGCAGAGGAAGACAAATGCGAGTTTCTGATTTTTGCAAAAGATCCCTGTAGGTTTTGCCAGCTGAAATGACAACTATCATGGTTTTTATCAGCAGCTAGATACCTAATTAAACTCTCATGTCTCTGATATTCTCCAACATTTACTTCTATACTGTGGTGAAATATAGGATTTAGGACGTACAGGTATAGTGTGGGATGATTAGTTAATGGAACAAAAACTTAGAAGTTAAAAAGATTTTACTTCTATCAAACTAAAAACTATTCAATAAAAACATCACATTTACGTGAAAAAGTTTTATTTGAGACCAACATCAGAGTGCAACAAAAACTATAGTAATGATCTATCACAGTAGACCTGTCATATAATACAACTCTTTCCATATTTCTAATCATGTATGCAGTAAATCTGTGACTAGTCCATAACAACAGTCCTTGACTTATGAAAACATTTAGCAGAGGTATAAAAAAAGGGAGTTTCTGGCAGAATTACTTATTCAAGGCAACAAAAAGTATGTGAACATTTCGGAATTTTGTGTTTCCTGCATTCATTTGCCATAAAAAGGAAAAAGTATGTGAACCCTTGAAATTAATAACTTGTTGTCAGGAAGGAACACAAGTATTAAGTAGCATACTCATTAATGACTACTATTAATGACTAATATTGGTATTACCTAAGACATTGTGTTATGTGGGTGTGAAGTTTTCAGAGTAGTTATGACATTGTGTCTAAAAACAAAAATGCTGCTGATGTATTTTAGGACAGGACTACTGTGAAATAGTGTTTATATTTGTCTTAATGTAATATCATAAATGATGTTTGTTTTTGGAATTCTAGTAAAATCTAGATCATATATCTGAAACCAGCGCCTTGAGTCTGTTATTCAGCCGAAGACAAGTCTTTGCCATCCAGCATTATGCAATGAGGAGGGAGTCAAGGATGGATTTAATGTCGTTTGTGTAACCTTAGGGTTTGCATGAACACCAGGGTCCTTACCTTACTGTCTTCTTATACTACATGTGCCTTTATGCTTTCGCTACTCTTCATGTGAATCCACATAGCTGCCTTCTCTCATGAACTCAAATGAAGAACTGGAGTAAAACTTTAAAGACTTGCTGAAGCTTGCGCCGTGTCAGTATCCAGCAGAGACCTAGACTCGTGTTCTTTCCTGTGTGAACATTACTTGAGCATCGTGTTACCTTGCCTTGGCAACTGACTGTCTAACCAGCGTGATGCTACCTCCACGACCTGCAGTGAACGTCAGACTCTCACATTAAAGGCTGCTCCTGCATTTCTGGCCATCTTCTTTCAGCTCTTGGTACAATTGGTACTGTCCATGCATTATAATATTCCCCTGAGGTGCTCCGCAGTCTTACCAGAAATAAACTAACTCACCTTTTCAGGCAGAGGGATCCTTAAATGTCATGGACACTGTATTAACATTTAGTTTACCTTTGTTCTTCACATTCTAAATTGGTTCAGTCTTTATTGACATTCAGTCTTTGAGAGTCTTGACTAAAGAAAGCTATTTAAATATGATCGTTTACTTCATGCTTTATTATCAGGCATGGGTCTCATTGCCAATATCACTATTCAAATATTAATATATCACATTTATCTTCGCTCTTTGTTCATTATACTGTATGTGTGTATTGTTATAAATCTGATAAGAGGGGCGTTATGTCTGTGAATCTTATCCGTGAAGTTCCCGCAAAGTATAAGAGCAACTTTTTATTTGAAAATCCGGTATGTTTGTTTTTTATGTTTGACATAATTGCAAAATAAATGTGGCATTCAAACTCAAAGCACGTTAAGAAATGTTTTGGTTTTATCTACAAAGTTATGGATTTTATGAACAACAGCCTGTTAGAGTCAAAAGCTAAAAGCAAGGTAATAATGTAAGTAAAAACTAAGAAACAGAATGAAATGGAGAAAGGAGAAAGTTAAAATGAGAGTGCTGTAGATTTGGAGAAAGGTTGTGTTGTTAGTATTCAAGCTTGTGTGTCAGAGCCGGTCTCTTTGAGACATCCTATTTCCAATTCCCCACTCACCTGTCGTATACTGACGCAAAGAGGGCGAGGAAAGTACAACAAAGAATGAAAATTAGAGAGAATATCAAAAAACTAAGGGGGGAGTAAGATTTAGCTGTACAGAATAAAAGAAAAGGAAAACCTGGACTGAGAAGTAAGTGATGCTGTGTTACCATCTCTGATCTGTCTTTGTTGGTGCTCTGTTAGGTGTAAGTGTAAAGCGTCTGTCACGGAGGCTGTCAGAGCATCAGAGTTAAAACTTGCAATACCCTTTCATCTCACTAATTTATTTTTTAAAGGTGATTTTTGTGGCATTTTGAATTCCCTTTTTCATTAACACTAAGGTGTGAGATGAGGAAGAGAAAAAGGATTGTGACATGCAGTGGATATCAAAAACTGACACACTGAAAGGTCATAACTTAGAAGGCTTAAAATGAAAGCCTGTTGAATCAAACTTGTTCACGTTCATCTTTTGACTAATATCTGACAATTTATCAAAGCAATAGTTTTAACATTTTGGGAAATGTTTGCTTTCTGACCGAGAGTGAAATGAAAAGAATCAATCTTCTGTTTGTATGTATACAGAAATACAGAAATGTGTTTACAGAGGAAGAGTTGGTTCCATTCTAGTATCGCATGTAATCCGTCTATTTTTAAATGAAATAGACACTACATCCACTACAGGACCAGCTATTAGAAATTATTATGACAAAATTAAACCCTAACCCTAAAAACTACAGCTCTCACGAGCAGAGAGGGTTAAGTGGTGCGTGTGGATTAATTTTGATTCTGTCGCTAGCGTTAGCCCTAGTTGCACTGTGTAGGCTTAAGCATAGCTAATTTGTCAGACATATCCTGTAAGTTAGTCTTGTGTTGTCATTTCATCCTCAAAAATGTGCAAGTCAGGTATAAAAGAGTTAAACGTGAATGTTTGCACTGTTATGAGTAGCAGACCTTCTCCCGTCTCTCATCTCTAGGGCAACAAATGCGTTTTTCCTGCAGAATCCTGCAAATTTACTGCAGAACAACTCACACTAGGTGCCAAACAAGTGCAATGCTTTGCAAAATGAATTAAAACAATTATGTGATTAGGATGTGTGGGAGGTTTCAGTTGATGGTGCAAAGCTGGGCCTTGGCCACTTGGTAAAAACAAAATATTTTGTGTCACATCAGCACCAAGAACAAAAGTCACAAACGGGAGAAATGGAGATAGTGACCGCTAACTACAGCTACTGTACTATCTTCTCATCTGTTTCAGTGCTGCATTTGCAAAAATTAAAATTGAATTATTCATCCCACAGAAATAATAAATACCCATTTCAATCCTAATGGGAATCTTTAACATCTATATTTTATGAACGAGCAAAATATTTAAGACAAACGGGTTCATTATAACACCCAAATACACACACACAGTAATTGGGATGATTGCTTCCCCAAACACCCACAGACTAAATGTTCAAACAAAAGCCTACACAGACGGTCTTATCCGAGGAAATCTATGCCAGCTACACAGATAATGTATTTGTCTCTCTCCCTCTTTCCCCTTTTTTCTATTGAAGTGATTTTATGCATATTCGCAAAGGCTAATTCTCTGGCGTTCGCCCCAGAGTACCTCTCTGTGAATGTCTGTTCATGGCAGGGAGCAGCCTCAGTGCACCACTGCATGTGGCGAGATGAAACAAGATACAGAATACATGACAGCAAGCCACACGAAGACAAAGAAAGTTCTACTGAACCTCAAACACAAGAACTGACTGACTGCTGGGTTAGTGCTGGTAGGTTGCTGGATTGAAGACTGAATTGGACCCCAAATCTTTAAGGTTTGCCAAGAATGAAACACAACAGAGAATTATTTAATTGGTATCAGATTCATGGTTGTTATGTAGTAGTGTCTCATTCTTGTCAGTGTGATATCTCCATTCAGAGTCCTTGATCAACTAATACTATTTTAGTGGTGAAAGGTCAGTGGTCAAGTTCAGTTTGACCTCAGTTATGTTCTATTGTCGTCACATGCTTTCAGACCTGCACTGGAACCAGATTTACTCATACATACATTTTTACTGATGAAGCTCCTCGTCCTCCTACTGTCTAGTTGTTTCTATTTAGCTCAGGGTTATGCGTGTGCATATAAGGATTGTGCTCTCAGATCTTACCCAAGAACAAATCCTAAATAACAAAAGGGCAGAATCTGAAATTTCTAAACTGCATAAGTGGATTTTAAGAAGAAATGTATTGATAGGAGCACTTGTCCATTGTCTTAAAGAAAAGTAAGCCTAACTTACTGCCTCTAATTCTAAGATTAAACACACATTAGCGTGTTGTATATCAACATGCTGTGGATGCGGTCCAAGTATATATAGCTCCTTGGTGTGTTTGTTTTTACACCTACACCAGCCGTATCTCAGAAGGTGTTTGTGTCTAACAGTAGAAAATCATTGCTGATTTGCTCTGAAAGCCATTGTTAAGTAATATGGCCTTCAAAACACGCTGTCAGACATTTTAATACAGCGGTGTTTTTCAGCCACGTTATTATCAAGAGTTGGCATAGCAACAAACACAATAGGAAAAGTGAGGAGTGCTCTACAGAGCTGGACCCTCTGCTTTAAACTCTCCTTTAGATGAAGGTTGCTGTGGCATTATTTTAATTTATCTTCTAGGTAGAAAGAAAAGTGTAAATGTAGACGTCCACATCTGAACAAGAATATGTTCTTCATATACCTGAGCCAATAAAAAACACTGTAAAAATTATATTAGGTTCTTTTTTTTCATTACTAAGTTTAAGTTTTATCCTTCTGTGGTAACAGGTCTATGTGTAATCTGTGTACTGTGTAGTGTACACTGTAGTTTCCTGAAACATTATTTATTCTTATTCCACTAATGTGGTCAAAGACGATAAGCTCTAATGGTGCCCTTGCCCATCCAGCTGGTGGCGTGGTTTCACAGTGATCGTACTCAGATTTGAAAAGTCAATTTTAACTAAATATTTAGAATATCAAAAATAGAAAATGCAAATGAAGGCATGTTCCAGTGCTCTGCTGTTCTGTGATTCTTAGGAGTTAGTTCCTCAAGATAAACAGATTATGGTTCCAGTTCTCCAGCTGGTTGTCATTAAACCACTGCAGAAAAGAGCAAAGCAATGCAATTAAAAGAACATCATTCAAACCTCGATGGTGGAAAACAAAGGAAACTAAGTGAATATGTTTAATGTTGTATTAATTTTAGTAATGTTTCCCATTGGTCCACACATCTCTGCAGCTTGACTCTGCTGCTATTATCTTTAGCAGAATATCCAGTGGATGCTTAAGTCACATGCTGCATGTATAATATGTCATATTTAATTAACTAAGTCTGTTTCTGTTGCACTGAAGGATAGAGCTAATAGGGTACACCGTGGTGACAGTCTGTAACAGAGACTGAGCACAATATAGACAGACAGTAACACTGCAATTCACACCTCCAGGCAATTTACATTCTACATTTAACTAAACAATTGTGTGTTTCGACCGTGGGATAAAGCTAAAGTACTTCGAAACATGCCAGCTGCACACAGAATTCAACCATTTTGTATACAATCTACAACAATAACAGTGTGCAAAGTGAGTTTCGATGGATAAACTGAGGATATTTCAGAGGCACTGTCCTTCTTGGCACAATAAATACCTGCACTAAAGACACAAAAGCAGGATATGTCTTCCTGAGTGGAATTGAATTAAGCGTGTATTCCATTAATTTTCTCTTTCACTCTTTTTTATGAAAGTTGTTCAAGGTTCAAAGGTTGTTTTAAAACCTTGAGCAAGGATGAATATTTTATAAAGAGTCCTCTCTACTGATGGACAACATCAGGATTGCTGTCTGTCAATGTATTGATTTGTACCACCCACCCCCTCACTGCACCTCCGTACTCCCAGTGCTCTTGTGCTGCGAGTTGTGTTGTTGATCTACGAGAAAAAAATGTTCTGCGTAGCTAAGGTGTCCTTGAAAGGATGATTTGTTTGCAAGTATTTAACAAAAACTTATTGTTTGTGAAAATGAATCATTCTAACTGGTGCTTCCTTTGAAGTCAGGGTGAAAACTAATTTATCCAAAAAGTCAAAATGATTCAAAAAGTCAGTAATCATTCAATGTTTTTTTCAGCATTTCCACTTTTAATAAAAGTTGCACAATACAGACAAAACCAATTATTACCACCTGCTGAAATCATTTTTATCTTCTGAAAACATTACGCTTTACAAGTTTTATTTTTCTCCTTTGTTTGTCATTCTTTAGTTACACTTATAAATATACCTCCTTTTACACATGAACACTCTTATGTTGTCATAAAGTTTTAGTTTTGCTTCCAAAATAAATGTTTTTATTAAACAGTTTAGTTTTAACATATCTGGTTTGAATGGGTTAAATTGGACCTAAACTTTACGTGGTTTATCTTCATAGTTATTTTTATGTGACGATACAATATGGGAATAATCTATTAACTAATGCACAATGTACAATGAAATTCTAAAATGCTTCTGTTTACACGTGGCCTCATCTACAGTACGTGTCTCTCCCGGATCAGTCAGTCAGATTGGTTTTCTCAGACTACATGTAAATCATCAATCATGTGTTGGTGTCTTGAAAAGGCACCTCTGCCTCTGTAATAAATCTCAGTCCACCTGCTGAGGTGGAGCTAAGCCCTGGAGGATACCAGTGAGCATATCTGCATCCACGGGGGCCGTTCTGGCTCAGGGCGAAGGAGTGTCATGGAGGTCATGGAGGCTGCGCCCTGTGGGTCAACCATTTGCAAGGGTTGCGTGGGTTGCAGAGGAGACTTGGTGGACTTGGTTGGCTCTTGGTTTGATGGATCATGGGAGAGAAGCTGTGCTCACCCTCACCCGTGGTTATGATCTTTGAATATGATCACATCATATTCGGATTGTCTGAACAACGATCTGAGAAATAAAATTACATACTTGAGAAGCCAAGATGAGTTTCCTTCACAGCAGCGACCTCCCTTTTGGGCAAATGAGTTGGTTTAAGGATCTTTACTGCTTCACTTGTATATTTCTGTATTTATAAACTTTACTAGCTTGTTAAAGTTTGATCAGACACAACATTTGTAGACTTTTAAGTCCCTGAAGGAATGTTTTAGAGAAACTGATAAACAGAAGCAGTTTTCTTTTGATGGCATACTTTGAAACTCAAAAAAAATCCCTAAAAGTACTTGGGCAAAGTTCTTAGAAGGACTTTGAGGACTATAATAGCATCCCTATGTCAGCATGTTTTAGTTTTAGGTTGTTGATGTCATCAAACCTTTCTTTTGGAGTCTTTGGGATCTCACATTGTCTGATTAATGGAGCTTTTTGTCTGTGCTAGTGCAGCTGGTAGTCAAAATGCATTTCTGTACAACAAAATGTAGGGACGAGTGACTCCGATCAAGAAAAGGAAAAAGCAGGAAGAAATAGGGGAGTTGAATAACAATAAGAAGGCAGTGGGATGTTTTGGACTCCGTGAAGAAAATTGGTAGAAAAGAAATCAGGATGCTGCACAAAAGTGAATCATGGGTGGCAAGAGAAGTGGACAGAGGTTTCAAGAGAAGAAAGCTCTGGTGTAGATGGATGGGGGAGAGGTGTGGTTGTGTGATTGAAATGGAAGGCAGAGAAGTGGGAACAGCTACAGCTGAGAAGAAGAATGATGGTGGTCGGTGAGAGAAAGTTGTGAAGACGGTGCGAGAGAAGTAAAGTCTGGTGAAGTCAGACTGTGAGGGCAACAGGGAGAGAAAGATGAGAAGGAGCAGGAAGTAAGAAAGGCACTGGGTAAAGATGTAGGCATAAAGGGTGAGGGGACAGAGATGGAGGGAGGTCACAAGTAGTGGGTGGGAAAAGTTAATAAATAATGCTCCACTTCCAAAGTAGATTTCATACTAAAGCTGCAGCTAAAGTGAAATTAATGCTTGTTGTAGTTTTCCTCTACAACTTAAACCATATTTTCTTTAATTCCATTCAATTTGCACCAGCTGTGATTTGAGTAAAGTTATGTCTGCCTCCGGAGCTGTGGCTCCTGCAAATGTTCCAGTATGAACTGCGGTCCTAACTGTATCAGCACACATACACTCACACATTTCTTTTTGTCATCTGGCCTGGGGAGCATTGCGTTGATTACCAGTACATTAATTCCCTGAACAGTTAACACAATGTAAACCATAAACACTATACATACACTCAACCCTTACCTTAACCTTTGCTCAGGAAGTTGTAGACAAACTTCAGCTGAAGCACACAGCTCCCCTCGAGGCACAAATAAAATAATTTATGGTACAAAAAAATGTATTTTGATATTGAGTATTTGTCTGTGGCCTCAATTATGCCGCCCTTAACTATATATTTTAAAAAAAGACTTTTTAAATTTGTACATATTGGATGTACAGTACTATACATATACATATTGTACAGTGGCAAGAAAAAGTATGTGAACCTTGTGGAATTTGGTGAATTTCTCCATTAATTTGTCATAAAACATAATCTGATCTTCATCTGAGAGTATAAACAAATATAATATGACTTCAGAATGACTTAAGATGGGTGGGAAAAGAAAAAAGTTTTGTAACTTTCCACAGGAAGTGTCAACAACCACAGTGTTTCCTAGCAACCTAATATTTTGTGTGTGCACAACACTTGTGTCTCTGTTTTAGCTTTAAGATTAGTGCTGCAGCTGCTGTCAAGTTATCATATTGTAATATTATATTTTTAGTATATTGTTACACCTTCATATGTTTTTATATACATCTCTGCATTGTCTGTCTTAGTGATGCTGTATTCTGCTACAGGTTGTTAATGTCTACCAAAAAGGAATTTAAAGGTGTGGGGACATAACAGATCAGAGTAGTTTTTCCAGTTTTCAGGAATGGTGTATTGGTGATTCGCCTGAATATACAGCTATATTCAAATCTTATTCTTATTCTTATTCTTAATCTTACAACAAAATAAATTAGAATAATTGCACAGTAAAACTGTAACTTCTGAATCGGATTAGAGTTGAGGAATATTAGTGTTACAACATAGAGTATATTAGACTTATCTTGAGGTATAGGTTACAAGTAACTGGCATAAACTTTAAATCTTTGTTATATTTTTTACTAATAGGATGTGTAGAAAAGAACAATCACCAGACAATATTTGCTCATTAATACACAAACAAGCTGTGAAATGTTAGTGAACTGTACAGTGTAGCCTTAAGACAAGGATCAGCTGTAAGATCAAGATTAAAATCAACACTGGTCTGTTTATGGTTTTATTCATAGTACATTTACTAATGAGCATATGGTTTAAATGATTTGTCACAGATGTCCACATAAGGAGCAGTTGGATAACATTTTCAAACACAGTAGCCTCAGGTATCCAAACTAAATAACATGATACATGGGAGAAAAATTAATCCAGAGCAATGAAATAAACTATATTGAATCTAGTGCAATTAGATATACTGTAGATATACAGAATATAGGGAACACAGTTTTTACACCTACTTCTAGTTTACTCTTGTGGAGTGGGGAGTAGAGTAGTGGCAGAAAACAGACACTTTAACTCATTACACATTCACACCAGTCTTCCCAGTGTTCCAGCTGTCACTGCTGGGCACATAGATGTACTGTGGGCAGAAAAGGCCAGTGTGGTGCAATAAGTGACTACAGCTCAAGCTCTCATACAAGCTACTATCACCTTCCTGTAGATCCAAAAATACACAGTTCGTCTGCTCTTCCTGTCTCACCTCTCAAGCACCAAATCCATTAACGTGTTATGTTAGACTGTGATTCCTGTCTAAAAACTTCTCTCATTATCATTATGTGTTGAATACATACACTTTATTGTCTATGAATAATATTTTCAGGTAGTTTAAAACTTGGGATGTGTTATATTCTAGCAGTAGACCTAGCATTGGTTCTTGTGCCACAGAGTGAGCTTAGTTTAAAAATAGTGTTGTATTGTTGTTGAGGAGGATTGTTTGGCTGTGATGTTTTTTTGTTGTTTAGGTTTTTTGGTGTAGTGGCCAAGCCGCATTATTCTAACTTCTGGGTTTGTTAAATAATGCACACTGGTCCAAATGTATTTATACATTTATTCATAAATGTATTTATAATTTGTTTGTTTTGGGAAGGGAATCCCGTGTGTTACTATTCACTGATGCATGTGTGATGGATTGAGGATCATGCACATGTCTGTACTGGGAAAACTAATCAAACTGATCAAATGAAAGTGGCTTAAGGGACGCCGTAACAAAATGTACAAACTCAACGCGTGATCATTTAGTAGGGTTGTGGCGTGTGAGTGGATGTGTGAACGTGTAGCGGTGTGAGGTGTAAATTAAAGATAATCATAAATAAAGAAAGGTGTAAACAGGAGAGCTAGTGCTGAGGTGGGAGAGGGAAGGTTTTGTGGGTGTAGATGGGTTCACCAACTGCATCCAGATGTACTAATGCATTCACTGCCTACAAGGACCAACTGTAAAATAAGGCTGTAAAATGAGACACACACAGTATACTGGGCACAGATTTACAGGCTATGCTGAGGCCAGAGTATCACAGACTACAGTAAAACTACACAAAAAGTTTGATTTGAAAGTTACTTAATATGAATGCTCTCAAACTCTGAAGCCTTGTCTCACAAAATGGACCAGGTTGGTCCAGTACGATAGCCAGTCTGTAAGTCTTTTAACAGATTGCATTCACAGTGGGATAACTCAAGTCCTCAGGAAATCTGCAGTCATGTTATTTGGTTTCCTTGTCACAGTGCAAAACCTCCTATTGAATAGAAAGTGTCTCCTGACTTCTGCAAAGAAATGACAATGGGAAAGAGTTTGTCACTGTACTTTGAACAGCTTGGCAAGTTGTAACCCAAATGTATTAGTAGAATACGGTATGTTTAAGACAATAATGATGAAAACAAATCTAATGCTGACAGTCTCTCTAGCGCTGGTAAGATTTAAATATCAAAGGCTAACTTCTCTCTCTGCACAGTCAGTTTGAAGTCAGCTCCATGTTTCTCAAAGCTGAAGCACTCGACTGTATATTTCTCTCACTTTACACGCAGAAATAAAAGCTTCTCTTACAAATATGTCAAATAACTGTGCTGCAAAATAAACAGGCTTCATAGAATGATGCAAACAGGGAAAGCAGGACCACGTTGGTACGGAGAACACTGAAAGTCTGACCTCCTCAGGCTTTGTGAATTTGAATCGATCATTGAATTGATGGACTTGTTATTTTGGGCCAAATCAAGCAGGCTGATTTTTAAAATATTTTATATCATTGCATCAATGCATTGTTCATCATGACTTTAAGAAGCTCCAATGTAGAATAGATAAGCAGGGCAATTACTTTCAATAAAAATCACAATGTGAAAAAGTAAAATAGAAGAATAATCCTTCATACTGGGAGTTTCATTAAAAAAAAATCTCATTTAGCCCACAGTTTTCCTAATGAGCAGGAGGTAAAGCTGACCCAAGCTGAATTGTTTTGACACGAGTAGCCCTGTTTGACTAGACACCATTATTGCCTATATCCTCTTCTCTGACAGGGTCGGCCCAATTTGTCACATTACATAGCAAAACATTGTTAAGAGTCTTTTCTGAGCAGGATTGAATAAGAAGTAATATTGTAATGTACATAACCTGAGCTGGAACACGCGTGTACAGATAGACACGCGAAGAAATGAAGAGCTGGAAAAGGTCAATAAGATCCACCAATTACTGCCACTCATTACTCAGAGTGGAGAGAGGGAGCGGACGATGAAACAGTGGGCTGAGAGACGACAGCTGGTGGTGAAATGATAACAGTATTTACAGTAGGACAAATAATCTGTCTCTCTCACCATCTCATAGTTCCCTCTCGCATCCACCGCCCTTTTTTCTTTCACTTGATCTATTTGTAAGCTTTTTGCCTACTTTGGCCATAATTTTTGTCTTGCGTCTTTCTCTTTTCCGACCAGAGGAGACGGGCGCTGGCATTGTCCCCACACCACCTTTTCTCCACTCTCATTTATTTCAATTTGTCATGCTTTGCTCTTCTCTCTCAGTGCAGGGTGGAGGGTGGGTTGCAGAGGAGCGCGTTGGGAGAAGTGAGGAGAGATGGGCAAAGAAATTGGTATCTCCACTTTTGCCGTAATGAAACATTTAGATGCGGGCGCAGCTATGCCGCTGCATTAATAGCTTGCGATGAAGGGGAAGGGAGGGAGGAGAAAGGGGACAGGCAGTCGTACCGCTTCACCCTAATAACCCTCAAATCCAGGTCAGACAGGAATACCTCCAGATAATCAGTGCTGCCACCTTCCCTCAATGAGACGCTATCATGGCTTGAAAAGGTGTTTGTGGTGTGTAAAGTGCGCTCATGTGATTTATGCTCGACTAATGTGTGTGTGTGTGTGCTGAAAATGCTTTCGTGCCGAGTCCTTCATTCCTCTCCGGGGAATCTAAGGTGCCATATTTTCCCTTGAAAGGAATGAATATTGACATTTTTCATCTCAACCCAGATTTGACCGTTGGCAAACTTGTTTTAAATTGTTCCAGCGTTTAAATCATAGCAGATATACTCTAGTGATAAAGTGGCTGAGATATTACCTGAAAATGATGATTGACGGCCTGGATGGATGCTAAGCCTTCATGAAAGAGTGAGAGGGAACAAAATGGAGACTTCATCGTTTTCTGAACAACACAGCCGTCGACAATACAAGAGCCAAAAACCTTGACCCCACAGCTTGTTTCACACTGTTTTTTTGTCATCTTTTAAAACTGCAAAGTAGAGCATTTCAAAGCAGCAGGTCGAAGTGTTGGCTCCGCTCTGAAGCCATCCCACAGCCGTATGGAGCTCTGAACTGAATTTGCAGCACTTTCCTCACAGCTCAGATGTTGTAATTTTTAAAAGAGGCCATTAATGAAATATTGGCATTAATATCAGAACAAAATCTAAGCCATGCGGGAGCTTTGTTCTCTTTAGAGATGTATTCTGCTAACTTTCAAGTCTTAGTAAATTTCCAACAAACCCACTGACTGTCACATGAGTGTTTCTGCGACAATTCTGCCCTCAACACTTGTCACTTCAGATCTATTGGTTAATGTGCACCAGTGCTGCTTCAAGGCTTTATGCTATTATTTATCTGTGGCCTGTAACTGAGTATGACACAGGGAGATAAAGGCACACGCATATGCAGGCATGTATACAGAGCAGACACTAGATCGTACAAAAGTTCACACTTGAGATACACACATACGAAGATTTAAAATGTCTAAATATAAACAAATCAAACAAGGATGTAGTTGAAGTGCAGTATTAAAGCTGACTCCTTCTGTTCTTAGCCCTACCATTACCAGCTGCATACATTAAAGATGTATACATCATGCATCAGTAGTTACACTCACTGAAGAACCCTTTCTAACCTGTGTTGTTCTGTTGATAGCTGTGCATCAACTCTCTACTTAAAGCAGTGTTTGTTTGCTAACCCTAACTCTTACACACACCAGTGGACTGCTAAATGCTTAATCTCTTACCCTGTAAATATACTGTCCATGTTCTTGGAGAGACTTTTTAAGATAGAGATGCATCGTCTATGCCAAAACAATTACCTGTCCAATGACAGCCCGAGGGTGGGACCATAGGCACGCTGACACAAGTTGATGGATATATATATATATATACTCCTTCTGACTGTACATTTAGTTACATTTGTGATTTACTGACTGCAGTTTTCTAGGGCAGGAAGCTGTACAATCACACAACAAAGTGTCATAAATATAATTTATTTAGGAATTGATATTCTTCAATACACGGCACACAGCTTCTATTTAACCGCACACACAGTAAACCCCTGTGATGTTGTTGTAGCGGTAATGATGACATTTAATCTCTTTTGAATCAGGAGGAAAGAACATTTGATATCAGCGTCTGAAACACAGTTGTTTGCTGAAATTAAGCTTAAAACAGACACGTTTGACTTGATTTTTCACAACCATGACTCATCAGAAACAAAACGACACGGCACAGCGTTTGTTTGAGATAAGAACCGACTGTGAAAGTCTTTGAGTGAAAACTGCCATTAAGAGTGACAGAGATGCCGAAAGATGCGCTTACATTGCACCAGAGAATCGCCCTTCTCCTTTTCTTTTTTTTTTTTTTACTTTTAATGAATGCCTTTTTAACTTGTCCTGCTTCTTCTTTTGTCATCCTCAGACACACACTATCTGTAAGCTAATGGCTGCCAGAGCCCAACAGCCTGCATAACTCTTCACCGCCTGACACTGTACTGTCATATCCGGCCGAGGCTTCATTAATTCCCCATCCCAGAATCAATGACTCGCCTTTGTAACAGATTTGCAGTCTCAGGCACTTTCTTTCCCTCTTCCTATGCTTTCTCTCCATCTTTCACTCCTTCTTTCATTCTCCTCTCCAACCTCAAGGGAAGAGATGTAAAAATGAATGACAACAGGGTCATTTTACCACAAGCAAAAATGTCCTGCAGATAATGGAAAGTGTAAGTGTGTGTGTGTGTGTGTGTGTGTGTGTGTGTGTGTGTGTGTGTGTGTGTTCTCCAGTAAATTTGTGTGCCTGTATTTAAACACATACAAACATTTGTACATATAGATGTATATGAGAATGCATGCATCTGTGATTTTTGTTCAGTCTGCAGACACCTTTGTGGAAATAAACGCTCGTGTGTTGACATGTCTGTTTGCGTAAATCAGGGGTGACATCTCCGCAAACTGTGTGTCGGCCTTTAACCCCCGCACTGACACTTTGCATTATAGTCTCTTGTTGAAGATGCGATAAGGACGACACTTTCTGGAAATTTTCCATGACCTTTGGACTAAAATGTCATTTTTAGTTTTGGGTCAGATGTTGCTTTGCGGGCTCAGACTATTTATGATTTTTTTTCTTTGTACTTAGCTGTTGTGATTGACAGATACGCCCAGGCTTTCTTACCCAAAGCACTGATTTAGACTGTTTTCATGTTTGGACTTCACTTGTTCAATTAGCTATCTAGTTCCTTTAGTTATTGTCATATTAAGACAATTCTTTCAAATAAATTTATAAAACAGACACTTTTCATCTGCAGTATTAATGCTGCTAGAGAAGTCAGTATAAGTTAAATAAAAAAAAATAATCTTAATAAATGTTGGCTATAAAAGCTCCTAAATGGATCCGTCACTATGTGGCTGAAAGCAATAATCTAAAGGAACTTAAACTAATGCATTTTTATCGATATATAGATATCATCAGTAATATCTTACATGTTTTCTTATAGTATATTTGTGAATAGAAAGTGAAAATATTTTGTTGTATAGTAACATTTGAGTGATAGTCACTGTAGACGTGTACTTTTCACTCATTGTGGAAATTAAAAATTTGTGTCAGTTTTCTTCTAATTTGTGTCCGTCCAGCTTTTTTAAATTTCCTTTGTTGAATGAAAATTAAGACCTAAAGCAGGGTTTATGCTGAGAAAAATACCATGAATGTGGGGTAAGGACTGTTAACAAGGTTTTTACCAATACAGGAAGTCATGCACACAGAGTCAGCAGAAAATATTCAGCTATGAAACTAATCATATCACAGTTTTAGTGGAAATTTCATGACCCACTCAGGGAATCTTTACAAAACAGAAATGTTTAGAGCCTTCACTGCATAAAGCACTTTGTCTCCTTTTAATTCTTACTTAAATTTATGATTTGAAGGTGCGAGCATGGACGTTGTCATATCAGAGCTTAATTACAACTTTTAGTTAACCATCATACCCCCATCAGCTCCTGTTGACACCTCAACATCTGATTTATCTGCTTGCCACTGTGTTGTCACTGTGTATGTGTAACTTCCGACATTTAGCGATAATAAAATATCACATCTTTTTGCGTCCTGGTATATCCAGACTCCTACCCTTTCTCTCCCTCACTTTGCTGGGCTCCTCTTAAACAAGAACATATCAGCAGGACTTAACACTTGTCACTCATAATGGGGGGAGAGAGAGATAGCGGTAGGGCCTTTGTCTCTCATTTGACCCTTCTATTTGTCAGGAGACTCAATCAATGTGTAATTACCGTGGATGACTATCATAAAAAACAATGCCAAGAGCCCTCTCAAGGTTATCCACCTAATTGTGTTATTTATAAATATGAAATGGTTGGAGATGCAGCTGCCACAATAGATGGGGCAAACGGCTGATGAATATGATATATTTCCAATTTGCAGTGTACGATCCATGTGGGCAGGTCGACACAGCTAAGAGCTTTTCTGACTGTAGTTAATAACACTAATAATGAAGGTTTATGCTCGAATCAGACCCTTTGGTAAGACAGATAAGAACACTGAATTCATCCAACCAGATTTGACACCTCTGTGGTTTCAGTGAGACTGTGTTATTTTATCCAAACCTCACAAGTGAAAGTGTGAAATTGTAATGAACAAAGTCAAATTAAAACAAGAATACCATACATTCTGAAAGAGTGACCTTTATTATACCAAAGCTGCAGAGACACTTTATTTGAAATTAGACTGCAAAAAGCTTTTGTGTCTAATTTCTCAGTTGTTGAATGTGAACTTCATATTAGAATATTTTAGCTTTACTGTTTTCTGATAAGTGCCTGTTATATTTTTTTTACATGCTGCCTGCTATAATAAGAGTTAACAGTCTCTTGGTTTTTACATCATGTGACATCATAGTGCTAGAGTTGACAGTGACCAACCCTTGTGCTGCCTCATCTTGTCATTTAGTGCCACTAGAAAACAGCATTCTGTACCAGCATGTGGCAGTAGTCTGTATTTCGAAAAGGTAACTCAGAAGGAGTGCAGTGATTTGATAAGTTGAAGAGCCAATCAAAGTGTTCTCCTTCAAGTCCACTGCTGATTCAGCATGTTCAATCTGCTGAAAAGTCACCAAGGGGGGTTCGAAGTTCGAATGATGGCAACAGCGTGTCACAAATGATGCTTATCAATGGTCCATCAGATGACCATCGGCTTGGTGTGTCTCAGTGCGTCTTCTGTTAGGCAATAGGTGTTATGGAAAGCCATTTCCAACAGTAAGAGGTGTCATACATGATCACATGTTCAACACTACACAACATACACAAACTATACACTAATAATGAATTTGTAGATGAGGACAGTCTGTGCTGCCATTTTTACCAGCTATCATTTGACAATACCAACTCAATATTCCAGAATTTAAGTTATATTAAAGAAGAACATTTGAATTTTAAATTAAAAAATGTCTAACTTAAAAACAGTTGTCCTTACATTTCCATTTTGCCATGTTGTGTGTTAAAACACTTCATATCCTTCTTCCTTTAAGTCTACTTGAGGTAATATGTCTCCGTATCAATCATCGTTTTTAATCTACCCTTTTCTCATTTGACTACCGAGCTCCTTGTCCACTCAAACAGATTCTTATTCCTAGGTATCCATCACCTGTCTCCTCCTCAGACAGTCTCAGTGAGTCAGCCTCTCTCATCAACCTCCTCTTCTCCTCTTTGTTGCTCCCAATCCGCCACGTTGCTTCCTCTCTTTCAACCCCCACCACCAGCACCCGACGGCCCCCAGAGAACCATGTCAATCCCAAGCCTTTAAGAGACGACTTGACGGGTGCCCCGAAGGACAGTCAGCTCCTCTTTGCTCCCTTGGTCAGTGTAGGATGAAATTAGCCTGCAGTGGACCATACATGGTGGTTGGTTACTCCAGACAACCAGGCAGCTTGGCCAGTGCTTCACCCTCTACACCACCACTGAGTAACTGCAAACTTCTCCCACCTTCCACACTTTCAGGCTTTTGCTAGTAATTCCTCACGCCGTCCGACTCACATCACGTTCATCCTGCCTTTTTGCCCCTTGACTTAAAGCCATTTAACCCCAGCACAGGGCAGAAAAACAGGGGTGCAGGGGTTGGAGATTGGCCATTTCACATGCAGTTAGAGAAACTTGCTGTTTAAATCAAAGCCTGCTTGGTATTCCAGGGAGTGTGCACGTACCTCTGTCACAAATCGCTGTATATGAGCTCAGAACACTGTGGATACTACAGATACTACTTTCATCATGTCCATGAAATGACTGCATCCTTATTATTATTTGCCGATTTATCTCATTTCACTTCAAGAGAAGTCCACTATCTAGCTGCCTCATCAGAATTTACACAAAATCCTCTGAACAAAAAAGTCTATATCTATTCTTGGAAAATGCAGCTACGTGACAGCACCTGAATGAAACTGCAAACAGAAGTGTAATATAGTGTATGCAACACCAAACTCCCCTCCTTTGCAAATCATTATTACAGCAGTTGAAGCCCAAAATAGCCCCACCTTTCAATCTCATCCGATCCCCAAAACACAAGCCTGGCCTTTCGCCACCATCCATGCCAAAGTCCCCAAAGTTAACGGCGCAATTACCGTGAGTGTCTATTAAAGGGGGCATAAAAGATGGCTGAGTGTGATTCACTACTACATCTGATGCATAAAAGAACCAAGATACAGAGGAAGAGGTGTGATCTCCCATCTCAGAGCAAAGGAGAACAATTACACCAAGCTTTTAAAGGATGAGATAAGAGCTTGTCTTTAGAGTCTATTTGTACCACAATGAGCTGAGGAACTGTGGGGAGAGTGGGAAGTTTGTTGTATGATATGAAGGTGGAAGGTAAATTGCTGTCATTTGCTTTTCCTTGGAGTTTTAGCTCCCCTGTGTGGTATTTTTGATTGTCTTGAGATTCTTTGCAATTGATTTTGGGGATGCCAAATTGCACATGTGGGAAAAACATATAATTTATGTCATGACTGTTTTTCAGATGCAGTACAAAGATCCTGTTGCTGTGTGTTCACTGATTAAGAACAAAATACAATGTGATATTTTACTTATAATTAAACACATAGTAAAGTCCTTATACTGTCAGAAGATTTTAGAAACACTATATTTATGACCATATTTTGTGGTTTAGCCTTCATTCTGTGGGTTATGTAAGGATAAAACCAAATCATTTCCCTCTCCCCCAAAATAATTTTCCCCAGATTTCCACTCTCCTCTGGCAAGGCAATTTTCATAAATTGCTTAGGCTCAGGGGTGGAAGTAAAATATGGCAGGTCGAAGACAAACACTTCCATCTGTGCCAAAGTTTGACAATAAGGAGAAGCCAATAAATACGAGCTGTTGTTGTCACTTTCAATAGACATCACAATAAAGATGCCATCTTTCAGAGAATGTTCCCTTGAAATGTCATGGTCATCCTCAGGATGGACGACGTCTCTTTAAAAGCAATATTGGCAGTAAACATACAAGGCGGATGCTGTCTATCTGCTTTTTCCATCAGAGCGAGGTTCAGGATGATAATCGCTGTGGAGGTGAGGCACCTGCAGTAGTTGAACTTTGCCTTTTTCACATTTATTGGATCTTCACCAGCTGGGAGTTTCTGTTGTGCCTTGGTCAAAAGCCGCTCTTTTTTAACAGTGGAAAAAATCCTCACATTTTCTTCTTTTGCATTTGCCTCCATCACAGGCATGTACATAAATATGCATTGCTCTAAATCCCTCTAGTGCTCTCTGATTGTCAGGAACCAGAAGCCACCATGTCATTTCGAAGACATCTCACTTATATTCTTTGGAAACCTTTACAGCCCCCTAGAGTTATCGAATGTGAGGGCATCTTAGCTTGTCTTTTGTGCTGTAATTGTGTTCTTTCTTTGTCATTAATAACAAAATGACTCATTCAGATTATTACTAGGAACAAAACTGCTGCAGAGCTGCTAACTAGATGTGACATCACAGGCGACACCAGTCTCAGAGAACTTCTCTGTTTTCTGACATTCATCCTAAATGATGGCTGCAGTGTTATTTCCATAAAAACAGCAGAGAAAACAACATTTCAAGACTCATGAGAGAAAGGCTGGGTAATTGCTAATAACAAATCCTGTGACACTAAAATAAACAAATAAATAAAAACACCTCTAGAGGCACAGAGTAGCAACAAGGTATCCTGTCTTTCATTATAAGTAAAGGTATTAAAACAATGATTTGACAACAGTACCCCAGTACTGTTATATACTTATATGTGTGTGTATGTATTTGGGAATACTTATGATTTATGTTCAAATGCATCAACAGTGGTCCTGAACCACGACATGAGACTTTGGACATTTGTTTCACCTGACCTTTATTTTTTGCCGTCATTTAATAGCTGCCAGAAGTTGTTTAACTATAAATGACATGACTGCCGAGCCTCCAGACTTGTTTTTAAGTTGTCTGACATCCTTTTTTGGTCTTTTTAAGGACATTGTGTGCCTCTTTGTGGCTATTTAGCATCTCTGTCTCTGGCATTGTAAGTCTTTATAGATGTTTTGCATTTGGCTTTATCTTCATTTTATATTTTAGGATCCATTACTTTCTAACACTCAATATTTACACATTGTCACCTCTTGACAAGAATAGATTAGACTGTAAAGACAACATGGGAAACAAGACTTGTCAGAAACACCTGTCTGGTGCATACACATAAACACTCAATATAACAACTCTGCATAGGTTCTGATACACTCATATCAATGATCATACAATAAGCTCTGAGATAAGAAGAGTTAGAAATTTGAAGGTGAGGGTTTTAAAGTCTTTTGATCGAGGTAATAAGAATTGTATGCCCTCCTTGAAGCTGCACTAATCAAATATTTTACCCACGGTTCAACTGTTGTGATTATTTGTTGTGTGAAGGTGGTTCCTTGCAGCGGAAAAGACATTCCTGCTACAGCATGTATCTTAACTACTTTATTGGTTTATTCTTACAGCAGCTGCAGACAGTCAAAGTTATAGAGTAGCTGGTGAATGTAGTGCAGCATTTATCAGTTAAAGAGCTAGATAGTTGCTGGTGGAGACTAAGAGAGAGCTCAAATTAATATTAATATTGGACTTGGTTGTCATCTAGACTGGAATAATTGGGTACATAAGCGTTTGTCTCAGTCTTTGGTTTCAAATATTTCTGCATAACCTGTGAAAACAGTTGGAAGTCACTTATAAGAGAGGTGGATAATATAACACAAACTGTTCTTTACTAGTTCTAAACTGGTTTATAAATGTTAGTCACCAGTCTTTTATCAATCTCTACTAGTTCTTTCACAACAGTTGAAATGCTTCTGTAAGATACAGACCTGTTGTTCAGTCCCAGTCTGGCAGGACACATCCCTGCAGTGCGTTCACAAACCTCTGGCTAATGTGTTTCAGATGCAACAGCTAAATGGAAAATAAAGTTACTACATACTGCAATAACAGAGGGGAGAGATCACAGATGAAGTGAAAAAGAGTCAAATTGAATCTCATACTCATAAGTATGTATCATTAATAAATCTCTTCCTTCAGAACCTCTTTTCACTGTCTAACACAATCTTAAACACACAAGCTGAGTAGTTTCAGAGTTTCAGAGCTGCTGTAAAATAATTCAGCTAAAATTTCCACTGGTTTACCTACTACCACTAATTACAGCTAATAATCACCTGGCAAATTAGCATCCTGCAATCAGCAATTACTGTTCTTATCCTCTATTTAAATGACATGCACCTAGCATTTAGACTGATGGATAAAGATAGGGGTAATGATACCTTTTCAGGTAACAATTTAAGAAAAGCAAATGCCAAAAATCAAAATCTAACACATTAATTCCAGCTCAGTATATTAAAGTAACCTCAAATGCCTTTTGTGTGGGAAGACAGTGAGGGATCATGGCCTTTCCAATGGCACAAGTGACAAGGACTCCAGTGCAGAGGGGAGTTCGCCACACCAAATGTGGGAGCAATGAGAAATAAAAGAAAAAGTAAAAGAAAAAATGAAGGAACAAGGAAAATTCTCACTATTATGTATTTCATGGTAGAGTGAGCATTTGACATATCCAATTTCGAACCTGAGACACTTACTATGTCTTTGTGTAGCTGGGAGGGGTTACAAAGGAGGTTATGGCATAACATATCAGCATGTGTGTGTGTTTCATGCAACATGGAGTACTGGATGCCTTTTTGTGCTGGACAGTTTTGTTTTTCCCAGAGGAGTATGTGTTTTTTATTCAGGTGTAATTAGGGTGTAGTTCATTCCTCTTGATTGGTGGCCTGTATTTATTGTAATATGGTCCAGTATGCTAATCCAGGCCATCCAGAGTGGACCACGCCCTGCTCCCCAGAAGAAGCAGGAGTAGCTGCAAGGAGAAGGAGAAGTGAAGGCAGGAGCAAACACTCACAGCCCATGAGGAACCCATGACAAGAGCCCACCACGTTCCCCTCAGGGGGACACAGCACCCTGGACCGCTGCCGACGAAGCAGAGCCCACCCCAACGGCCACATTGCCCCAGAGACCACCACATGGAAGAGGCGGGGGACAAGCAGGAGTCAGAGAAGGAGGCTGTCCACGGGGGCAGGAGGAGAGCGCACCCCGAGCCCACACACCAACCCTGTGTGTGTGTGTGTGTGTGTTTGTCTGCACTATAAGAGATATCAACTATTTGTATTGAATATGTTGTATGAATGAGCCTTCAGTATGTGAGAGTGGCCATCTCCCATAGGGTTGTTTATTTCTATTGGAGCTCCTTATGGTTGTGCGAAGGAAAGAAATCGTCATTTCTCATTTATTACCCTCTGAGGAGAACACATTCAATGCCCTTAGGCACACACACACATACACACACTCCTTCTAGCCTCTCCGGAGGCGCTTTAACACCTCCATCATCATTACAAGCTTTTAAAACCAGGCTGATACAAGGACCACTGCTGTTAGTCACAGCAAAGTGTGTACATAGAACAACTAACTTCTTCTTTTCTATAGAATTGACTTGATAATTTATCATGAGCCTGATTAGTTTTAAACCACATGTATTTTGTTTGCACACATTTTCTGGCTAATTGCACAGCTTTGTTTTCTGCAGCCTGAAATCTGTCACCATGTGTAAAATGCATGCAGCTCTTCTCATCAAAGTGGATGTTGTTAGTTAACGCAAACAGCATAACCTTTTCAAACACCAAAAAGATGTTTGGCGTCTCTTCTTAATTGCGCTATATTGCAATTATACAAGGATTTCTAGAGGAGGATGTGAGGACGTTTTTGTCAGCTTCTCATACATGCCTACTTTGCGTCTCCCTGAAGCTGACCTGGTGGCTCACCAATCTCATTGTCATAATTACCATCATCACAATCACTATTATCTTAATTGGCCTTATCTCCTCGTTAGCTGCTCGTTAGCTAATTGACTCAGAGAATATCCCGTCAAACGCTTTGCGTGGCGAGACAAAAGGCAACAGACGGAGATCAAGAGGAGACATCTGCCTGTTGAGAGAAGAAAAAACTATGCCTGCGACAGTCATTACTGCGACTACTCTGTCACAGTAATGACTGTCTGAATGACTGTACACAATTATGTGGAGGAAAAGCTACTGCTGCCTTAGTAGTTACTCACGAGAAAACATACACTCTTTTCTCATACTCCTAAAAAAAAAATTATCAGCCAAATGTCAGAAGGTGCTTAACGACATATTCACACAGACCTAAGAACACCCAGAGCTACTGACATGTAAAAGAACACGTCAGACACAGAAGTACCCAAACTTGCAGAGGTTCTGTGTGTCAAAAAGCCAATTATAGGACACTGAAAGGAACGGAAAGGAATACTGTTATTACAGCTTAAGAATTGTCATCAATTAAAGTACACGGCAGGTTATCAGCTATTCATTTAATGACTGAGGATGTTTGTAAAGCAAAAACACATGCTATTTTTGCTACAATTTGCTGAAGCAATCCTGTAACATTTCAGGAAGTTTAAAGGGGAACATCCACATCTATTTCAATTAATTTTAATTCAATTTTATTTCTATAGAGTTTAAGGTTTAAAATATTACTGTATACATTTAGAATTATATAGAAAACCTAACAACCCCATTTAAGCAGCACAAGGAGACAGTGGAGAGGAAAAACTCCCTTTAGAGGAAGAAACCTCGAGCAGAACCAGGCTCAGGGTGGGAGGTCATCTCCCTCGATCGGTTGGGGTGGAAAGAGAACAGAGAAAAGAACAGCCGGCAACAAAAAACAACAACAAGCATACCTGCAGAGGAGGACAGATAGAGGGAGATGGAGAGGGGGAAACACAACTACAGGAGAGAGAAAAGACAAAGTTAATGACATGCAATGGTGGCATTTGAATGGATAGAGGAGAGGAGCTCAGTTTATCAGTAGAGGTCCCCCAGCAGATTAATCTATATCAGCATAACTAAGAGATGGTTCAGAGTCACCTGATCCATCCCTAACTATAAGCTTTATAAAAAAGGAAAGTTTTAAGTCTGGTCTTCAATGTGGAGAGGTCTGCCTCCTGAACCTGAACTGGGAGCTGGTTCCACAGGAGAGGGGCTTGGTAGCTAAAGGCTCTGCCTCCCATTCTACATTTGGAAACTGTAGGAACCACAAGTAAACCTGCAGTCTGAGAACAGAGAGTTCTGCTTGGAAAATATAGAACTATGAGGTCTTTAAGATAAGATGGAGCCTGATTATTAAGTGCTTTTTTATGTGAGGTAAAGTGTTTTAAACTCTATTCTGGATTTTACAGGGAGCCGATGGAGAGAAGCTAACGTAGGAGAAATATGATCTCTCTTGCTAATTCCAGTCAGAACTCTGGCTGCAGCATTTTGTAATAACTCGAGGCTTTTTAGTGAGTTATTGGGACAAACTATTAATAGTGAATTACAATAGTCCAGTCTGGAAGTAACAAATGCATGGACTAGTTTTTCAGCAGAACTTTGACACAGGATGCTCCTAATTTTAACAAGCTCTTTCAGCATCTGAAATCACTCCTAATGAAAAGCAAATGTTTTTATGAAACTATCTGTTGTTTTTTTCTCGTCACCTGTCTCTCTCTCCACTCTACCTCTGTTTTATGTCACTTCACCACCTTCTTTTTTTTGGATTACCTTCCTGCTCCGCTTCAGTTCTTCTGTCTTTTTATGGCACCGCCTCACCTCCCTTTTCTGCCCCAGTGGCATTTTTCCACTAATTTCCTCGCTTCCTTCTTTTTCTACGTTGCTTTTTTGTCTCTGTATTGTCTCTCACTGTAATACTTTCTTCCCCCTTCTCTATGTCACTGTGCATTGCTGTAGGGTCTGGAGTCTGGTGGTGTCACTGGTAATAGGGTCCCGTGGGTGCTCTGTACACTATTGCTGTGGTCTGAGAACTGCCTGCATAATATGGAAGAGGGCTTGTCCTACTTTAAAAAGGATCTATGTCTAGTTGTTCTTGTGTGTGTGTGTGTGTGTGTGTGTGTGTGTGTGTGTGTGTGTGTGTGTGTGTGTGTGTGTGTGTGTGTGTGTGTGTGTGTGTGTGTGTGTGCGCATGCACAAGCATCCTGTGCTTGTGCACCTCACCCCTTTGAGGTGACCTGAAACCACCCAGAAAACCCAACATGTACAAGAGTTTGGACATCCACATGGATATTGGACACTGAATTTTCAATTTAATCTGTCAACTCTAAAAAAAAACTCAAATACATACTCTACATTTCAAAGATAGGAATTATCAAACCTAATATAAAATCATTTTTGGAGTAACTTTCTGTGGATTTTACACAAAAAAGCTACACATGAATGTCTTACTTTTATTTTTGAAAACACACTTGTTTAATATTAGCTTCTCCATCTAGGTCTGTGACTTTCACAGTGTCATTATCTCAGTAGTAATATATTTTATATGTATATTTATTAGTGTTTCTGAGGCAGCACAAGATTAATACTTGTTGTTGACTCTGGTAGGTTCTTTTCCAATAATAAAGACTGATAGAAAAGTCAACTAAAGTTTGGAAGACTGGGAAAGGCATAAGTAGAAAGAAACATTACGTCTGCTAACCTGCCAAAGTTACTCTCCCAGAAATGGGCAGTCATCGTTCCTTCAGCCTACGAAGAAACTAAGTAGTTGATATGACTTTAGTATATAACTTCACAGACTTTCAGAGTATATAGTTAAAACTGACAGCAAAAACCATACCCACATAGTTCCTGAAATACTTTACTATCATATCTCTAAACATCAAATTAGAGCCAGGACCCATTCAGCCAAAGCTGTAGGAGGCCCACACCAGGAGTTCCAGACATCCCAGAGACCTCCTATATATGAGCATGGATGCAAAAATGTTTGTAGAAACGATGAGTCTTTAAATGAGTCAATGGGAGAGGCTCCCCACCGTGAGCCTTTCAAGTCCAAAAAACTCTAGTTTCCTCCCAAACAACATTTTAAAGAGAGGAAATGGCCTGAACAACCCCCTGCAGTGCAAACAGTCAAACCATTTATTTCAAACTTAACTAGCCTAGCACATAAACATATGAGTATGGTCTTCATTGTTAAATAAAACCCTCCATGAGGCCATCCATTTGTGGATTTAGCTGGCTCTGATTGATTATTTGCACATATTTTGTCAGTCAAAGTTTATCAGGACTCCAAGAGAAAAACAGTGTACAATTCTCAATAGAAACTTGTCATTTCATCTCATATCCTTTTATTTACACTAATGTTTCTTCATTCTTCATTGCATTGAAGGACATTTTGATTGCATCTGTCTAGACATAAAACTGTCTAGCCTTGCAGCACTTCAGTACAGTGAGAGGTTTCACCTAAGGTTCTTTGCCAACATGCCAGGAGCTTAGATGTCGCTCTGTCTTTTGGAAAACTTGTACTAAAACAGTTCAGATAACTATGCAAACATTTTGCTAATCACCTTAATACTCAGTCAACTCACACATAGGAATAAAAGCTACATAGAACATTACAATATGCAGTCTATTTGAACCTTGATATTTAAATTGTGCCCTGTCTAATGTTAATGCTTTTACTCTTGGCGTTTTTAGTGTTCGGTCATTATCACTCCAGGGTGCTCGGAGTGTAAACGGTGTACCTGCCTGCTTCTTTTCTCTGTCTTTTTCTCTCTGTGTTTCTATGTGTGCACATCTGGTCAAAGGACCAACCATCATGCTGTCAGTGAAATTTCAGTCTACAGCCCCACCAGCAGTGAGACTCGAGGCAGAAGAGCATGCCACATAATGGTCAGACTGACTGATAACCCAAACAGGTCCCCCAGCAAACTGCAGTTCAACAAGGACTGACATCTAGTTTAATCCAAGCGTCCAAGAATCCAGCTGTTGTAGACTGCAGCCGTTGTAATGAGTACTGACTGGTTTTGCCTAATGAAATTCGAGAATTTAATCTAATGGTATTTCAAGACCAGGAGCATTGCCACCCCATATTAATTACTCAGCTCGAGAGAAACGCATGTTATTGGTCAAACTGACCTGAAAGCATCACTAGTTATCTAAGGCACACCTTGTATGGTCCATCAGTAATATGCTCACACATAAATGAAATGTTCTTTATTTAATTAGACGTTTTAGAGACTTCCATCCAGTTTGCATTAGGCTACAAGGAGGCGTAATTAAATCCGAATTTCATTAAGATATCACATGGGCCTTTGCCTGGATTGTGTATGCAACCTTTCTCATACATTTCATTCTCTTGCTTTTACTTTCCTCAAAAGGTTTTTATGTAGTGACTCATACTGCATTAATTATATGAGTATAGAAAGCCTTTTGAAGGCTGAATTTCAGTGGTGGCCTTTAAAAATGTTGGCATGTCTTTACTTATTTAATAGTTTGATTTCATCATCTGTTAGTTGAGATTTTTTTTTCTGTATTCCTTCACTCATCAGTGGCTCCATCTAGTACAGATTTTACCATTGAACTTGCAGCCATTAAATGTGACTGGCTGGTAGCCCCAGCTGCACAACTACCCATCAAAGGTCTTTTTTAATTTTATGAATGTAAATTGTATAAAAGGGTTGGTGACATTTGTACATCTGGTGTTGCTCAATGACACCTCAGCTTGAATGTTTTTCAGCAGGTGTGGCCTCCCTAACTGTCGCCCTGCTGCCTCAAATACAGAAACACAGATACAGAGATAGAAAGCGGTCAAAAAAAAAGAAAAGCTGAATTTTATTGAATTAATTCAACTGAGAAAAAAAAAATCCCATTTCCCCTTGGGGCTCAGCGGCCTATCAGGAGAGACACTGTAACAAGAGTCTTAGGTCTTAGTGCTGCAGAGTCTGAGAAGGGTCAAAAGTCAGTCAGGTGGGTTTTATCACTGCAAAAGTCTTATCTGACATTTGTCTCAGGGACAGGCCTGGAGAGATAATTGGAATAGGACTCTCTCCCTCTCTTTCTTTCTCTCTCTCTCTCTCAGCCACTTGGTCACTCCCCTATACGTAAGCACATCTTCTGCACATTTATCTTGACACGCTAAGTGTGTGCTGAAGTTGGTCTGCGAGACTTGCCTTCACATCTCTCAATATCTTATCTTCAAGTTAGACGTCCACAGTTGGCATTTCAAGACGACACATACAGACGGTGCACACACAGATAACCACTGGTACTACTAACTGTCACTCACAATGGCCCACACACAAGCTGTGAGAGTGTGAGCGAAGGATGCTTATATTTATGAAGGTTGAGCTTGTGTTGTCCTCATGTGGTGTGATGTGCATTATGTGTTTGAGGGAGTGTGTGCATGCATGTGCTGCATGTGAGTCGCTATTTATGCACGAGTTCATGCATTTTTTTGTTTATATCTGCGAGTGCAAGTGTATTTGTGTTTGTTCATGTGTTGTTTCAGTGCGTCTGCCTGGTGGAGGCAATGGTAAGCACTGATTATACAGAAATGCTAGGGTTGTCAGGAAGCCAGCAGGCAGCCTGGTTTTAGCCGCAGCAGGAGGTGCCACCATCATCACCATTACGCCAGCCCCGGTTTCAAAGAAACTGAGAAATATGCCAGCCTCGGCAAAAGGGTGTCTCAAATACATTTTATTTTATTCTGAGTAGATCTCATACTGTATGTAAATAACATGGCATTTCTATTTAATTGCCAGGGTGAGCTGAGGTGCTGGTCATTTTGTACAGACTGTGTTAAACACAAACATATTTTAACCAACAAGAGTTGACACTGTAATAACATTTGCTCTCAGAAATCAAATAAAAAAACACTTATTTTTCCTGCCATGCAATAGTGACAGTGATAATAGTTCTATTTTATGAAGTTTATTGTTTTACACTTCCAGGGGAAGAGAGCTCAACAAACTGCGACCTTGGAAAACACATGCAAACTGACATAAATAAAAGCAAATGAACACTGGTATTCAACAAGACATATACAACATTTCGAACCTGCAATAAATAAAAAAAGAGTAAATAGACTAGAGAAAAATCAAAGTTGGCTTTAGTTGACTTATTTGTTATTTTAAATTATTAAATTAACCATAATCTACTAATAGCCATGTTAAGTTAAAGTAAAAATCTTAAGTTAAGTTAAGTTTAAATCTTAAAATGCAATTGAGCTCTAAGCTGTTTCATGCCAGTCTGTGGTGTCCAAAATGTTATTAGACATGTTGGATAGTAAATATATTACATATTGTTAATTTTAAATTTATTTCAGTTTTAACATAACTGCATTATATTATTGCAGGTGTCTGCTAATTACCATGTATATAGCAAGTGTATGTTGTGTAAAGTCTAATATCTCACATTCTGCCTCTAAAACTGTATCTGCATAGAAAACATAGTGTCAGCAGCAGCAGCAGCTCCTCTTCTCTTTGTCCGTCTACACTGGAGACACTCAGGTGCTGCCCACTGTGTGGGTCAACAGTGTTTTGGAATAGCTCAGAAACCAGTATTAGTGGTTAATTAACCAGGAAAACAGACTTAAGATACAGGTTGGCACAAGTAAGACACTAGCTACTACACGGCCAAAGTAAACAAATGTGACACAGAGTCTGAAAAACACAGCTGAATGCCCTTCTGTGTAGACATGGTATAAGTCTTGTAAGCTACTGGAGGTGACTCAGAAAGCCTTAATCATAGTGCTGTGGTGTCCTCGACAAACCCTTCATACCACCTTGATCTTCAGGCCTCACCTTTGATCTACTGCGTTATGCCACAAGTCGCTCTGAAAGCTACCCACCACGAATATTTGTTCAGGTCCCTTCAACTGCAGTCTGAGTAGCCGAGTGGTTGGGTTAGTAGGTTCAGCAGGTTGGTTTTTAATCTCCCCTGAAGTGTGAATTTAGATATGTTGTTTGAATTTGTGTCTTTCAGACTTACTCCATTTACATGATCTCATCATGGCTCCTGTTGTGTGTTGCATCCACAGAGGACGTGAATGTTTGATGAGCGAGTCTGTGTCAAAACCATACCAACAGCAAAAGAGGATCAGGGACTGAATCATCTGTCAAACAGCCAAGATTTACCACCATCACAAAATGTCATGATAAAGAGCTCAAACACAGTCTGAATACCTGGAAATAGCAAAAGGAATCCAAGCAGGAGTTTATACATGTGAAATGTTCTGACGACTCTCTGAGTTCTTCACTGTATTAACAAATGTCACCTTTGTCTTCCCTCACTGCAAAGAGCCGCCGGACTACAACATAAAATGACATCATAAACGCAACGTAAGAGAGTGGTAGAAGTGAACCAGTAGAGTTGGAAAGTGAATCAAGACGATAACATCAATCTTTTGCTAGTGTACAGTAAGTAGCTCAACGGTCAACTACATGACAAAACAATGCAAATGCAGTAAAACAAATCTTAAACAAAAAAGACAGAAAACAAAATGAGTAAATCATTCAGGCAGCAAATGGAAGCAAATGTATACTAAAATTAACAACTGTTGTGGGCCTCCATTTGTGATTGAGTTTTCAGTACAAGGACCATAATGAACTCTGTGCTACGCAGCAGCTTTGTTCTGTTTCTATTTCACCCTTGCTGATTCTTCATTAGATTAGTCTGTACAATAAAATGCAGAGTGAGAGGAGATCAACCTGCGTCCTGTTTCTGCTGTTTGACATTATCTGCTCCATCGCTTCAGCCATACCTATCACAGTGGTGGAGGGGGTCGGCTGCGAGGAGGCAATTAAGCTACCCAGATGCAAAATGCAAAAGGAAGTTCAACTTTCAAAAGTTTGGTTTTAAAGTTGTTGTTTTTTTTATTTAAGAAAAATGAATTTGAAAGACCAAAGGGCATCCAGCAGCATGTAGAGACAGGCAGACAGAGAGAAATTCTCTGCTTAAGGTTTTAAATAACGGAGCGCAGAGGGGAGAAATGAGAGAAGAACAGAGACAACGGTAGCAGAGCCGGGCAGAACAGAGGAGGCTGCTGTAGCTGGTCATTAATAGTCAACCAGGATATACCGCGGGGGGATTGCAGACCGTGCAGGCAGCTTGATAATTCAATCTGTCAAGCGCACGCTACAAGCTAGGCCAATTAACTGGAGAGGAGGCAGGCCTGACCCCAACATCTCTCCATCCCTGCCTCCCTTATCCCTTCTCCATTTGCAACATCCCTGGCGTGTGTTAAACCAACATCTATGCCAGTTAAACTGTCACTCCTGCTGAGGTCAGAAAGAACAGAAAAGTGTGCGTGTGGCTCAGTGCATGTAGAATCACTTCATTCTGATGCTACAGTGTCTGTTGTAATAAGGGGGAGATGTAGCATTTATGGACAGATGGCACAACAACAACGGCTGGTAATTGACGGCTAATTGCAAACACTCGACAGGTGTACAAGCTTTTCGACAAATGAAACCTTAGTGATTTCTCTCTTTCTCTTGCTAATTTATAGTAACAGCATCTACTTTCCTTTCTGTTGCTGCATCTGGTTTCTCTCACCTCTCGTTGCAAAGGATACGAGCAGGGTATTAGGAGAGCTCTCGCTGCCTCGTCCCACATACCTTTTACTTTGTCAGACTTTTGGCTGTATCTCAATGCTTCTAACAAATTACACAAAAGCTACTAATTAAAGCATTTAAAGATGCCAAATAAATGCAGTGCGGGGGTGTGTGTGTGGATGGCGGGAAGCATGTGGAAGACGGTATGCCAAGTTAAGAGGAGCATGCGCTTGGGAAAACATCTTTTCAGGCTTACGAACATAGTCAACAGAAAAAGAGCGTGGAGACCGTTCATGAGCAAGGTCACAGCAGAGTGTGAAAGAAAAGTGTCACAGCGAGCAACATACTGTTAGCTGGGCTCAGTACCAGATTGATTGGGCTTTTATTGTGAGTAACTTACTGAAAAGAAAGATGAAATTGTATCACAGAAACCCAGTGCTCCCCCATTTCATTTACTGAAGCTTTAGATATGCTGAAATGCCTTTTTTTATATATATATTTAGGCAGGTGGACTCAAGCCATGCAGCTCTTAATGTTTTGTCTGTGATTTTCATAGAATAATATCCATCAAATGACAGTAATTTTTTCAAAAGGAAAAAAGAGAGGCAGTGTTTTGAAATCCAGCTTGGGTAACACCTACAGAGAGACACTTTGAATACCAAGTGAATGTTAAAAGGCTTTGGGGATCATTAGAATTCTAGTTGCATGCTGTCCAATTAGAAACATTCCTGCATTGTCGAGCTCTACTGTTGCCGTTGAACCCCGTGCAGGGTGACTCTGCATGTACTGTATGCGTTGGAGTTTTTGTATATTTAACGCCATCATGTGTCACTCTCTATCTTTCTTTTTCTTTCTGCAGCTGTAAGGCCATCCATCATGCATGCTGTAAAAAGGGGTATGTGCGTATACCGCGCAGCTGTGAAATCCACTTCATAATAATATCTGTTTTGAAGACTCTCACTTTGATAGTCCTTCACCAAAGATGAGTCTCTAAAGAATCATTCACAGAACTCCAGACAGCTTCCATGCAAGAGTGCTCTAACTTTCTGCGAAGGGGGAAAGATGTAAAGTTTTGCATCAAAGAGCCTCAAATGAGACACCGCCTTTTCCCCTGACCACGAAAAAAAAAGATCTAGTTTTGCGTGATCTCTTAGATGAGCTTCTTCAGAGGAGTCCAAAGAGGTTTCAGAGAGTGAGCGCTGAAGCAGGTGGAGGAGGAGAGAGAGAGAGAGAGGCAGGGAAGAGCCAGAGGTGGAGAACAAGAGAGTGGGTTAGATGAAGAGAGAGAAAAGCCAGAGACTGGTGGCGTGGAACAAAATCTTGCTCCCCTTCATCAGGAGTAGCTGCCTCAGTGAAGATGACTTTTTGGGGTTAGTGCAGAAGGGACCCCTCCCTCCTCCGATACTCTGAAACACGCAAACACAAATGCACCTGAGCAGACCTGAACACACATTCTTTTTAAAGGACCAGAGGAATTTTAGCTGAGGGAAAACTATTTTAAAATACACATAAATACAGCATACACGCATCTTATAAATTCCCTTCTCACATCCTATAAAGCCTTATAGGCAAAACCAACTTGAACCGCAAAGTTTTTAACCTGATTCTCACGACGTACGTGTGTTTTCTCACCAGCAAATTGTCAGACAGCACAAGCTAACATTGTTTGATCATGAAAGTTTTATGACATGTTTGCCTTTGCTCTGACTTACAAATCTTGCGAGTGTCAATTAGCAGCTGTAGATCAGGAAGCCCTGCCAACTAAAAACAAACCTTTGTCTTTTTCGCTCCGACTTCAGAAGAAAGAGGATTAAAGGAAAAGCAGAGAAGACAAAGAGGGGATGCATGTTAGATTAGCAAGGCAAACATCCCTGACACTTATGATCTGTTTATAGTGCGCCAACACTGTCAACCGCTCTCTTACTGTTTTACTCGTACTACATTTAGACATCATTTATTGTGGTTCAAATGTTCCAGAAAGGTCAGGAAAAAACCTCAAAGATTTGTAAAGGAAATGCTTCTAATATGAGCCTGTTGCTGTCAGATTAGTTCTTTTTTATGTGAGAGAAAAAACCTTAAATAAATAAACACATGATGTCGAGTTTAGAGAAAAAATGTAAACGGTATTCTCTTAGGTTGGGTTTGCCGTTCCAGTTCTGCAGGACCAGTTGCTCTTACTCAGGTTGGGGCTGTAACTGCTCCTCACAGGATGAATTGATTTAACTCAGACAAAAACCACAGCTATACTTTGTGTTTTTGTGTTAAATAGCAGCTATTAACATGCTAAAGTATTTTTCAAAATAGAGTGAACATGGTAAAAAAAAAGAAAATCATGCTAAGCATCAGCGCATTGACATTGGGATCAGTCAGTATTTCTACAATATATTCAATTCAATTTTATTTGTCATTGTCGCAACGCAGCTTTACACAACCACAGAAACTATGGAAGTTTATATGAACAGTGAATGTGTATGAATCATAATAATCTCGTCCCTGATGAGCAAGCCGAGGGCGACAGTGGCAAGGAAAAACTCCCTGAGAAGGCAACAGGAAGAAACCTTGAGAGGAACCAGACTCAACAGGGAACCCATCCTCATATGGGTGATCACATGCTATGTGTTAGGCAGCAGGCAGTCCAATATAACAGTTAATGTCTTTAAGTTAATGTGGAGTCCAGTTAGTTATTGGAGGCTCAAGTAAAATATAAGAAACCACCAGCTCCAACTGTTAGCATGGCAGTAGACACTCAGTTGAAAAGAGTTGGGTTTAGAGTTGGGGTTAGGGTAGCAAGCATCCCACAAAGATTGGTTAGTAGTGTAACGTGGAATCTGGAGTTTGGAGTCCCTCCTATCAAGTCCTATGTGTAATATAATTCACTTATTTATATGATTGATCCAGAGCTCCGGTCATCGAGCTGTCTCGGTCAGCAGGCTGTCCTGGTGTTAAAAGGCTTGAGCTCTAAACTACATGGTGGAACGACGTGAATTCAAGCTGTACAACTCCTTCACTTTCCCCACTCTTTGAGCATTTTCTCCCAAAATGTCTTGAAACAAAGCAGACATCTTTTCAGTGATTGCAGACATCCCTATCATTCTTCCATTTTCCCACTGTTAGACAGCTAGTCTATTGTACAGCAATGAGATATCACTTTAATTTAAAAGAAAGGAAGCAAGGAGGACGGTGCAGACTCTGATGTTTTCTCTTGGCGTCCATTGTGTCTTGGGAGCTAATAAAAATGAGACTGCTGAGCAGTCGCGGCTTCAACAGAGGAACCACCACCACCCCCAACACTCATACACACATAGATGGCATTGTATTCTTCTTTACTGGCTTAATAATGGAGGACTAAGGGCATGGAGGAAACAGTTTTCTTTCTGAGATTGAGTGCAAAAATCAAACATGAACACGTTGGCTTTAGCTTCTCTGGAGGACTTGCTGGAACAAAACAGCATAGTGATATAATTAACAACTGCCTCCTGAGAGACAAGTGTGTGTATGTGTGTGTCTGCTTTTGTATGTTTCATTCTGACTACAATATACTTTTGTGAGCCTTTGGTCAGATGTATGAATGTGGGCACGGTCCATTACTCACCCCCACCTCCTTTTCCACATGCATGCGCACATGTGTCTGTTATTTCTGCTGCTTTTGAAGTTGAGAGGCAAACATGATTTTGAACCAGAATTCCTTGTGATCTAATAATGAACTCTGCCACTGACATGAACTCATCTGCAGGCATGCCCAAAATCTAACCCCTCACATCTGAAGGACGTCACAAACAGTAGCCCAAGAAGCCACATTAAGGAGAAATTCTTGCTATCTCCCTTCTGACAGCTCACAGGGAAGCTGTAGGTAACAAATCAAACAAGGAAGTTGAAACCCCAAAACATTTAAATGGAAGTGAGGCACGGTCTCACAATGGTTCTCGCCTTATCTCCCCTCAAACACCTGCCATGTCGGCTGCTACTTATCCTCTGATTACAGCTGTAGCCATTTAGCTGTAATTCGCCAAAAAATTATTCCTGAAATAAATAAATATAACGCACAGACAGAGAGTGAGAGAAGTGCGGTGGGTGTGGGGGAGAGAGAGCATGTAGTGAAATATTCAAGTGAAATATTCTCTGGGAACATGGTGCTCTGAGATTGGAATAAATAAGTAGACAAGAAGCAGAGGGAGGAAAAAAAGAGAGAAGTCAAAAGGAGGTTTGATGTGATGTCTAGTCTGGAGTCTGCCTCTGTTGCACTGTTGATCTCTTCACACAACTCTCAAACAAGGTCATATTATACTGTGCAGTATGCAATGAATGACAGCTTTTCTGCATTGACACCATCCGGTGTTCTCTGCAGTGACCCACGGTTTAGCAACCAGATTCTTAAATGCGGCAAATAATGCAGAGAAAATGCGATTGAGCCACCGGGGGCATGGTCACTCTTTTTACTGTTCTGCTGTATGTAAGTACCAGAAAATGATTGTGTTTGTTTCATTTAGGTCCGTAGCACAACTAAAATCAGACTAGGATTCCACTAAAGATAAAGATTTTCTGAGTATCATGGGGGTATCTGCTTTTCTGTCCATACCTGACCTGCTCTGCAGTTTGCATCGGACCCCAACTCTTGAAGTATCAGTGGGATCTTTGAACAGTATTTTCGATTTAGATTTTACAAACATGCGAGATGTCTTTCTCATCATATGTGGAAAATAGATCTCTTCATTCCTCAGTGCCTTTCTTAGCTTGACCACTTGTTATGTGGTGGCACATCATGTCCTTGATGGGAATGGTGGTCTTTCTTGATGTTTGGCTCTACTCAGGTTAATCACTTCTTGGATTAATTAACGATTTCAACATGATGATAGAGCAAATAAAATTACTCTCACTGCAATTTTTGGCAACAGTGGCATAGATTTTTAGGCAAGTATTGTTTTTGTTATTAATAAAATGAAGGTTAAACGTAAGTACATGCCAAGATGCAACAACATGCAAACTCTTGTCTCCTGTGCTGAGAGAGTCAGATGCACTAACCTCTCAATGAGACCTCCACATCTTAAAGAAGCTTTAGGAAAGCTGTTCCTGTGTGTGCTCACCTGCAGACCAGTAAAATAAGGCGAGTTCCGAACCTTTTTCCACAAGTGTAGGTTCTGTGGTTGCTATAGCCAAACACTTAAGAGCAGCAACAAATTGATAGCAACATTATCAACTCAAACAGTGGCATGCCTCCCTTTGCTTACTATTGCTACGCTAAAAACAACATTGGCAGTGACAGCAACACTGTGCCAAGGGACTGCTACTCCTCACATCACCCAATTTAGGGCATGTCGTTTCCTGTACTAGCTGAATGAATATGGGTTTGGTTCTTGGGTTCTTTTCATTCAGGTCTGTCTTAGAATATTTAGGTGCACAGGTTTGAGGTAGATTCTGTGCGGGTGTGTTAAAAGCAAAATCAAAACAGTACTAATATAGACGAGAAAGCATTTACTCCAGCCTTGTTAAAGCTACTGCTGGTTTAGCTTAGGTTGCACCACCAGGTTTGGTAAACATAGCTTAAACTTACAGTAAGTGTGCACCAGCTCAGTTACAGTGAGATACACTGATCATCCAATCAGTCACACTTTCTAATATTTTGTTGGACCGCCTTTAACTTTGATTACAGACTCTGTGGTGACCAATCCATGTATGAAAATGATGTGTCATGCTCCCCACTCTTTCACAATTTGAGCCCAATGAATCCTGACATTGTCATCCTGGAATCCATTGATGGAATAACCTGGTCCTTTAGTATATTCAGGTAGTCAGCTGACCTCATTCTTTGGGCACATACTGTTGCTGAACCTAAACCTGACCAACTGCAGCAGTCCCAGATCATACCACTGCCCCCACAGGCTTGTACGTTAGGCACTAGGCATGATGGGTACATCACTTCACCCGCCTCTTATCTTACCCTGATGCTTCCATCACTCTATAACAGGGTAAATCTGAACTCATCATATCACCTTCTTTCATTGACAGTTTGATTTTAGTAGTCTCATCAATCTTCTTAGATGTTTTCTTTACTTGATTCATGCAAATAATTTGACCCTTCTGAAAAAGATTAATATATTCTACTCAACCACAGAATGTGTCTTCAGACATGGTTGTTTCAGAAATGAGAAGCTACTCACTGCCTCAGTTAGAGTTAAATAACTTGTTCCCAGCTGACACCATCATCCATGCAGTAATTATTGAATTACCTGTTTGCTAAGTTAAGTACAGGTGGTGACTTTATTTTTTTAGATGGGCTGTGTGTAATGTTTTTATTATTATCAACATGCTCAGCAACAAACCATGGTGACATAGTTGCTCAAAATAAATCTGCAGATGGTACTTCTGAGTTCACGAGATTATGCCGAAATGAGTTGTCCACTTTTTGTTTTTTATTCCGTCTGCTAAGTGAGAATCCGTCCTGATTCAGGCAGGGGGTAATTTTCTTCCCATCGATGCTCAGGTTGACTGTGCAAGCTATTAGTGCCACCTACCCTTCTCACTGAATAGAGGAATATGTTGAAACCATGTGAGAGTTTTCATTCATTTGTATGTATGGATTCATTAAATGAAATGAATGCAGATAAAAGGCAGGACACGTGAAAGACCACCTTTCTGCCTCTCTCCATGCGAAGACGGGGGTTCAAATTCTAGCTGTGGCCTACTTGCAGTGGGCAAGACCTTCTTACACTTACCCTGCTTTTGCCTTGTACCTTGTAAGTCGCTTTGGATTAAAGCATCTGCCAAATGACTCAATGGAAATGTAAGCTGCACATAATCAGGTGCAACATTATATTAAAATTAAGGTTTTTATGGTTTACACCCAGTCCACACGCATTCCAGTAAAATACAATATGCAGCTTAATAATTTAAAATGATTAAACAAATATTAATCTAGAGTTTTATTGCATGAATTGCTCTTTTTTTATCACTGTTAAAAATTTAAATATTATACAGAAGGATGTGTTAATATGTGAGGAAGGTGATGGCGGTAGTTTCCATACTTGGGATATGACACACTGATAATAAAACACAGTGCAAAGTGACTGTGAAAGTAACACAAATTAAATCAGGCATTTCAATTTTAATCTTCTGACTCCCATAAGATCTGCAGTGAATTACAATGTTTAAGTTCCCCCCCCCCCCCTCCCCCATCTGTCACTCACTGTTGCTTTATTCTCTTTCTTCCTGTTATCCATCCTCCTGTCAGTCTTTTTCCTCTTCCAGACCTCCTCATTCAGTCACCCCCTACACCCACCAACACCACCACCACCACCACTGGTTCATTAGCAGGTAACAGTGAGACAGTCTCCTCTATTAAAATGTTTGCCTCGTCAAATAGATAGCAATGCTGCTCTCTGCTGGTCATATAAATGAAGCTATTACCATAGGAACATCTTAAGGAAAAGAACTTTGAATCTCTAGATTAATCTCCGCACCTCGAATGTTCATATACGTAAAAACAGCTGTAAATAATCAGCTTATTTTATTAGTATAGGTTCATGTAAATGTCCCAGCAATGGCTTTTTGCTTTATACTGCATGTGCACACTGGACACACTCACTGCCATCGTCTTTGTTGCCTGTACTGGATTTACACCTACTAGTTTCCTTTGCCTCAGGCTAAATTCTGTTTCATGGTAGACAGCTCATCAAGATGAGTGACAAGTGTTAGAAAAGTTACTTGACCAGTTGAGGGGGAGGACGCACTGCACCAGGACCCTCAAGGCAAAAAGTCACTTATATTACCTTTAATCTCACTTTTCTCTGGGTCAAGCACAAACATCTATTACAGTGATTGTTGTTGTTCTCAGAAAAAAATGTGAAATTCACTGTTTGAAATGTCTGAATGTGTGAAATTCAAACAAATTTAGCTGTCATGGGTTTAAGGGGTTTCAAAGTTGGCTGAACAATACCTGCAATGATTCAGTAGTGCAATGAAATGCAAGTATTGCAGTTTGGATTACTTGTCAGGCACTGACTAGTATGTATCCAGAAACACCAGAAAAGGGACATTTCATTAAATGAAATAAAATATAATCAAACCAGTGGATTATGTTGTAAGTGAATTTATTTATTAATCCAATTTATTTAAAAATTCCCTTTTTTAGGACGTATTATGCAGTATTTCTTTGAAAAGTGTCACCAGTCTCCAGCAGACTAACCAACAGCCAATATTTAGACCTGTGAGCTAGAACAACACTGGTGCACAAGTAAATCTGAATTAACCAACTGTAGATGAAGTGCACAGAAAGTCACCTCTTCTTTAGTTTAACTTAAAAAGGCTGCACATGCTTCCTACCTGTACTAAATAGATGGATGGCTTTAATAATTACTTGGCATCAAAGTTAAGGGCTAGTGTAGCAATTCCCCTCGAGATTAATAAAGTCCTTTTAATCTGGGATCTCTAAACTCCAGCAGCTAGATTGTGAGAATCGATACACTGGCAGGATTTTGAATTTAACAGTGTTTCACAACTTTGACACTTAATTCTTACTTTATAATTATAAATCAGTACTTGATGTCTGTGCTCGAAAGATAACTCTTCCAATATGTTTTCAATTCATAATCTATATAACCACTAACGGTCATGTTGCAAGGAGCTGTACACTATGAGTTTTTTTTTTTTATCAATGTTGTTTGGCAGTCTCTGATATTTGGCCAATAGACATAAGCTACCGTAGTTGATGCTATGCAGCAGAGCAGGCGTTCTGATTTTGGAGGAAGACAGATGGGAGATTTAAAATTGCTGGAAGAGCAGGGAGTGGAGCCTCAGAGAGATTTCCATTTTCTTCAGCCATCTTGTCTTCATCAAGGTTGGGGCTATGGTGTCACTTTTCTGATGCCAAAATGAGCTGCAAGTTGAGAAAGACATGTCCCCACATCTGCTTTCAGTAGCAAAGACAATTTTATTTGTATCTGTTGCAATCAACTCTTATTTTATCTCATAGTCTCTGCATAAGTATTCGTATACACAATCATAGCATTTATGTATCAAATGATTTGAGAAATTGAAATAACACTGGTGTTTTTGTTTTTTTTTACCATCATCTTTTCTCATTCTGTTTTATAAATAAGCCAGTCACATTAGGTTTGTGTTATGTTGGGGGGAGGTGTGCTTGGCAAGAGGTAGAAGGCAGTAATTCCGCAACTGAATACCTTCCTAATCACACATTACTAATCTGGCCTCGCTCTCATGTCCTCGCAAACAGTTCCTCGCACTCACCCGGCTTCCCCTTTTGTTTGCTAACCCGTCTAGCAGCCTTGTGGATAATAACGCGGACCATTGCTTCGGTCACAATGAGAAAACGGATCCCAACTCAAATCTCATAACCTGACGGTGGCAACTCACTATTGATTTCTTTCATAAACCATGCTCTCTCACTCTGTCTCCCACTCTTTCTCTCAGTGTCTTGACCCTCTGTGCTCCCGTCACCCACAAACTGCACCCACCCCACCCACATCCCTAAAGAGTAATTACTCACTCTTTATTTTCTCCTACGTGGCTCCGTATCAGGCTACTCATCTCTGACAGCGGTGCAGCTCAAATTAAATTCCCCCATCTGATAATGAAAGTCATTAGGTCCCGCTGGAGCCTTGCGGAAGGCCAAACAAAGCATTGTGGAGGCCTGTGTAATAACAGCAGGAAGGGACAAACACACAGCTGAAAGGCAGACACAGACTTTCTGGACACACAGCTGATCCCTTTTTACTGATTGTGTTTTTGAAGAATAAAATAGAATTGGTAAAACCTTCTTTAAAGGAACGGCATGGTGTACAAATGTGCACATAAAAATAGTGCATGTGAAGTCTAACAGGAATCTGGATTTTTGGGATGGGAAGTTTTTTTATTACAGCTTTTATATGATAAATATATGTTTGTCATTCTGCTGTTTTGCACATTAAAGAACACAATACTGATGTCAGTCGCCCTTGGGAATTCATAGTCTTTGTTTTGCAAGTCAGATGACATATCTTATATATCAAATAGTGACCAGAGAGGCTGATTTATATTTGCTGCCAACTGCTTTAATCTACAGTTCTTGCATGTACAGCTTACTAACTTCTACCTGAAATAATTTCTCAGCGCTCATTAATGGCTGGCAGGTCCAGAGTGTAGTACTGTATATAATGTTAAGTATAGATTTTATGGTGTACACAGACTTCAGAAAGACAGCTAGCCTAATTCACTACCTAGCTGCAGCTTATAAAATTGAGAGTTGCAGCTAAGATCAGCACCTGTAGGCTAAAAGCAAGAAACTTGCTTTAGCATATCTTCACCTAAAATCATCAGTTTTGTTGTAGTATCTCTCTGAATTTATTGGAACTTAGTGGAGCTAGAAACCACATGAAATAACCATAATACTTATTTATAGAGTGGCTTTCAGCATATTTAAAGACACTTTACACTGAAGAGAGCGAGAAATAGCTTTGTAAACCCTGTGTGAGCATCTCACAAAAATGAGACATCAGTATGATTCTCCTCCTAGTCAAATAAACGGGTCTAATGAATAAAAACAGCAGAATTGGCTGTCTAGTGTGTATGTATGTGTGTTGTGGCCCAGGTGGGGGGTCCCTCTATTATAACACTCAAACCATCAGGTTCATTAGCCCAACAATTACACATTCATGAATGAATGAATTTGCCGTTAAAATGGCATTTGCCGAGCCAAGTGCGCCAGCTCCTGTCAACCTTAAGTGCTGGGTAAAATACTTTTAATTGGTCTCACTCTTTCGCCTGGTCGATTATGGAGGCCTGCTTTCTGGGAATGCAGTTGAAACATGGGGGGCTAAAAGCCTCCAAGATGGTAGGCTGGCAGAAGCAGAGTGAAGGAGATGCTCTGGAGGAAAAGGTCACAGTAATCACCATAAAGGGCAGCGTGCAAAATATTTAAAGAGAGAATAATTGGCTGCAAGTTGTTATGTGCATCTGTGTGTGTGTGTGTGTGTGTGTGTAATGATAGCAAAGACAGGAAGAGCATGTGCACTTTGTATGCATACTAACAATAAATGCAGTGAGACAGTATTTAAGTGGGTATATATGTCAGTGCGGGTGGTGATTACTGTGTGTGTAGCTAAATTAACATGCTCAATGAGAAGTTTCATCACATCCTTTCCTGTCATCCATCAGACCCTGAACAATGTTAGCTACACCGAGCCATTTTACCAGTGCTGTTGTATCTAACGTACATTGATGCGGTAGTATATAGTAAATCAGACTAGGAGTGAGTCCCTCATCACGAGGTTGCCAGGCAACCAGTGGAGAGACTCGAGATTTTGTGCACTTTTTCACACATTGTTTTTTTACAGACAGAAAAACGTGAGATACTAATTAGTGAGCTTTAAAAGATGCAGATTGAGTTACCTCCAGACATAACCTGGACAACTGTCCCTCTCTGTAACATGGCTTGTTTTTTTTTTTTTTTATTTCTTGTATTCATCCCTGACGTCTAGACATTACAAAACTTAATTTCATTTTTGGATGGATTGTGTTGTGATGCTGTGTATTTTAAAATGCATTTAGCACTATATTTAAAAAAGCAAGTTGCAATAAGAAAGATTGAGGTGTACAAAGTGCAGGACTCTCACGCTGTGGATAAGTTTATAAAAATAAACACTTTGGCAATTATGACAGAAAAAAATTTGCAGCCACTTCACACGTGTTTATTGAACAAAACCAGATTTTTTTCCTAACCTTAACCAAGTGGTGTACACACCTGAACACAACCAAAACAACAAAAAAGTTGTAGCCACAAAACTAGACATTGTACTTCAAGATCAGATATTTTGGCAGAAAAAAGACATATTTTACTCATATGTTCAGCATTTCTGCCAATTATTTCATTTATATGAATTGTGATAATGTTCCCTGCGAAATCATATTAAAGACAAACAATTTCCTGATTTTTTTTTTTGAAACGTATAGACATCATTTCACAGCATACATTTCAAATTATCATAGCAAGAAAAGCACAGGTGTATCTACTAACATTAGTAGTGGATGTTCCCTACTGTACTTTTCAGGCCATACACATCTTTATACCACGTTTACACAGAAGGCGTAGCATGAGCAGCATGTTAGCACAGCTACACCAGTGCACTGTTAGTGTCTAGACTGGAGGCGTTCAGACAAAGTATTGAGTTATAGGTCATGTTTTGGAAGCCCTATATGCAATCACTGTACATGTGTTAAATGCCAGAAAATAGTCTTGAAATATAAGAATATGCCTTTTGCTAACATGTTATGCTCTTAAACCTCTTAGCCTGTGCAGACACTGGATTGATTAAAATAGGGGTGTATCTGCTCCCCTGAGATGGACAGCTGAGAATTATGTCTATTTTTTCTGTATAGATGTACCATTAAAGGGAAAATACAGCTGGTGAAAAACAAGATATTAATGCATGTACTGGTCAAAATAGCACTTACGATGTCCTGTGTTTGTCTGAAGTTGGTTTAGTTATAAATCAGAAGCTGCAGTAAATTGTCTGGAAACCAGCTACTTTATTGGACACATGCAGACAGCATCTGAAAAACAGTGTGTGACAGTTGATTCACTCATTACCAGTAAATAGAGGTGGCATCATGGGGGTCTTCTGCAATGTCCAAGAGACACTTAATATTCCAGCAGCACTAACACATCATTATTTCATCTGCCCTGACAAACAGCAGGCATGCAAGTGTTTTGACTGTAAACACAATATAAGCAGTATTATGAGATGAGAATCAGAGGCATGCTAATGGTTGAGGGGAATCAATACCCATGTGGCATTTAGTCAATACCTAACAATGAAACACATTGAAAACTAAATGCCATAGGAGCACAGGGCTGGAGTTAATTGTCAGATACTTCTCTCCTGCTGTACTTTGAGGGCCTAATTAGTTTAAGGTGTCTGGAAAGGGATAGGTGGCTGAATCGATGTTCACAAGAAAAGGATGGAAATACACACCATGGCATATGGGTTTTTTTTCTGTTAGTGATTTTATTGATTTTGGAAGTCAAAATGTCTGTCTGGTTTATTGTCAAAGGTTATAATAACTACTTTACACTTACAGTTTCTTGCCTGTTTGGCCAAAGTGATAATGCATGTGTTTGTATATTCATAATCTTCCAATTGCACAATTAAATGGATTTCCCAATGAAAGAAGGGACACTGAGCCATTTGATTTAACCAATACGGACAGAACCATTTTTTTCCTACCACCATTGCTAGAACGATTCACATCTGTTGTCACAATGGGTGGCACTTACTGATAATGTCTATAATCAGCCTATTTAATGCTTTCATCAGAGTGGCAGATATGAAACAGATGGTAAATCTGCAGGCATACTCTAAACACAACACGCTATTATAGAGCTCAGCAGTTGGTGTAAGGCCACTGTATCTAAACATTTTACAGGCTGCAGAAGCATATGAAGGATACTAATGCCAACTGAAGCTCTGCACTTACAATAAATCTTCTTCTATTCTTTACAGGTACACTGGACTAACCAACCATGAACTTTCCTTGCATTCATCTGTAGAAATGCAGGGCTAATTCAAAAGTGACCATGCTCTTTAGCCTTCCATTGTAAACAGAAGAGATGCTTTTGTCAGTTCTGATTCTTCTTTATCCAGAATAAAGACACTCCCCTGCACACCATGATGCAGCAAAGGTTTGATCAGAACCCTGTGGTGAATCATGTTCACATGCCTCCAAACACAGTAAACATAGACACACTCAATCAGTCCTCCCCAGGAAAACCAACGTTTGGTGCACTTCTGCAGTATCTTTACAGTAGCTGGACAACAGCAGAAGCCAAAGTGGGAAAAACATGTGTTGTGTGATTACCATGATGTTTGGTGAAAATGCTGCTGTGAGCAGTTTGTCAAATGAAGTGTACGCTTGGGAGCTGACGAACACAGAGCAAGCGCGTTACTCAGATGCTCATTGAGAAGTTATGTTGCAATCAGAGCCGCTGCTGATGGAAATTGAAATAAAACATCCACTTAGGGCCACACACAAAATGGAGCTATGCAGTAATTCACTATGCATGAAGGCTTTAACTATGGACAGTTTTACTGCCTGCCTAGACCTACATGATTTATTACTTAGCTAATTTTTGCTTTATTATGTTAACGTGAAGCAAACACTCAGTTGGCAGTTTATTAGGTGTGCCAAGATAAAACTGATGCAGTATGATACAGAACAGTCCTGCACTAGATGAAGGAGCATCTCCTGCATGTGGTGGGGTTGAGTAGTTGTTAAAACTGCGTTGATGATTCGACTCTATTCAATTCAATTTCATTTGTATAGCGCCAAATTACAAAAACAGAAGTCTTGTAAAGTCTGCTTCCACAGGAGAGGAGCTTGATGGCTAAAGGCTCTGCCTCCCATTCTACAATTTGGAACCACAAGTAAACCTGAAGTCTGAGAAGGAAGTGTTCTGCTGGTAAAATATGGAACTATGAGGTCTTTAAGATAAGATGGAGCCTGATTATTAAGTGCTTTATATGTGAGGAGAAGAATTTTAAACTCTATTTTGGATGAAGCTAATGTAGGAGCCTCCTTTTAGCAGCTGTAGTTTGTGGTGCTGTTCAGCTGCACTGCGTGATACAGAGAGACTTTTCTATTTTGTAGCCTTGTTTATAAAAATGGGGTTGATAGATGTGCCTAATAAACTGCCAGTTAAGTTTAATGTTCTGCACCACTACAACTGAATTGCATATACGTACAGCAGTTATAAGTGTTGTAAAGCACAATCAGGGTAAACACCAGTTAGTGTATAGTGTACACCCAAACAGTGTTGCAGCCACTTTTCCTTGGAGCTACAGTATAAGGTTGGAGGACATAATCTTCAGAGGAACACACAACCTGTCATTGAAAATGTCCTTTAAGTTGACGAGCCGTCATTTACAATGCATCAAAGACGGCCCTGCAGTGGCAGTCCAATTCAGCTCCGAGCCCAGCACCACTCATGCTTGGGAGAAAGACAAAAAAAAAAGCTATTCTAATTAACATCCCCAGTGACCCGAAAATAAACATTTATTTTTCCATCTTCTGCACATGGTGAAAGATTTTTTACATTGTCCTTTGATAGCCCCTGATTTCCATTTTCATGTGGGTTTTGCTTTCCCGTGTCTCATCCTGTAATTTATGCATCAAATTCATGCATAATTAATTTTGAATTTACCACTGTATAAGTATTAAAGCACCAAAACAAATTTTGTGATAATCGAGGTGTTTGAGGTCTCCCTCATTTTTAATTAATACCTTCACCTTCCTCTTGTTCTCTTTTTTCTGGGCAGGAATGAAGGATAAAGTAGATGGAAGATAACATCTGAAGATGATACGCATTTGATAATTTAATAGTCATATATTTTTAGGAGTTAAAATGATCTAAATCCAGGAAGAAATGTTCATGTTAGTGCTAAATCTAGATTTACATTTTTTATTACCTTACCTTTACCTTAATCTTTAAAATGTTCACCCACAAAGTCGACATTAAAGAAAGTGATAAAGCACTTTAAACCTGAAATGTGAATCACAAATAGCTGCAGCAGCACCATATTGTGTGCAACAGACTGAGTTAAACCTTTCATTGTTTCAGTGCATTCAAATCTGCCACGTGGAAGATGTTTTTTTTTTTTTTATGTACAGTATATTCCACAGAGATCAATCATACATCTTAAAACCCGCTCGGCAGGTTTAAGTGGGAGACGGTGTGACAGTCAAATGATTGAAAAGAAAAAAATATAATTTCATGAGAAGGCTTTAATTATGCCATGTCTGGATATTCAGTGTATATTACAGAATATGGTGAGACAGAGTGTAAAATATAACGAGTGCTTCTAAACAGACATTAACACAATCCCTGTCTCACTCTCATGGATTAAATAGTCCCGCTACACTATATTCTGCCTCTGCACTAACTGCGTTTGCTATTCATGGCATCAATGGGTCTAATAGGTGAAACTAAGAGCATGCCGTCTGATGGCTGCTTTTACCCAAAGTGCCACACAGCATCATGAGTGCATATAGTCTTTTCAGTATGTGTTGCCCACTGATGCAAACTGAACCCATATTTCTGGTCATGTCAGAATGATGTTGTTGTGCTGTGGAATCTAAAATGCATTTACGCACAGTGTTGTGCCAGTGAACAAAAAAAAAAGGTTGACGTGAAGGATATTATCAAAGGTCGACTAGATTCCTTCAGTGCATCATTTTAAGTCTATAGAGCGAATACTGGTTATAAATGTGTGCCTGACAAGTTCAGAGAAACTAGCTGTCTCCATTAGACATAATCCTATATACTGTAAAAGCTAATGCTTGAAAAGTTGAAGATATAAAATGGTATATTAGATATTCTGAGCAAGGCAAGAAAATTATGCCTGATGAGGGGGAAAAAAAAGAAAAGAAAGTGAACTTAACTTAGAGCACTCATGTGTCAACACAGCAATTAACAAGGCCCTTGCTGCCTATAGCTTTAATGGAGTGGGAGATTTGTCAAGTATATTAACAGCTTAAGTCTGTGTCAGTCGCCATGTGCCTCAAATCAGCGCAGGTCACTTGGTTGTCTCTGTGCAACAGTTGTTTTTTTTTTTTTTATTCCTTGTGTAATGTCAGAACATTACATGAGATGGAGTCAGTCAATACTATTGTTCACCCGCTGAACTGTTGTTGGTAGTTAGAGTATGGTGATGTTTTTTTTGCACAGTCTATCATCAAGTTATCAAGAAGAAAAGTTTAGATTACAGAGCTAGACTGCGAGAGTGGTGGTCTTAGCAAAGAACAATGGTTTGATTTTTTTCCATCTACACTCAGTCATCTTGACAATAACAATATTTATTGGTAGACTAGGGCAATTTAAGGAAGATGCACAACAGCAGACAAAGGAGCACATTTCTGCTGGAGTGGCTCGGCTGCTGCATTTGATGCCGGTATCAGAAGTCACATATTTCCAACTTCCTACTTAAAAAAGTGTGAAGGAGCAGCCCTTGAAGTTGGAGCTGCGACTGGGGATACTCAGACCACTTTTAAGTACCCCAGCTTCACTGTATGACAGTGGTCATGGAAACCTTTTTCAAATGGTGTTTGATGAATACAACTTTTAAAACAAAGCAGTTAACTTGATATTATATAATGATGTATTAAATTACATACAGTATAATAGTAAATTACATTTAAACTACTACTTTGTGTAAATTCTAATTCTATTCTTGACTAAATGTATGTAAATTATGTGTCAGTAAGTTTCTGCATTTTGCTGATGTTTATCAGCTTAAGTGACATTACAAATGTTTACATGGTGTCTGCCATACAGCCTTGGAGTTTCATGGTCATTCATGTTGATGCTGATGTTGCATTTGGCTTTGTGGAAGACTTTGAACTTGGAATTTGAACTGTTCAACTCAGAAATGTTTGATCTTCCAAGTGCATCAAATGCAGCCTGAGTCCTTGTAGAGTAAGGAGTATGAATTATTATTTTCATATTTGGTACAATCAGGAATTTTTGTGCTTTCCAACCACTCTTCACTCTTTGCTTTTTACTTTTTCAGTTTATATCTCAGTTGTTCTGCCTCTTTCAGTAAAAGAATTAAGGTAAGAACTCTTTTTGATTTTTTCATGACTTGAGAAGTGCTACACTTCAGCTTATTGTTGGTGTTACCTTGTAATCTGTGACCTGTAGCAGTGCAGCAACCTTCAGATAATGTTAAGTGCATCACACTTGCAGCTTTATACAGTTTATATTTGGTAAATTAAGTATTTTATATGACTACTGCAGCATCTCAACCTTCCTGCGAGGAACAAAAATGGTTTTCTTTTGTAACAAAAGTAAAAATGATTCAGTAGAGGGTTAATTAATGTCACACAGCAGTGATAAAACATGTGGTGAAAACGCTACACCCTTCCAGCAAAGCAGAACATCCATTATTAAGATATGAAGCTGATTGAGAAAACAGTCATTTCTGTTAAAACAACATTCATCATCATCATTCATAACTCCAAAAAATACCCCAAAAGATCCAATAAAGGTTTGGATTCAGTAAAATAATTTAGAACTGGATTCATTTTTGATAAACTGCTATGAAACCAGATCTTTAGTAGATAGTAATGCAGCTCTTTGCCACTGGCTATATGACTGGTATGGCTTATCCTAAAATAGAACAGATGCAAAATTAGCCCAGGACATCAAAAATAGAGGGGGTAATTTCAGCTGGGAATATTTCATAGTAAAATAACCCACGTTCTTTCAAGAATATATGAAATTCACAGGCTCCGGTGGTAATAATTAACCTACCAATTATCAGCCATCATCTAGTTTTGCTAATGGAGTCTAGAGGGTTTCACACTTCTGGTGTTCTTTAATAGAATATTTCCCAATACAATAGAGAAAAATGTGACAAACATCAACTTAAAAAGCCATCCAGCTGCCCACACACTGGATGATATGCAGAACTGGCAGCACTCAGAAAGTCAAACTCCGCTCCCAGCGTACATATTTCATCATCAGAAATGTGTCTACATACAGTATTTCCTTACAAAAAGAATCATGTTAATTATGTAGAAAATCCTTTTCAAAGCTCTTTTATTGTTCCAGCTGATCAGACAAATATTCACCAAGACAGACAAAGATAGCAACGGGGTTGAAGGTTACACATGCATAAGCGAGGAAGAGTAAAAGAGAAGAAGTACCACAAGTCATAGCGCTAGCAGGCAGATTTAAGTCTGGAGTCAGAATCACTTGTAATACAACTGCTCTCACTGTGGCCTTTGACTACCGTGAAGATGAAGCGACATAGGTCAGCTGTTATTAAACGGGGGAGAAAATGTGGAGGAAATGTCGACAGATTTCCCCCAACAATATCTGGGGGAAAGTGCTGACAGGACTGAGCTCGGAGAATGAAAGATCAGGGCTTTTTCACAGACCTTTATAATTATAATAGGTGAGGATGGACATAGGGGCAAGTTTTGCACAACGGTGTGGTAATGTGAATGTTCACAGCAGGTATGGACAGATAGAGGCAAAAGCAGGGAGAAAGGGCAGGAGGAGGGGGGAGCTTTTTTATTTCTTTCTTCGGCATTTTATTACTTACACATTAATTCAAGCATCTCTGGAGTCAGCAAACAGTGCAGGGTAAATGGAAATGAAAAGCCGAGCGTCAAGCCATGCTTTGGCTGCCATCAGCGTGGTGCATTTAGTCATGCACACAAGCTGCCATCACGGACAGCGGGAGCCGTTCCCGGCCAGCGTTTCGCTAAAGCAGCGGGTGTTCGTCATTTGTGTGGCGAGATTACATGGTGGGTGATCTGGTTTAGGAGGTTTTTATTCTTTGTTTCACGGTAAATGGGTGGGCAATGTTTGGAGGGAAATGAAGGAAGAAGAACGACTGAGAAATAAACACAAAAAGTAAACAGCAAAGACTGAAGAGTGTTTGGGAAGAACACGAATTCGTATTTGTGCCAAATTCGAAATGATAAAGAACCAAGCTGAGGAAAAATTGCAAAATAGGACACATAAGATCTATATAATACATCTTTGACTGCGATAAACATTCAAATAAAACGATTAGAATAAGGATCCCTTAAGGGTTTTTCTTCTTTCAGAGTATTCAATGGACTTTACATTAGGAACCTAAATGCCGTCTCATTTAAGAACAATGTATCTTAATAATAACAATAATTAAAAGTGTAAAACATTGAAGCTTATTTTCTACATGACAAATTCTTTCTAAATGAATGAAATGAGCTTTCTGAATTTCTGAGGAAAGACATAAGGATCATAATTGGAGAGACGGGGTGGGGTGGGGGGCTTCAAATGTCGGTTCCACTAGCTTAGACTTCTCCCTCCACCACGTCATGCAATCTGCCTTTCTAATTCCCTAAAGCCCCCCGGGCCAATTTTCTGCTATGCTAGCACTATGCTTCCAAGGAATTGCTTATGTTAATATGGCAGCTAAAATAGCCTCTGCAATTAAGCAATTACTGTGTCTGAAATGTATTGTTGTTGTTACCAGAGAGGGGATAAACACAGAAAACTGTGGAGAACTTTTTGAAATTAAGATAAACACAAGATAATACAAGTACAACGATGGACATGTTGAGGGAGTTTAATTTATACATGCTCCGGGGTCACTTTCTTATGAGTTGTCAGTTTCCTAAACAAAAATAGTTACAGTTAAACAACTTTTGTATAGAATTTCTTTGGATCAGCTGGTGTTTATAATAGCATGATGCTAAACTAGCTTTGTGCAGTGATAAATGTTGGCAAGTCAATGAACAGGGCACATCTTTTTTAAATAAAGCAATTAACATAATTAACTTGCAGTTATGCAGTACATTGTCAGATCAGCATGTTTTACAGCTAACATGCTAACAGCCATAAAAACCACACAGAGCAACGTACCATCGATTTGAAGTTTTTGGGTAAATATTTACTGTTCCTCTGATTTCATTGCCACCAACTTTTGATTTGACTTTTGATCTTTGTTGTTTGGTTGGTGCACATCAAACAAAAGTGTTAAAAGAGTGAGTTCATCGTGTCCCCACTTTCATTTGCTTTCTTTCCGTGTCAGTCTTCAAACTTTATTTTGGGAAGCAAAATATCCTGATTTGAAGATTTTTGAGCATCATTATTTAGGGGGTTATTAACCCTTTTGAGGTGCCTTAAGTCATTCAGTGTTTAGACTTTACACACAGAAAAGGAAATAAAAAAGTAGATTGATTTGCAGCACAATTTGTGTTCAAATTTATCTCTGGCCACCTATTGAGGTGCTTTGAATTATTGCATACATCTTCAGTACCTCTGCGGCAGCACATGTATCTCTCAATGATGTCGCATTTTTGCATAAAGTTCTGGTTACAGCTGAATCACCACACAGCTTAAAGTGACTTTGTGTGTTTGGTTAAAGTCGAGGCTTGTTATTAATGCAACAAAGCTTCAATGCAGCATGTGAAACAACGTGGACAGAGATAGAATGAGGGGGTTGGAGAGGAGAGGTGAGGATGAAAGACAGGTGGTTGGAGAGGGGATGAGAGACAGAGAAGCTATTGCTCATCATAATATAACCCAACCTGAGCTGAGGAAAGGGATGGAAAATTACAGAGGCTCTTAAGTGCACTTTTTGATGCTGAAAGAGCAGCCAAGGCTCTTTGAAACTAGACCATCAGTGCTTTTTCATGGCGTAGTGCTGAACCATACAGGCATGGGTAAATAACACCTGCAGCACTCAGTCACCATGACCCAACATACAAACACTCCTCATCATCACACAGGTATAGTATCTGTGACGTGTGTTTGTGTGTGATTGTTGATGTGCGAACTGCTCTCGCACTAGAAGTAAACTCAGTATGTCACTTCTCTTTTGGCTTCTTTGTTTCTCTCTGCCCTCTTTCACCTGGTTTGGACTCAGGTTTACCGTTCCTTTCAGAACCACCATCAGCCTTTTGGCCCCTCGCTCTTTTGTCATTGTGCCTTTAAACATACCTCAGCTACGGAACATTTTCCCAGACACTTTCACCTGTTCCAAAACAGAGTCTGCAGGATAAATTTCAAACCTCACCTTAAAAGCTTAAGTTTTATGTTGGTAATGTAGATTTCTACTGTCATTAGTTAGTCGAACGTCTAGTTGAAGGAGAATTGTGGAAGAAAAAAAGTCAGGCACATTATATGAGGTAAATGAAACACTGGCATGCTGCTATTCTAAAACCAGAAGCAGTTAGTTACTGCTGTTATGCCTGTTGAGGTAACTGGATGTGGTTGTAGCATGAATGGTGGCAGGTGAATTATCAACACATGACATGTTATACTATGTAGTTTGGCTGCTTTCATCCCACCACTTGCACATTATTCTCTTTGAGTCTCTGCTGATTTCTGTGTCTGATCTCACAGCAAAACATATTGAAACTTCACAGCCCTTCCCTCCCAAAATCTGACGAGGCAGCTCCGCTCTACCTCTGAGACAATTCCTCATGGCCGGTTAAAGAAGGGGCAACAATGAAAATCGGATTGGCCACCCCTGCCAGACTCAGAAGGTGGTAGATAATTGCCTTATAATTTCTATAAATGAACATGGAACCATCAGCACAAGAAGAATTAATCAAATCTGTCACTGAAATAATATATAAAAACAAATAAGTTGATTTATTATAATGATTAATTTATTGATTAGTTTAAAGGTGCATTCATATTATCACATTACAGTTTTGTTGCAGTTGCAGCCAGGCCGATGATTTATTATATCATATTAGAATAAAAAATGTTTCTATTTGGCATCACTATTATACCAATATATTAAACCGTTTATTGATCTGCCTCCGCATACTTTTAATAGTGCCAGTTGACCACAATATAAATACATGATAACAGGATCAAGTTCAAACTCACAATATAACTCACTGAATCCATATCCCATAGCACTAAAATAGGTTACAAGCATATAAATATGCTTCAGGATGACTGAAGAATGTGTCTGAAACATCAATCACAAGTGGCGACACAGCTTAAGTATATGTGGTATGTACCATAAACACACTTATGCATCCTATTAACCAAATAAAAGAAGATGTAACAGAAAAATAAATAATTACATGAATAGAGTCAAATTTACATATTATGCTATGTAACAATTTCTTTTATGTAAACTTTATTGTGAAATATTACATAAAAATAAATCATGAAGGGAGCGCTTTAAGCAAAAAATAGACCACTATCCTCCACATTAAATAGGATAAGTAGGCTGTGAGACTAGTACAGCTCCTAAATCATACACTCTAAATTATTTTCCTCTAAGGAAACATCTCTCTTCAAGCGTAATCGGTACACACACTTAACTCACATTAGCCAAGAGTTTAATTGTGTCCTTTGGCCAACATATGGAATGCATATTAAGTAACTACAGTGCAGAAAAAATCTGCTGGCATTAGCTGTTGCAGGCTAAAATGTGAAGGAAACCTTTTGACCCCTAATTACAGATGAAAAAACCCTGTCAGCTCAATGATAGATGTCTTGTCGAATATAAATGATATATGTTTGCATTGAATATTTGTGCATGTAGGTCTGACTGTGAGTTAATGGGAGTGTGTGTGTGGGGGGGGTACCCTAACTCTTGGCTTGAATCGCTGGTGCTTAAAGCGTCTGCACTTCCCTGCTTGTCACTCACCTTAACGACCTGTCATTTATCCTGAGGCTCAGTAGACGGTCACCCTAAGCCCTTCACTGGCAGGTGGGAAGTAGATGGACCTAATGCAGCCAGTTTGTAACAAGCAAACCAAAGCTCCTGTGTTCCAGTCAGTGCATTTACATGGACTCAAGCAACCAGGGGTACTGAGAAAAACCAGGTTTCTTGGGTAATGGAGGAGCGGGTTTACATGCACTTAAGAAACCTAGTTATTTGAAATCCTAGTATACATGCAGCAAAAGAGTAATCTGATTTCTCCTCTGCTCCGGTCTGACTTTGAACTGATTTGATCAGGCAGAGACACAGTCACGGCGCTTCTTTTTACAGTGCAAACAGTGTGAATTTAAAACACACATAGTGAAAAGTGACTTATTTAGGCAACTAACGGAAACTGTGTTGGTTTCAGTGTTAGTCTGATTTCAGGCTGACTTGATTTAAAAATGAGTCTGCATCGCCCCGTGTGATGATCTCTTCTTTCTATTTCATCCAGCTGCTCCTATCATCTGATAGTAGTAGAGTAGTTGGTGTCAGCAGCCTTTGCTATGAACATGCGCTCTCGTAAAACCTTTACGCTCACACACTTTGTGAATTAGCCTTTAGTGGAACGTTTCTGATGTGACAGAATTCTCGCAAAATAGTTAGAAACCTGGTGACATTGGGACAGTTCGTAAATCTAGTTGTTGAAGTACAACATATTTTATGTTTAATCTTTCAGCAGATGATTTTTACAAAGCAGATTAGAAGTAAGGAACACACACGGGGCAACTTGGGCTTCAGTGTCCAGTGACCCAACAATTAGTGGAGGACCCATTCTACCATGTAGTTATTGAGGGTCACAGTCCACTACATAGCTAGTCCATCACCTGCTTCGAAACCATTTTTCTTCTGTGTAACTGTGTATACTTTTTAAGTGGACAGTGTATCACGTCTAATTACTAAGTTAACTTCCTGCATTTTCTATTTCTTCTGCACTTCTTTTCCATGGAGGTCAGAACTGTCAGGTTTGTTATCGGTCAACTGAATAATTGATGTGTTGAAGTTCAACAGAGGTTAGCTCGACGTGAATGATTCCCAAATATTTTTTTCCCCACTGCAGCTAATACACAACACCAATTCACTCAAGAGCAAATTAACACCCCGGTTTTAACTCGACCATGCCCCCTACGCAAAAAACAAACAACAAAAACACTCAAACCCAGTGTTTTAACCACTACTCTGAGTTTCAACCTGCTGATAGTTGGAGGGCAGAAAATATAACAACACCGAAATAAAACAAGATCAATATATTATTAAGTTACCCTTAAAATAACATTAGCCTAGTTAGCTAGCTGCCGAAATGTACTGTTTGTTGTAGTGTTCTCTCTGAAACAGGAGCTGCATGGTAATACCTAATGTGAATCCATTTAATATGTCGTCATCCAGATAACATTTGCATGTCACATGTTGGTACCATGTGTATAGGACCCAGGGTGAGAACATCTGTACAAAGGAACACACTCCGCTTATCGTCGCCTTCAGTTTTCTCCACCTTTTCTGCCCCCTTTTTCCTCCTCTGTTCAACCATCCATCACCACAGCTCTTCTACACACCTCTCATCCTTCCTCTCCTGAATGACGGGCATCACTCCACTGCAGCTCAACCCTTCCTTCTTCATGTACAGGCAGACAGATGGACAGATGGGTAGATGGATGGCAGGCACAGAGGAAAGGTGGATTCGTCGCTCCACCTCTGCGCTGTTATGATATCGAACGCCAGCCCCCTCCTGTCATCACTGTCGTAGCAAACAGATTGCCTTTACACTCTGTCACTTTACACGTCTGAATAGCTCTCTCTTTCCTTCTTATGCTATTTTTCTTTTATTTCCCTTAAGCTTCGTTCTCTCCCACTTCATGTCTCTAGAGTTTCATTTTTCTTTCTACCTCTGGCATATAAGCAACTCTGGCGTGACGTTAACAATCAATTTAACAATATATATTGAGCACAGGTCCCAGGAGAAATTTGTAATCAAGAAGTGTATTGATCCGGTGTATTATTCTGTAGTTTGCTGTGAATGTTGGAGCAAAGTCACATAATAATACTTGATTATAGGCAGATACATCCCAGTCTTAGCTCAAAAAAGACACAAAGTAATCCCTGGAATTGAGTTTCTTCAGACAAAACAGTGACTCACAGAGTGACTTGATGGATTAGTTTCCACTTTGACAAACCAAGACAGAGGGAAACTTTACACATTGTATGAATTGCAAAGAAATGCTGCAGTTCACTAATTGCTCTAGTTCAGACTTTAGAATTTAGAGGTGCAGCAAGATGACTGACAGCCACAAGAGTAGCAGTGTACACTATTGGAATATTGTTGCGATAAAGAATGATCACGCATCATGATACTGAGAAATGAATCAAGATAACCAACTGGCTCCCAAATGGGATACATGATCACAGTGTGGAATCAGAGTCCACAGTGTCAAACCAAGATAACCTCCATCGCACAGAGCAAGCTGCTTTGAAGTACAACTGGAAATGGATTTTTAGCCTGATTTGGCCTCTTTCTACATTTTCTTTTATAGGAGAACCTCAGTGTTGGAGAATAAATGTACATACATCTGTTTTCCTCTACTTCTATGTAAGTAGACGCATATCTTCCAAATGGGTATCTTGTTTATCTTCTAAAGTCATCCTCCTCCTTCTTTCCCAATTTGGTACTAAAACACTGTGACTCAGGACAACCCCCTACCTCAGGCTGCTGAAAACTAATTATCTTCTTATAAAATTCGGAACGTTGGTACTTTTGCACAGAACAAGGGGAAAATTGGAAGCAGTAGAAGAAGGTGAATCTTAATCCATCTGTCTTTTGCAGCTGTACTAATACAAACTGCCCATATGTATACCCGTGCAATAACAGCAGGCTTTTTTCAATATTTTCAGAGTATCAAATCCTAACCCAACCTTTGCATTTGTCATGTTTATGCTTCCAGAATTTAATTTATTGACAGTTGTTCAGATATTACTACCAAAACATTTCCTCTTCCTTCCTTCTGGTCAGTGTAGAGGTCAGCCTTAACTGAGTGCAACTCAGATACAACTCAGTTAGGATTGTTGCTTGGAACAAACACACACAGATTGTGTGTCAATTGTTCATAACGTAAAGACAGAGGTACAGACAGAGGCTGAGATTCCTCTTGGGAGAAGGTATGCCACAACACCTTACTGCACTGTTATTCTCCTTCAGAGGGGAAGTTGAAGCGAGGAGCAGACCAGCTGCGCAGGATGCACTCAACAGCTGGTAGAAGTGACAGCCACCTTGTGACAACATGCTGGAGCACCTCTTGATAATCCATTTCAAAGAAACGAGCGAAGCTTGTGACACTTGGTAGATAATGAAAAATCCACTTTGATTTTCTTATTGCAGATGTGAATAATATGACATTTGTGTCCACACTTTATCAAATCTGTGCTTGCCTGCATTAGCTTCTCAAACTCTGCTTTGCTAGCTCCTGTTTTTCACAGATTTAATGATGCAATTACCTGACTTCTTTCATTGGCATCTTTATTTTAGTCCAGTAAGACATTTTGGAAGCAATCAGAAAGTGAAAGGCATCATGCTGCTAATGGGAGGCACTTCTGTTACCCAGTTTTGGGGAAAGAAAACACATTAAGTAGTGAAGTTTCAAAAGTTTGGAGCCAAACGATGCGAGAGATGCTTAGAATTTAGTTTTTTGGGGGGTTTTTTGTTTAGTTTTTTTTTTTTTTTTTTTGCATTGTAGTTTTTACTTAATTGTGCAAAAATTGAGAAGCACTTCATACCATCTTGTTGGCACTGTCTGTTTTAACTGTGGTGTGTCACTGAGGTTATTATGATGTGGTTATCTTAGCTCAGCAGCAATTACGAGGCTCTTTTGAGATGAGTCTTTGTCTGGAGTGTTTTCTTAAACTGCTTGTCCAAATCCTTATGTGTCTAACTGGCAGCGACACACCTGTATGTGTGTGTGTGTGTGTGTGTGTGTGTGTGTGTGTGTGTGTGTGTGTGTGTGTGTCTCCTCTCAAATTTGACAGGAAAAGAATGCCAACAAAGGGCGCATTCAGCTGTGAATTGTTCAACTTTCCAAAGCCAAGTTCTGAATTCTCAGTCTTGGTGAAATGCTTTCTGTCGTCTATGAAAGGTGTACTGTATGATTATCTGCCAGAACACTCAACAGGCCTCTCCCCCCTTGGTTTATAGAAGATATTCAGTCAGGATATGTAGCCATTTATAGGCACTAAACCTATTTACCAAATAACTAAATCTATGTTTGGTTAAAAATTTAAATTGTGTATTTCCAAAACATGTTTTTATGACTTTTAATCAAAGCCAGCATCAATTTGTAATGTACAGGAAATCAAATGATTAAAAAGGAACAAATAAATCAAGAGAGTGGTCAATAGCCCTCTCTCCTACAAGCCGTCATGCAGGTGAACGTTCTATTTACCCTTTTTATGAATCACCATGATTACAATTTAACAACAATAACATATAATGTCAAATGTTATGTGTCTTCATTATAATGCTTTTATAGCTTGCTTGCTGCTTATTGCAGAAGAGGAAATTGCTTGTAAGAAATCAGTAGGTTCCACCCTTTGCCTTTAATAATGACATACTTTATTAATCCCCTTGGGGAAATTGTTGTTGGACAGATGCCAGGTTTCGTTGTCTTGTCCAAACACCTTAACATGTAGCCATAAGGAAGCAGGAATTGAACTACAGACCCTGCAGTTTGTAGAAGACGATTACAGTGATGCAAACTTTTGTGTCCCTAACAGCAATTAACGGTAGGCTTAGTAAAAATCTCACTCCTGACTGTAGGATTGTACATCCTATTGTAAATGTACGTCATGTTTATACACTATATACCAATATTTGCTACAGTTTACAGTTGATAACAGCAATTTTCCAACCCGAGGCAGCACAACAGCAGTCGGTCTGAATGGAATCACTTTTGATAGCGCTGACACAAACTGCATTCAGTAATCACATCTTTCAAAATTCTGCATCTATCTCCTACCACCACTTTCCACACCGCTGTAAAAACGTGTGTTTATCTGTCGATCAGAAGCTTCACAACGAGGAAGCATTGTTAATGAATGCATCTAGCGAGTCACAAAATGTTGTCATGAATGAGCTCAAATGTCTAGCTGGACCCCTGCTTTTCACATCCACGGGAGGTGGTGGATCAAATGAAAATCCACAAAAATCACTCAGACAGCAGCAAGTGAGCGCTCTCACTGCAGAAACCTGCACTCCCTGACATTCTCTCATCCCTTTGGTTTTTATATAGCACATGCTATGAAGCACATAGACTTTACGTAGCTTTAGAAGTCACATCATCAGTGCTTCTCTTCTTCTCTGAGTCACTGCTTATGTGTCACAGCTGCACTTCTGTCTGTGTAGCGCTGGGTATGTTCTTTTATGAATATATCTGTATTCACCACTGAGCGCCTCATGAAATAACTCCTCGCAATCCCCATCGGCCTCGTCTCCAACAGCATTCAGCGTTTTGCCATTAATGCACTGACCTGCCGGCAACCCTAGGTAAATGGAGGCCTCGCTGTTGAAGCCAGATCACAACACAACAAACTAAACAAACACAACAAGCAGAGTTCAGCTCAGCAGAGACCCTATCACAACATTAATGGAGCGTTCAGTGTATTTATATTTACATTAGGGATGCTTTAATTTCTTTATTTCTAAATAATTGTGTCTCTGAGGATGTGCGTGTGTGTGTGTGTGAGCACATGCAAGTCTAGTGTAATGTTGTTTCCCTTCGAGTCCAATCACAGCAGAGTTGTGTGCACAACACACACCACTCGTTATTACAGTATCCAAACCTCTACTGTGAAGACATGGCAGGAATCAAGCAGCGCTTCTCAGTCTCTCTGCTGAGCTTTGACACACATACACTAACACAGATCAGTCTCCGTGTTGAGATCACCTCCGAGGAAGCTAATCCATTTAGCTCAGCTTGAGCATATTCTATTGATCGTCTTGTTGCACGTTTGTGGTTTCATGGAAGTGTAATATGTTCCTATACATCAGCAGATTAGTCGACTAAGAGTTGTAATTGAAGCATGATGAGCTCATAATATGTTTCACAAAACACAAGATTTACTAAATGTAGAAACGTTTCTTACGCCACAGCTCCAAACTGCAGTCTGTTCAATTCTCATGTGTCTCCTATGTATTTTTATTTGTAGTTATTTATTGTATTTAATGTTTTTATTATTAATTGATGTGAGTTTTGTTAAGTTTGATTTGTTTAGTGTGATAATGCACTTTAATGAGCCTTGAACTGATTAGATCGTGAGTATCGATGTGGATATTAACTCTTTTTAGCTCTTGTTTGGTCTTCACCAGTTCTTCAACTTGCTAAATGCTCCTTTGTGGTCTTGTGATAGTCATTGCAGTTGATGAGCTTAAAACATGTCTAAATAAAAAAAAAATCACATAAGAAAAAACCAAAACAAGCTGAAAGACTCTGTAGAGCTGAGGGGACTTTTGATATTTGTGAACTTTGATGATAACCAGCTGTTCACATTACATATTTATGCTAGTGATCACATTATCTCACTGCATAAGCTCAGAAAATGAGTAGGAATATCTGCAGCAGTGCACGTGAGGAGTCAATCTGTTCAACTGAATGTTCAACCTTCATAAATGATTGTATTTTACCAACAACGTCTTTAATGTCGAGTAGGTCGAGTCCAGCTCTTTGTTCGAAATCACTTGTCCTTGTTAGTGATGACACACATCTGAGTCTCTCTTTTAATCAAAATGTTTGTGATGAAAGGAAAAACCTTCAGACGCTGTTAATATTGTAACATCTCAGGGGAAGAAAGTCGGTGCTCGTTAGAAATACCTTGATGTGGGGCTTGATGAATGGCTTTCTCTAAAGAAGTATGTTGTAAACCTTCCACTTGAAGAAACTAAGAGAAAATCTTTTTTTTATTTCAGACACAAACAAGCAAGTCTTGTTGTTCTTTGTAGCAGGATAAGATTGATTGCTGCTTCTCACCAGTTCTTGATTACATTGACTTGTTGTACATAAATACTGCATAAAAATGCATTTAAATTTGGCACCAACTTAAAAACTTTACAAGTTTATTTCCCAGAGTTCATCCATAAACTGCTGCCTTGACATGAACAAAGCTCAACTTTGGATTCTACGTAAAATAACTTAATAAATATAGACACTATTCTAATTTCCTTTTGCAAGAAAAATAACGGATGTCTCACAATGTGAGAAAACAGAAATACTAGACAATGACTTAAATGTACATTTTGGGATTAGTCATTTATACTTTTTCCAACTAATGTACCCCAACCACTGCATTGGCAGTTATCTAACAGCACATCTTTATTTCTTAGACAGCTTGTTTACCTGTCTTAGTGAATCTTCTGCAGCTTCCATCCATCTGCTCCAGAATGAAAAGAAAAACAAACCTCAGGTCTGTGGTGCAGAGATTTCTGGCTGTTCCAGGGTCACGGCTGAAAGTTGTAGGAGTTCCTGCTTTTTCTGTTTTTGCATCTCAACTTTCTAATGGTCTCCTATAAAGTCCCAGACAAGTCGATCACTGCTCATGTTTAAAAAGCATTTTAAGCACATATTCTTTGTTTAGCTTTACGTTACATACTTTCTTAATCCCTTTGGGGAAATTGTTGTTAAACAGCTGCAGATGACAGCGCTATTAAAGGGTTATGGCATCAACTGCTCCAGCAACTCTAAGCAGTTTCTTTCTACTGACACTGCTTTATCATTTCTACATAGATTCATGGACCCACTCTAAAAGTAAACATTGCCTAAACCTGCCCACACACAGGGGAATACGTCAGATTTCCTTTGCTTTGAACTCCCTCCATTCTAAACCACAGGTGTATCTTAGTGATGCTGATTCAGATCTTTAAAATGTGTCTGGTTGTAACCCTGCTGATAATATGAATGTATATTCAGTGTCTTTACATCTCAGAACTTTTAAATCTCCATACTGACAATAACAGAAGCCATGTTCCTGTGTGGGGGTGTAGTTCAGTAGGAGTAGGTCAAGTCAAACTCCTGTCAAAGGCACCTGGAGCTCTGGAGATGAAAGCATGGTGGTTATTGTGCAGTTGTTTGTATCCCTCTGCCAGCGCAAAACTTTTATAATCTCCTTATGGAAAATTATAAACATAAACCACCTCAACGGCACAAACACAGGCTGGAGCTCCGGCAATGCAGGTGTGCGGCACGTTGAAACAAAGATGTAACTAAATGCTATTAGCAAGTGTCACCTCCATCTGGGGGATTGTGACACATAACACGTGGCTTTACTGTCTCCACTTGTCAGCAAAAAATAAAATAAAACACCTAATCCAGTCGCTTTTCACCTTAGAGCTTAGGTACGCAGTGCTGCTTTTTCAGGATAATTTTTGTCTGGAGTGGACTTAGCATACATCAGCCTAATTTTGCGCTTCTTATCTCCGCACTCTTCCTTGTCACCTTTTCTTTGATTCCGTCGACTTTGTTTTTGCACCTTGTTGACAGATTCCGTTCTTTTATTTGTTGTTTAAACCAAGAGAGGATTTAGCCCCGCACTGACAGAGCTTTTGGCCTTGGTGCTGAACTGTTTGACTCCAGGCAAACAGCTTTTTTTTTTCTCCTCCCCACATCCAGTGTAATCCTCGCAGATAAACCAACCTCTTCGAACACAGTGGAGTGTAGCAGTTGCTTAGGCAACAGACTATCCCATCTAATCCAACCTGTTCCCATCTCCCCAAAGTCTGAATACCTGTCGAATTGAAAGGCTTCCTAAGCTTACTACTTGTTAGCCCCGAGTCTTGTGAATAACATTTTTAACTAATATTTCAATAACCTCGTGTTGGCTTATTTTAAGACATTAAAACAAGAGTAGTTCAATTTGAAGACAACAAGTAATTCAGGAAGCAACAATCACTTGCACCACTGTTCCTGGTAGTTGAGAATAGACCATAATGACAATGGAGCTTACTGGACAGCACATTGTTTGTTTTGTGTCCCCCTACAATTCAAGTTGTTTTTACCTTAGAAAGAAATGATAGGGGAGAGATGATCTGGCCAAGCATTTTATAATCTTCCCTATGGTGCTGGGAGCAGCAAAGTGTTGGGGACATAGTATTGATTTATATAAAACTCAATGTTCCCTCCGCTGCCTAGATCTGAGTGTGTCTGGACCGTGAGAGCGATAAGGGATTGGACTAATGTGAGTGCAGAGCAAAAGGGCCTTGATGCCAAATGGATAAGCTCGGAGTTTTAACAACCTGAAAGTTTGCACTCTCTCTGCTGTATTTTTTTTCTTCATTGTGCTGCTGTTACAGTGCTGGGTCTTGATGAATTGGAGCATTAAGGATTATGTTCTCCAAGAGATGCCCCTTGTGATTTGGGGGTAAAAACTAGAATATGTCAAGTCACAGTCTGAGTGGTGGAAGCAGCTACTGCATAGAATTTAGCCAGATTTATAATCCTAATTAGGCCAGTCCACAAAGGCACAGACAACTTTGCAGACTTACCTTGTCATAGTTTTTATCTAATGTTATCTAAGGGCAGCTAAATTTTGCTGGGGTGGCATATACAGCACTTGGTTGGGCACAGAATCCATATACATACAGTATAGTGGCTGCAAGGTGTAAGTTCACCATAGGGTATATTTAGAAAAGTGAAACCACAGCATTGTAATTTCCTGCTGAGGCAAATAACTGAAGCTATTTTCATGTCAAAATTAATTCATTTAATTGTCTTCAGAAACATTGTCTTATTATTTTCCAATTATTCAGAGTGGCTAGCAAATTGCTTTTCTTTAATTACTTCATTATATTTTCTTCCCATGTATAATAAACACCCCCTTAAGGATCAGTTTTATTGTTCACATGTTAATTAAGATACCATGTTTACTGAAATCTAGGAAACTAGTGAAAACTGTTGTATCTGTAATGGGAATAACTATGTTCAGATGTTTTAACAGAAAGTGCAAACATTCAATTAATCTTCAGATTATTTTGTCCAATTATTTGATTAATTGGTTAGTCTGTGAAATATTAAAAAATAGTGACCCTGGACAAGGTGACATCTCCAAATGTCAACCCGATCTTCCAGAAATTATATTTAGATAATACTAATTGGAATGCTCAATTATGCTGTGTTAGAAAAACCTAATTATTGTATGGATGAATGCAATTACTGGAAGGAAATACTATGTTTTTATACCTCGTGCATGTGGGAGAGATGTGGTCAGCGAGGAACTGGGTGTACAGAGTGCAGGGAGACTAACTTTTTATTAGATAACAGATTTAGATTTTGCTTACAAGTCAATAAGACAATTAGTAACATGATTAACATAGTGTAATTATTTTAGGTTAATGGTTCAAGTCACTGCAGACTTCCTCTGTATTATTAGACAAATGCTTTCTCCTTATCCTGTCTGATACAGGTAGTCCAGTTAAGATGGAACACCCATATGAAGGTTGGCTGCGTCTCCCAGATCAGACTCAAGCATATGGAGAAGATACCGGCCGACCAGCTGTTGCACCAGGAGAGCTGGACAGGGCAGTAGAAAGGCAACAACCCAGCAGCAGGACCAGTATCTGCTCTTTCATGCAAAGAGGACCAAGAGGAGAACTGCAAGAGCCCTATGAAATGACCTCCGGTAGGTTATTGGTGCGCATATTTCCGAACAGTCTGTCAGAAGCTGACTCCATGAGGGTGGCGCAAAGGCCCAGCATCCTCTAGTGCGACCGGTGCTCACAGCCCAGCCCCGTGCAGCTCGACTGGCATTCATCAGAGAATTGGCAGGTCCACCGCTGGTGCCCCATGCTGTTCACAGATGAGAGCGTGCTCACACTGAGCACATGTGACAGGCGTGAAAGAGTCTGGAGACGCTGTGGTGAATGTTATGATGCCTGTAACATCATTGACTATGATCATTTTAGTGGTGGGTCAATGATGGTCTGATGAAAAAAAAAATCCTTAAAGCGAACAGGTATCAGCAGCAGGATGAAATCCTTAGAGCGACTGTCCGACTTTGCTGGTGCAGTGGACCCAAGCATCATGTGGTCAGAGCATGTAGGCAACTCCTGGATGATGGAGGCACTGATGCCCTCCATGGGTTGATCATTTTGGTTTCCACTGATCATTGTCATCCAGGTGTCGTTATCAGGAAGAGTCTGAGTCATGGAAACTGGGCTTCCTGCTTCATGACATCTGGATTTGCTTCCGGATGTCATGACTGAACTTCCAGATTGGTCATTGTTAAGTCATTTAGTTTAATTTTCAACTTGAATAATTTGTTTATCCAATTGAGATGTTCCCTTTTTTCAGTGTATATAAATTTACAGATGTCCAAACATCGGTCAAACACGTCCAATTAGAAATGATAAACAACACAGAAAAGCAGCTGGACCACAGAATATTTTTCACTTTTGCCAAATTAAACCATTTATCTGATTAATTATTATAATTTTATGAGACATTGTTGTTTCATTTCTAGATATTTAACTTAACTTCTAAAGGTAAGTAAGGCAATGCCACGGCATTCTGATTTAACTATAACAGAATTAAAAACAGACTTAATGTTCAGTTTAATAGATTATGACACAGTGGAGTAATTACAGTAAATGGAAACCTGTTGCTGATGATATAGGTGTATTAGTCACAGATATATTTACTGTTCTTTTCTTATCAACTACCATACCATATATGACAAATTCATATAGGTTTGTGCAGTAGTACATTGGGCTTAGGTTGAAAGAACATTTGATGTAGCACAAGACGTTTTAACTTTTTTCATATGCGTTATTGCTCATTTGAACTCTGCTTTATAGATTGGACAACAAACAGCTGAGACATTGTTTGCACTGTGTGGTGTGTTTTGTATTTGCCTTTCAAACAAGAAAACTTATGGCGAGACTCCTTCAGCGCAGCTCTCATCTGATGTTTCCATTACAAAGGGGAGCACACAGGCTTTGATGGAAAAGGTACTCTCTTGTTCCCTCTCTAAAACCCTAATGATACCTGCTTCCAAGCCTATTTCTGGGACATCAAAGGATCAACTAGCCTAAGTGCTTATGCCACAGTGAGGGTACATATTGAAGCCCGTATTTAGAAACTCCCAAAATTACCATACTGATGTAAAGAGACTTATTTTTCCGCGACAGGCTGAAGCTACAGGGATGTCTCTAACATGATGCAATGGCACCATCACATGGACGATAGAGGTAGCGACCAGGCTTCTAAGAGGTTATTATTCTGTGTTGAATAAAAGATGTAACCAGAGGACGTGATGAAAACTGAGAGTGATGGAATCCATGCATGGCTCCAGATGGAAATTGATTTTTGCAGCAAATAGGTTAATGTTAATACACAATGGTCTAGGCACCAACAGTGGAATCCTTCCTGCTGTTTAAAAGTCTAAAGACAATATGAAACCTGTTCATGTCTAATATTCAGATGTTGACATCTGACCCCCCAAACCATAAGGCAAATTCCTCACAGGAATAAATGAAATGTCATATTTTGTTGGCGAGCGCTAAACTGAGTCATGTCAACTTGTGATTTTCTGAAAAACATCCTCTAACAGCATCTGCTGCTGGAGGAAGGCCAGAGTGATATATCTGTTGCTAAGCAACCACTTTGAGTCTTATTTTGTTGTGCAGGACCACTAACTAGATTTTCAGTCAAGGTTGCATCAGTTTGTTTTGAGTCCTTTGCAACACTGGAAATATGCAGAAATCAAAGACGAGACTGTTTATTATTAATGTGCCTGTGTCAGCTCTCATCATATACGTTAGAAAACACACATCTGAAAAAAATACTAATGCTGCAAACTTGGAAGAGGTAGAAGGAGAAGTAGATTTTTGTTCATGCTGCTAAACAAAACGTTTTAGGCCTTGGAAATCTTCAACATCTCTTCTGTTGAATCAATTTTCTAGTATTTTTTAATAAGGAGATGCAAACAAATAAGAGCTTCGATAATCTACTTATTCTTAGTGGTCGTATATGAAAAAAAGATGAAAAATGTATGAATAAAACTAATGGCATTGAGATTTTTTAATCATCATAATGGAAATTATTTATCTATCTCTATTTCTACTATTACAACGCTGTTCTGAAACTACTGTACCAGCATACGGAGCAGAAATAGTGAGTTGTATATACTAATATTTTTATTATCTTGCTGCTCTGTATTTGTCCAGTATCTGGTTCGAATGTGAAGGATTCCAACTGTGGGAGAACAGAACACAGTAATGTTATTTAGTGAGTGGGGGAAGTATCCATGTGAGGCCTGAAGACCCTGGAGCAGTGCACCAAACCAGGAACGACTCCTCTGTGGGACGTGTGAGTGACTGTGTAGGTGTATACGGGAGAACTAGGAACACAAAGGTAAGACGCAGCATGTGAATACTCTATGCACTATCTAGTACACCACCAGTACTACACTGCTTCAGTACATGTTTTGCTCCCAGCTGAGCAGTATACAAGTACAGTGAAATGCACTGCACTCAGTGTGTGTCTTGTCTGTCATTCCCACAAGGCTTCCAACATTAACCACTTTTGTCTTCTTTTGATTTTTGTAAAATAGCTTTTTTTGATATAAACATGAAGAAAGCACCAACACAAATGTAAAAAAAACTCCCCACTATCGTCTCAACCATGCACAGCCAGAACTGAGACTCCTCAACATGGAGTTTTATCTATAATATGTATTCAGCCCCTGTGGTGATTTTTACAATTGTCTTTCATTCAAAGTGGTAAGATCATTTTCTACCCTGTCAGAAAACAGAATCAAGTATTTTTTTATTTTACTATGAAACCAACCAAGTTGTTTCTTATGAAATATTCAAAACATATATAAGCAACATATCTAAGTCTTTTCCAACTTATTAACCACATTACAAGTTAACATTATCCGGTACGCACAGCTTGATCCCAGTCTCAGTCTTTCACTAAGACTTGATAACCTGTTTCTGTGACTCACAGTGACAGGCTGGAGCTTGGATCTAATCTGGTCAACCCTTGAGCTTCTCCAGACATTGATGCTGATGTGAGCTGAGTAGAGAATATCAAATCTTATGTAGCGGCTGCCTGCACACATGAGAGTGTAGCCAGTGAGAGAACATGAGTTGTTGATCTTGATTTATCTCTCGCCAGGCACTGAATCCTTCAACAGTCCTTATACTATAATTGCTTTCCCTCTTTTCCAATTACTTCTTCTCTGTGTCTTTCTATCCACTAGGTACTCCTAGATAGGCCTTGTCAGATTGACCACAGCCCAGTAAGGATTCCTTTCTTTCTTCTTTCTCTTTCTTTTTTTTTTGCCTTCTAAATATAACACAAGTAAAACATGTGAGTGTGATTTCTTTCCTGCAGGCGTCACAATGGATCCTTGTGGCACAGGCTTAGAGGCCCAAGAGGTCCGAGGCCAAGCCCCTGTACAAAAGACGGTAGATGACCACAAAGGGATACAAACAGAGATATGCAACAACTACGAAAGTCCACTAACGACCAAAAAGAGGTGAGACAAAATTTATATTTCAGAGGAGGAGAGTGTCCGAAATCAGTATAAAGAAAAGCACCCCCAAAAGGACAAGTTAGAGACAAAATGCACACAAAATAATCAAAAATAATATAATAATGATGATTTACAGCAGACAAAAGACCAAACAGAGGAAAAAAAGACAAAGAGCGGACGGGGGAGGGGCTTTTACCTGTGCCCAGGTAAACCATTTTCTCATAATTTGTCATCAGGTTTTGACCAATTAAAAGTCTGGACTGTAAGAGTGGGCGGGGCTGACCTTTGGTTTAGATTTTAAATCTGCACCTGAAACCGGAGACTGAACATGTGCTAACAACTAAATTAGATATTTACCACGTCAAAGTGACGTTTGAAGGAAGCTGACGTTTAGCTAAAGCTAAAACAGCAACTGTCTGTAGAACATGAGGTTTTTGGATTATATACCAAAAACTCCACGGAGGAATTAATTAATCCTAACAAACAATCCATGGTGAGTCTCGATCAATGCTTGTTTAATGCTGTTGGACGCCATTAAATGTTAATAATGGATATAAAACGCTGGCCAATTGTTGAGACCATGTTCTGCTGGTATGAGATGAAATGAGACGCTGCTCGATGTTATGATGTTTTGTTAGTTTTTCTTTGGTTTTCTTCAGGTGTGTTGAGTCATTTAGAGGCTGGACTTTTTTTTTTCCTTTTCTTCCTGCAGAAACACTTGATTGACGTCCAGAGACGTTGGTTGGTTTCTTAGTGCAGTACTTAATTTTAGAGCATCAACTTTGAATCTGAAGCTTTTACTTGAGTATTGAGTTTGTGTACCTTTGCAGCCAATCACTTTTATATCAAATGAGTGTTCATGATCTTGTAATATTGAGGCCTAGTTTTCGGGCTCCCACTGTTGTGTTATCACCTCGTGCTGCACGTAACCACATCAGGAAATAAAAAACCCTTTAGTCGAGCCCTGGTAAAATCCAACGTACTGTAGCAGCAGTCAACACAATTTATTTATTCCCAAGAACATTTTTTAAATAGCCTGCAATTCGATAACTGTGTTTTTGTTTGTGATTGGGCAGGTAGCAGAGAATCATTCGACAGTGAGGAAAGGGACAGATTGTTTTTTGGCAAGTTGCTAATAGAGTGCAGGGAACAGTTTCAGCCATGACAAGTGGCTCCATTTGCAAAGGAACACATTTCATTTCAGGTGGGACAGCCCCGGCTTGTCAAGCAGAGATGAGAAGGAGATGAGCTTTTAGAGGTGGGAAGGAAGGAATGTCTCAGTGGAGGTATCGTGTTTTGTAGGTTTCCCTGTTGTTTGTGATCTGAGTTTATGTTTAGATAAGTTTCAAAGCTTTGACACATTATTTTCTTTGGGTGAGTCATGCCCAGCGATGTTGCTGTGGTTAAGACTCCCTACCTGCCCTTGTTGCCAAGGGAATTGCATCCATCAGCCTCTTCACTCTGCCTCATTCACAGTTTGTGCACTCTTTCATACAGCTGCAGAAATAAAATGCACTGATCAGAGCCGACTTTCCTCTCTGTTATTTATGGTTTTAGTGAAAATGATTAGTGAAAGCCGTGCCATTCTTTTTGGGTGGAGGAATGATGGACAGGAGGTTTGCAAAATATTTCTGTGCTGAATTGACTGGCTAGTCGTACACTGGGCTCCCCACTGTTGCTCATCCACCAGGTTTATTGTGTATTTGCACTTAACTTGGTGGAAACACTGAAAATCCACATCTCAAAATATTTCAAAAATGTTTTTACACTTGTCAGAGGTGGAACCTGTGTGTTGATAAATGTAAAATGTGCGATGGAAACAAAAGGTGAAAAAATCATAATACAGAGAGCTGGCAGATAAAAACAGATGTAAGGAAACTTCAAATGGATAAACCAAATCTTAATATACTTACTGTAGTTCAAGATGGTGCATTTATTTATTTTAATATTTAACATATGTTTAATTTCAGTATGTTCCACTGGTTGTTGTTTTCTTTGTGATCAGCAGAGGTCACAGTTTACCCACTTTATGAAGCCTCTGAAAACCGTTAACTGGCCTCAGATGAGTTCTGTTGCTAGAAAGATGGTTTATGTAAACAGGCTGTTTTTTATTGCACAGCCTGCCTAAAGTGGCCACTCCTATTCAAGTTTGCTTTTACTTCATTTTGCACAACATGATGCAATTCAAACATTCGGTCTCTTGTGAGATTTTGTTTTGCTGCTTTTAGGATGGAAGGTTTGATAGTTTCTTTCAGATGCATGTGAAATTATTTTTTTCTGCTTATTTTGTTCTATTAAACCCTTTTTCGGGGATTTACCTAGACTTTAGTTCATGAACAATAAAACCCTGTGGGAGAACACGTCTCCTTTCTCATAAACTAGGTTTAGTGTATTTTATTGTCTCCGTAATCTTACAATCAAAAAAATCTTTAAAATCTTTAAACAACAGGGTTTAACAGAGAGGAAGAGAAGGATTGAAAAAGTAGCTTATTATGAAGATCCATGTGTGTTATTGTATTAAATGTACAGTAACTTTAAAAAGTTTCTAGTTAGAATAAGGAATGATGCAGCTGCAGTGCAAACGAGAGAAAAGCATGTGTGATTGTTTAATTGTGTGCTGTCCTGCTGGAGCTATGGACCATGGACATCTGTACTGGCTGCAGAGTCTTCTTCATAACACAGGACAGATGTGGGCAGTAATGCTACTGCTTATTCAGTCTAATCTACTCCAAAATGAAAGTAAAATGTGCCTGCAGTCGTGTGGCGAAGTGAATTTCGTTTCCTCCTCCTGACGTTGGAAACACAGTAAGACTGATGAACTGTTTATCAGTGAGGAGGCAGACATAATTGTGGACAGGATCTGTTCTAGAGGCCTCGTTAGTCTCCGTTCTGAAAAGTACTTTTATTTAACTCTGGCCGTTCGTCTGTGTTCGTCTCATACAGCAGCCTTTTGTTTGGCAGTAAACATTACTAATCCAGTCACTTACCGTGTAGTTACACTGACACTCATCTGAGAAACTACCAAGAATAACAGCTACAAAACTGGCCTGATTCACGAGTCTTTAATTTGTTGGAAGGTGATTGTCTGTGTGCTTAACACAGGAGGTGGAGCTGGAAAATATTTAGCTGGCACATGAAGGAGTGGTACCGCTGATGCCCAGCTGGCTCATAACTGAACAGGACTGTCTGCAAATTTGCTTACTGTAGGAAAACTTGTACTAAGCTTCTTCATTTCTCTTTTGTATATGTCTGTCTCTCTCTTTCTGTCTCCCTCCATGTCTCACACCTCATCCACCTAACGGTCCTCGTAGCCTGATGGTGATGTCTGTGGGATGAACAGCAGTGCCCCCTGGTGGTGTGGTTAGACTCCTGACTAATCCCTGCTCGTTATCTTTTTTTATTTTAGACTTGAAGGGTTCCCAAACCTGGTCCAAACTAGTCCTGTCCTGGCTTATTATTACATTGTGAAAAGAGTTCACTGTGGAATCATTTAACCAAAATGGCAGAAGTGGAATAAATAAGAAGATAAACATTAAACCACATGGTTCTCTGATAATGATGGGAATTGACTCTTTAAATGGACCCAGTTCTTGTTGCTTCATTCTCTCAAAGAGCCGGTCAAAGGAACAGCTCATCTGGTTCTTTTTATTTATAGGGACAGAGGTTGTTAGGTTATATATGTTGCCAAAAATAAGTTAAGAGAGAATTTGTTGGCCTATACCATTTTAAAAAATGTTTTTTTTTTTGTGTGTGTGTTTTTAATGTATTTCTGGACTTTAGCAGCAGTACATTGCCCACGCCTCTTGGGATTTGCATTATAAACGTCACACAGAGCAGACGAGAGAACGAAACCTGTGCATGTAAATCCTGCAGGAGCCGTGGTCATTTTTATTTGATCTATAAAATCGCAGTGAAATAATCAGAAAATGTTTTATTTCTAATTTGTTTGTTTGAAATATAATATTTCACACATTACAGTTGAATTGTGCAAGTTTACACACGTTTGAAGTGGGAAAATACTTAAATTCAGATTTCAGGTTTATAAGTTTACAATATATAATGAAAAAAGTATTCGTATCTCAGAAGGGTTGCGTTGAGAGCCCATCTGGGATTTGTAATCCTGCAGAATGTGCTGCGTCTGCTCTGAGGTCTTTCACAGTTGGACAAGGTCAAATCTCCACAGGTTGATAAGGGTTCATTCTTATTATTCTTGACAGTTGCCTGAACTATTTCAACTAACTGCTGCATGATCAAAAAAGAAGAGTATGAATCGCCCACATGGTGCACATGTGGTATAATGATACCCCTTTTGTAAACTGTAGTTAATTTAGTTTTTGGACACCTACCATCTGTAGCTTCATATTTAACGGAACACTTAGTTAAGCACAGTTCTAACATAGAATAAATAAAATGTCCAATGGCTCCTCTAGACTTTGGAGATGATACTGGATCACATCCTGAGAATAAAAATACAAGTTATTCTTTTCTAAAAAATTTTTAGCAATATGCACTTAAAGGAATTTTCACTTAGCTTGAGAGCTTGGAACACACCCAAGCAGAATAATGGTACTTTGTAATCAGTACATCCTTTTTGGTCACTCCCTAGTGAATATAATTAGAAATCAATAATGTTTCTGTTCTTCTTAAATCACCCTGGTGTCTCAGGAGTTGCTTCGGCCCAAGTGCAACATGAGCAAAGTTGTATACTGTGGCAACTATTCAAATGGTTTCAGTGCGGTGAGACATCCCGTTTCCAGTATGTCCAGTGCAGTTTTACCTTCCAGCTGGACTGAACCTGAAGAAGCTGTAGATTTGGGGATGAAATGCAGAGGCGTTTCACTGCTAGGAAAACTTAAAAAATATATTTAAATACTTTGTGATTCTGTTTTTGTTACTGCCTGGTTTCTCTTTTATATAAGTGGTCTTTTCCATTGCGTCTGCATTTATTTCATTTGTCAGCTGCATTTTTGTGAAGAAGTGTTAATGGTTTAATCTAGCATCACGGCGGCACCGCTGCAGGAACACATGCCTGTAAAATGCTGAGGTCATATTTGGCCCATGCAAGTCGCCCGGTTAGAGAATGCTGTTAAATCCCAACAGTTGGGCCAGTTTGTACAGTGGTATTTCTTTCTTATGGTGATGTTTGTTGAAATGAGACATGGCAGAAGCACACAGTCTGCTGAATATTACACATTTTTCCCCTCATGCACTGTAATAGTGCTCATAAAATTAAATGATGAAATGAATGATTGCAGTAGTTTGTGTACTCAAAGCCTTTATATCAACTTACAAGTCTTGAATTGTAATATTTAGTGCACTTAACATTTATTTCCATTGCATATAAAACATCAGCATTGCAGCATTCACAGTCGACTGCTAGTCATACTTTTTTTGAGTAATGGCGTAATGGGAAATTATTATATATATATTTTTTATTATTTATTAGCAACCGTTGACATTTGTGATGGGAGATATTTTCCCTGTTGACAGGACAGACCATCAGGATACTGGGAGGTGGTTCGTTTCAGTGTGCTTTGCTTTAATATCAGTAAGGCTGCAGAGGAAAAAGCCTTTGATACTGTAATACTACAGTGACCAGGTTGGTTTCCAATACTATGTGGAGGAAAAGGGGAAGATATGTAATAAGAGGGTTCCCTCTGCAATGTCTTATGCCAAACCCCCAACGCTGGAATAGTTGGCTGTGCAGAGACCAGATGACAGAGCAAGGCCTGATCCAAAGACATAGTGACTGGTCTGGCTAATGCATCATATAACACAGTTGAGAGCTGTTAGAGGAATCGTTGGACAATAGTTTAGCTTTCTTGCTAAGATTTATAAGAAATCACTCAGATAACTATTAAATCTAAAGTTACATCCAAGTATACATTAGCTTAGCATAACAACAAACCTAAAAATATTTACCAAAATGTCTTTTATAAGATTAAACGAACGAAATACTTATTATTCCTCTTTAGATGTGGTCGGCGAGGAAGCATGTTCAGGCAAACCAAATTCATTATTAGTGTTTCATATAATAATGGTGATGGTAGAGGAGTGGTATAGCTCAGCTGAGAAAATGCTCTCATGATCTATTTCTACTAGGCAGCAAAGTATTAGACACAATTCATCTTCTTTATCCTGTGCAAAAGACACTGTACAGACGGTTTGTCAATGGAAAAACATAGTTAATCAGTGTTACATTATAGAACAAAGCGAACTAGGCGTGACCCACATTAGTTTCCTAATTAAAACGTACCAGAGCAAGTTTCTTACTGCTCTGGATGAAAGCAGATCTTCATGTGCAACAGTGAATTCCTTTTATATTCGATATTCAAGTTTGTATTTTATAATTGAGTTACAGTTAATAGAGTTAAATAGTACATAATTGGTTCAAATATTTCATTCCCTTTCCATCACATCTGTGTTGATTCAATTTAAACTGCAACAACTGTGTGTTTATGGCCTTTTTATTACTGAAAATAATCATGCTCTCGTCAGCAGAGAGCGAGTGCCAAAATTGAAAACATGATGTGAAGAAATCATTTGGGAAAGCTTGCAAGAAAAGAGTGGTTTCAGTTTGTATGTAGCTCACGGTAATCTCAAGTAGCTCATTCTTTGCTTTATGGTTCATACTTGATGTCCAATAATTCTGTTTAGCAAAGCTAACATTTAACAGGCCAATGAAACATTCATTATATTTTTAGTGTAACATAGATTTCTATGTGTGTTTTGCTGCATAATCACCTCAGTTTATATTCTTAGTTTATCTTTTGCTTGTGTCCTTTGCAGTTTTCATATCAGCTTACTTTGTGTTCTTTGTGTGATAACGGAATCAACAAAGCGTCTTATGTAAATGTCAATTCAAATGCCATATTTGAAGTGAACGCAGACGGCCAGGCTTTGAGGATGAATGATACCACTGGAGCGACTGCCTTGAAAAGAACAGTGTAGGGAAACCACACTTGAATAGTTAATTTTTAACTTCACTTGTAATTAATTTAAATTTAGCATAAAAAGATCTAGATTTTCAGAGGTTAGTGTCACAAACTGCTTATGAGCCAAGTTAGACTCAGTCCATCAATACAAACTCCAACAAATTTATAAAGGACATAGCTACAGACGTAGCTGCCTCCTATCTTCAGATATTATACTCATTTTGGATGATCGCTTCTCTGGATTTATGTCCACTGCCAATGTTCAGAAGCAGTAGGAAGCAGTCCAGACCCATATAATATAATATAAGGATTTGGAAAGACCTTTGATAATCATGCAGGAGTAGACTGATGTAGCATTAGGATACCATCAGAAATAGTCTGAGGCTAATCAAACTGTTAATTTTCTCAAACTCCTCTATTCCCCTTTGTTTCCCTTATTTGACTTCAGTGGAATAAATGTTCCTATGAGGAGGGAATAATTGCTGTCATTTATATTCATATCACATAGTGCTCTCTGTGGTTTATACAATTAGCACATCCCTTTAACCATGCACAAAATAACCCCAGTAATTTGTCAGGTTGATGTCGCCTCTTCAATGAAATCTGGAGGATAACAAGCCACAGGGGAACTGGATGGACCTCGTGTCTGCATTTCAGACAGGATGGACCCACTGAACTCATTTCCTTACATCAAAAGCTGTCTATAAAAGTCAACACTGGCTTATTGTACCTGCCTCTGCTGTGTGCCGAGTGCTTCTCGGCTGTGCTCGGCTTGTGTGTGCAGAACATCCCCCCCCCCCCACACACACACACACACACACACACACACACACACACACTATCATCAACAACCAGTTTCCAAGTAATAAAAGGAACTGAAACACTGGGAGGAAAATGGTTAGGAAGGTGATGACGGCATGTCATGATCACGAAAGGGGAAAACACATTTATAGATTTACAGTAAATATCTAGTCACTCTAATGTTTATACCGAAACTGAGATGCACACCCCCTCCTCAAGAAATGACTCATGTACTTATGTTCTTCAAAGAGGAAGGAAACCCAGGACCAGTCTGATCTAAGTGCACTCAGTAGTGATTTGGGTCTAAATGGGTGTTGACTTTCACCCCCAGTCTGCAGCAGGCGCAAATGGTCACCAAATGGTTTGATGACCTTGAAAACAAAACCGTGAAGCCATATGGTACCTGAGATCTAGCCCAGTCCACCACTTCAGAGAAACTCTGGTCTGCCGTGTGAGAGCCAGCACTTTCCACTGTCATCATCAGAACATCAGATGATGTCACGGCTTGTGGAGGGATGGTGTTGCATCTCTCCAGCTGAGTTTCAGACTCATAATGAAGGTGTTTTGGCATCTTCTGGTGCAACAACACCCTTTTTAAGATTTATAATGCTAGTCTGTCTTATTCTGGCTGTTATCCGTGAGTTATAAACACATACATGCCTATAAGAAAACATCCTTAAGTATTCTTACCAACACAACGTCCAGTAGCTTCAGTTGAACATATACCACACATATACAGGAAATATATACATTCACACATCCACACACGTGATTCATGCTTTCCATGGTGCAAGTAATGGTTCAGTAGAAGGGTTTTTACAGACCAATAATCTTCTATAGGGTGATTAACAGCCTCATCAGATGGAACAGAGAGAGCGAAGACGGATCAAATGTCATGAGTGGTGTTAACTGCAGTTTTAAAACTGCAGGTCTTGAACAGCACAAGAGGAGTTCTGTAATGAAAACGCACTCCGTTTTGGTTTTAGTGTACAGTTACTAAGTTGTGTTGCACCATTCAAAAACAATGAAGAATTGAAACTAAAAGCTGCTGTAGTAAAATGAAAAAGAAACAAAACTAATCATAAACACATGTGAAATATGGCTATTTTCAACTAGATATTGTATAATTAGAATTAATAATTAATGTTAATGTTTCTTATATTAGTGGGTTGTGTACGTTTAAAGGGTGCATACATATTATATAATGAACTTTAAATTACAAGCAGGTCATCACTGTTTATTCTTTCACTGTCAAAAGGTTAAAGACAAATATTGTTCAGTTGGTTACACTTTGAGTCGGATTGAGAGCTACACATAAACCTAAAGTGGACTCACTGTTGTTCTTTTTTTGTCAGTGTGCATGCATTGTGACCTAGTAAGCTGATCATTTGAACATATCTGTCGGCAGCAGTCGGTGTATTATAGACTACCTCCACAGGCTTGTGATTAAATCTTTTCTAAGACTTAAAAACCGGCTCAGTTGCATGTCCTGGAAAATGCCCCTGCATGTTGAACAGCATGTTTTAAGGCCCTATTATTGTCTTTGAGTTTTAGAGGGGATGTCTCTACACTAGGCCAGTCATCGCAGCCCATCCCAGAAAACCATATGGGACCAAAGGATAGTAATGAAGTTAACCGCTAACTGCAGGTCTTAGAGCTCGATGGAAAACTGCAAACGTTTACCTCTGAGTCACCGTTATAAATTAAATAAATGTTGACACTGTGTGATTTCTTCCAGCTTGGGCTCATTTAGTGACAATCTGTGCTATTGGCTCTGATTTATTCTCACTGGGTGATACAGCAGTTTGGCATTTTTTCCACTAGCTGATTGGCTGTTTGCTCTGTGTGTCGAGTGGATGTAAAACATACAAGTGGTTATACATATGTTTGATGCAATGGTACTAACAGCAGAATGAATTTCAACACAACATGGCAAAACCTCCCTAAATGATCATATCGACATTGCAAATGAATATTGTCAATAATTATTATTAAATTTAGTTTATGGGTATGTTGTCTGCATGTCAGGATTAGGATGCATTGTAGAAGGCTTGAGCAGATTATACAGTATAAACCTTTTGGGCCCAAACAGCAGCTATTAGATTTATTTTTGTCAAGCCTTTGGAAACGAAGAATAAATCTTGCTAATCTGAATTTTGATAGCTTGCTGGAAACGGAGGCCAAATTACACACAAAGCAGACACTTTAACTGTTATTACATTTTCTTTTCTTGAACAACCAGTAGGATAGTTTTAATATCTTTGAACTCCAAATGTTTCCTCCACACAGCTCAGGTGATCTGGAGCATCCATTTTGCTGTAGTTTTGAGTGCAGGAATAGATCGCAATCATCTACTCTTTATAATCAGCAGCTGTTGCCCACAGACCTTGTTGGTGGGCTGCACCTCCCAAAGTGATGAAGATCTCCTCATTTAGAAGTGGGGAGTAGATTAAAACTGTGGGTGATCACAAAACCATTTACTGCCGAAAGAGTGTGGTAGAAGCTAACATTGGCCAGACAACCACATAATTTGCCAAATCCTCACGAGTCTCTCTCATTCTCAACTCTGAGAACTCAAAGTGTTTTTTCAGGAAACCCAAGAGGCCTTTGACATTGTAGGCCTGATGCTGGGCATGTGGATAATTACAGCATCCTTAGATAGGGCAACATAAATGATTATGTTGCTCACACGCTGACCTGGCACTTCTTGGTGGCTCAGTTTCTGCCACGTCTATTGCTTTTCATCTGCTTACATCCTGCCTCAGTGTAAACTGTTTGTGCTGTATTTTAAAGGTAAAATCTAAAACTGATGTTGACGTACAGTGCATGTTAATACAAATGAATCAGAACTGAGGGAAAACACAGGATTAGGGAAAATGCATGTCTGTAAACCCAGATTAAGGAGATGGACATGCACTCGTGCTGTGTGCAATGTAGCATTTATTGAAATTAAAAGTCTGGACACTACAGTTAATCACAACTTTTGGATCTTTGTGGTGCATGGTGTTGCTCAAAGCCATTAGAAATAGGGTCAATGCTCTAGTAGTTTAACTATAGTCTTTCTTTGTAGCTTATGTGTTCACAATTTTACATGTAAAAGTAAAATATGGACTCAAATTCACAGCAAGTCAACTAATACAACTGATATTATCACTTTGTTTATATTATATTTATATTTTCTGCCTCTGATAAGTCCAGTTCCTGTTGGTGCCACTTAGCCACCACTCTAATGCCGCTCCTCGTCAGGAAATACCAATCACATCAGCAATAGAAAATGGAAATATGGTGCACTCATAGAGGATGTTGCACGAATGGCTCACATCTCTGTGAAGCAGCTCATTTTTTGCAATGCTGGTGCTGAAGTAGATTGTGCGTGGCTAATTCATCTTTATCAGTAAGAACTCGGTGTTTCCGCCAGTACCTGAATGCAGCACTGCTGTAGAGGGGGGGACGCGTGACGTCACGCCGCCCCCTCCATGTTTGGCGGAGAAGTTCGGTGAAGTGCGGCAGCGGCGGGTGGAGGTGGCAACTGCTGGAAGTTGGTGCTGTTGGAGGACCCATTTAGAGTTTTATCAGAGGAGACTGGGCTTTATCCATCCTCACGGTTCCGGTAACATCCACTTAGAAGCCCGGCAAAACACCGGAGCGAGTGGCTCGGTATTCGCGGTCCACACTCGGCAACGTCAACGGCTAACGTCGGCACCGTCCAGACCCGGCTCGGCTTAGTCCTCCATGAGTTGTTGGAGCCTCTTCACCGCAGTTCACAGTTGGGCTTGTGTTTCTTCGGGGAGCCTCGCATCCTCCGCGGGCTGTGCTCGTATGAACCGCGTCGAAGGAGCGACGAGGAGTCGGGGGCTCCGCCAGCTGAGCCGGGCTTCACCATGAGGATGCCCCGAGGAGGACGTGTGTTCCTGGCGACGTGCCTCGGCTCGCTCTTCGCCCTCCTGCTTTACTATCAGAGCATCACCAAGCCAGGTATCACCCCACTCAAGAAACCTCCACTTATTATATATAATATATATTATAATATAGTTATAGTAGTATTTAAACAGCGGTGCTGTAGTTGAACACTGGCTCCACTTATACATTTGTATGCTGTAGTGTTATTGTGTGTTACAGTCATGGCTGTTAAAATATGTTATAATCAGGATTTTACATTATTATATGAACCTTGTGTGCTTTCTTTGAATTATCTAGGTTTTAGCTTGTGTTGCATATTATTGCAAGAGATATCAGCACTGGCACACCTGATTATATGTGTGTGTGTGTGTGTTCTTTAGTGAAACAGAGGGCATGTGTGCAGACATAATGAAATGTTATTGCAATGAATAAGCTCACTGTGAACACTGGAATGTTTTTGAAAGCCCCCCCCCATCCCTCCTGGAGACCCCCTGCATTTCTCTGTTGTAACCCTCCTCGCCTCTTCTTACCTCTGTGCTCGTTTCCTTTCGATTTCTTTCCTGGACTAAAACCCCTTTTGTGGATGTTGAAAGACAGGCTTGGTCCCAGGGGAGAGCAAACCGGTCTTGCAGACTTCCAGAGGGAGAAATCAGAGCTCAGTCAGAGAGAAAAGAGGGGAAACGAGACAGGTAGAGAAGTCCATGAGTTGTGCTCATCATACATGGAAAAGTGGAGGAGAACATGAGCTTAGAGAGGAGGCTAGAAGATGTAATAATAATAATAATATTAATAATAATATTAATAATAATATTAATAGCGGTATCATTAAGAGAAAAAGAACAGTGCAAAGAGGAGAGACTTGTTGTTTTAATGATGAAATGCATGATTCAGTATGCACCATGATACATGTTGTATATAAAATATTAAGAATGACGGAAAAAAATAATTTACAAAACCATTATTGCACCATCATTGTCTCGGGCACATGCCTCATGCCTCATGCCTCATGTCCAAAGCCATAGCAGTAAATTGCCATTTCAAGACCACCAAACACTGACTGAATGCAGAGCTGACAAACTTAACTAACCACATGTTGCCAAACCTACAAGCACCGCACTTGAACACGCTCCTCATCCTCCCTCCATCAGCTCGCTGGGTGTATGTACAGTATGTTTACAGCCCGACTTGTTTAGGCTAGTCTGCTGTACAGCCTCGCCAGTGGCCATGGGAGCCACATGAAAAAGCCTGTTGGAGCCACATTAGAAAGCACTAATTCACAGGATGTCAACAAGGCACAAAGCTTCTTTAATTACTGTGTATCTAGTCTGACTGGGTTTGAAAACCAACACCAGGTTTCCTATGTAGTTCAGTATTATCCCAGTCTTTGCCATACCTTTTCATTTCTCACTTCAGCTCTTGTTTTGATCTCACTGAAGCACAGTCAGTCGAAACAGAAAAACTTGGAACATGCTAGTAGTGTTTTTACGTTTTATCACTTAAAATAATTTTTAAATACATGCAAATAGTATAGTGATATGATAGTTTTTTGTGAGATCAGATCAATCTTTAATCAAATCTCCTATATGTTAAGTTATGTCTTGTAAAGAACAAATGGTGTTTAAGAAGTTTCTCCTTCTGCATATTCACATTTGTAAAAAATAAAATATATAAATTGAAAGAGATCTGACATAAACACCAGATGTACATGCTCATATATGATTGAATTTCAGAGGATTACCACTGTCAGGTCTTTTTCTTTTTAAGCTGAGTGGAAATATCTTTACTGTGACTCAAAGTTAGAGTTTAAGAGTCAAGAATATGTTTCTTCGCCTGCAATTTGTAAATTATTGAACCGCCAGGACACAGTGAATGAGAAATGTGAGTTGTCTTCCAGTAATGTTGGCTTATTGTCAATGGAAAGGAAAGCACTTGGTGGATATTAAAGAGTGGTGATGGTAATGAGCTCAGCTGTGGTTGGCATTATATTACTGTGGTACTGCAGTGAAAGCCTTAGTCTTATAATTTACAAGATAATTTTACACACGTTTACTCATATGAACAGCTGACAGATGTGACAGTCACTACTTTGGACCCTCCTCAAGGCTGTAGTCTGTGTATTAACACCAACACCTCTCCAGTACCCAGACAGCTTTTTGATAAAGTACGCTAATGATACAGTTTTACTTTCAACTGACCGAGAGAATGATTTAGCAGAATTTGTATAATGGTGCACTGACTCTTGTTTAACCCCTGACCGTAATAAAACGACATAATGAAATGTTTGAAACGCAGTGGTCATACTTGATCAGTTTCAAGTTACTGAGGAATACCCTTAACTTGGGATTTAGTACGCTGTACTGTCTGTGACATTTACAGAACTTATGCTATCCTAAAATATTTACTACTTAATCTACAACACCTGTGATTCTTTGAGCTTCAGGCCCTTCCATCAGGGTTTGAGGGCCCCCAGAGGCAAGAGTAGCAGAACAGGGAATTCCTTTAACCCATTGCAATTTACAGCATACAAGGCATGAGGTGCTTTACTAGCGGCCCAGGTACACACTTACAGTAGTGAGTCTTGCATAAAACTGAAAGAAGTTATAGCAGAGGTATAAGTAGAAAGTAATGGTGGTTTATAGATATGTGCTGTATTTATACGCCTATATTTAATCATTGTTTACAAGTCACTTTTTAAATTGACTTGACTTTTTTTTTTTTTTTTTTTTTTTTTTTGCGTATACTGACCACGTGTCAGTTCCTCTCTCGTATAATAAAGTCAAACAAGTCCTGTACTTGTCAGTAAAGCACATACTTTAAATATCTCATTTCAAAATGGCCTCATGTTTCCAGTTCACTTGGCTTACAGAACCACATATCTCAATTAAATGTACTGTTTGGTACCGTACAGGAAGCACATTGCATGTGATTGTTGTTTCTATTGTGTGACTTCCTGCACCAACTCCCTGAGTTTGACCCTAAGGAAAGAAATATGAGCCAAATCCAGTGTTCTGTTGGAAACTCATTAGTTAAGCCATATTGTACCATTTAATATTAGTCTATTTATTTATTTTTTAAGGATTGAGTTGGTTATTGTGAGCTTAGGTTGTAGAAGAATCCAATAACGACTTCCTCTGATTTGTTCAAATGAAATAATTAGTTTTTAAGATACTGCACACATGGATAAATAAATAATTTAATAGTTAAAACCAGAACAAAAAGTATTATGATAGACATAATAAAAAAGACCACATGTAAAATTATGTAGCACTAATATTATCTGACTTATTTAAAATGTCAGTTCCGTTTTTCCAAGTTTTCAGGAAGTTGCTATTTCAAATCTATGATTACTAATAAATGATTACTACTAGTAAAAATCCCGCATCCCTCTGTGCTTTAATTAAGTCAAAATGATTTCTATAGCCTTGTCAAAGAAAAATTCAGACTTTGTCCACTTACACTTGTTTATTATCACCAAAAATCCTCTTTCAAGCTAGTGTAAAAATGCCTTTCATATACTGAGACAACTTCCTGACATGTGCTATTTCCAGTCAGCCTCTCTTATTAGATACATCATAATTTGAACCAAAATAGAGATGAACACCCACTTTTCCCCTCAGACACTTTTATGTGGTTGCGTTGACTCAGCACTGCTGTGGCACAGTGTCATTGTGTGTGTCGTTTGACCATATGTACATGTTACTATGCCAAGTAACTGTATTCTGTGAAAGGGTGGTGCACAGGGTGCACACTTGTCAGAAGTAAAGTGAGTTGTCAGCATTTAGATCAGTTTGAATCTAAGTTTTTGCTAACAGTGTAAAGTCTTGAGCCTCACTGTTTGACACAGGAAGCAGTTTCCTACAATGGCATCAAAACCAAACCTATTGTATTTTTAGTGTTAACTGTATTTGAATATTCTTCCCATTGTGATACGTAATGGCTGTATGTAGTGATTTGCCTGCATCATGGCATCAAATTCAATCTGAGCTGACAAATGCTGCCCTTGAACCTAACCAGGACTCGAATGTGTCTGGAGGTTGTTCTTGGTAAACTCATCATTTCTGAACCATGAACATATTCTCAGCTGACATTCACCCTCTTCAACTTTCAGCAGCTCTACACTGTTCATAGTGTAATAGAGGGTGGGAAAACTCATCTCTGTCTTTCCCAGCTATAGGAGACAATAGCAAATAGCTTGATCAACAAGCTAAACTGCCCTTAGGCACTTGAATGACAGATTTCAAATCTGTGGTTTGCACCATTGTCACCTTGTTATGTTTGCTGTATCGGCTGTCAGATGTTGAACTGAAGAAGGAAAAAAAAAAAGCTGTCATAGAAGATTGTTTTGCCAGTTGTAACTGGTACTCTTGTCTAACTTGACAGTGACAGGATACTCCTCATAACTCTGAGCAAAGGCAACTAAGGCCTGCTCCTGTGTCTTGCCCACACAGAGCTCATGCACAATTCACTGTCATTTTATAAAAGCATAAACACGCTGTAGGCGACCACACAAACGCATACTCTTATCTTTGTCATCGAACACATGTATTTACCCACAGACACTTATTCACCCCCGTATGTGCCTATTTGCACACAGTGTAATCCAATAATTAAACACATAACTGCTACTTTATGTGAATACATGCCTGCTGCCACTTATTACCGACACTGACATCAGTGCAGCTGTTGTGAAACAAAGAATGTGATGATGCCTTTAAGGCTAATGCCGCTGAGCTTTTTAGAGCATGCTGTACACCACATGCTACACCTGGTGGCTATTTGTTCTGCTTCGTTCTGTGTGGTGTATGAAACTCCCATTTTAAAGCAGTTTTTAAGACGGAGCCAAAACACAAGTGCATTAATATGCAAAGACATAAGCTGGAGGCTTGTACTTTAAGTAGTTGAAGATTTTGCTGCTTCATCATCAAACTGTGCCTCTAATCTTAAATGTTCTATTGTAAACAAGTATCTGTGGCAGCAGTTTTCATGTCTGCAGGTAAACTTTGCATTTGTGGCAAATCTGTTAATCCCCAACTAGAAAATTTATTTCAGACTTTAACAACAAATGGCTTTCTTCGCTTTGAGTGTGCTACTGTATGTCATAGTTAACTGTTTTCATAGCTTCAGACAAAAACTAACTTACTGTAAATGTGAGATTTTGCCGATGGAGTGGGTCAACTGTCATCTTTTGACTTTATATATAGCTTGAAAAATATCCTTTAACTTTTGAACAAATGTGTCTCTTTATTAAGGAAACTACCTATTGTAAAGTCACCTAATGTTGGTGTAATTACCAAGTTACCTCTAGCAAACTTAACTAAACTAGACTCAAACCAAGACAGAATGTCTGACCACTGATAACCCTGTCTTCCTGTCTTGTGCTGTTTTCTTTTGACAAAGATTGTCTCAGTCTCTTATAGTAAATTTGATTTGATTTGAAGCAAATGTCATTGTGGTTTTCTATGAGCTCATGGAAACTTCCACTATGTGGCCCAAATAAAAAGAGCAATTTCACCTCCTTAAGTTAACATTTGCATTATGGATGCCACATAATCTTCTTTATTGATATCACAAAGGAAAATGTATTTTGCAAATAAGTGAAGCTTACTTTCAAAGAGAGGAGGGTAGATGTGTCTCATAAAAAAAAACAAAAGAAAACCTTTTGAACCTTTTATGAAAAGACTTTTCATGTTTTTGGCCTACACATGGTCAAACCATTTAATACACTTACTAACAAAATGTGTCAATGCATTTGTTATCTGATTAGTCACGAGAAAGTGCTGTCTGTTTATAACAAGCTGAACCAGTGTACATGCTTAATGGAACCTTGTTTGTCTGGGAGTATAACATCGGACAGACTGAGCCTAAACATGGGCCAGTTTGTGTATGTAGTAAGACTGGGGCCTCTTCTGCTCTTCAACTGTCGGCATTGTGTCACTTCCTGATTGTGAGAGGAAGTGGTGGTTTTCTGGTGTATGTGATAGAACACAGAACAAGATGTGGTTTGTGATGATGAGAGTGGAGTAGCTTCTGAAATGTGCTTTTCCTTTTAACAGAACTGCCTTTAATGCATTATAAATGATAATGCAGAGAGAGTCTAGGATCCCTGATGCCTTACAGTGCCAATAGACAATACAGGGTGTGTGTGTGTGTGTGTGTGTGTGTGTGTGTGTGTGTGTGTGTGTGTGTGTGTGTGTGTGTGTGTGTGTGTGTGTGTGTGTGTGTGTGTGTGTGTGTGTGTGTGTGTGTGTGTGTGTGTGTGTGCTCTCAAAGCCCTGAAACGTAATTCTGATCCCTGAGTAAACTTTACCAGACTTTCAATTAGACTTACAAATGTACAAAACAAGTGACATGCCCTAAAGGAAATTTGTCAAAATAGAGCAATGGATAGGGGTATGTGTTTGCCTAATTGTGCCTAGATGTGTAATTAGGTAGGCACAGTGATACTTTTTTGATTATTTACTTAGAGCAGTTTGTTTGAATACTACTGTTTGTCTATTAACAGTAAACACTGTACAGTTGGGGACTGCCACATCTTATGAAAGTTGGTGCAATGGTGGCCAGCCTGCACACTCTGCAAGTGTTTTTTGTTTTTTTGACTTTGACAGTGTGGCTCCTTTTTTTTAATAGGCTTTCTTCTTCTACAATAGCCAACATGTGCAACAACGTGGGTCACTGTAAGCCTTGTGAAACACATTTGTTGGTGTTTTTACGTTTGTTTGAGCATGGTCTTTAAAAAGCATGTTTGATCTTTAAGGCTGAGAGGAATGTTAAGTCTAAATCTGACATACTATATGGCAAATGGAACGTCAGGAGATCGCCAAAGGATTATTTAGGGAAAAACAGAAACCTGCTACAAAAATAATTGCCCCCTGGGCTCAATAAAGTCATTGATTGATGTATCACTGGGTTACTTCCTAGAAGTAACACTAGAGCACAAGTCGGTGTATCTGGGAACCAATAACGTGTGCATAGAAAATTTATTGGCAAACTATGCAGTAGTATTTAAAAGATTGCATTGTGGCCATTATCAGCTTGATAGACCATCGTAACTTAAGTCACACTGCTACGGTGTACAGTGTACTTTCTAAGATTTCCTGATGATTATTGTATGGAAAGTTGAGTGCGTTAAGGGGAATTCTATAAAGGTTATCGCTGCTTGGAAAGTACAAACTACATCATTTCCCGTTTCTTTAAAAAAAACATGAAGCATGTACAGTCATGCTCCACATGAGGATCTAAATCCACATTGTACTTCTGTTTTTATTCCATCTCGTTTACAATTGAAGACAGGCGACAAAGCATTAATGAGTAGAGCCTCCACAAGTATCTCTTGACCTACTTTAAAGCTTCCTAGGGAAGTGTCCCGTGTTTTCACAGAGCTTAGCTCCTTAAGATGTGAACAACAGTGATGTTGACTAAGATCTTAGAAGGCATTTATTAGACATTTGTCATTGGTGGTAAATGAATATTTCAGTCGGTGGTGTTCTGCGTGCAGTGGACTTTTCAGACCTCTAAATATTATGTTTGTGACATTTATTATGTTGCATACACTGCAACTTTGATCCTGTGTCTTTATACGAGTGCTGTACGAATCAGTGTGTCATATTTGTATCTTAAAATATTCATAAACTAATATATAGGCAGGACCTAATCTCTCTTTTCGAGCACTTTGTTCTTATATGGCCCAAGATGTGGATTTATTTTCTGTATCCAGGAAAGCTTTTCAACACAGTCCAGCAGGACTTAGATGTCTATCTCTGTGTTTAGATGATGTGGCACAGATTCACCCAGAGGACGTTGAGGATTTTTGTGATTCATGTGAGCTCACGCAGAGAGGACAGACGGGGAGTGGCTATGTCACGACAGTCTCAGTTTCACTGTCTAGCTCAGATTCTCTTACACTCCATTTTATACTGTCATTTGCTGACTCACTAATTCTCCTTTTTTGTTTTCTGCTTCTTTAAAATGACAGGAAGCGGTAATGATCTCGGGCTTGACATAAAAGTTGCAAGCAGACAGTGATTTAAATGTATGTGCCATTCCACAACAGTGAAACTGTAAAACAATTTGCTTGATATCAGCTGAGCAGAATGAAGAAAATAGGAACAGTGGGAGAGATATATACCCATATTTATATCTATATGCATATCTACGTTTATATTTATACTTGTACTCGTGTTCACAGCCATATTCATATTTATCTCATAATTAGCATTGTTCCTTCTGACTCTGTTTTCTTTTCTTCCCTTCTTTTATGTCTGCACCTAACATCAGGACAAATTCCTAGTGCTGTAAAATGCCCTTTATTGCACCTGGCAATAAAATGTTTCTGATTCTGAGAAAGAGACTGTCTGTCTTTTATATCCATCCATACAAGCATAGCATTACCTTTAGTGTTTCAATTTAACACAAACTGATATGCTTTCCATATGATGGATCACGTTTCCTCATTGCAAAGTCTTTCAAGGAGTTTACCTCAAGCTAATATACATAAAGCCCTTTTCCCCTCTGCAGTCTTTTCTCATTCCAGCTTTATATAAAACATTTAAAGCAGCCCTAACCATTGTTTAGCCACATGTGCAAAACGCATCACTTTTCTTGCTCACTAGCATTTACTGCAGACCCCAACTCTTACTGCGATCAGGCAAAAGCTGAGAGAAGGGGGATGGGTGTGGGGGTGGGGGTTGGGGTTGGGGTGAAAGGAGAAGGCAAATATGTTTAGAGAAGTTGGAGGAGAGACACTAACAAAGTCTACATGCTGATATTTCAAATTCCTTAAACCAGCAGAGCCTCAAACATTATTACAAATACACATTATGCAGTCCAGTTTGTTCACATACGCTGCTAATTTGTTATTGTTTGGTTGTTGGGTTTAGAAAGTGGGAGTGGGTATACAAATCAGTCTTGTATGATTATCTTGAGTTATTTTGCAGATCAATTTCCTCAATAAATATGATTAATATAAATGAAAATAGTGTTTTGTAGAAGGATCCCGTTGTGACGAAGGCAGATTAGAGGAGCGTCCGACCTTTCCCATAACTCTATTCTGACATTTTTACAGCGTAATTTTAAACCTCTGTATAAACACATAATGCATTGTGGAAAAAAACTCTCATTTGTGACCTACATACAGGCTCATGAAAAATTTGAGTCACATGGTCAGACTTAAATTAATATTGACAGTCAACAAAACACACTTGGAAAGTTTTTGTTCTTTTGTTGATTCATTATATACAATCTGTAAGAAATTAATTGTGATGTTTTTAATACATAAATCCTGTGAAAATGTGAGAAATTTACTGGAATGTGTGTCCATAAAGATGACACACGAACAGACTTCTTCTGTTAAATGGCACCTGTCTGCTTCATAGCTAATCAAGGATTTTGATGTTTTTGCTGTTCATCTGTAGAACCTGGTTTGAAGACTGGCAGCAGACAAGGGAAGACAAGGAGAAGTCCCCTGCAGACCCTCTACAATGGAGAACAGGTTAGAACACAAATGCAAGATAGAATAAGAACCTTTAGAGGGGTTGTTGTTGTTTATTGTGTTTTACTTTTACTTGTCTACTTATACAGGTAACTGCTGTTTCACATTATGGGTATATACATTTCAGAATCATAATTATTTAAAGATGCTTTGTTTTTTGCCTTAGAAACAGTCACAACATCTCATTATATATGTTTTAAGATGTAGGAGAAATCTACTTGTCGGACAAACCTGCCTGCAGCAATTCTAAAAGGTGTTTCTGTTTGTGCTTCTTCCTCCTTCAATCGCACATTTGGTGCGTCTTTCATCCACCCTGCATCATCCTCATTACTAGCAGCTGGAGCTCTTGGCAGCTCACAGGTCCCTCCCAGGCCGCAGGGAGTTGTTGGAGCAGGCGTGTGTGAGCCACACAAGGAAACGCAGGGTGCTTTCGCCTGAAGATCTCAAACACCTCATTGTGGATGATGAACACAGGCTTATATACTGCTATGTACCCAAGGTTGGTTACCATTACATTAAGTAGTGCAGTGGAAATTCTAGACCATAGATTTTTAGACTGTGTCACACAGGCAGGGTAAAAGGGGGGATGGGACACACAGTTGAAGCGTTTACATCGACTCAAGTAACCGCGTTACAGTTGGTTTTCTTGAGAATGCTAATTTCTTTAGTGTCATGTAAACAGGAAACCTGGTTAACATAATCGGGGGTAGGAGATTAGTGAAACCTGATTTCCCAAGGTCGATTTCGCCTGCAGATTGCGAATTACTCTGCCGTGTAAACGCGTACACTTACGACTCTACTACTATCAGCTGAGTGGAGCAGCTGGAAGAAAGTCAGAGAGATCATTAAACAGATCAGATTACTCTTTCGCTGCATGTATACTGGATTTCCAGTAACCTGCTTACTTGAGTCCATGTAAACACTGAGAGAGACATGCGGTGACAGTAATTTAAAGGTTTAGTTTGTCAAAAGGTAAACAAATGGGATAGAATAAACTATCTCAAGTTGTAACTTGCCTATTCCATGTGGCCTGCCATTGAAGAGTGGGGTTGCAGTTGTCTTGATTTTGAGGCCTATTTTTGTTGGTTTATCAACAGTGAAGCTCTAACTTTTCTCCAACTAAAGTGGTATATTTTCGCTTGAAAGAAAATCTATTCTCTCATTACCTCAGGTAGCCTGCACTAATTGGAAACGTGTCCTCATGGTCCTCACCAGTGACGGCCGCTACACTGACCCCCTCGCCATCCCTGCTAATGAGGCACACGTAGCAGGTAACCTTCGCACGCTTTCCGAGTTTTCAGTCTCTGAGATCAACAAACGACTTCGTAGCTACCTCAAGTTTATTTTTGTACGGGAGCCCTTTGAGAGACTGGTATCGGCATATCGGAATAAGTTCACACGCAACTACAACACCGCTTTCCACAAGCGCTATGGAACCAAGATCATCCGCCGCCATCGGCCGAACCCAGAGCCCAAAGCACTGAGGGAAGGGAATGACGTTTCTTTCCAGGAGTTTGTCCAATATCTTGTGGATCCTCGCACCCAAAGGGAGGAACCATTTAATGAGCACTGGGAACGGGTGCATTCCCTTTGCCACCCCTGTCTGATCCACTATGATGTAGTGGGTAAGTACGAGACTCTTGAGCCAGATTCTCAGGCTGTGCTCAGGTTAGCCGGAGTAGAGGGGACTGTTAAATTTCCAACGTCTGGTAAGAGCACTCGGACTGATGGCAACATGGCAGCACGCTTTTTTAAGCACATAAGTCCTTTCTACCAGAAGAAGCTGTTCAACCTGTATCGAATGGACTTCCTGCTCTTCAACTACTCCACACCAGAATATCTCAGGACTCGATGACAGGCAGAGAATAGATGATTGACATCAGTGCCATGGATGGATTAGTGATACTTCACTTTCACATCCGATTCAGACGTTTTAGCAATGATAATTTTTGCACTATATGATTACAGGGTGGTTCATCACAGGCACAATATTGTCACTACTACTCCTCAACAAAAACAGCTGTGGAGAATAACTGGATTTTCTGGTTTTTGGAACTTTCTAAATGGAGACAAATTTCTTCGAGAGAAGGAAAAGACATGCAGTTTGTGCTGTAATCTACCAGGCATCTGTCATATTTGACAGTTTGCTTTCAAGGGAGTAGTTTGCAGTTTAGCAAAACAGAATGAAGACAGGTTGTTCCCAAAATGTTGCAGGTGACTCATGTTCACAAACGAGGTCCTTTTGTTATAATGCAGTATTTATTTTGCAATTTCTCACCTAGAAATAGCCTAAAGCTTTCTCCTATCTTTCTCGACTTTTCATTTTTGTTGTTTATGTGATGGTTGAGTTTGTGTAACGTGCCTTGCCAACATTTCTTCAGTATCCACTACAGCAAAGGTTTTCCCATGGCTTGTTTTTGTTTTTATATTTCTGAGAACTGTTGGGCCATATCTTAAAATCACACTTCAGAGGAGCAGGTTCTCTTCTTGCAGCATTTACAGGTGAATGTGCCGAGTGTAAAACGGAGCATGGGAGATTAGTTCAAAGAATCTGGAAGGCCTTTATTTATGTATGTCAGAGTATAAAGTATTTATTTTGGAAGTGAGGTGGTGGGGATTTGATTTGTGAAAATGAATTCTATATGAAAGAACAAGATATTCATGCAAGTAAATCTATAACTCTGAAAGAGTGAACTCACTTTCTTGGCTTTTACCCAAACTGATAACCAAATGTAAATCTCACCAGTGATTCAGAATTTATCATATCTTTTTTTTTTTTTTTTGGTCTGCTGAGCTTTTCTTATATTACTTACACACACTGACACTATCTTAAACATATGTATATCTGATATTCATTTCAAGGACTAATTTCAGTAAAAGCATATGTCCATTTCTTGACATTCTCTGCTCATTTATTCAGGTTTTTCCTAAAAGCTAATTTCACCAGTTTACCATATCAGTAGTCTTGTCTCTTGATACCATGTTAGCTTCTACTAGCATAACATACCTAAATTCCTATAAAACTATCAGCCAAGTTGTTATCCATGATGGGCAGACAAATTTCTTAGACAAAATGATTGGAAAAATAGTCTTTGATGAACTTTGCATAATCATTTTCATAAAAGTAAATTCCTGGAATCAATGGGAAAACCCCCACTGTCTGACCTGTGGTTAAATAGGTTGCTTTCTTGTTCTTGGAGGAAATGTTTACTTTGCTGTAAATCTCGCTTACATCTACTTTTCTGTCATACGTGATCCTTCAAGTTTTTTAAATTACGGTTCCATTAAGATGTTTCCATCCCATTTGACTCAATTCCAGTCAAAGTATTTAAAAATGGATACCTTTTTATGTGCTCCACTCTTTCCCAATTACAAAAAACTATCCCCAAACTATACAGTCTCATTCTTTATAACATTTCTACCCTCGTTATCAAGATGCTAATAAATCGTGGATGAATTATAAGCATGTAGTTGTGGGATTAATCTGGAACTGACATTTCTGTTAAGGTGTCTCAGAATTCCCCACAAAACAAGTTCCCATATTTATTAAAACAAACATGTTGTGTAGTCAGGACATTAGTTCCAGTAGTACATCTGAGGACAGGTGTAGCACTCACTAGTTTAATTTCATCTCAAGCGCCCAGATTTGTTTTGTAAATTGTGATACAGGCCTCACCCACTGAAGCTCACTCTGGAACACTGTTTTTCTGCCTGTAGTCATGTTTTTCATTTATTTTCTGTGCAATAACCGTAAATGGGTAATGTTTTAAACTTTGTCTTTAAAAGTAACCTCCTCTTATTCAAGCTTTAAACTTTGTGCATTCATGCTGATGCCACATTTTGTTTTTATCAGACTATGATTGGCATGGATTACAGGGTTTTAATTTTTAATGCTCTCTATGTAGCAGTGAGACTTGAGCCATAATTTGAAACGAGCTGTGACTTGCCAAAACCCAATCAAAACTTTTGCTTTTTGGTCTCTCCATTGGCTCAATAACATGCTGCATAATGTTTTACCTTTCCAATTTCCCATTTTCCCTTAAAGATACAGAATACAAATAACACAGGAACTTGTCATGTCAAAGGGATTACATATGCTGTATTTTTCACGTAAATACCCAGACAGTGCTGTGCATGAACAGTTTTTTTTAAAGCCTTTTTGTATAGAAATGTGCCTTTAGTAAGTCTGTGACTTAGTGATTCATTGTAAAATAGTCTGCAGAGCACAATCTTTAAGAATCTCATGCACCAGTTTACTTGTGCCACAAAACTGTGAATGTGATAACTGATGTGTACTTGCTGATGTGGCGATTGGCTGGCTACCTTGAAGTTTGACCAAATATATTGCCTTAACAGCAGCACTGACTGTGGTCTCTTTTTGTTTCTCATTCCCAACAAGTTTGTTAAACTCCTTCGATGAATTTGTTTTTTACTTTGATGATAGTGAGGTATGCTTTCCATTGAGTTATACTGGACAAAACAGGACGACAAAGCTCTACTTGGAAGAAAAAAAAAACGTAACCTCTAAATTAGTATTTCAAGGCCCACATAGCTTTTTTGTTGTTGATTTTTAGACATGCGAGTTGCGTTAAAGTGACAAATCATTAAAGACAACCATAATTTAAAGGTGATAGTCTACATACAGTAGTTATATCTATAAGACCTGTAGTCCAGAACTTGATTTGGTTTCTTTGTCAGTGCCATAGAGCTTTTTTGTTATTCAGTTAACACATCACACTGCTACATGATTGTGTTTTTATATTTTTTGGATTGTCCGTCTGTCCGTCCTTTCATCCTATCCTTGTGACTCCGACAGGAATGCTTAATTTCTTCAAATTAGGTCAAGGTCTCTGTGACCTCACATTTGTTTTCTTCGTATCCACTCAATACCTCAGGAAAGTCTGAAAGGAATGTCATTATATCCGGTGCAAACATCCACTTGAGCTCATGGATGAACTGATGAGTTCAGACAGACATGACTACAATCTGCACTCTGGCTGGAAGGCATACAAACGCAAGGCGGTAATTCTAGTCTGTTTGCAGTATGTTTCTGTATTTGGTTTCTTTTTGTCTATTTGCAGTGTTTTTAGTTGTGCTGTCATTGTTTTTCTAAGTGTCCCTTCTGTGCTGTTAAATTGGTGGAGGTCTTGATAAAGCATGCTTTGTCCTGTTTACATTGCTAGTGAACAACACTAGCACTACCTGATTGTCTATGGAGGCTATTGGTATATAGATCTCTGCCTCAGAACATACATGTAGTGAGTTACACTGGGCTGCAAATTCAGCATCTTTTTGTAGCTTAGATTTTATTATATTGGTAAGTTAAGCACGATACTGAATTAGCCAATGACAGTTCCAGTTTTCTTCAGGCTATTGGAAGTACTGACTGCTACTGTGTGAATAGGCGTGATATTGAAATATTCTCAAGCAAGTTCTGAATCGTTCCCTTTCCTTCACCCTGTTCTTTTATGCATTATCTCATAATTATAAGATCCAGATCTCATAATTGTGATGATAAATAATAATTGTGATATCTATTGTCGTAATTACAAGATTCCAAGGCTGAAACTAACATTTACCCTACTGACTGTTACTGAGGCACTGAACACCCCAAACAGAAGTACAGAAGAGTGATGGTCCAGCTGCTGTCGGTGCTCATCAATGCCAAGGAAGTGAGTGGGAGAGACTAGAATCATCAGTCCGGACATTCTCAGAACCAGGTAAAGAACAGTTTTTCTAACTTTTTGTATTAAAATGTAAATAACTTGTTTAGGTACTGTATGAAATATGCATTTGTATTAATCACCAAAAGGTTTTCAACTTCTGATGTCTGTTAGTGGTTAAGCTGTTTATACAGTAGATAAAATACGACAGTCATATATTTTGTGACACTCTACCTAGTGTAGTGGTGTGACTTGCTCTTTTTTGGCTCCACTGTGCTACATCTGTATGTAAACCTGATCAGTGCCATTAACTTAATCTCTTAGTCTTTAATCTTCTGGAGGATTTTGCCAAAGTAACATGAACTTATTAAATTACTGCTGCTTTTTATTAAAATATAACTGTTCATAGCTGCAGAAACACAAACACTCACCAGACATTTGTCACAGTTTCAACTGCACACTTCATCTTTGTGCACATATAAGACATGACAGACTGTAGGTGTGGAAGCTCAGGTGACAGTGAACACAGCAACATTAGCAGAATGTGTGTTTTTTTTTTTTTTAAGGTCCTAAATATGCGGCAGTGTCAATCCAGAAGTACAGTTTTCTACTGAAAGGAGAAATAGGATCATTGCAACAATGACATCAGTAACGCTTTGACACTGATGTTGTACGTGACACTTTAGTTAGGACACAGGTGACATTAACTTTGTTTTCAAGGCCACTACTATTAAAATAAAAATACAATTTTGCATCTTACTCATAGGGCTGGATAATAAACCACCTTCTTTTGATGTAGGAAGAATTCAAAACTACAGGAACTAAATGTCTGCTAAACATGAAGCTGTAGCTATCAGGTGGTTAGCATAGCATAGTGGCTAGCTACACAATTAGCCTTGCTCTGTCCAAAGTTTTAAAGTTGCAGCTCATTATTTATAAAAAATGTACAACTGTTTTGTTAAATGTGTATAAGAACACAAACACCCTGTAAAACTACACCCGTTTAAGTTAAACAGAGCCATGTTAGCCGTTTTGTTGTCCTTCCACTCTATGCTAAGCTAATTACCACCTGGTAACTACACACAGATTTAATAAGCAGAGAACCTCAAGTTAGTTCCAACATTGGAGAATTGTCAGCGGGACTTTAAATGAATATTCTCATCTAGCCATAAACTAACACTTAAAATAAACATATTTACCAAGTAATGAATAACTGGTCACAATATAGGTAACTGGGACAAACATCAGAAGGGAGCCAACAAAGTCAGCCAGCTGGTACAATGTGGTCTAATTCTTTAGAATCACAGTTAACACACTGATCTCATACAGTTATAGTGATGTAAAGTGTGATACAAATATCTATATTTCATGACTTTTGACTGTAAAAAGTACTGTGGAACAGCTTTTAGCACTACTGACACTGAAATACCTCACATCAAATTTCAGTCATTGACAAGACGGCTTGTTCTAAGAAATGCCTCAGATTTCAGTGATTAGAAGTTTCTAAAAAGTACAACTAGTAACAGCAAACAGCAACAAAGTTCTAAGTGCTTCACTGAGTGCAGTTACAGGCATTGATATGTTAAATTGAAATATTGTCTCGGACGACGCAGAAATGCACGTATGATAGCAAGGACTGAGGGAATGGCAGTGTACACGACAAACTCTGTATCCTAAATACTGTGTTTTTACTAATACTAAAGTATTACACAACATATAACAGAAACCTGTAATTGGACGAAAATATGAAGATTTGCCTGAGATGATCTATTAAAATATGTCTTTGTAAGTTGAAATGACCTCTACTTGAGCATAAATGTTGACTTCAGGGATTTTCAACTTTTAATGTTTAAAAAAAATAAATAAATAAATAAAAAACACTATCGAAAAAATAAGAGCAAAGAGAGCAGATCTGGAGTTAAAGAGGATGAAATGAGCCAAAACCGGCCAGTTTACTGTCACTGAAAACTAGTTTACTTGTAATGTGAGGATCTACAGTATATGCATTCACTGCTGTAATGATGAGGTTTCATGGTTCTGACAACATGTTCATGAATTGTAAGGCTTAGTAAACCCTCCGTTAAAGGGACTTTTTCTGTCAAGTAATTTGAACCACAAACTTCAACCGATTTGATGGAAAACATTTGCATTAAGTCTCTATTTGTCTTGAGTAGCAGCACAACATTCAAAATAAATACAGTATTGCAAATATTCTGAAAACTGACATTCAATATAGAAATAAGAGGTATGGACATTATACAGGGCAACTGGGCCTTTGAACAATCTGTTAGAATTTTAAATCATTTGCTTATAGTTAGTTTGTTTGATGTGCCATTTTGACACTATCTACTTTACTGTGTGCAATGAAAAGCAATGCATCATCTGCATATTAGACATTCAGAGTGCTTTTTTGTGATGGATCGTTGAGGTTTTCAGCCAGAGTTGAGGCATTTCTTTAGTCTGTCTTGACTGACTTCTCCACAGTAGGAGGAATGTGCAAGAAGGATCAACTATCAGTGGTTACAGTGATCCTGTGCACATGACTATTCCAGCAGCGTTACCAAGTGATTTATACACTGCACAGATCCTATTTCAAAAAATATTAAAGCAAAACTTTGACATTCTAGGATATAGGACTATTAACTTTCTTTTACAATGTTAGATGGGAAAACCGGTCCTCAAGTACATTCAGCCATCAAATGGTTAACCCTATGTTAGCATTAAGACTGGAAACAGAATGAATCAACCAATCGAAGCAAAAAGCCTTCACCCTAAAACTTGGTAATTACAGATATCTTGTTTATTATAAGCCACGGAAAAAAACACTTTCTGGCCAAAACTAATTTAGCATATAACCGAGTACAAAAGTGCTTTCTCTCTTTATATATTTTTTGTAAGGAATAAGGAAATTTCTTTGGACAGAAACTGCCTAAGTGTCTCTAGTCTTTGCGCTAAGCTACATTAGCTGAAAACTGGATGCAACTTCATGTTTAGGGTATAGACATTACTGGTATTGCCCCTCAGATCAATCATAAGAAAATACATTAGTGTATTTCCCAAAATGCCAAAGAGTTACTTAAACAATAGCGTTCAGTGGATTCTTTTATTCCACTTGTTGGGAATAACCGAGCAACCTTACACAGCTTCATATGTCCAATTAATTCTAAATAAAGTAAAGATGCATAGTACAAGCCCAAACAGACTGCTTCAAGTATTTAAAGTCTTTTTGTTCAAATCTCCACAAACAGAACAGTTAATGTGATGTATAGTTGCTATATATTCCGTCTCCAGAGAGGAGCTGTAAGATGAGATAATCAGAGCCACTAAACCTACTTAAAGTGGTGAAAAACTGAGAAAGAGGAATGACTTTGACTTTAATGTACTGCAAGTAGATGTTCTAAAGGACAGAGTACAAAAACCTCTTACTACCTTTAGTAATGACAAAATTAGATCCAGGTGAGGGTGGGATATTTCCTTCACTTTAATGATGGATGATTATGAATTGGTGTGTGCCACCTGTGCTGTCCCATGTACACTTCTGAATTTGTGACCAAGACAAGTTCCTTAGTATGAACTGGCACAGTGATAGACGAAGCAAAAGCATCTCTGTGTAAATGTAACAAAGTTGGTGCAACAAGACAGTGACTGGTTAAGATTTTAGGGGTAAAGGGGAACGATTCATAGACTCAGGCTGTGAACTAGTAAGACACAGCGGAAACAGAGAGCCAGGAAGCCGGTGCCCAGCAGGTCCCCTAGAGCAGTTAGGTAGGGGATGGAGAAGTTGTCAGGGTCCAGACTCCTCCTCCACATCAAACGGACTATGAGGTCAGCAACGTAAAGGAGGATAGCCACCTAGAGAGAGACAGAGGAATAGAGGCTGTTATTAGGGCTGGAAACAAAAGAGAGACCATAATGGAAATGAACAAAAATATGATTTTAAAGCTTTAGTCAAAATAATGCAACAAACTGTTGTATGAAGAGATTTGTTTTTAGTTAACTTAGGAGAATCTTTTTTTTTAATTTTCTTTTAGTTAAAATATTTTTCTTTGGTATGACCTAAATAACAAAGTGGTCCAGACGATCGTGTGTGTCATGAACAGATAAAATGCATTTCATCACAGAGGGATAAAGAATTAAAGCAACTTAATCTGAATGACTTAAAGAGGAACTTAGTCTTCTTTCATAAGACAGTGCTGCTCTGACACATAACTGACTGGGTCTTCTAATGCGACTACTGACTGACTAAATTTATTATATTTTAGTTTTGAAGCTTTATTTTTGTCTTGTTTGACTGTTCTTCTTTGTTTGACAAAGTTTGTACAGCTGTGCTTATGGAATTGTAGCAGTGTACCTGTAGCAGAGCAGCACACAAGTAGCAGATAGTGAAGGCTATACTGATAGGTGCCTCCTCTCCTTGCAGCAGAGAGATGGCGTAGAGGAAGACCAGGTGACCGGGGATAACCAGCATCAGCAGCACACGCGCCGACTTGGAGTTCACCCCTGGAAGACACAGGTACAGGAGGTTTTGATTCAGTTCAGACATAAATGGAGTAACAGGAGTCATGTGGTAATCTGTAAAGGATGTGAAGAGAAAGAAGCTGCTGCACAGCTGTAACTTCAACTTCGTTCAGCTGAGTAACACAAACTGCTTGTTTCAAAAGGTTGTTAGATGGTTAGTGTTTAAAACACACTTTTAACATCCTGCTTTGTTCTTCATCCAGCTGCAAGTCTGCTCCAGACACTGTATTCTTTGTACTGTTTAGTACAGTCAGCGTAGCAGTAGTGGTGGGCTGAAAACACAGCAGGAGCAGTTTCAACATCACTCGCTCCACAAGCGGGAGATTCAAATTTTAATTCAACTTAAACACAGCGGAGACAGAGCAGAGCATCAGCCATCACCTTATTCTACCCTAAAGAAAATCTTTTCCCATCATACCAGCTCTTTAATTTAAAAATATTGATGAGAGCAGCTTTAAAGAGTGTGTGTGGGCTATAAATACATGATGTGGCAGGAACAAATTATTTTTTGGAGATGAATTGATTTTCACTGGAAAGTCACATTTCAGCTGTTTGCATTTTTTTTTTTTTAAACATCTGCTCTTTAGAAATTCAAATTGCCTTACATGCAAGTTTTACTGAGCCATCACTCATTTTGATTTTATGTTTGCATCCAGTGTTACCTGAGGAAAAGAAGGTGACGCAGGGATTGGGCCAGTGCTGCCTCATCTTGTAGGGCAGCACCCCTGGGATGCTCCAAAAGTGCAGGTATGTTGAAATCCGGCTGGCCTGGATGGCCACCAGGTTACCACCCACCCCTGCACGAGGGAAAGGAAAGACATAGGACAGACCTAGTAGTATATAAATAATACATCTCTGCTAAAACAAAAAACAGATTTATTGTCTGTTCAAAAAAGCCACAACCAGAGACTTCCCATTTATTATTCTGCATCTTCATAATCAACTGAAAGTTCTTTTCCACAAGGGACATTAAACACATCTTTAGACTCGGTATCCGCTTTCATCACTTGCACACAAATTAAGCCAAGTAATGACACAAGCTTGGCTCAGCCGCAATCCACCCTGGATTTACAGAGAGCATGGTCCATCTCAGTTAGCCACAGAGGCAACAGCAAAGCTAAAATCTGGCCTATGCAGTCACACTAAGTGGGGAAAAAATGAAAGAGTTGAATACAAACAAAAGCTCCACTCGATACCGCTAAAAGACACGAGTGGGAACACGTACATATGGAAAGAAACTCGACCGCAAGCAGCTGTTTGGTTCCGACAGTGAAATATGATCCTAGCTGTGCAAAAGCCATTATGTGCCTTTTCTCAAATTCTGGTAGATAACTTGCTTCTGGCCGACTTAATGCTAAGATAATCTGTCATTTTCACTTGTTAAAATCTTTCCCAGATGTTTCATGCTTCAAAGCAACAAAATAGGCTCATCAAGGTTGAACAGATACACAATATAAGACTTTATTCCTTAATTCTGCTATGTACTGAGTCTTTTTTTCTTTCATAGCCAAGTATCCTTTAGGCAAGACTGCTTCCAGACAAGGTTGTCTGCTCCTAATTCAGTGACAGCAAACACCTCACCAGGTTATTTACCACCAGAAAACAGCACAGATGTTCTTTCGTGAGATGGAAAAGGCTTGAGGAAACGGTATACTGATTTATATGCAAGCCAGAGAGGGGAAAATGGGAAATTCAAACCAGATTGGTGAATTTAGAATTGAGTAGATAGTGGTTTAAAGAGAAAGGCGCAGAGGGAGATAGAGAAATGGAGGGAAGATGGGCAGAGACGAAATGAGAAACGGTGAGAGTCGATGCTTATTAAAGGCCCTGTCAGCTGTGCCAGGACACTGGGTGTGTACCATTAGTGGTTTATATCGACTTCTCTCTCATACTCAGTGGTTCCTTCAATGCATCACCTCACAGCCAAACCACTTATTCTGAAGGCTGCTTTTTTGCTTACACTTCACTACATCAATTTAACCCAACTTATTAGGTGAAAATCTGTTTTCTGTGTATATAGCAGAAACCTTCAGAGACAGTTTTCCTCAGATTTCCACAGTTAATTAGAATTTTCTCATGGAGAAAAGAGCTGCACGCAGTTAAATTAAACTGAGCACATGGGTCAGTTTACAAAACCAGTACACAATGAAAAACTCTGTTTTCTCTCCCCATGCTTTCCCCTCTGTTCTTGATTATTTCCTCTGCTCCCTCCAACTGCCTTCTACAATAAGTTACTCCCTTAGTGAAATTGTAATTTATTACTTTTAATGAACACTATATGAAATATTACTTTGTCTAGTAACCTCCCAGATGTTGGCTTTGGTGCATCTGAGATATTGCAGCAGTTTTAAGGCTTCATTTACAGGACATCTTGGCAGCTCTGCAGGTTTTAGCCCATTAACTGTGAATTATATAGAGAGCCAAACACGTTCCCATGCATTCCTATATTATTTTAGACTGGTTTCTCAATTTCTAGACAACCACTGGTTTCAGTTCATTTCACAATGGTGGTTCAAAACCAATAGGGAGGAAGGACCATTCTAATCATTAGCCTTTTTTCTGTGGCTTCAACTAATAACTTTTGTGGTATTGACCTAAGATATCTCTTAGGATAGGGAATTGGTTTGAATTTGTATTTCACTTGACCTATTTTTGATTAGAGAGCTCCTGTTTAAATATTAATAATTAATGAATAATAATTTTATTTTGAATTGTTATGCAGCTGCTTGTATTTAAGAATAAGCTACTGCTATCCTGTATTAGAAGTAACTAACCTTTCAGTTTTGAAATATTTACTTAACTACAGCTTAAATAATCTCCATCACAGATTAAAAAGAAAAAGCCTCCGTGGATTATAAACCTATAGAGTCTGTTTAACATCCACACTATCGTCGATAAGCATGATAGAAACATGATGCTTTCTATCTCAACTCTTGCCTTGCTTTTTATCATCCCTATGTTTCAAGTCCTTAAATCAATTTGAATCCATGATTAATGTAAGTAAAACCAAATCAACATAATATATTAAAAGTAAAATTATGGTGCAGAAATTCTCTATAATCTTCTAAATTAGGTCATTTTATGGGATTCGAGCATTTACTCGAACCAAGTTCTAAATAAGTTACTTTTTACTTTGATTAGTTTGTAAACAAGTCATTTTACTTTTAGTTGAGTACAATATTCCCGTAGTAAAATTAGTTATACTTGAGTCAAATAATTTAGTTCTGCTTAGGACACTTTAAGACCCTTTAAAGCAAAAGAGAACGGGAGGGGGGACAAAAGCTGCCAGTGGTTATCTGAAAGGGATGAAATATGTATAAAAAGGCAGAACACTAAATCTCAGTCAACTTTCCTCTGAAAGTTGAACTACACTGCTAACTCAGCGTTTAGTATGCTGCTTGGATTCATACAGCACAAGAATCACTCAAATGTAACTATAAAACTCCTGAGACAGGGTCTGACTGATGTGAATAATCTTATACCTCGCTTTTTTATATTTGCTGCCACCGTCTGTTTCTGCTCACTGCCTTTACACAGGGAGCATGCTTATGTGCTCTTTGTAGCATAGCTTAGCTTTAAAGTTCAGACAGCTTACCATTGATGACGGGTGTAAAGACGGCCATTCCCTCGAAGTTTGGATCACTCACTGTCTTGTCCAGTATAAGGCCTCCAAAACTGGAAATACAAACACAGAATCAGAACCACATGCACTCACTGTCAGGTTTCCAAATAAATCCTGTTAATATTTAACAACATTTCAGAGAGCTGATATTTTTCCTCACTGAACATCTCACTACCTGGATTTCTTAAATCAATCCATATTTAGTCATGTGTTGTCCTTTTAACTGCACGTAATACTATGACAATCAGCCACTGCACAAATGAAAACTGTGTGCCAAGTAGTGTTAGCGTAGTGTTCCTGACACAGGCCAGGAAAGAACTTTTTTCTTTGTGAATCAAAGAGGGATTATACAGCAGTTAACACGCTGCGACTTGTCCTTTTGTTTAAGAATATTTTCTAACAATCAAGTTCTCAGGGCAGCACTGTACACTACTTTAAGACAACATATAGATTGTTTTCTACTAAATGCTTTTTCCTGCAGCACTCATCCTATGTCTCACTTTTTGGTTATGTTCAAATCTTAAACTGTACATACCTGCTAATAGACATTGCTATTATAACAGGCTGCCATCCTGAGCGGAGAACCTCCTTGATCTGAGGGCTCTGACGGGCCACTACCACCCAGACTGGTATCAGAGCCAGGAAGACCAGACACACCAGCGGGGACAGGTACCATATATCTGTAGAACAAAGAGGTGAAAGGGTGTAGAAATCCACTACTGTACTAGTGACACTACAGCAGAAGTACAAGAAGAGGACACAATAGAGACAGACTGATGGACTAGGTGGGAGCATATCAGTGTGGCTGCCTGCCAGCAGCTATAATTAGCTTTGTAAGTTCAGGAGAGACAGAACTGGATTTGATCCAAACCTTTATCATTTCTCCCTGAAATGTGACGCAGCCACGGGACATGGAGCAGTTAGCTCTCACCGCTTCAGTGAACAGGACATTTAATATTCAGGCCAAAATCACAAAAATGTCTCATCATACTTCTCTTTTTAGTTTGGATCCAGTTCTCATTTGGCAAAACACAGATCATACATAAAAGAAATTTATAGAACTGCCTCCTTCCACCTGAGGAATATTGGTAAAATTAGGAGCATGCTGTCTCAAAGTGATGTTGAAAACTATGCATTTGCTACTTCCAGACTATTGTAATTCACTACTGATAGGATGTCCCAATAACTTCTTAAAAGGGTCTGGAGAGAGATCCTATTTCTTCTACTTGGCTCCCTATAAAATCCAGAGTACAATTTAAAATTCTTCTCCTCACACTTAATAATCAATCTCCCTCTCTGCAGCTATGCTCGACCTTGGAGCTGTATATCTCCAGAGTCCTGTTACTGGTTCTACCAACCTGTCCAGTGTTTTTGCTGCTTCTTGTTGTTCTTGTTTTATTCCTTGCTGTTCCTTTCCACTCACCCCAACTGGTGGAGGCAGATGGCCGCCCACCCTAAGCCTGGTTCTGCTTAAGGTCTTAAACCTTAAACACTATGAAGTGCTTTGAGATGACTTCTGTTGTGATTTGGGACTACACAAATAAAAGTGCAACGTAACACAAGCTTTGCAATAAATGCTGCAATTGTGAAACCTTAATAGTTCGGAGTGTTTGGATCCAGCTGAGGCTGTATTTATCCTGATCTGTGTACAGTATGCGTTTCATAATGATACCATTTGTTTCAAATATGTTTGATGCATTTTACAGTCAGTTGCACTTATGAACACTGGAAGAGGTTTCTTCAATAGTGTAAGCATTCCTCATTTTCTTAATTCATGTTTAGATACTTTTTTTAAAGGCCTTACAGTAGAACCAGTAGAGGTTAAACAGCTAGTATGATGCTGGGTATGCTAAAAGTGTCTTCTATCAGTCTTTTTAGTGTAAAATTCCCTATTTAGATGTCCCCATACAGAGCTTCTCTGGTGAGAGGAGACAAACAAACTGTGGAAGAGAACCACGTAATGTGATTAATCTGAAAGGCTGAAGCGTGTCTTCAGAAACATGTTTCATTACATTTTCAGATAACAGGGCTGATTACAGCATGCTGACAAAAGCTTCTAGCAAGTAAAACTTGTTTCAGTGTTCTCATGGGCACGACTATCAGGATGAAGTGCAGGAAAATAAACCTGACTTTGCTGCCATCTTGTGTTCTGTTCATCAGCAAGTAGTGTTCGACTTATTTCTCTTCCTCTTGATTCCAAACATCTCTTTTTGTAAGAAAAAATAATATAGTAACCCCAAGAATGCAAATTTCAAAACTAAGGTCTTGATCGTTTCCCCATCACTCTACTTACCTATGTACTCATAGAGCGTGCTGCTGACTCCGGCCAGCAGGGACAGGGTGATCAAATCCCCTAGACTGGCAGCAATGGGGGTGGCCACGTTGTCAGGGTTTATCCCCACCTTCCTGGAGCCGATGATGACTCCAATCATCACCAGGCCTGTGGCAGGGAGTGGACCAAAGAAGAGTGAAGAGTGACAGCAGAAAGAAGGAGGAGAGAACTAAGTTAGTGTGCAAAGTGAAAACAGTCACTAAGAAAAAAATCATTGCGTTGATATATGGAAAGAAAAATAGACGATGTGTGGGTAGTGTGGGAGAAAGCTTTCATCAGAGCTACGGTAAAATAACCATGATGCTGATGGAACTGTTCAGAAAGTGATGATTGTTCTTATTAAAAATTAAAGGTTTTCAACACACTAAGCAAAACATGGCTTAGAGACAGGAAAGACATGAGACTCATTTAGCACATCTATGCTGAGGATAAATTATTGATCATATAAATACATGTGAGGAAGTGGTGATATGGAAATAAGTTAAAATTGAAACTGCATCCTCCATTTTGATGAGAACTACATGTTATAGCTGATTTAGCTGATGTCTGTGACATTAAATATCTTCATATTAATCATTTCTATCTGAAGCCTTTCCTGAATAAAGTGAGTACAAGTGATGGACAGTGTGTGTGTGTGATTTCAAGTTATGTTTGATTACACACAGTTTCTTTTTTGGTGATCACTAAGAGTTACTTTGCAGAAAAACAAAGTGTTATGTTACAAAGTGGAAGAACTCGTGAATGAACGGTTACTAACCTAAAGAGAGGGCAGCTACGAAGGCAGTGGTGATGCTGCTGGCACAAAGGACAGCTGCCTGGTCCAGTTCAACGCCTCCTCTAGAAATCGCCCCTAAACACACGGCGGCCACCGCTGCAAGGAAGCCCACCACTGTGGCCTGAACCTGCAGAAAATTAAAGGAGACATATCATGACTCATACATGTGACAAATGGATCCTTTTCTGATAGTTTATCAGTGAGTGGTTTGGAATTTTCCCTTTCATGTATGGTGGTGACTACAGTGGACAGTGCATTTCTCTTTAATGCATGAGTGTCAATGGTGCAACTGCACATTTTATTTGGTTTCAATATTTTTATACTTTTCATATAGTTCACAATTGTATTTATTAGTCTATTCATATGCAATGTTTGCATTGATTGTTCAATTGTCCTAGTACAAAGATTATATTACTAATGAAAGTAAATAAAGATGTCATTAGAAAATCCTTTGGACGTGTAGATTTCTTGCGACTCACATTTTATTTGGGCAGTTTTTCAGTATAGCTGAGAAACTACTTACGACATCAAGCACTGATGAATAAATAGATCAGAGAAATTACACAGAAAGTGGTCATTTAAATTGAAAACAGTTTAAGTATGTGAACAGAATAACCTACCTGTATTAGTGCCAGGTTGCTGCACACCATGGTCCATTGTTTATTAGGGTCGTCCATTTGGCCTGTGTTGGCCTGGAAAAAAAATTATCATCCACATCACACACACACGACCAAATGAAGTAGAAAACTTTGGTTACAATTAAATGTTGGTATGGAATATTACAGCTCAAATAAAAAGTAATCCTAAAAGTAGATAAGCAAACGAACAAGATGATACAATATCAGGGGATTTAGGAGGGATGTGGTTATGAATTACACAGTACTTTGTAATTATAGAGTACACACTGAGTAATTATAGGGCACAGTCAAAGTACCACCAGACTTGGCAAGTATGGCATTTGAGTTTGAACTTTAGCTCAATGTTACTGCTCTGCAGTCTCAAAATTAAAACTATTTTATATCTGTAGGTATTAATGAGAGTTGTTCTGCTCAATGTCAAAATGCAAAATGCTGTTCTAACACAACTAACATATTAGTTCAGCTAAAATACAGTGGCAAGCAAAAGTATGTGAACCTTTTGTAATTTTGTGACTAAAAACTAAAACAGTTCTCTTCTTTCAAGTCTGTATGTTATGAGAACAATCACAAAAACAGCCTAACTGTAGACTTTGAAATCACTTTGTAACCGTTTCCAGCTTTACGTAAATCATCAATTTTTGATCATCGATCCTGAAAGCTCTTTTTGGTGAGACTCACATATGTGCATTCTTCTTGAGCAGAGCAAACTCAAAAAGTTTGAGTGGCTTTTGTCAGTCGAAATAAGTCTAGCCCACAGAAATAATTTTCACCTGACTCAAGTTAGCTTTTTGAGCTCATTATTCCAAGGGTTCACATATTTCTTCATCTAACACTATGAGGTTTTTATGGTTGTTCTCAATAAATACATGAAAGATCAGAATTTTTTTTGTGTTATTATTTTAGGCACTAACCAAAAGGTTCACATACTTTTTCATGCCACTGTATATTTACTATTTTTCTTTCTATATACTGTAGGCAATCAATACATAATGTGATATTACAAGATGTTTACAGTACGTGCAGTAAGTATTTTACTGTTCCAAACGTTTGATTTACAAATCTGATTCATGTCCTAGATCTCAGAAATGAATTTGGGTGATTAAACGTTCTAACCTTTTGGAGGCCTGGTAAAAACCTGGATCCAGGTGGGTTGGAACAAACTGCAGAAGTGCTGTGACGTCTGCACAGGCTCAAGTATCCAAACAAGATCATTCTGAATAATTTAGCACGTTCATTACACATGACTATGCCTGCTCTTACTTCTTGAAATCATTACAGTTAAAGCCGTTTCTCCACCACACAGACTCTTGTTCTTAAATACTAGGAAGAAAGTTGTCATGTTTGGTGATGAATAGAAAACTAATTTTAATTTTTAATATCATAGACATATACTTCCATATTTAAGGTTTTATTTGTCAAAACTAGCTCACACAATAAATAAATGTAAGACCTACAGCGGTGGAGAGCCGAGCAGCCAGGGTCATCTCCAGGTTTCCTTTGAGTCCAACCAAGGCAGGAACCAGGATGAACACCTCTGTGATGACCTTAAACACCTGCCAGTGCTGAAACACACATACAGGCAATTTATTATTGAATGCAAAAACACACACATATCACCATTTCCTTTAGTAAAAAATCATCTGTGTGATCTCCACCTCCACAGAAGAACCCTCTGAACTGTTGCAGTTAAATAAGCACATCACATATTCTAGACCAACCCAGTAGCCTACTTTTCCCGTTTCCACATCTCTGAGCATCATCTAACACCACGCCATACCGCACAGGTTCACCGGGTTTAGAAGATGCACCGTCCTTTTCTGACTACAACTCCAGCTGGCAGGTCCAAGACAGTTTAGTTCTTTAAATAGATGCACAAATAAAACAAAGAACACAGCTGCCAAGAACAGAGTGATGTGGAACAGAGGCAGGAGAGGAAAGCAGAAAATTAAACATAAGATGAGGGACTGACAGGAGCAGGCCGGAAATGGAGGAAGGATAGAGGAAAAAGGACAACATCTCAATGTCAATCTGAGTAATCGGAGCAGATAAAACTAACCACATAAAGAAGCAATGATTTAGTAATATTTGCAAAATGAAAGAAGAAAATTTTTGCTGGCAGAACAATGACTGGAAAGTCACATACTGTCCAGAAAACATAGGTCATGGACCGAAAACATGTGAGAGAGTGCTAATGAAACAGGCAAATAAATCATGATGTATATTAAGCATGTGACATAAAGCGCACTGCAATGGACCCAACTAGAGAAGTAGTTCACAGTCACATAAATGTGTTTGCTGTACCACATTATAAAAATAAAATAAAACAGTGGTTTCGCTTTTCCTTGAAAAGTGAGTTTTATTTTAAGTAAATGGCCTGAGCAGGGATCTGCAGGCCAGTGGGGGAAAGACTGACACGCACATGCAACACAGATGCAAACCCGGAAGTTTCAAAGCATAGTGACCAGTGGAGGTGAGCTTGTAAAGTGCTGTTGTATGTGTCCATGTGCACATACCTTTCAGAATCTGCACTAGTAGATCTAGCTGATGCCTGTCGTATTGGGAGGCTGTCTCGGGGCATGGCCCACTTCTGCCTAAAAGTGCTGCTGCTAAGACTAAGATGGGCAAGAAGCCAAAACACTTTGCTACTCAGGATTTCTCAGGAGAAAATGCATTGTTATCATTACTATCAATAGAACTACTGAAATCACCATGAATAACATTATTACATCATCAGCATATACTCCAAACACTGTGGACACTGATTTTTTGTCTCCATTTTCCTACACTGCACAATGTTCATTCTGTGTGATACAGTATCTCATCTTTCCTTCTTCCTCCAGCTTATTAAATTAACTGTTCACTTCTAACCCAAGGATCTCCTCTCTTTCCTACATCTTAATCTAATTTGGAAAGCTCAGAAAGGTGGATGTACCACAAGGCTCCATCTGTTGAACAATAAACAACAGTGTCAGTGGGAAAGCAGAAGTAGTACAACTACTGTACATAAAGTACTTATTTTAATATTTCCATCCATCATCAATCAGTCTGTCTCATTTGTTCCATAGATAGATCCATCTATCCAACTAATCGTCCATTCAGTTATCTCTGCTTTTTAAGAAACACTGCACTCCATCTTCCTTTCATCTGTACAATTATTCCAGACTTCTGCCTCTGTTCTACCAATTAAACCATCAATCACACTGTCCATTCTTAAAGAAGGCATATGAAACTGACTGGCAAACACAAAAGGACTATGTTAATCAATTGTCCATATGAAACAATGCCAGTCGAGATCTTTGTCACCCTGTAGCAGGTAAAGCAAATCTCTGCCTCTCACCTTACTGTCCATCATTCAAATATCCACAGTAGTCTTTATGTATTCGTCCACCCATCTCTCCACAATACTGATTAATGTTTCTTTGGTACCAACTAAGAGTATCTGCCTGCTCGGATGAATACTTCTCTTTACTTATTCTTTGATTGGTCAGTCCCATAATACTAGAAATGTATCTGACCACAAATCAGTGCAGGTAACATTATGGCCTTCAGAAGTTAAGCTCTGTCCATCACTCACTCAAAAACAGAAAACCTAGATGCTCATACTTGTATAAGGTCCATAACGATACCAGCGGAGACCATTCCAAGCCCTGACACCAGGTACGGCACTAGAACCTGAGCAGCAATCAGCCAGGAGCTCTCTGGTAGGAAACCGTGTTCGGACCGAGTCAACTTCCACGTCACACCTCGCAACTTTTTGCCATGGTAGCGAAGTTCCAGCTCCAGACGAGTGACCACCATGTTGAACGAGGGGTTCCTTAAGCACTTAGTTCAACATAGAGTGATTCCAAGTGTAACATGAAGCAAAAGTATTTAGTTGAGGATAAAATTATTAGGTACCTCCATGCTTCAGATCTTAATTTTGTAATTTTGCAGTTGTTTACATGAATTAACCTTTTTCCAACGCAGAAACCTAAAGGCTTTAACTCTGGGGGCACTGAAGCATGACATCTTTGGCCCAGTGGTGAGTCAGCAATGACGAGCTGTCCATTTGTCAGCACCACTGGGTAACAAGATTATTAACACCATGTCTGATTCATAGATCACAGATGCTCCACATGTGCAGTTTGTCTTTGACTGATCTAGTTTTATAAAGTAAAAGTTAGTAAGGATAGTTTTGAAATCCAGTCACAGCATAAATAGATGAAGAAGTCCTGATTCTATGAATAGATAGAATTTGATTTGGTTCCTTTAAGTTTAATTTAGTGTTGGTTGGATGTAGTCCTGAATCCATTAGATCCAGATTGGAATCCACTTGACCTCCAGCATAAAAGCACGGCTGGATCCTCTGACAGCTGGATCCTCTGACAGCAGTTCTTTCCGTGGCAGCTGAATGATTGACAGTAGCAAAGATGAAGAATTGTCCAAAAGGTCTTGAGAGTTAGTACAAAGATCCCCTTATGTCCTTGTCATGCTGACCAGTTTCTCTCTTTTGAGAGGCCCGAAAAAAAAAAAGGCAAACAAAACCAGCTCGGTAATGTCAGTAAACGATCTAAAAGATCCACTGACTAGATTCAGCAGCCGGCTTCTGGCAAGCTGAAGTGTTTATTTCCTCCTGTCAGCATCAGGGTAGTCCTGCTCCCTCTGCTCTCCTCTGCTGTGACGTAGCAGAGAAAGAGGCTGGTCTGTATGCGCTGCCCGACATGCAAACTCATGAGGGAAACAACCGGCTTCCAGCCTCTCTCACTCTCTCTCCCCATTTCTCACTGTGTCTGCCTCTCGTCCTACCTCCCTCCTGCCATGTGACATCCCTCTTTCTACGTCGGCCGGTTTCCCTGCATTCATCTCTTCCTCCGTATCGTGACTCATTCTTACTCTCCACGAATTGACTCTATCTCTACAGTGCTACAGTTTATTTGTCCATAATTCTACCGTATGCTTTATACTGTATGTCTTCCTAGAAAATCACATAATTAATGAACAATCTTGATGCAACAACTAATTCATGTATAAACCAACTTAAACATCTGTCAAACAACAGTGGACCTTATATTATTCCTCCCGTTAGCTGCTTATTCATCATCAACCTACAGCCACCCTCTCATTTATCATTTATATGCAATTAAATAAACTGTTCTTGGCCCACCCACACTTGCTCTGTATTTGGCATGATAGTTTTTTCTCAAACATTAACACACTGGCACCCAACCTTTAGGTTTATCTTTACCACCACAACTCCAATTTACAGAACATAATGAGCACATTTTTTAAAGTTCCAGCAGTTTAATGGTTGAGAACGAAAGAGTCTGGAATGATTTATTTAAAAAGTCCATTTCAAGCCAACAAATAATGTTATGGAGGCGTCAGAAATACAGCCCGTGTAAAACTGAGTGAGCCATAACTTGGAAATTAAATGAAATTCACTGGAGTCAAATCCTGAAACAGCCCATTGGTAGACGTATGTCATACAGGTAGCATAAAACATACAGCGACAGCATGTGGTTGTCCAAGATCCACAACCACAACAGGCTACGATAACAAGTCTAATCGCTGATAGTCTTGATTGCCTTCATCTCCTATCCATTCAGATAAGCTACTCTACACATCCATCCACATCCCCTGCGCTGTGAGACACTGCTCAGCCAAAAGCTTGACTAATTGCCCTTCATCAGACACAGAAGGATAACAGATACTGTAGAAGAGAAGGGAGGAAAATACTGATGAGCAGCATATGGAGTGAAGGGAAAGGGCCATATAAGGACAGTTGTGCAGTATTAGTCAAGGACAGAAATAAAGAATGAGATATCAGCTCATCATTAGGCAGTGTGTCCGTCTGTTCTGAGTCCAGCTGGCCTGGGGAGCGTAGCACAGGTAAAAGGGCATAATTAGCTAACATGTAATTACACCACATCAATCAACCAAACTGCATTTACAGATAGATGCTGTGACGACTGTCTGGTAATGTCTACAGTGGTTGTGGTGCCGTCAGGCCACACTGTATGACCCCCTTATAAATGTAAACATTATAGGTTCCAGAAGACAGAACCGTGACACCACCCAGCCCCCTAACCTAACCTTGGCCTTTGTGTGCCAGCTTCACCTTGGGAACATCTACAATCAACACTTTAGCTGTCAGCTGCAGCTCTGGGGTGTGCTGCTTTCAGGTACACTATAGAGTGTAGGTAATAAGAGTTTAGAAAGCCCCAAAACCAGAGAAACTAATGACAAAACAAAAACAAAAGGTATGAACCAATTTCTATGTTTAAAACATTTCCGTCTGAACATTTTTTGCCATATTTTCAGCTTGAGGACTGAATGTACTCACCTGTACACTGTCCAGCACCATACCAGCAAACACCATGCCCATCCCTGCCAAGAGGTAGGGGAAAAGCACCTGAAGACAGATAGCTATGGATGACTCCTCCGCTACCTTGGCCACTGACACTTTTTTCTTCTCCTCCGCCGCCTTTTTGGGAGGAGGCTGGAGGACTGAGGGTAAGATAAGGTCATCCTGTCCATCTAAAGCGCTTCCCACATGGGCGCTGGGACTCTTCCCCTTGGAGCGGGACTTCTTGTTCTTTTTCCTCTGGCGTGTCTGTTGTGGCGATTTATCCTCACCAGGCATGATGGTGGTGACAAGTGGGGCAGTTCTGGCTTAATCTGGGGAATAATAAAGGAATAGAAGAAGATTTTTTTGTTTTTGTTTTCAATAGTTCAAAATTGTTTCCTAGTTTATTGCTGGATTCAGATATGACTCGTTCACTGACTTGTTTAAGTTAGTTTGAAGAAAGATGCAGGTCAACCCTGCACACAAGCCAAAAAACAATCACAGTTTTTCAATACCGTGAAAAACTGATCCATTTAAAAAGCAAACGGCGCCTTCTTCTTCTTTCGGCTTTTCCCATCTGGGGTCGCCACAGCGAATCATCCTTTTCCACCTAAATCTATCATGAACATCTTCTACCCTAACACTAGCCAACCTCATGTCCTCTGTTAACACATCCATATATCTCCTCTTTGGTCGTCCTCTTGCCCTCCTGCCTGGCAGCTCCATCTCCAACATCCTTCTACCAATATACTCACTATCCCTCCTCTGAACATGTCCAAACCATCTCAGTCTGGCCTCTCTGACTTTGTCGCTAACACAGGCAACGTGAGCCGTCCCTCTGATGTACTCGTTCCTTATTCTGTCTAACCTGGTCACTCCTAAGGAGAACCTCAACATCTTCATCTCTGCTACCTCCATCTCAGCCTCTTGTCTCTTTCTCACTGCTACTGTCTCTAACCCATAGAGCAGAGCTGGTCTCACCACTGTCTTGTACACCTTTCCTTTGAGTCTTGCTGACACTCTTCTGTCACACAACACTCCTGACACTTTCCTCCACCCGCTCCAACCTGCCTGCACTCGCCTCTTCACCTCTTTTCCACACTCTCCATCACACTGAACTGTTGACCCCAAGTACTTAAACTCCTGCACCTTCTTCACCTCAGCCCCCTGTAACCTAACGCTTCTACCTTGATCCCTCTCGTTCAGACACATGTATTCTGTCTTACTACGACTGACCTTCATGCCTCTTCTTTCCAGAGCAAACCTCCACCTCTCTAACTGTTCCTCCACCTGCTCTCTACTCTCACTGCAAATCACAATATGTGTTTTGTATAAAATAACGTTCTTGAACTATTTTACCCACTAAACTATAATCTCCCTTTTTGGATCCATACAAGACAAGAGTCTTTTAAAGTTTTCTACTAACACAATATGAACCAACATGAACAAAACTACTTAAATTCAGGAGTTCCTGTCGTTTTTCATGTTCACAGCTGAGTGTGATTCTGGTTCTGATTCATTTATTTAAAGATTTATTTTATTTCAGGTCTGTATTTAGTCTGTGTCTATTATTTACTCAAGAACACTTATGTGCGTTTGTTTTGTACTTTTAATGGATATGACAGAAATGATCAAAGTAAAATACTTGATCAACACACTTCAGTAAAATAAAGTTTATAAAAACTCGTCGTTACTTTTAACGTCACTCATTACAAACAAAGATGGCGACCTGCCGACCGTCCGCACAGGAGGCTGAGAAACCGATCAAAATACGTTTAAGCCTGCAGCGGATGAAATATGTTTTCGATCGGATCATCAGAAGAGTATCTAGGTTTTAAGATGGCACGTTTAAAAGAAAGACGAGTGTTTTCACACAATAGTATTTTCTGTTTTAACACCGCCGGCTAATTAACGTGACGTGAAACCGTTGGTGAGCTCTGCATGCTAACACGCACACACACTCGAGCTAGCTTAAAACGACCGCACTTTAAATTCACCGACCGTCTGTTGTGAGTTATGTCTGTAACGTTAGAGGCTGATGAGAAACGGACACAAGTCCCCTCAACATTAACGCGTTAAATAAGTGTTAAATATCCAGTCGGTGCCAACTCAATACGAAGCCACGAAACAACAACAGCGTTAAGCTAATGATGCTAAAAACGGGAAATAGAAATAGAAATACAAACAATGTCGACGACACCAGTGTTCATCTGCTGCTCCATCAGATCCACATCACATCCCTGAAATACACAAGTGTGTAAATGTTGTGTTGACATGCTTCTCTCCTGCAGGCTGCCATCTCTACATCCCATAATACGACTGCTCCAGTAACCTATGGTTACACAACCAGACGCTTTCTGATTGGATAAACACAAGATTTAGTCCCGCCCCTCCGTGGACAGACTGCTCCTCTGTTTAAATTTAGAGGAAAAAGTTTCACAGGCTGAATAAATCCCGAAGTTACAGAAAGTATTTACTGTGCAAATAGTGTTTTATTGGGTTTTATAGTAAAATATTATCTTATGGCAAAATGTCAGAATATAAACTCAGAAGAGCTCATGACAGAAGACAAAATCAGGACGTGTGAGAATCAGTCAAAATAAATAGGTAAATATTTGTGCTGTAAACATTATTTCACTCCATGCACCCTCATAGAGAAACCACTGGGAAACTGTAGGACTGGCCCACGTCCAAGTCCACGTCTTAGGAGCCTACAGTAAAAACTGAAGCTGCACTGCAGAGCTACAAAGTCTGTGGCTCAGTCAACATGTTCTCATTAAGTTGTTGTTGAAAAAGCACATTACTGCTGTCTGTTTCCAAGAACTGACTTCAAGTAGAAATTAGTCACTATAGCCTACTAGAAGCTGAGATTTGCTCTGTGATTCTTACCTTTGTCTCCAGAGCTTCTGGGCGTGAGTGTGCACAGCTGAGGTGAAGTCCAGCTCCCAAGAATAGCAGTGAGTCTGCTTAATGTGCTGCGTGTGTCTGTGTAAGTGTAAAATTGTGTCTATAGTAAGGTTAAGTGTATGTTTCGCCTTCTATCTGCTTGTGCTTTTTTTTTTTTTTTTTTTTTTACATACGTGTGTGCGTTAAGCTCAGTGAGTGTGTGTGTGCGCATGCGGTGTATGAGCATGCATCACGGGGCACCGTCTTGAATTTCATGGCATTGGCAGATAAGGATATCCCCCCCGACTGTCTCTTTCCATCTCTGCTAGGCTGATGACAGCAACGGGCAGCTACAGCATTTTCACTGCTTCATTCATTGAAAGAATAAACCTTACAGATTTATTTTTTTTACATGGGCACTAAACAGTGTTGTAACAGAGGTCTGTTTAGTTACTGTGCAGCATTTAAAGGTCAAAGCTGACCTTGTTTTAACACACTATGACTATACTTACTATAGTATATTTATAGTGTGTGTAACTTGAGTGACATTTTTTAAACTGGTGTTACCCTCTTTGTGATGAGTAGATATTTAAAGTTGATGTCATTCATAAGCTGAATTTCAATACTCTATATCTTGAGCACACAGTTTCTATTGAAAGCACAGCACACAGAGTGCACGCTGTGACATTTAGGGGTTATGTCACAGTGATCATGTTCATATGTTGGTGGTCTGTGTCTGAATTGGATCCTCATTTATTCATTTAACTTACATGTGTGACAAAGTGAGAACTGTTACTGCTGCTCTGTAAACATATGAGATAATCAGCTGCTGGTTGTGTATGTATTGATTGATGGAGTACTTTATCAGCTGTTGCACTATAGTGGAACTGTACATTATGTTCCATGTCCACCAAGAAAGTTAGGCAATACCTTAGAACTATAACTTGTTATTATATAATATAGAAATTAGTCATCATTTTCTTTTTGAAGACATGTTTAAGTGTTTTATTCTCAGTGTATAGTCTAGTATAGATACTACTATAGGCTCTATTATTAGTATTATTATTTTTAAGGCTTCTATGGTTGTTTATGAAGCTTAATTCCTTAACTGCTAAACTGAATGCACTATATTGTGATCCTGGGCAGGTAGTGCACAGTGGGTTTCTCGAAACCTTTTAGATGAAATCAGAAGCAGACAGGGGGAGTGAACCAAAACATGAAATCCGGAAAAAGGAGCTCAAAGTCATTAGAAGTGCTGAGTAGAGTAAAACAATGAAGGATGTAGTCCAACATCAGTAGTATCGTCATTTTTGTTTTCCATTACAGGTGACCCCAAAGTACTTTAACTTAATGGGAAACCATATGGTAATGATTTGGCCCAGATTGCTGTGGTGCCTTCTGTTGTTGTGGGACCTCCTGGTGTTTAAATATAAGGTCATCTACCTAATAACTGAATTTAAGTCTTTGCTGGGCTTTATGTTTCAGATTTTCCTTTGGCATGGCTGCGCTGCTGAACACACTCATATCCAACCTCCTGCATGTACCTTCATTCTCACTCACTGACAGGTACATAGTCCTCCACTAGGTGGCAGCATGGATTAAAGTGAACGGTACCAAAAAGGTTTCGTTCATCTCTCACTGCTTCTAGGACGTTTTAAAAAGATTCAAATAACTTACCCATTAGCAACACAACAGTCAAGCTAAAAGCAAATCCCAGTGGAGAGATTCTGTTTTCATACGCACGCTTGAACACCTGCTCCTGACAAAGACGCTTTTAAAAATGTTCAGCATATTAGAGTCGACAAGTATGAAGAGCAATTTGCCAAGGTCTTAAAGTAGAAAAAAAAAAGATCTTACAGGTGGCGTGACTTGTGGTGGCATCAACAGCACGGTGGTCTGTCAGATGATTTGTGTGCAACAGGCTTTAAGTCCTGGTATTATTTAAGATTATAGTAACTTGATCTCTGTTATAGCTATGGATTCCTTTATCCCTCTATTCAAAGGTGGAAAGACCCTGGAGGTTATGGAAACCTGGTTTACAGCCCCTCACTGTTTATTTTCAACTCATATTAACTATAATCAAGTCCAGAAAAACTAAGATTGCCTTCCCATATGTTTTCCTATACATTTCAGTCCTGATTTTTACGTGTACAGTATGTGTTTTGTGGTGTTCTTTGGCTTCAGATCACCATGGCTGCATGAGCCCTGGCATTTTCAGCACCTCATTAACACCTTCATGTAGACATGCACATGCATGCACAGACAGGTATACATAAACTATATATGAGGAGACACACACAGAAACAAAGCACATTATTGCACCAGTACAGTAAAGCTGCTTAATTAAAAAATGCACATTTCTTGAAAACAGTATATCAAGCACAGGTTTTTTATTTTTATTTTTTTACACACATACAGCATCATCCCTATTCAAAGTGTTAGGCTGGAGTATTTTCACATTCGTATGTGTAGAAAAACACATGACATCCATAACCCCTCACGAATGCCACCACTGTAACGTGACAAGCATTCAGTCCTGTACACATCACAACTCAAGACAACTGAATTGGCACAGCTGAGGGGAAAATCAAATAACTGGAGTCTTGGGATGGGTACTGGACTTATTCTGAAAGCGTGAAGTGGAGTGATGGTAAGATGAGAAGGGAAAAGTTTGCCTTTTCAAGATCACTGTCCCACCAGGAGAATGTTCACTATAAATTAATGCTGGGTAACACTGTTCAAACACAGGTTCATTTAAAGGATACGTCTTGTTTTTCTTTCAAATATATGTAATGTCCACAATGGAAGATAATTATAAACTGTATATTGTAACAACCAGTTCTTCCCAATGATAACCATTGATTTGTTTTAGGTAGGATATTTCAGTCAATTCAACTCACATACAGCATATTTAGCTGAATCATACTGTGACTGAGAATAAACTTTAGCTTACAGAAGAAATGGATCAGGTGGAATGGACGAAGCCGTTATGAAATATAGAAGATTTTTATTAAGACAAGTGTATAATCTCCTAAGAGCTTGTTGACATTGTTGTCAGATGGAGAATGAGAGGAGTATTCCCTAGTGTCGTGTGATTCAGAACTGTGACTGTCTTGGTCCATGTAGTGTTTTAGAAGCTGCCGCTGACACAGTAGCTTTGGTACTCGTGTGATGATAAGCGCAGTGGCTGATAGATAGCCATGTGCTTCGAGAGTCTCTGGCCTGCACGGTGGAAACTATCATGGAAACTTGTAATGTTGCTATAAATAAATGTCCCTGTCCACTGTTGCCAGCCATGCTATCAGCCCTTTAGACAGCCAGTGCTCTGCCCGTCTGTGCACATGACTGCATTGCATATGATTGCATCTGTTTGAATTTTGAAACATCTGTCCTGTCCTTCTGTTTGCTAGTTCTAAACTATCCATTTGTCAGTGTGCAACATGACCTGTGGTTGCGTGAGACAGGGTTAAATACTTGTCATGCTAATGCACGATAGGTTTCACATAACCAATATGGACTTATCTCCTATAAGTGTTTTTAGAGGACCTGTGTATCTGAAGGGGGCAGACGTACAGCAGCATGGGTAAAGGTATATTTCTCTATCTTTCTCTGTTGCACCTTGGAGCACCTGTTGCTGGTCACAGCAGCAGCTGTTGGCCTCGTCATACTACCACCGGCAACTCTACTGCCCTGTCTGCCCACACACACACACACACACACACACACACACACGGTAACAAGGGACAGTACTCATAGTAGCTGCAATGATGCAAGGTGTTGCAAGAGTTATTGAAATACAGTTGTGTGTGTCTCAATATTAGAAAACCTCCCACTTGTATGGGGGGTTTAACATTAAATTTCTATCTGTGTTGGATAAACTAGTTTATTTTCTATTTATTTTATCCAGTGGGTCAAAAGCTTGATGCAGTTACTGCAACTAAATATCAAGTCTTATTGACTTTATTTTAAGTCTAAATTTTTCAATACTTTTCCTCACATGAAAAATGGGTGGGTTCAAACAAAAGGTGCGATTTTCCAAGTTTTTGATCAAATCTAGACGTAATAACCTGGAAATAAAAGCTGAAATGTTGATCTTTTGTCTTATATTAATCTTCTGATGGCAAACCCAAATGTTTTCAGTCTACAGCAAAAATAAATGAAATGGCCTCACTGTTCCAATACTTTTGGATGGTTGTGTGTATAGATATAGATATTTATTTTATAAATCAAAAAATTTATTTAAATCAAGAGTATGAAACTTGAAAAACCTCCGCTACTGGTCCACAGCTGCCTCAAAACAACTCATCTGAATATAAATGCCTCTATAGTGTGACAGATCTGCTGAATACACTTTACCTCAACTCTGAATGTACAGTACACCTAGATATGTAGCTTTAACATGCTGTGTTTGTACTTGTACAAGAGCTGTTTATTATTGGATGCATCAGAACAGTGATGACTCAACATCACGCTGCTGTCTTCCTGTTTCACTGGACAGCTGTTCAAGAGGCACCTTAGAAAAGATGCCATGACTCATTTGTTTGGTGAAACAGGACGAGAATCTAATTTATCATGTTATGTTTATATAATTTAATTGGGACATGATCGTGTTTTGTTTGCCAGTCATCAGCCACACTGCTGTTTGCTACATTTCCATATTTTTGTCACAAAGTAGTGTGATAAAGATCTAATTAGAACAGTTATCTTTTTAAAAGTATTGCATTACTGTTGCATGAATCATAGTTTAAAGTAAGGAAATCTTTTTTTTTCCTCAAATACACTGTAAATGAATAGTTGAGAATTGTATTAAGTTTCTTAGTAGGTAAAAAATAGGAACATTCAACAAAACTAGTATGGTACTAAAACCAAGTATCCTGATTTATAAATCTAGAGCATTACAGTACAGACTCAAAGTAAGGCTGAGCTCGACATATGGAAGGTGTAGTTAAGAAGAGGGGGCCACGTGTGTGACTCCCAAAACCAGTGTCACTTAAATCATGTTTTTATGCCTCCGCCTTGGCGATAACCAGGACTGAAAGCATTATGTCTTTGGGACGTCTGTCTTTTCAATTCCCAATTCTTGTCAATGCAAATTTCTAACTGTCAAGTTTCACTCAATGATGAACTGATTAGATTTTGGCCTCATTCTTATCACTGTTATATCTCAGACGTCTGGTAGTAATTTCATTACATCTGGAAGAAACATCCACTTGTACCCACAAATTTATTAGCATACGAGTCTGGACGGACGTGTGTAATCTATAACGCCGATGGTTAACGGAGGCACACAACCGCAACGCCGCAAGTTCGTCCTGCAGCTGGAATGTGCACGAAAAAGCCTGATGTGTGTGGAGGCAACCTTCTTAACCTACGCAACTGTTGTACTTTCTTTTTCCTTATGGAGTGGATTTGTGGCTTTGTTTGGCCAGAGGCAGAGCTGGAAACAGGGAGCCTCACGCAAAAACAAAATTAAATTAAAATGAGGTAAATTAAGTAATCTGTGCAAACAGCATTACATTGAAAAACTGTTGGCGAGCTTTAGTTTAAATCAGCCAGGAAAAGTTTATAGCTATGTGGGAAAAAGAACTGAGTTTTCAACAAGAAAAAGTTGGAGAATTATTGTAAATGAAGGTTTAATTGTCAAAGATCAGCCTTCAAATTTAAGAGGAACAAGAAATACCAAAGATATAACAGGTGTGACTTAAACAGAGCCCTGATCTCAACACCCTGGTCAGTCTGGGACAACATGAAGGGACAGAAGTCACTGATAGGTAGCCTAAAACTGGGTGAAGAACGTAGCACTCTTTGTTTTCCAACCATCCCTGCCCTATCCACTGCTGATTACCTAGATAAGGTGTGTTCATATTCTCAGTCGTAAGTAGCTGCCAGCTATTCTCCGGAAGACTTTTAAATGATATTTATGACTGGCAGAGGTGACAGGTTTACTTTACCTGAATTTAACTTCATTGCCACGTGTTAATTCTCCTTCAGTTCCCCCTGTGGGCTCAATAGTCTGCGCCTCTGGTTCCAGGAAATCTGAGCTTTGTTCTTGACAGTCATCATCTGTGGTGATAAATTATATGCTGGGTATTGTGCTATGGAGTAAACACCGACTCAGTATGTGTTTGCATTTATTATTTCTTAAATTTGGTCTGTGACCAAAACTCCAAAAAGAAGTTTAAAGTCTAAAGTACCGTTGGTGTAGACATACCAGTTCACATTCACAGTTTTTCCTAGATACAGCTGCCAGTGGCAGAATATAAAAGACATATCTGTTCTTGGACTGCATGCCTGTGAATGGGTTCAGCATGTATGTGCATGTGTTCTGGGCATATGTGTCAGCTTCTTCTGAGTTCAGACAGGTTCATCTGTTGATCTGCGTCTATGCTGTTAAGGAGCATGGGACATGATCCTGCTGAAGTTTATAGTATGATGAGTGACTGGTGATTCTCACACAGTTGTTGTGTGTAACACCTTAAGGATATTCTTTCATCACACTCTCCTTATGAGTGAGGAACACACTTTTCTATAAGATACACAGAATATATCTTAAATCAAGACCTAATGGAATCATTAGAAATCATCATCATCATCAACAACTAATCCACCTCCCACGAGTACAGAGGTTCATTATGCGTTTGCTCAGAGAGTCTTGTGATATGCATTTTGGGAACTCGTGTAAAAAGATGGGGGGTATTGAAGCATCTGTGTGGGGTGAGGAATGTCAGCTACATGACTTTCCTACAAGAAAGTAGTTTGTGTATGATTATCTGGTTTCATTTGTCCACATATAACTGCTTTCCTTTACTTCCTTTCTACAGCTCAAGTCAATTGTTCCCAGTCATTTAATGTATTTTTTCCAGCAGTCTACTCAAGATGAACTTGAGAATAGCATGTGCCACTTATTTCTATGATGCTCCACTAAATAACTCATTGATAATACATGGAACTGAAAAAGAGGATTATTCAGATGGACTTACTCTCAGGTCAAATGTAATATTGCATTTGTTGATTTTCATAATTAAACAAAACCTACAAGGCTGTTAAATTATAGCCAATACAGATTTTTTGCATGTTGTGCACAAAGCATGAAACAACACTCTCTCTTCCTTCCTCTAAGGTCATGCTATGCGGTGATCTGCGTGTGTGATTTATTTCTGTACATGATCACTGTTAGTCTCTGTGGCTCAACCAGCTGCTAACTCTGACATGAGTACAAAAGTACAGGGCCAGCAACTGCTCAAATCACCCCCGTCCTGTCATTTCACTCAGCACTGCTGCTGTTACAAGTGCTGCTACCACAGTTACTGTACAGTTACTCTTACGATAAGTAGAAGATTGCAGCTATTGTTTGTAACCATTAGGATAAGTATCAGTGCTCATTTTGGCACCTGTGTTGTGATGCCTAATTAGAGCCTCGGTAGACACTCGTTATTCATTTCTTCAAAAGCTGGATTTACTTGTTCTCTTGTACTCTCTTGTTTAACCTGACACAGTGTGTGTCTGCTTCTCTGATTCTTTTAACTCTATAGCATAAAAAACTAAACTAAACCTGTTTAATAGCAGTTAACAGGTAACATTACACAGCATGACACTGAAAGACCGGGTGCTTATTAGTTCAACAGGTCTCGCAACTAAATCACAGAAGATCTTTAGATGGTGAAAATATGATCATGAAAAACCTCCACTTTATATTTAATCTTAGTTTCATGTTTTAGATTACTACTACCAAAATAAAAAAAACAACCAAAAAGGTGAAGAAGAAGATGGAGAAGGGATCGTTTGTATGCTGTAACTGGCACTTGACAACTTGTGGAATTTAAGAGCATGAAAGATGGTTCAGAGAAGTTGATAACAAGCAGCAGTGCTCCTATAATGAAGTGAGCAGACTCTTTGATTCCTCCTACAGATCCTGCTGCCTGCTGTGAACAAAGAGAAGCAGACCAGAGTGCAACGATGGTTGTAAAACTGAGCAGAGGAAAAACATCTACAACCAACCCTCTGTGACAGAGGAGAGCAGAAGCTGCACATCAATTAGTATTTGTATGTTTATGTTGTATTAACATATTTAACCAACCCTACTTCCTGCACTGTTGAAGGCATTATTAATAGCTCTTATCTCACTTCCACAGTTCAGTCTACAACTGGTGGTACAACAATTTCCCTTCTTCTGTCTTCATTCAAAGTCAGAAATCAAGTATAGATTAAGACATTTCATTTTCTTTGCTGGTCTGTTTATAAGTTTATTTTCAATCTAGTTAAACAAGGAGAACAAAAACAGAAATCCCAATAGAGTCCAGCCACTGGCCCGATTGTGATCAGTGGTGGTGTGATGTGCCAGTGTCTGTATAACACAAGTGTTTCTACAAGTGATACACAGACACACACAGGCGGCCAGAAAACATGGTGGGCCCGAGGGTGTACAGGTTCAGCACACTCAAAAATTAAAAATGCTAAGAAACAAATGGTGTTTAAGAAAATACTTCAGACTTTCTGTGTATGTTTGTGCGGCTTTGACTAGAGTGTGAAAGTGCAACCTTCAACGAGGCTTGCTGACCACATGTGCCGTTTCTGTTTAGAACTGTGCTTGTTTGAGTCCAAGCATTAAGTACACAGAATGACGCACAAGAATGTCACTGAACCGCTTTTCATTTTCAGTCTGTGGTGACTCACACTCTGGAGAACCATCAAAGTGAATGCATCCGAGAGAGAGAGAGAGAACGAGAGAAGTATTTATTGTGCGTAAAAGAGAGAAACCTCTTCTTCTCTTCGCCAAGTAGCATGCAGAGTGCCAAAAGGACCTTGGGCTGTGAGCTGATATAATGAAAGCAAAGCAAAGCTGCGCGCGCACACACACACACACACACACACACACACACACACACACACACACACACACACACACACACACAGATTTGGTCAGTAGATTACAAACTTAGACTACACAAACTCCTGTATTTTCCAGCTGTCACACTACATTAACAAAGGCAAAATTAGTCACATGAGAAGAAGATCAATACAGTGAAATAACCAGTTACTGTAGAACGAGTTCTGTTAATTTTAAATCAGACACGTCCCTAATTTTAACCAGTAAACTTGGCAGTGAAATTAATTTAGATCAAAGTAAAGTGCTTAAAAAATATTCCACCCCCTCCTCATTTCTTCTCTTTCTGTGTGTATCTCATAATAAAGTGTTTCTCAGACTAAATTTAACATGAATCAAAGGCAATCTGAGCACACAAACACACACACAGCACGAAATTCAAGTGTCAAATGATTACCTATTTGCTTCAGAAATACAGTAAAGTAATACCAACTACTGTCTGCAGGAACAAGTATGTGTCCCCAAATTTGGTTCTACATGTTGTTTTATAAATGTATCGCGGGTCTTTCTTGTCCAATTTGTTTTCACTGGGTTATTTTAACAATAAAAACCTCTTAAATAATACAGTTCACATTACACATGTACACTCACTTTACTTGAGAGGACACTTATTAACATAATGCATTTCTTAGCCCCTTACCCGAATCCTATCACAACTAACCAAAAAACCTGGTCTTAACATTCTTTAAACTTGTGAGGACCGGCTAAAATGCCCCAACAGAACTCCATCTTTTCTACTCCATTCACATATATTGACTCTACTGGACAAAATCCACCTTTGAGACGTGCTGGATGTGATTTTCTCATCTCCTTGTGGTTTTGGAGCGTGATGTGGGATTGTTTTACTGAATGAATGCTTTCTCTTGGAAATGTCCAGGGCTGCTCTGACATTCACAGAAGAGTGGGGGAAAATTAACTCACGAACACATACGAATAACTGTGCATCTACACACACACAGTGAAGATAGAATAGTCCCTTCACATAAGAAACTAATGCTAACCAGGAAACGTTGGATTGTGATGACAGTTTCTGGAAAACACATTTTCTGACCGGCCATGCATCTTCTTACATAATTCTCCCACAGAGCTATTGTGCATTATAAAGTCACATTTTGAGTGTGTGACTGACTGTGTTAACAACACGTTAACTCTTTGGCTTGTGCTTCTTATTGACTTTTTGCAGGCAAGCTTGTGGGTTTCTGCCAAGTACAGCCTAATATGTCTTGTAATTGGTCTGAGACATCAACAATGAATAATAAAACTACAATCAACTCATTCCACTCTTGCGCTCTCTCTCTCTCTTGCTTTCATACACACAGATAAGTGAGTATAATTACACAAACACACACACACAGATGCATGAGAAGCATGTGTGTATGGTTGCATAAGAATACACACAAACACAGTGTGTCTCTCTCGCTGATGGATTCGTAGCATGTGGTAGTGTTTAGACCTTCGTCTTCATGTTAAAACTCAGGCACACTTTACACTCGCACGGCGCTTTCTCTCTTTTTTTTCTGTGCATGTGTTTCTACCTCTCTTTTTTCTTGGATGTCCAACCCTGAAGTCTCTGCAAGGTCTCGATTTCTGTAGATTCCTGTGTAACAGAGAAAGCAGATATCCCAGGAGAGGTACTGTTTTATAACAAACACTAATCCAGGCCTCAATATTGAAAGCACTCACTCCCAGTATGAAGCCACAGTTGCATGGCATACAAAGTGTTTACAGTCCCAGACTTAAAATCTTATCCCTCTGCTTCTGGGTATAAGATCTGCAACACTACGGGTTTGAAAACACACATGAGCTGTAATGCTAATTGACGGTATTGTTTAAAATAGCCGGTGACGGCTCAACTATCTGACACTTCTATGTTCTCAGGTTGCTCAAAGTGATTTCATCTCACACTGTGGCTTTGATGAACGATATATTGATGTCAGTGATTATTCTGGCATAACCATCAGAGGTTTAAGTCTAGCATTTCAGGAATTAGGTGGCACCATGTAATCTACTTAGGTTGTCCATTATTTATTATTACATTTCATATATTGTTATTTTTCTTATCAAAATGACACAATCCTATAACAAGGATAGGTTATGTGTATGCCAACAACTTTGAAGAGTTGGGAACAAATATACAGTATATGACAGATAAGAGATATATTGTTGTCATTTTACAATTAATTTGAGAAAATCCATACATGCCTGAGCCCCGCAAATGTTTAACAGCTTGAGCTGTCACACTGTTTGTTTTCTACTTAGCTTGAAATTTGCACTTAAAGAAGTTTCTGGAGAACTTTCTTAGTTGCTTAGAATAAGTTCTGTGGGGCGGTTATGGCGAAAAGTCTGCCACAATATACATATGACTTGTAATACTCAAGTCAATAGTAATTGTGATGTTGATCATCGATGCAGCAACCAGGTAACTGCCGTTTCCTGTTTTTACCTGTTAATCCTTGTGGTGAGACAATATAAAAACCCATCATCTCTAAACCAGAAAATAGGCATAACAACAAACACATAATTAACACTTATTAGGCTGCAAACTCACAGTTTTGAGTGCACTTTCATGGGCTGGTCAGCAAAGGTAATTCATGCTGTGTTGTCAAAAAGTATAGGTGGTGCTAAATGCATGGTCATTGGTAGGAATTCCTATATCATAGATCAACGAAGTTGTGACTAAAGATTTGCACATGCACATGAGATTTGCATATTTCATCTGCTCTTTTTAACTTGGTATAAGCTTCTTCTACCTTCTGTTATCCCACTCTCTTTTTGCTGTTGGTTGTTTTATGGTTGAACAACAAACTTGTAAAATATCTACCAATTCACCAATCCAATCAAACTATGTCTTTATTACCAGTCTGTCTGTTGTATCATGGACCAAGCTACTTATTGCTCAATACAGGTGACACTAAGCCAATATACACAAACCCCAACCCTGAAAATGAAGCAGTTAAATAAACTTTTGCCATCACTCATGTTAAATGGCTTCACTAAAAGGTCTGTTTGTTTCCACACACACACACCCTATTCTTTTCAAATTAATGCCATGACATATGGGAGTTACTGTAATTGGCAGTTTGATACCTGTAAAGGCCAGGTTGTTGTTAGAGTGGGGAAACTCTAATAGATCATACTTAGTGCTTGATAATACAGATTGTATACTGTATAATACACTGTATAGGCAAATAATAAAAATAAAAATGTCCAACAGGCATTGCATTGAACTCGTTGGTGTCAGATTTTATGTTATTGTGAAACAAAACCTCCCTATTAACTTGTCAACAAAGTGAATCCAGTTCTTCTTGTTGTGTAACCGTATTTAACCTGCTGTCAACTTTGTCACAGATGCCAGGAAGAAAAGATGGGCTGCAGGATTGCTTCTGGTGAAGACCTAGTAATGGACAGAGTACTGAATTATCTGGGAAGTGGGGTAGAAAACCAGGCTATTTTTCATCCAGATTCCAGGTAGTGAAAGGTTTTTGGAACCCCTCATTTCCACTCCTTTTTAAAAAGTGACATCTAGTAGAGATGGGATGGGGCACCTAATGGACACAGATTAATGATCAAGACAAATCTCGGCTTGAAAGCAGACAGGAGAAGAGGCAGCATGACTAGTACTTGCTTGCTTTAATCAGACTTATTTGCCACAAAAGTCAAACCCTAACAAGAAACAACTGGTCACTTCACCCTGTTCCAAAAACCCTGAATCTCCCTTAGCACAAGTTCCTCATTTAAACTCTTTATTGTTATTACTGGCTCATTAAATATCGTTCATACTGATGAAAAGATAGATTCATAGAAATAGTTTTTAAATTCACTGTATCATCAAGGACGTACCTTGTTGTGAGTTCTGAGTGTATTGGGAATTGAACCTTTCTGGAGTAAAGTTTGTCAGAGAGGCAGGCTGGTAGTAGAAGACATGATGAGATTGCTTGATCTGTTACAGCGAGCACACTGAAAGCCCGTCCAATTCAAACAGGCACTTGGCAGTACACAGTACTGCAGCAATTATACAAAAAAGATTGAATTTGATCTGGTGAATGGCTCGAGTGTGTGAGCATGTAGCTGGTCGGAAGAGCTCAGAAAACATGACGAATAGATGGAAGGTGATAGCTGAAAGAGAAGAGAAGCGATAGATAAAACAAGAGAAGGGTGACTTTGTGTTTGTGCTGAGAGAACAGATATATTTATCCACCCATTTTCTGTACGTGAAAGATGTTCTGTTTGAGACAGCGGGAGTCCCAAATTGATATCTGAAGTGGGATTTGTACCAGGGTTACAGCCAACACCAAGTACTGCTGTGTGCCTGCCAGGTCCCTGACTGTGTGGATAATGTCAAACTTGCAGTATCTGATTTGGACAACAAGCCCAATAACACGTCTGATCTAAAATCTAAAGCAATTAATACATATCATGCGTTTAAGAATGATGCAATATGTAAATTAAATGCATGTGACTGAGCGATTGCTTGTTTGTACATGACTGTATGCAAAAAAAACCTACAGATATGTATTACAGGAGAGCACGTTCACTCTGGCCTGACAAAGACCTTTTCATTACAGGAAAATAAAAAACCTATTACAGAACCTGTGGTTAAAAAAAAAAAAAAAAAAAAAAAAAAAAAACGATAGAAAAGCTACAGTAAAATCTACACCGGTGACTTATAAATGCTGCTATATACGTAAACCAGCTTCATCTTGAGAGATTTAGTTTCCAGGTCCTGCATGCTACAGAGCCGCTGCCAGCAGCAGTAATAATGAATCAGCTCGTGTTTGTTAGTCAACTGGGCGCTGAGCTTAGAGGGCTGGCACAGGGGGCTGGAAATGTGACTGAGGAGGTCACAGGTTCAAATCTCAGGTTAATGAGGAACTTATATGATGGAGAACACACACACACAGTTATTTAGCCAGCCGAAGGTGTTTGCCAATGTGTGGTTTAAAAACGACACTGGCAAAGTCATTTTCATTGGCATTCTAGCTACTCAACTGTAAGATAGGCCCCGTACTGTTCAAATAGTTGTTTTTCAACTAGGACCTGTCAACAAAACAATTACCCAGTTTTACAATGACGTCAGGTCAACAACATGTTGCATTCTGGGATTGACACGGGGTCCGTGTTACCAAGTGCACGTTCGAAGTATTATCTCATAGGAAATGACAATCTAAAAACGAAAGTCTAAATGATATTGGTTTCTGGGCTTCATTTCAAAAGCTGAGAGACAAATTATATTTTTTTCCATGGTTTGATGAATAGTCGATTGTTGTACAGGAACGTCAGAATAATCCAAACCACCCCATCGCAGTGAAGATTCCACAGCTTCATCCCACAATGCAAGAGTTCAATTCAATTCAGTTTTATTTATATAGCGCCAAATCACAACAAAAGTCGTCTCAAGGCACTTTACAGTGTCAGGTTTAATACCTAACACAATACAACTGTATACAGAATTATATAGAAAACCCAACAATCCCGCTTGAGCAGCTCTAAACTTCCCTTTAAAAGGAAGAAACCTCGAACGTCAACATCTCTTTAAGTAACGCCACTATAACAGCAGGCATCTATTGCAATAGTGACCTAATGGCAGCAGTCACGTTTCTCCAGATGTGGTGAAATAGCTCACCTATGGCAGTATGCATCTTCTGAAACTGAACTTTGTCATCCTATATTCTACGTGACTCAAGTCTCTCCTTTGCACATCAGAGTTACTGTGGCCTCTAAGACCTCTGGTCAACTACCAAAGTCAGTAATAAAAAATGACTTATCTGGGTGTGTGTGATCATTCCTGGAATACATTGAGATTTTGGCACTTTTCACTGTGTGAAATAATCAGTCAGTAGAATCATATTCATGGTACCGTGTCAAAGCTAGGTCTCATACTGCAATCTGATGCTTGACATCTACTCTTATTTCTGTATCAGTTAAAAACTCTGGGTTTACAAAGTCTTTTCTCTCACATATACTCGTTATCTATTAATTTTATAGCAGCTACTGTAATTTACTTTCCAAGAAGCTTTTTGGGAAATCATGGGCCTCAAATCTGTGACTTTCCAAGCCAAGTTCAGCGCTCGTACTGCAGTGCAAGGAATGCAGTGGTTCTTTTAACATTACAATGGCTTGGCAGGACTCTCTGTGGTCAACCACTAGGTCCCAGACACCCTCAGACAAACCCTGCTGGGTGCCTCTAACAACAAGCCTCAGACAGTGGAGAGGCAATCAAAAATGTATAATAAGATATGTTTGAAAATGTCCTTAGAGCAGGTTCTGTGGAGAATAAATCTAAAAGGCACAGTAGGGCATCCCAGAACTTTGATTTGATGAATAATGCAATCTACATATGCCTCTATTCTATAACAAATGAAAAACTCTGTTTATTTCACTGTATATTTTAAAGTGTAGGCAACTGGCATCCTCAGTGCTGTATATTAGTGTATGAAGGAGCAGAGGAGGGCAATTTCATTTTCATTTTATGCCACATACTCAAACAAAAACAACTAAAAATAGAAATCTACTAGCCAGACTTTCCACAAATGTTCCTGTAAATTAGATAACAACAAAGGTTTAGCATGTGATTTTATCTTGATTCACTCATGGGGATGTTATTTTGATTTTTATCTCTATTGACCAGAAACAACAAGAATTATTGAACTTCCTGTTGTGCAATGATGCTCTTGTTCTGTCTTGTTGTTTTGTGTTAAAAATCCAGCACACCCCTTCCCTTTGTGGCAGTGTGCTTTTGCAAACGTACTCACAACCAAACGTACTAACAGCGATGTTTAATTCAGCCAAAGATTGAACGCAATAAGATGATTTATTTACTAGCAAAGCCTCCTAGCATCCATCACGCAGACTGACTACCACAAAAGAGCCAAAAGAACTAACCCACAAGAATGAATAGATGTATGTATTAATTATTCAAACATGTTTTTCTGATGCACCTGTTGCACATTCAGGTGTTTATCTCAGGTGGGGAGATTTTGTTGTTCAACTTTTTACAGCCATAGTGGAGCAAGTTCAATAAATGCACATTATTTTCAAAGTCAGTGAATAATCGGCTGAATAGTGTGGTGGTGCCTTAGGCAAGACTTCCTTACGCTTACGCAATTACCTTGTACCTTGTAGTCGCTTTGGATAAAAGCATCTGCCAAATGTAAACGTAATTGTTTTAGATAATCATCTCAAAATTGACCAAAATAATTGTGATAATGAAAAAAATGAAAATTTGCCATCATTTAGTTAACTCTAGTTAACAGTTGTATCACACTGCACACTGGCAGCAGGATCACCTTACTGCTCTGTGCACTTTAATGCTACAGCTGTAGAGGTTCAACTCTTAGAAGTGAAATCTTATCTAATAGTAGTTTAGTTTAACATAAATGCTTTTTTTACGTTATGCTCTTTTTATACTGACTAAACCAGCTAATGTGGCCTTTAGTCCCTAGTCTTGGTGGTGATGGTGGTCTGGTAAGCTCCCTCCTTTCAGACCACCAACATTTTTTCACTGCATTCTCATAGTTGTCGTCTTCAGCCTCAACTGATGTTGACTCCACAGTGACATCACTCGAAGCCACACGTGGCTCTGTGCAACCTTTAATATTTACAAGGGCACTCACCAAATTATGAAACGCTCCAAGTGGCTGTTCCACCATCTTGAAGCTAAGAAAGAAGCTCTGCCTTTATAAAAATAACTGAGATCAGATAAGTGTTGAAATATGATATATTCACCTTCAACGACTACTTTGTTAAGGTAACTGGTGAAGAATAAAAGAAAGAGGGTTTAGAAAACCTGCTTATTATAGAAGCTGAGTGAATTTACCTTATAAAATATACTGTCAGTTTCTGAAATGTACAAAAACTGTTACTGAAGCCTCTATTATATAATTTATCTGAGCAGAATGCGTTACTTACACTGGATAGGAGATGCATTCATACGGGCGGTCTACAGAGAGATGGTGCTAACCTGCATTAAGCAATTGTCAGAACACATCTTCTCTTTCCTCTCTTCTTTAATATTATGTTGCTGTGATCCTTCTATTTATTGAACTTTGTTTGTCTTAAGCCACCCAGATTCCTGATGCTTACAGTCTACAGGAAATTCTGCAGATGCCATCACTGCCCAAAGCATTTCCACAAGAATATGAGAGAGATGCAGCGAAACACAAAGAACAGAAAGGAACAGTAGTCAGTCTTATGAAAGTGTTTCCCTACGCAGTTTTATGAAAGCTGCTCTTTAAAAGCACTCACTGTGGATGTGTTTTTTTTTTTTCCTGTGCCGTCTTTTGTTTGTTTAGCCTCCTTGATATTTATCCCTCCTCCTCTAGCCATTCCTCCCCAGCCACAAAATAAGTCTGTTTACCATCCAGAGGAGTCAGAGATGTTCACAGGCCCAATTTCCAGATTCCAGTGCAAATGATATGGTGGCTGAAGACGATGAGGGGAAGAGGAATTATTCTCTCTTTCTTGCTCTCTCCTCTCTGATTTTCTTTCTGCCATGATGTTGCACTTATGACATCTGTTACAAAATACAGAGCTGATGAATTATTGATGTAACTAGTGAAACATAAAATCTCATTCTTGCCGGAGCAGCAGAATGAACAAACAAAGCCAGACCATAGGAAAGCAACCAATGGACTGTATTTCAAAACATCTCTAAGAGCAATTAATGCTAGAGAGCATTCAGGGTAAGCTATGTCTAGACAAACACTGTTGACATGACAAACTGGCAGCAGATTGAAGCTTCAGTTATATAAACAGGAGGCAGAAACAAATCAACAGATGATCCTAAATTGGAGAAAGATACACTGTTGGTTAAAGGCACTATCCCAGTTACTGGCATTTCATTTAGAGCCTACACGATATATCCCATCAATTCACCTCAACTGTATTTCTTAAACTCTATGGACGTACAGTACACAAACTCATGGGGTTTGATGGTGCAGAGCTAAATATGAAGAACATCTCAATGTCTTTAAAAACACAAATGCCCATATCACCTTATCAGTGCCATACATGAATATGTCTGGATGGATGTTGTGAAGATTTAGCCAAAGTCACAAGTTTTCTTAGTCACAAGAAAACTGAGCATTTAGTGAATTATAAAAAATATCTTAATGTTATTTTATTTTTTATTAGAAACCTTTATTAATCCCACAGTGGGGACATTGCATTGTGGACAGGCTGCCCCTTTGAGGCCCCTTTTTAAGGGGAATCAGGAATCAAACCACCAACCCTGGGGTTTATAAATGACTGCCTGATGAATGTCATCTACAAACCTTGTCCAAGAACACCTTGACAAAGACAACTGAGCTACTGCTGCCCCCGTTTCAAAGTATAATAAAAGGTTAATGCTTTGAGGAACGGTCACTCAGGCTACCACGTACTCCAAGAATGTTGTTAATGTTTTATTTGCATGAACTGGACTGAAACTAAAATAATATTGCATGTATAACAAATATCATGCACATAGCACAGCTCTCTCGGTCACGCAAATGAGTATATCTGAAAGAAACATTAACGTAACAGTGACCAATGTTTAATTGACAGAAAGCCACTTAATGCCTTTAACAGATAGATGAAGGTGGTAATGTTATGTATCCCATGAGAAGGGCTAATGAAACAACCCTGTCTCCTACAAATTATATTTATCTACTACAAATTTGGTTTGCCAGTCACATTTAAACATATTTGCTGCCTGGATATTTCAAAGTATACAAACACTCACACTCTCACTCTACTTGAGACACTCATTGATAAAATGCATTCCCTGTCTTATTACACCAACCAAACTACAGTAAAAGCATTTAAACTAAACTTTATCCCAACCCCAACCCAAAAAGTCTAGTTTTAACCCTGAAAATGTGTTTTGAACGTGCAAGAATCAGCTAAAATCTCCCCACAAGAAGTGTATTTAAACAAAATTTGTCCACACAAGGAAATAAAGACATGCGGAAACACACGCTTGCTTGTGTGTGTTTGTTTACACTGTAGTGGCCAGGAAGTCGGCATTTGAAAAGTGTGGAATCTGACTCCTATGGTGGTTGGGGTTTTGGAACATAAGCACTTTTTCTTTGGTTAAATTTAGTAAAAGATTGTTTTGGTTACATGCTAAAAAAAAAAAAGAAAAGTCAACTCTGAGATTGGAATGGCTTCAGTTTCCCAGAAGTTTTTTTAAACTAAGGCCACGATGAGCAGTGCTTTGCATGCCTAAATATAATCAGAAACAGGCACAATTGCTGAGTTTTTAGGGGACACATTGATAGAAAAACTAAAAAAACATGTCGTCAGTGTCATCTTCTGTTCATACCAGACAGCAAGAGATCTCCTCTTTATGAACTTCCAACAAAACCATTGTGTTTTTTGTAAAAATAAATTAATTCTAAGGATAAAAAAACCCTGGATACATTAAAAATGCCTTTAGTAGTGTCTAAACATAATTAGCTATCCTCCTTTATCACTGGGACAGAAAAATGATGTGGTCAGAAAGACTTGGCTTCACTTACTCAAGCCTGCAGTTGTGCAGTTTTTTTATTCTAATCTGTCTGTGTAATGACGTTTCAGCCCTGAAGTAGCACCACCTTCATGTGTGTTCATGGATGCATGTTTCAGGGTGCAGTGTGTGCTTACAGTAACCAGACTGCACATCTGTTAAACTGTAACAGATGCTGGCAAATGATGAAATCATCCAGACTGCCCTCATAAGCCAAGGCTCACCAAAGGGGACCATCTCAGACTGCGAGACCTGCTTCATCTGGAAAAATGTGACCACAGTCAGGTATATGCTGTACGATGGCTCAGTTACATAAGACACACGATTATAAATCTGTCTGTCCTAATCAGTCTTTCACTGCCCTTTGCTTATTGATTCACATGTTCCCTTTTTATGTGTTTGTCTTTCACGTGTTTATGTTAAGGCCTTGAAATACTGTTTGCTTGGAAGAAGAAGCAGCGCAGCAAAGTTCAACAGACGGAGACAGAAAACCTGAGAAATCTAATAATAAAAGCATCTTTTGTTCTCGACTGAATCAAGTATCCACAGCTCCCTCCGCCTTTTCTTCTTCTCTGTGGTGGATGCCAACTGAGGATAGAGGCATTACAGTGTTGTCATTCTTCTTCTTCTCACTCACACTCACACTCACACTCACACTCACACTCACACTCACACTCTCACACACACACTTCTATGTAATGGTTTCAATAGAAATCACATAAGTACAAAAACAAAGGAAGAGAAACCTTGGCTGACAAGAATGATCTCCACGCAATACAAATGGAAACCAGATGCTGGATGTATATGCTTCAATAATGGCAGGATCTCTGTAAAACAGGGAGAAAAAACTGTGTGTTGCAGTTATGGCAGCCTTTCAGGATGTAATTTACTGTTGCTTTACTTTTAATGGCTTGAACTGCTGGTCTGGTCCAGTCAGCACTTTGACTTGACTTAGATGGGTAATTGTTGCCTGAATGTTTGTTATGCAATTCAATTTATGTTCTGCAGTGTTCTTAAAATTTAGAACAACAAACAACCTGCTGACTGTTTTTACTGAAATGTATTGTTTGCTCAGCTGGAGGCTTCAGAGAAACGGTCATGGGGTTCACAAGATTAAGAGGTTTTGATATGTTTCAGTAAATGTCCTGGCAAGCTGCCTGCAAGAAGGCTTTTGCTTAAGGATGGCACAAGAGCAGAGCTCACATGGTGTAAAAAGTTGACAGAGGTCACTCTGAGAGGACTGTGAAAGCGCTCAGCGAGTTTCATGGCAATCTGCCCACTGGATTTTGAAATGTCTTGTACACATGGGAATTTTGGACTCATGACAATACTAGGGGAAATGTCAAGGGTGAAACTTTTAGGATTGAACTTGAGCTGAAATTCAGCTACCATTTAGTAACATGAAAGAGAACGTGTGTGTATGTTCATACAAAATGTTGTCCAGGCCAGTAGTTGCTGGGATATTTAAAACAAACGTATGAACTTATGTAGCTCAGCAAATGTTTCCCATAACATTCATTACATTAACGATAGTCAGTCACACTCTCATTGACATAATGTATTCCTAGTCCCCTACTGTCCCGTAGGCCATGTTAATCCACTCTGTATTGATTTTTAATTTATCACACTACCAAAACCTAATTCAAACCCTGAATTCCTCTTTACACACATGCAAAAAACGCAAATTAGTACTGTAAGAAATACTGCAAAGTGTAATCGGGTGCATTTGGAAAGGCCCCCTCCAACTACGACATCACAACATCCACAACTGCACATCTGTCCTGAGACGGTCGTGTGTGTTATGGCAGTTGTAGCACCTTAAGCTGCAGGGTGGAGCTGTTTGGCCCAACATCAAATTCAGTCTATTAAAATCGACTTGGGAGGTTTTCTGTGGTAAAAAGTGTGGTAGAAAGTGAACTATTAACCTGGAGCAGAGAATAATCTCCAAATCCCGCTTAAGGATTTATAGAACACGGCAGGACACTGGTGACAATCTGGACCTTTGTATGGAGGCAAATGATACACAGAGCGAGGGTTTGAGTTCAACAACACTGTTGGAGGTAGTGCCGTGTAGAGCGTGTAGCTGTGTTCAGAGATACAACCAAATAACTGCACCACAGTGGAGCAGATTGAGGCGTCAGTAGTTTCTCCCATTACAGGGATGCATACTTCTACATTGAGCAATTACATAACTGCAAAGCGCAGGCTGCATGTAAACATAGAATGATTTTAAATTAAGTAGGATTTCAAACCATGTCGTTGCCTGAATTGATAAAATACATTTGGCAGATCCACCCACACGTCTGTCTTCATTATATATCATTTGCAACATAAAGACTTGATCACAAATGAGTGCACCTCTGAGTTTTACAGTCTAGCTGTAATAAACATCCATGAAAATGGACCCAAAGCCAAGGAGCCTCACTGTAAATGTTCCTCTATGCTGCTGCCTATTTACTGTATCATTCATCTTGACCTCCTCTACAGCAGTCACATATTTAGTGCTCCCTGGCAGCCTCAGGGGCCCTATCATCTTCAAGAACAGGCTTTTATGAGAATTTTTACATTTATGTACACACATATTACACATTCGCCACAGTTAAATAATGTTGTTACACTAGAAGTATAATTACAGTGACGCCTAGAGTTAGTCAGACCCTTATTTGAAGATTGCACACAGGTGGAATACAGTATGTAGCATGTTAAAGAAGTATATTGTAGATAAATGCATATCCAAAAGTGAGAGAGGCCAACAATAATAGCACATTTATCTCTAGGGAAAACTGTTTCCAGCACGAGCCCTGGAGTCTTTTCAAAATTCATTACAGTATGTGATTTTTGGGGTGGTCTTTTTTGCCAGCAGGCCAGTTTGATTGAAAATGTGTATACAGCAATTGACTTTACACAGAGCGGTTCATTCATCACTGCTACTCACTCTGCTTCGTTTCTTAAATATCATGGTACAAATCAAGGCAAATTATGCTAAAATATTAGTTTTAGATCAGTTTTGCAGTTCCGCGCTAACAAGTGTTATGCATTTGTTTGTGTCATGACTGTTTTTCTTCCTAGACACTGTTCACGTTCGGATGCAATGGAAACACAGAATAAATATACATATAAAAAGAGGTTCAGACACCAGACTAAACAACAAGGCTGAAAAAACAGTTTTAATCAAACTGATCTATGATCCAATTTACAGTGTTAAACATACAGTCACTCTTGATGGACATTAAAAATCACTAATAAAACAAACAAATGTTTCTGTATGTGTGTGTCTGGTTAAAAGGGTTTTATATTAATAATTAATGATTTATTCTGTGACATGTGAACATGGCATTGGCAAAGTCAAAGAGACTCTATGCACGTAAAGGTGTTTTGAAATCTGAAACCACAAATGGTTGCACTTGCAAAGCTTCCAGCAATATTTACCTAACAAAATATAAGTAAATAAAAATGTGTTTTCCACTGAGCCAAAGAGACGGTTAACCCGTAAAGCTGCTCTACACCACCTTTGTGACTTTGTGTGAGCTGCAAGAGTGTGTGAGATTAAGCTAGAAAGTGGCCGTCTGACAATCAAAAACAAAAGGCAATAAATCCTTAACATGAATTAAGTTACTGAGGTGCAGATATTGCTTAATTTGTGTTCTCGTTATGTGTGCCTGAATTTCTTTTTCTTAACATGTCATCACATGTACTTTTGTATTTAAAAATACAATGAGACTAGGTTAAGTTGATTGAGACAAAGTGGGATATGGTCTCAAAAGTGATGAAAGAACATGCTCTTTTGCATGACATGATATTTCCTCCAATATTTGAATATGACTAATAAGCTCAGTGTGTGTACTGGCAGACATTTATATGGAAATGTGAATGAGTTTTCTTTGTTTCATTAGTAACTGGCTCTATCTCTCCTGGTCTGGCCCCAAGTCTGTTCTTGGCTGGATGACAGTGTCACTGAACTGGTGAAACACTGCTGAGCCTGCCAGACAGACCACACGTGTGCACACATGCGTTGATCACATTTAATCAAGAGTGTGCCAGTGTCTTAGCCAGCTCTCCATCAGGGCATCATCACCTGGACCAATACACAGCTTGATGTTCACTGTTCGCCACTGGAAAAAGACCCTTCTGTAGTCTGATCTATGCCAACAATTATGTCAAATTAGAAACAGACTGTTACTCTAGGCTCCATAATTTGGACTATTTAATTGAGACTTAATCATTGTGCAACATTTCATGATCAAATGTATTCAGCAGATTAGAAATGAAAGAAAAAAAATGGTTAAAATGTGAAAAAAGCTTGTTGAACGGGTGTTTGACCAATTTAGTTTTTTTCCTACATTTTTAATGACAGACCAGGCTGCAGAAAAGTACAGGGCCCTGTGTTGAAGCTAATCAATTCATCTGGTTTGTCTTAAATCCTACAATGCAGTGCACCCAGAAGCTCTGTGCCTACAAACACCTTTGTTGAGTGTGTGATATGCTCCTACATAGCACAGCAGAACCTATAGAGTTTATATAGAATCACATTTACTGGAAAGAGGAAGTAATCCTGTGCTTCATATACTGAACTTCCAAAAACTCCTAATACTGAAATATTGCATCTTGTGTATATTTCAACTAAAATATTAGAAAAAAGAGACATGAACAGACATATGCTGTCCAAGTCATCACGAAAGGCCTCAGGACGCCCCAGAAAGACTTGGATGTGCAGAAGATGACCTTGCTCACCATGCAGCCAATGCAACACAGTTCCTGATAAGTGCCAGAGATACAACACTTGCTCGAATATGTCCTAATGAACAGTCAATAACTCCTGTGGTGATGACAAGCACAGAGGTAAGGAGCAGGAAATAACTCAAGCTCCGTCAGATAACCGACTTCCTCTTTGAGTCTCTTTAAAACTGACTGCTGCTCAGTCACCACAGTAGCACACTGTGTGCATGGATTTGTACATACAGAATACTGTCTGTGTATTTAGATTACTACTGTACGCCCTGATGGGATTGTGAGAAATGAGTCAGTTTAAGGTCCAAATAATGACCTTCATTATTGTATCATTATTGTAATTTCAAATAATTCTCCTTAATTTTGGGCCAAGTAACTACCAATAAACATGCCAATTATGGGCCGTCCACCCATGTGGCGCAGCCAACCACAAGAGACTCCTTACAACTCTGTCTTTGGTTCTACGGGTGAGGTTGATCACTTAGCCAGGGCGACCGTTGAAGAAATAGCTTTAGCATATTAAAAATACAGTCTAGATTAAATGGCATAGGATTATTATACTGCACAGAAAAACCTAAACAAACATGATGAGTGGAGGGCATGCTAAGTGCAAAGTCTTCTGGGAAAAAAATGCTGCATTTTAGGGAGGTGGAGGTTCAATGTTTCTATATGAACAACGGATCACATGATTCATCACATATCAGCTGTCTAACCATGTTTGCCATGTGTAGGGTTAAAGGTTCAGGATGTTTTGTGTTTATGGGTTGTTTATACTGCTTTCAAATGGTCAGAAATCTGTTAATGCAGCTTTAATACAGTAAAAATATTTTCTCATTGTGAGATTTTACTAGGAGATTTGGTATAATTTAGCGCCGTAGCTCCGTCAGAAACAGATCCCACAGAGACACAGTAGCAGCTGGAAGCTTCACTTTTAGGGAGAATTCAAGAACACATTTGCAAAACCAACCATTTAACAATTTCCCTGTTAAAATCTTATGTTTTGCCAAAATAGACCACTGGTTAAAATATAAAGTTAATCGCAAATACTAAAATCTAAATTTTAATATATATATATTATTTGTTATGTGTTTGTATCTAGTTATACAAAATTTCAATATATTTTCAAAATCAATGACAAGGTTTGTGTCCAAGACAATATCTTCATCTACAGAACCAGATCAACACATGACGTGTAGCTGACAAGGAACTAATAGGTAATCTCAAAATCTACCTAATATCAAAATATATCAGAGCAATGAGAATTTAAAAGAGAACGCTGATCCAGAAGCAGCAAATAAAGATGGGAACGATAACAACCTGAACAATTAAAAGTATGAAACGCTTTTAAGAGATGTCTTTGATGTTGGTTTGATGAAGATGAGATCTTCGTGTGGTTGGAGGCAGCTTGCCCACCGCTCATCAGTATGACTCACTCATCACATGCTACTGTTGCCTTAGGCTGTTCCACTATTTATTTTTTTACAAAAGTGAACGAACGTCAGAAGTTATTGTCTTTTCATTTGTATTATAGACGAGTCAATATGCTATTTGCATCCTCGTTCCGGCTGTACAAATTCTAGCTCTTGGCTAAAAGCAAATGTCAACTTAATCAGCAACTAGAAAATATCAGCACAGACAATATGCACTGTATTTTTACTAAATCCGTAGAGAAGCATGTCGTCCTCCCTGTACGACTAAAACACTAAAATCATCAAAGGTAGCTTTACAGTGTTATTACAGAAAACTGAAGAGAGAATATCACAGATAAGACTGAGTCCTCATTAAACTAAATTAGCCTCACGTTGCCCACAGACATTATTTAAAGCCAGAACATGACATTACACACTGAAACAGAAAGCCATTAACCAGTTTCCATCACTTTGATCTTTCAGTGCTTTGCTGCATCAGAAGGATTCACTGAATGGAAGACTGTTTATAAAATAATCCTGAAAATCATGGAGTTATGTACCGTTAATTTAGAGTAACAGTTTTTCTCTTGTCTCCTGTGGAGACACTGGAACACATGATATTGAAAACATATTTCAAAATCAAGCTGCTCAGGAAAACTAAATGTATCTAAACAATGTCAGAGTAACTCCAGTGAGAAAAAGCAAATGTCTGAGGTAACCAGATGAGATTTATTAGGTACAAACACTCTGGTTTTTCACCCCCCATGAGTGTGTGTGTATAAATATATGGCAAAGTGCCCACAGAGAATTTGACCAAGCAGGACAGGAAAAGTAAACTTCCCGAGGTGTTCCATGAAAGAGCTTGTGTTTTGACTTTATTTTCTACCACATTCAGACCCAGTGAACACAATCCAGAACCCATAGGAACAAATAGAAAGGGAAAATTCAGCCACAACACTGATTTTGAAAAACATTATTAGTCCATGTAGGACAATAAGATTATTTTCCTGACTGGTGTGGGTAAAGCATCTTATGGACAAACTTACCAACCACATTAACCTCTTGTTCTGTATTAGCTTTGCATGAAGTCTCATGAATACAGATATGAAGCTGTCAAAACTGTCCATACTGCCAACATATTCTGGAGCAGTGCCACTGGCAGCGTATGGGACGCTGACTCATGGAGGTTTTGTTTGACAGTTTGAATCACATCTGGCATTTGGCTCTTGTTTCAGTGTAAACAAGTCAGTAAAAGGCAGTAAAACCTCCACTGACTGCGGGTTGGTAAAGCTAGTGTCTAGTCCACCACCAGTAGAGAGGTCCTGTTGCTGAATTTGGCCTGGTGAACTAAACTATAAGACTTCAGCTTCACAAGGTTCTGCTCTCAGGGGGTTGTTCATTATTGCTGTGACAAAGAGTTTGTAGGTTCCTATAATCACAGCAAACTACAGCCTCACGTCTCATGCGCTCTGGAATAGATTTTCATCACCACGCTTCGCCACCAGGATGGTATTGACCAGATGATGAACAGTACTTGGTGTTTACCAGACATAGTGGTTGGAGCTATGCCCAGAGAGTTTAGCTCTAGGTCACCAGACCACAGAATCGTTGCCCTCGTGCTCTCGGGGTTCTTCAAATGCTGTTTGGCCGACTCCAAATGGGCTGTGGCTTCCATCTAACCACCACTCTACCATAAAAACCTGATTGATGCAGTGTTAATGAGCCGTTTGTCCATCTGCCAGGTCCTACCATTACTGCAGAGGACTCTGAAGCTCTTATAGAGTGACCATTGGGCTCCATCTTCTCTCTGACTGAGGTCGTTCTTGTCTGGTTACTCTGTTTGGGTGGATGTCCAACTCCAGAACTCTAGTGCCAGTGGTTCCAAATTACTGAGGCCACTGTGCTCCTGGGAACACTTAAAGCTTTAGAAATGGTTTTATACCCTTTTCCTAGTCTATCACTCAACAGGACTCATCATAGACTCCTCTAAAGAAAAATTTAAGCAAACAGGATTCACCTGACCGCAATTCCATCTGCCACAGAAAAGGGCCTGAATGCTTAAAAAAACAAAATGACAAACATTCACATACTCAAACATTTGTTTAGTGGATAGGAATTTCATTTTCAAACTTAATATTCAAATAGTTTCTTCACAAAATGGAAAATATCAGTAGTAATTTAATTTATTTGTCCTAATAAAAAGTGGAAATGCATCGGCTATATCTCAACTATCTTAACAATAAAATAATTTTAAATAAACTTGGTATGAAATGAAACCATCATAAGACACATTTCGTCCTGAGGAGGAAACTGTACTTTTCAGAGTGTGAGGCTTGAGTGACGCTTTGGAGAGAAGCCATTAGGTTTGTGTTTGAACATGTTAGACAAAACCTGGAAGCTATTAGGGGTTTACTTAAAAGCTCTCCTGTTGTTTGTGTGTGCTTCTGCATATTTGTTTGCGTCTATATGTAATCGCATGCGTTTGTTTTACGTGTGTTAAGTACACATCTATGTGAATGTGTCATTTTGGTTAAAACGCCTCCTGCTGGGTGCACACACTGCATATCCAGTATGAAAGGGTGTGTGAATATGTGTGAGTGATTGAATGTTAGGCATACATTTCTCCATCTGCACAACAGCAGACGCAGCTCTAGCAAACAGCTTTCCCCCTCCTCTACCCCTTGCTGTGAATTCCTTACATTCACAAGACCTGAGGGCAACTCGGAATGAGAGCGCTCTGCACAAGTGTGTTATGTTTCCCCTGCTCTCCTTTTTACAGGACTCTCCTGTGCCTTTCAGAAGTCTGTATATGTGTGTGTGCTTCTAATTCATGACTACTTTTCTTAAAGTGCTGTTAGAGTGTGACTAGGTATCATGGAGCTGCAGAGATCATATGCAGCTGAAAACATTGAGCAGTTAAAGGTGCCAGGGGTGGGAAGGCGGGGACTGTACTGCTTTTTATATGGCTCCCATGTGCAGGAATATGCACATGTAATGTAAGCATGCCAAGCCACACACATGGTGCACACACCCTGTACACATTGTACACATACACATGATTACATTGAGACACAGTGCAGCAACACCTCACAGGTAACAAAATGTACCCTCATGCCCCACCCTAACAACTGGGGACGCAAACAATAAAGTTCCACACGTTATGTCAACTTTGCATTATAACGGTAAAACATTAGCATTTCTACATGTGACCCTCTGTTAAATACAAATAGATGACATAATCATCTGTCACATCAAGTGAGGAAACGTATGTATGTCTCTCTCTTCTCTTTTTTCATTGCGTTTTTGTTTTAAGCAACAACAACAGGTGAAAAGCCAGTAAAAACGTATAAGTTGCTCTTTCAGGAATATTTAGTTTAAAGAGGGAGAAGTTCAGGCCTTGCCTATTTTGCCTCCACCCACCTGGCCAGTGGTTGCATGAGGTGGTTGTGCCTGTTTCGGAGACTTGCACAAACTGATGCCATAACTGTAGGGATGTTTAATAACACGGAAACCAATCAACACAGTGGTCGGAGAAAACGGTCGGCATGGTGGAGGACTTTTTAGGTTTGATTACTGTGACTAGAAAACACATAGAAATGCTTCTTTTTGGTAATCCAACTTGAAAGGAATGTAATGATTTATTAGAAACAGTTCCAGGCTACAACATTTAACATTATTAATTACTTCAGAATCCTTTCCTGCGTCATTAGTTTAATTAGTTTTCCCAGTCAGTTGCCCCGAGGCCAAAACACTCATGAGAGTGATCCGGCTTTTGCCCGCTTGCACCATTTCTGACACACTGAAATTACATATCAGAGGAATGTCATCAGATATTTTAAGTTTGTTTTTAAAGGAATCAGACAATAACTGTGGTATGGTTAAGGTTGGGAAAATCTTACATTAAATCCAGGTTTAGGGAACTCTGGTCTCCTACGGGACAGTCAAACATGCTACTTTAACCTTCTACCTCTTTACATATATGGAGGACACTCATGCTATAAAGTGAAGGTGAGGTAACCAATGGGACGAAGTAACCTAGCTCTACCATGAAACATCTGCTAACTAAATCTACCAAGATGAGACAGATTTTAACAGAAACCAATGGCTAAAAAAATTTGTTTCTTGTGCAATAACTACAGCAACATTCATCTGTAAGCTGCACTGAGGTTGGCATCATGGAGTTTATAGTTATATTCTTCTTTGTCCTGTGTGTACTACTTGTTTAGCATCCCCCCCTTTAGCCGTGAAATGTCATTTGGAACAGCTGAATTAGAAACGTCATCAATTTTAAAGAGGCCTTGCAAAAAATAAAAATAAAAAAGAAAAGAAACTGTCAACAACAGGCCGGATCAGACATGGATTAAAAATTGCCAATTGAGGCTTAATTACTGCAAACATATACGTAATGTTTTAAAAGGAGGTTCTGACTCAAGGTGTTGATTTCTATTATACTGATGCTTTGTGTTATATTACACAAGAAGTGATCGCACACAAGCGTGTCACTGCATGCAGACACACGTATACGTACACATTCATGCACTTACGGACGCTGACACAGAATGAAATACTTCTGCAGTTGCTGCTTAGGGTAGATTTTGGTCATCATGGCCTTCCCTCGGGGGATATGACTCATTAGATAAACACATGATGAAGCCAGCGCTCACATTAACACTTTACATCACAGTCTGTTAAGTGTTTGTCAGCACACTGGATAGTACTGTGTACTAAAGACAGAGATAATGATATCAGTTGTGACTAATGGACCACATTCATCCAAGAGCCCTTTAAACAGCTCTTTTACTTTGATAACATGTAGAATTTGTTCTGATACTGCACAATAAATTGAGACGTTTACTGAGTACAAGTTAACTGTCTTATTATTCTGAACCAAAATAGAATTGAAGGCACTGACAATTCAACAAAACAATCTTTCCTAACTAAAACTCCTCATATAAAAGTCACTTATAATAAATAGCTGGGGGTGTGGACAGCATGAACAAATAAGGTAATTATGTAAAAGACAAAAGGCAGCAGAGTTTCTCACAGTACCAGTGTACCGATGAATGACGGGCTGCAACACTTTCAATGTGAAACCAGTTACTACACCATTATTCTGCATTGTACACATAATTACAGGGAGGTTTTTTTTTGTTGTTAATGATAAGGTATTTTTTTTACAATGTGTGTAAAACCGGCCTTTTCTGCTCAAATGATTATATTTGAAAGTTTGGTTTAGCCGAACAGCCTGCATTTAAGTCACCTTTCAGACATTAAATTTATCTACTGTATAGACTTTCACAAATTAATTTCAAGCTCCAGCCTGCCAGCCTTTCAGAAATAGACCCGGTTACCGAGCAACGCTCAGAAAAAAGCCCTGATCATGCACGGTAGCGCAGGGACAGGGGTCAGACTGCAAAGTGCACTAGTCAGTACTGTCAGATGGATAAAGCAGAGCTAACAGGTTAAATACAGGTTGGATCAGTGTCCTCTCCACCACTGAGGTGAAAAGTCCTCCACCACCATTTGAGAATTTATGGTATTCGGATCATAAGAGAGGCTACTAATCATTTTTGACAGATCACATTCATCTGGAGTTTCAGAACAACTTCATGAGATCAGCTGAGAACGACATGACATGACGTGACATGAATGAGAGTGAAAGATGCCTTTGCCCAATAAAAACCTGTTTATAGATCTTTCCTGATGAGACCATTCACCTGCACCCCTTTCTATTGTAGTGTCATATGTGTTACAACATGTTGCTCAACAACATTGACAAAATCCTACTACTCCACGGTTCCTCACCACCATGTCATGTGTTAAATAGGAAATCTCTCTTTTTTAACGCCTGTTGGATTAAAATGCTGCTCTTTAAAGTTTGTAGTTTGCTGTTGCACAGGGGAGAGCAGATGATTTAGAGCAGGAACAATGGATTCCAGTGGTGCGTTTAAAAAAAAAGTGCTAAAATGTCAACAGAAACTTCACACCCCCCCGCCCCCCTTCAACACTGTGACAGTATGAAAAGCACAGGTGTGAATGCTCCTTTCATTTTTTGGCAATCTTCCATTTGATGAAAGTGCTGTTAGTTGTTTGTGCTTGACACTTGCAGAGCAGAGATATTTCCCTTACAAAGGGATGAGTGAGTGTAACCAATCAAGAAGGAGGAGTTGGAATTGGAAGCAGCTGTCAATTAATATAGAAAAGTGTTTTTTTTACTACTGGTGCTTCAGGGCTTCAAGCTAGTAGAGCTCTGTTGTAAGACTCTGCTATGGCTCACCATTAAACTGGGTAAGGAAAGATCTATGCTCCCCTGTGATACCACGACACTACGTCACATCGGTTGAAAAAGCCTTCAAAGCCTTCAGCCTCGATCTGACGGTCACGCTCCAATCCCAACCTCATGAACGCCTGGTGTCTATGGCCTCCTGCCCACTGACTCTTAGACAGCTAGAGAGGTGATTTTAATGAAGCAGAACAAACTGGCAAAAAGAGGCAGAAATGGGAATGAAAGAAGAAAATGATTGATTTCTCTACTCTCACTTTCCTGTAAGTCACTAGTAAAGAGCTAAAATGGAAAACATATGTTAATGTGGACAGACACAAAGAGGAGGTGAGGGAAATATAAAGAAGTAAAAAAGGAGACTGTGACAGATGCTGTATTATGTAGAGCAAGTGAAGGTGGGTGTGTAGACCACCTGCTCCAAGAAGAGCTGCTAACTGTTCTGTCTGCACAAGTGTTCAGGCATGTGTGACGTGATACTGTTGATATTAACTAAGAGGACACCAGGTAGGGTAGGGGGAGCCTGTCTACAGAGCGCACTGAGGACTTGGCATGTTGCCTTAGGGAGATGAACGTTTAAAATGACAGCCCACTCCTTTGCATACCACAGTGCTTTCCTGCTTCTTTGCCTTTGAACTGCGGGTTTAACTGAATGCTTCTCTCGGGAGCTAAGCATCAGTCATCTCACAGTTCAAGCGTCGCCATGCTCAACTTCATCTGCAGATTACAGCGCATTGAATCATTGCGTCAATAAACGTGCATTTAAACCGTTTCTTTGTTTTCTACTCAGTCGTGTTTTCAAAGGATTAAGGGATAGAAAACAGCTTTCTGCTGCTTTTCACCTTTAGTTTAGACAAACAAAAGCATGTAACGTACACAGGAATAAATAAAAGGAACATTTTATGACTAGTGTAGGCTCAACAATGCTAGGATTGAATAGGGGGAATTTTTCACTGATCACATTAAACTAGTAGTTTGCAGTAATAGTGGTAGTTCAGCTACAGTGGTTCAGGTAAAGTATTATCAAATGTTCATTAAAGCTGTTGCATGCTATTTTAGTGTTAAGTTACCAGGCTAACTAAGTAATCCTGTTTGGTGCATTACCTGTATACCACCTGGACTCCAGTTTCTAGAAGCCATGTGACCGATGCTGTACATTTTACTCCACAGTACTTTTGAGGGTGGTAGTGGGGCACAGTTGACGTTGAGTACGTGCTCCACCTCTGAGTAATACAATATACTTGGACAGGAGGAGAACTGTTACCATGCAGTAGATCCCAAAAGCAGAGCGTAGTTTGTGCCAATGATTGTTAAACCTACACAATGTGCCACCACATGTCTCAACACGCCTCAACTTAACCAAGATAAAGAAACATCCTTTAAACCATGCCAGGTAGCAGTCATACATTGTGACCTGTGATCCACAAACTAAAGCAGCCTGATTACTAAAGACCAAACTACAACAACCACAGAGCAAAGCAGGAGCCAGGTCCTCACAGTAAAAACGTGGGTTTATCAACTCACCACTTGAAGAAGAGCTGGAGACAGCTGGGTGCCACATCTTCTCTGCGCGACGTCTTCTCATTCATTTTGACAGTTTTGCAGTGAGATTATGATCCAAACTTAAAGCTCATGTTGACTTTTGCGCATGTGTAACATTGTGCGTCGTGAAGAAACTATTACATTTTGCACATGGAGGTTGAGGCCGTTTATTATTACGCAAAGTCCAGTTGTTGTGTCTGTTTGTTAACTGATTTTCCAACGATACGTCTCCATTAAACCTGTCCAGCTGAGTCTAAAGTCAGTGATGGGCGCGTTGCATCTCTGAACCAGGCGCTGGTAGCGCAGCTCCGTGGCTGTGCGTCACACAGGTGCAGTAACACCTGAGGTAATGATGGACTAATCATTAGTCTGGGCTTGGTTACTGCAACATTTCGCACCAAAACGAATTCTGTTTAGCGCCAAAAATGCCAACACCTGTGCAGAGATTTAACTCTAAGGCCCACCCTCTAATGAAGCTGATTGGCCGGTGATACGACGCGGACATGGTCAGGGAGAGGATGATTTGATGGTTCAAATTTTACCAACATGGTGTCGGTGAGAGGACTTTACCTGAGGGTGCACAGTGACTTAAATGGGCGTACCCCCCTAAGTTGATACTGTTTATTAGTATCACTATTACTGACAGTTGTGTTGGGATCTTGCAAAACATTACTGCAAAGAAGAGAACTTTGCAGAGAACTTTCCTCCAGTATCACCCAACTAAACCTGTAAAATTAGCTTTCAACTACTTACAGTACAACATAAAAGTCATGCTTACATTTTTTATTATGAATACTTTATAGTATACACACTAACACGATGAATATTTCCAATAAATCACATCATAACTGGAATTCTGCATCATTATGAGCAGCTTTACTCCTTTAACCTCCTTCCTTTCTGTTCAAGTGTGATTGCCACCAAGCTTAACGGAAACTTTTATTCTGAACAAGCCAAAAGTTTTACTGATGGTTATGCGGCTGCTGAAAATGGCTCAAATATTCTCTCCTCAGGCAGTTTTCCATGTTATACTAACTGCATGAAGTGTAGTGCTGTGACACAGAAGCATGTTTTTGATTGAGTAAATTTTGTTCATAAACAAGCACATAATTTGTGTTGAGCTCTGATGAACTTGATGGATCAGGGTTCAGGGTATGAGAAGCAGCAAATTTGTCTTTTCCCAGCAAAGCCAACATTTTTTGTTCAGGCTTTCTTTGGTGTAAAGTGTTCCACTTATTCAAGGTGCTGGCTGCAAACAAAAACAGACACACGATAGGTCACTGTGCCAGGATGATTCTGTGAATATGGATGAGACACATGCCGACCAAACAAAGGCGGGTATTCCCAATGCAGGCAACTGTACGTCAGTCATCCTCAGGAACATACTTTCTCTCTCTCTGTGTAGTGCTGTGCTTTCTGAAACACATCAATAGCCAAATCACTGCAGTGTGTTGCACATCCCCTGTGGTTTCCTTCTAATTCTTGATGTTCTGGAGAATTTCGTACTCCTCCATGTGAATATTTGTTCTTGTACATCTACTTATGTTTCTCATCTTGCCCATTCATAAGCCGGTTGTACAAAATATTTAAGCTGATCTTGGTTTCTGCTGAGTCTGTCTTTTTGTGAATGTGAGATTTCCCAAGCGTGTAAATAAAGTATACAGTAATTTATCAAATCCCATTGTTGGAGAGTAACAAAATTAGTTATAGTTGGACCATGAATGAAAGATGAAACATGCAGTAACAAGTGAATCAGTGTTTTGTGTTTGTGCAGCTACCGCAGGAGAAGCAAATGAAAAACCAATAGGGAAGTAGAGAACATGGCAGACGAGAAGGTGAGTGGAGAAGATGGTGGCTTTTCTAAAATCACATATACTTGAAAACAGAGAACAAGTGAGTAACTCAGAGTAAGGCTAACGAATGTCTGGTCTGAGAATACAGTCCACAAGTTCACAATCTGAAATCCCAGTCCAATTCATTCAGTCCTACGTCATTAGTCCAAACAGAACAGAAACACAGTAACAGAGACTTACTGTACAACTGATAAAGGGCACTTAATGACATAACATCTTATTAAGACACATTTTAGGCGGAGTACCCCGCTTAAAGAATGATTAAGGCACCTGCCTCATTACCTCAGTGTCCTGGGTTTTAGTCCAACTTGGGACCTTTGCAGCATGCCACACCCCTGTCCCCCAAGTTTCCTGTTTCCTTTGCTGTCATATAAATACATAAAAGTGCCCCAAACATACACTGAAAAGACATTTTATGCTGGTTTCCTTCTAATTTGTTACTCAAACACATTCGAAAAGAGTGAACAGAAAAACCACGACAGAAACTGAGATGAAGTATAAATCAGAGCAACATCATCAAAAAAGCACAAAGAAAATGATTAAACATAATTAAAAACTACATTTAAAAAGAAAAGAAAAGAAGTAAAACTAAAACAGAACCATGTTTGAGACATGTTCAAATGTTGTAGGACAAACTACACATGTAACATCAGTCTCATATCAGTGATGTTGCAATGTTGCAACACAGTTCTTACATGTGTTCTCTGCTTTTATTAGTATTTTACTCTGCTCTCTCTCCCTCTGTCTCTCTGTATCTCCCTCACACACACACACACACACACACACACACACACACACACTCTGATCTTGGCTCAAAGTTGTGATCAATTGCATAACAGCAATCGTCTGGTCCCTCATGTCCTGGTGATCAACACGTGCTGATTGCGCATTCGTGCATTTGCTGCATGGTTACTAACCTTAAGATCTGTGCTGGAACAAATGTTTAGGATTCTTGTTATTCTAAGCAAGACAAATAGTTTTTAATTGTTTCCAGGGTTTGTGTTGTTGTTGTTGTTGTTTGGGGTGATGTTCCCTCTAGAGTTGCGGACAATACAGATGAGAAAAGCGTTGCTGACATGAGGCGCAGAAAGGGGGGGTATCAGGATTTAAAACAGAGTATATTGCTCAACATTTGACAATGAACACATGACTGAACTCTTTTATCTGAGTCTTGGAGATGTGCAGTAACCTTAATACTGGTTTTACGTTGAGCTCTATTTTGGTCTCCACCAGCTCAAGAGAAAACTATCTGCGTGTTGCTCCACATTAACTGACCACCTGGGAGTTTGATCAGTTTTTTTTATGCTGAGCAGGCAGCATAAAGTGCATTAACCTTGAGTAGTGGATTGATGCAACGTTTATCAAAAGTTGCCTGATATTAAATCAGTCAGATCAGGACAGATCACAAGTCTAGGACGGTCCTATTTGTTTGCCAATGTCTGGTAAGGATGAGCATTTGTCATGCCCTGGGTCAGAAAACGTGATAACGAGGGAGACTACGCTGGAGATTTAAATAAAATAAATGTAACTACAAGTTCTTTGGCAAGTCCTTGTGCTTTTATGTGAGTATCAAGTGTATGTACTTCTACACCCTCGGAGCGCATGAGCCAGCTTTTCTAGGCCGTGAACCGAGGTGAACTAGATGACCTTCCGCTGTCAGTCGGCTGTTTGATGAGGTTGTCTCAACTCCCTAAATCATAACTTTAGGTCATGCCTGAAATCAAATATAGAGATTTACTTCAGTATCCAGTTACCTGAACATCTAGATACAGCAAAGACAGGAACTAGTTGTAGCTATTGCAGCACTCCCCCCACACCCTCAATCCACCTTAGCCAAAAGCAGCTTTAAGACAAAAACACAGAGCTCCACTGTAGCCTACATCTAACAGAGTAAACACATGTTCAATGTTCTGGAGTGATGGAGATCATGTTTTACAAAAGCAGCTGTCTCCTGTGTTAAAGTCAAATTCTTCATCATTTCCTTAGAAATTAATTTTTCCATTAGGAAGTTACTATGCTGCTAATGCTATGACACTAGTCTATAACAGGAGGGAGCAGAGCAGACCAGGGTTCAAAGGGTTTATTAGAGCTGTTGCTTGTAGTTGTAAAGTTGAGGTTGATGAAAGCGGCTGAGAGTCAAGTCCCCATGGAAAGCTCTGAAAAGCCACTATTTCACTTTCACTGTTCAAGTAAAGCATCTCTAGCAACTGTTGGTTTTCTTTCCTTTCCTCAGATTTCAGATCCCCACACTGGTTACACATTGTTTTATATGTATGTCAGCATAGCTTTCAATTGTGGGTTGATTCTGCCGGCACATGTCTATGCATGCTCACTATAATATTTCCATGCAATCTGTGTTTCAGTATGCCGGAGTATTTGATGAGCAGTAACATAAGTAACCTATTTTTTTCTCTTTGTCAGAAAAGCTTAGACCAACAGGCATCAACAGGAAAAGGAGCCTCAATACTAAGGCTAAGCTGAGCAGCCAGTAGAGAGTAGTTGAGATCCAGATGTGTTGAATTAAAATCTCCTGTTGCATCCAGGAATGCCTGTGAGACGACACTGGGTCATAACTCAGCGTGATCTATGTCCAGAACAGACCCAGCTTGCGTTTGCTGTTAGCTGCTACCTCTTTCTTAGCAGCTTTCTTTTTTTTTTTTTTTTACACAGTGACTCAGCACATTTGCACAGAGCCAGAAAACATTCAAAGTCACTCTTTAAAATGTTGTGAAGAAGGAAGGGGGCAGTAAGTGGTGGGTAGAAAAAGAAGAGTCTGGACAAAAGCAGAGGGGGGTATAATTTCCATGCAAATTCTCCATGTGGGACAGATCTTGCATTGACATTCCTCATGTTTTCCAGCTTTATGTTCCTTGTGCAGCTCCTTGTGCAGGTTTTTCCCCCTCTCTTCTTAAGCTATACATTTGATGAATTTGTGAAAAGTGTGAAGCCTTCCTGTTCAAAGGATAGGACATCACTCAAACCAAATTTTATTTCTACAGTACTACTTTTTGGCACTTACTAGAAACCACACATTTATAATAGAAGTAAATTCTAGCTGAAATGTGATTAATCACAGCCTGTAACTGTGACTAATGTGATTAAATTATTTTAACCGATTGACAGCACTAATGAGAATATGACCTGTGATTTCACACGTATAGAGGAAATGAATACACACAGTAGAACACATTCAGTAGATTAAGAAGGAGATATGAATGCAAGGGGGAAACGAGTATAAAGATTTAAATGAAGAATGAGACATCATGTTTGTGAGAGACATACATTCACCTCTGGTGGGAACCACTACATCACTACACGATGACAGGCGACTCTAATTCCTAGACACTGGTAGTAGATTATTTTGTATTTGATGAACTTGATCAAGCAGTCAATAGGAGACACTGTAGCAGTGAAATACCTACAGTCAGAAATGTAAGAATTATTATTCAGGGCTGTGCTCACATCTCTTGTCTCACACATTACTGTCACATCAGTTGTGTAGACGTGTAATCCTAAAATAATGATTCAAATATTTCATTTGCACTATATAATTACCAACGGGGGAGTCGAAATTCATTTGCCTTCTTTTACATTAGATGCAGCTGTAAATCTACACTCCCACTTTTTCTCATGGTGATGCTGTGGCTTGGTTGGTGCCTGTCTAGAAAACAGGACATAATGAATTCAGAGTGGTTTGTGTTCTGTTTTCTAATTAGCTAGCTTACTATTTTATTGTGAAATGTTCACATTATTCTTTGTGGCAGTAACTATAGCCTGCTGTATAGTGATGCATCTGGAGAAATTTACATGGGGTGTGAGGGCTGGCATGAGGTAAAAGACAAAACACATGTTGTATTTAGATTTTTTTTTATTGTAAATGTGTTTTTATGTAGTACAACAAAAGCAAAAATACATTTTTAGCAACTCTTTTTGCGCAAGGTGTTTACAGAACACATTCAAAAATGACTTATTAAAAGTTTCATAATGTATTATGCTACCGCTGCACTTGTTAAAATGAGTGCAAGTCAAGAGATGCATTTCTACGTTGTATTTTTTTTGTTTTTTAATAATGCTGATCCGTGGATCTACCACGAAATGTTTCATGAGCCTTTCTAATTATGTCACGTAAACACCTGAACAAAAAATAAGTTACCATATTTTTACACTATATATTTGAATTATCATGTTATGTACACTTTCTTTACATATTTTTTAAAATTCTTTCATGATTGCAGAAATCACTAGGAGAATATTTCATGTTTCCTCTCAGGTGCATATACAGTATTTACATACATTCATGGGTTCACAGCTGACACCCATTCAGAAAAGCGTTTCTTCTGATTGCATGAAAGGAATGCCTGACAGAGTTAACACATATCCTCCATACAACATCAGGTGCTGTGTGCTGAGCACTCAAAGGGTTTGTCCGATACCATAATTTCAATTCAGACTTTAACATCCTTTTTCACACGATTTCATTACTGAGCATTGTCAACGGATCTTCAACCTTGTGGCACATGAAAACCCATCAACTCTGCACAGCGCACATTTCGTTTCTGTCTCTTGACTCATTTGGTTTGATTCAACTGAGATGCAGAATGACACATTAAAGCAGTCATTTACACGTAAGATGACCAAAAGGCATAAAAAGTCACTGTTTCCTTACAGTACATGACAAAGGCACCTCGTTTTGTGGCAAAAGATTGTTCATGTTCCAAGAACTAGGACAGATAATACTGTTTTTTTATCTTTTAGGATGTTTTTGAATTTGCTTTTAAACTTTCTATTAAGTCACGTTAGGCTAAGACCAACGTAAAATTAATTTATATTTGTTTTTATCTATTAAAACAACTATAAATGAGAAGTCTAAATCACAAGCATCAGACGTTTCCTTTGTAAATTCAGGCTGTTCTGCTGTTACAACCTCACGTGCTCTGGTATGACCAGCTTTTCCTGCCTACCACTTACTAATGTTAGCATATTTGCTGACTCTTCTGTACTTGTGCGACTGTTATGCTACATTTTCACATTCACTGTTATTCTGTAATTGCCATTTGTGGAAACGCTGCCTTCTGTCTGGCAAAATTCACTGATCTGGGGTGAATTTGATATTTTAATGGCACAACTGTATCAACAAATAGGCAACAAGTTCAACAACATTCCAGTTAAAGTAATATGTATTGAAATAGCTGGTTAGACGAGGGAAACCATAACCTGGCAAGAAAAAGGCAAGAGTTTGGTTTGTTCAAAGCCAGTGTGTGATCCCAGCCTTTACTTTACTACTGCCTAAATGTACTGTTTTGTATTATTTTACACTGTGACAGCAGTGACATGAAGTAAATAAAGTGACACAGAATAATAAATGAGATGGCGTCAAATAACAGCACAAAACCAGAAAACAAATGTGACATATCACCAGTTGAAGACAGAACAGAAGAGACTTGTTTTCAGCCTTGGTTTGAAATGTTTTGCACATAATTACTGGATGTAGCTGCTGTTTTAATCCACTATTCATGATCTACTATACCGATAAACTGTCTTTTAACCAAACAATACAAAAAAGGCGTCAAGAGTACAACACAACTTCTGTACACGAAGTACTCTAAATACTCAGTATGGGCAGAAACTCCAAGTTTCATGTGTGCCAGTGCAAATTATATAGTGTTGTGATCTTTGTTGGTGAGCAGTAATTCAACATGAGCTTTGTTCTTGTGTTTGAGGTTACTACAGTGTTTTTTCTTCTGCAACAAGACTCAAAGACAACAAAGAGACTGATTGGAAGCAAAAGGAATGTTGATGCATCATTTACTCTGCTGTCAATTGAGAAATAATTATACAAAGACCCCCAATGATTCCTATTGTCCGGTAAGCTCTTGTTGCTGGGCAACAAATTAAATTCAAGCAATTAAGCTTGAGAGTTTTTGCTAATATAACTTTTAAACATTTGGCTCCAGGAAGGGCTAAAACTGGGGGTTTAAATATTAGCAGACTCCCCAGTGTTACAACCTGTATTGATATAACGCTTTGGAATTAAACATTAGAGATAACGCACACCTCAGAGTGTAGAAACAGTCAGAATACCCAATCTTTCTTCAAATTAGATTAGCTAAAAGATCTGAGTGAGACAAAACAACGTTGTAATATACAAGAAGCTTATTCCACCTGTGAAGGTGTTATGTCAAGTAACAGTTTTCTGTTTTAGTCTTTTCCTCGCAACCCAATAAATTATCACAGTACCATGAATGTACATCACACGTACATGTTTGAATATAAACGAGCATAAAGCGTCCTGCACAGACTCCTTTAAAGGGCATTCATCCTTTCAGCCTCCTCCTCTGTCCTTCGTCTCTCACACACATACACATTTACGCAGCTCAGCCCCCTCCTCCTCGCCTCTCCACTTAACGTCAGTCCGTCAGAGCGGGGTCAGAGGGTTCAGTTTGCAGAGCGTCCTGTCCTGCTGCTTCGTGGAAAGCGGTGGACTTTGAGGTGTTTCGACAGGTGATCGCTGCGAGCGAACTTCTTCTCACAGACGATGCACTGGTATGGTTTCACTCCGGAGTGGGAGCGGCGGTGTCGGGACAGCTCGTCGGACCGGGAAAATCTGTTTGGGAGGAAATCCAGAATGCAATTTAGGAAATGTACTGATAATCACTAAGGATCATCTGCTAGTATGAATCACTTCCTATACAATAAAAAAAACATTGCAGTCACGTTTAAGCTGAAATTCTCAAACTGCTTCATGTGTTAGATGTTTTATATTTACATGGTAATTTGAGAAGCGTTAAAAAAGACATCTCATGTACAATGTGAGCGCTGCAAATCCCGGCCCAGTCTATTCCTGGCCTGCTCAGCTCTCTGTGGTTCATGGCCGACATGGATAGTATGACAGTGAAGGGTTAACTGGATGATCTACTACTACCTATAGTATATATCTACAGTATATGTGTATCTGTATTTGTTAGTGAAGCTATTGAGATCAGATGTATTTCCAGTAGCAGCGGAGGCAGCAGGCTGAAGGCATGGAAGCGATAACTCACAGAGATGTAAAGATGTCACTCACATTTATTTCCGACCGTTTCCACTCTAGACGTGAATTACACAACTGGCCTATTCATCATTTTAATGGCCCAGTAATAAAGAGAAGATAAGTGAGACAGCTTATAAAGTTAAGCTGTGGAATCTGTAAAGCCAAGAATATCAAAACAAATACTCCGACCCGAGGGCTCATTCGCTTGATTGTTTGGTATACCGTGAATGCTGATTTGACTCATAGTTGGCTGCCAGAGAATACTAATTTTGAGTTTACGTTGTGGCGACCCTCTCTGAGCAGGCCAGGCTGTGATAACGTCTGCGAGCACACAGCTGGACGCGTATTTACCCACATTTGTGGAGGAATAACTTTGACCTTAGAATCGTTATACATTAACACAAAAGAAGCAACCTGTCAGGAGCTTAAAAAGTGACTTGTTTTGTTTTTATCGACCTCACCATGATCACTTCTTTTTTTAAATGGGTCATTTGTGAGTGTTTGTGCAGGAAGAATTTTAAAAAATGTGAAGAATTAAAAATGGCATTTTTAATCATAGGCCTCAGCACTCCATTTGGAAAAAGTCATAATTAGGATATAAATCAGAAACCACATCAGCCTCTTTGTCGTCTGTACTTTATGTGACTGTACATTTGTTCCTCGTCGTAATTTATGTGACGTTCCTGCACACATTACACCCTGAAGCTGTGCTATATCAGCTTCAAGCTGGGGCATGATACAAACCATGTACAGCTATTCTACTAACTCAAACTGGGCCTGAGCCCAACTACAACATACTGTACTGGGAAAGATCTTTCAACAGAACATGCATTTAAGCCTTATGGAAATAGACAGCGGGATTGTTCCTCAAATCCACATTTTTTTTAATAAGATTGATCATGTGCCAGTTCTCTCTCACAGCTTCACCATCTGTCTCCCTCAAAATGCCTTTTGTTGCTATAGCGCTTTCTCTATTACTGACGTCTTGCCACTATTAATCTAACTTGTGTATGACTTCTCACTTCTATACACTATGTTCCAGGGCTGGTGGGTAAGGCCACTGAGTTCAAACTGGGTGGGGGGCTCTTCTGTTGATTGCTGTTTGCGATCGGAGGAGCGTGTGTTTATGCACCTCAAGTCCCCTGGGCAGCTTGGTGTGGCCGCAGCACGACACATACTATACATATTAGTGTGGGTGTTGTGGGAAATGCAGGTTTTGTTCTAGCTTGTCCCTAAACTCAGCTTTGCAGCGAGCAGAACACAGGTAAGAAAGGTGGGGCGGTCAGGTCGGTTACACACCTGGAAATCTGCAGAGATACTGGCAAACACACTTTTACCTGTCATCTTTATTTTCTTTGTCTCCCTTTGTGTTTAGTTTTTCCTGTCAGCTCAAAGCCATTTGTATCTCCTGTCTTTATGAGAGGCTCAATTTCAACTGTGTAAGTTTAGAAAAAAATCAAATTAATGCATGACTGCACTAATCAGTGACAGATGAGCCCCTCCTACATACAAAGCATTATACAAGAAACCATAAAAATTCTTTTGACTGATTTTCCAGTCTAAAGTTTTTAAATCAGAGGAGCCAGATCAGCCCTTCATTTTGTTCTTTAGCTGCACTTTAGCTCCACATCTTTTTTTTTACACAGCCTTTTTCCACACAGGTTGTTTTCTAGAGGATCACAACCACTTAGACCTCCATGGAGAGGTCAAGGAATGGGAAAGGTTTCCCAGGAGGATCAATAACATGCACTCTCTCTTAGCATCTTGTTTTCTGCTCTATTGAGCTCAAAATGTGAACCAAAATCAAACTTTGACAACTCCGTCACCACCTAACAACACCACATTGTTGTAGCGAGGTATCAGCCGACAAAGACAACAAGCCACTGCCCCGTTGACAGATGTCGAGTAAAAACATCACCACCGTCTTTTCACAGTGAACAACTTGGTCTTGAGCCTAAGTATCCAACACAAACCTCAAATGAGTCTCTGTGAAGGTCTGAGCTTAAAATACTGCATGCTTATGTGCGTGTGTGTGTGTGTGTGTTGCCTGCATGTGATCATTTGTGTGTTTACATGTGTGAAGATCATAACAGCGAAGTACACAGTGAGAGAAAACTAATCCAGAAAGCTCAGAAAGCTAAAGAAGAAGAAAAGCAGTTTGGCAAAAGAAGTAATATAACTTTCACTGAGTTTTATGTAGGAATCCAGCCAATGAAATATTACTCTGCTCTACTTCAGTGGAGCCAGCACATGGATCTATTCTAAGGTTACAGAGGGTAAGAGGTGCCTGACTCCCTTGCTCACCTCCATTTCCTGGCTCAGAGGGAGAGGAACAAGGAGAAGGCAAGGAGAGCATATTGCTGCTGTCATGTAAAGACTTTTGGGATGACTGGGCATAATGTGTTCCAAATCCAGCATAGTGCCATTCATATAATACATATGCACTTCACTGCAACCCTCAATTAAGTAAAAATATGTTTTTGTTTCTCTTAAAACTCATTTCTATTTTAGTACATTCATTATGTTTAAGATAGAATACAACCAAAGGTAGTATATTATAGCAACAGTGCACACGCATGGCTGAAACTGATTCAATGCAATGAGTCATTAAATGATGAGCACAGGAATATTGTCTTTAAATTGCTGTACAGTTACTTTTATTCATTTCAGTTTCATTTTCTGTGTTTCCATTGGTAAAGGAATATGAGAGCTTCCATCAGCAAGATGTTTATCAGCCGTTGTGTTTTCATGTGTCAGTCAAAGTAACAGCGATGTTGCATTTAAATAAAAAAGCTTGTTCTCAATTACAAACGTTTTTATTTGTTTTGTTTTTTTGCTAAGGGTAAGAAGATCAGCATCTCTATTGTATATCTGTTTTAACTAAGTCTTTAGCTTACCATTAAAAGTAGAAGTTGAGTAGAATAAACTAGTCTTCATCTGTTTTAATGTCAATTGTTATGCACAAAAGATCTTTTTGACTCAAGTATACATAAAAAAGGAAAAGGGTTAATGAGACTCTGAACTTGTTTTTTTGTCCAGAATAACCTGATGTTATGTAACATGCTAATAAACACTTGGATCTATGCCCAGACATAATACACACTGGAAAAAAAAAGTGTCAGATCTGGATTTTAAATGGCTGCAGGTGCAGTACAGGCTGCTCACTGAGTATGGTATTTGCAGGGAGAAGTGATCACTGATAAACACCAGAACTGTTTGCTGAGCTGGGTTAAACTTATCTGATTCAGTCGCTCTTATAAACACACACAAACACACTAAGATAATCTGATACACACGCACACTGGCATTACTTTCTTTACCCCAATCAAAACCTAATTCTAACTTTACTCTAAAACTCAAATCCAAACCATAATCTAACCTAAATTATACTGTGATGTTTGCCTTAACATAAACTTTGCCTCATACACACACACACAACTCGATTTGCACCCTTGGGCAATGACTTTATGTTTAGACCAACGGGTCAAAAGTTGGCATTTGAACTTTAGCTACATGACTTTAAAGTAGGATTTTCTTACACAGACGCAGGCATAGATTACAGGACTGAAAAGCCGATGTAAAGTAGTTGTTTACAACAATGATTCATGATGCTTTTGCTCATCATCTGTGTTTTTTTCCTTGTTGATGCCTGAAGAAGAGGCAAAAGTGACTAAAAGGAGGATGTGACTGAAAGAATCAATAAGAGTTTTGTCTGGCTTGAGGTTTTTTACTAAATAGAAACCATACAGTATTTAAAATTGAACCACAATTGGTACCCATCACTATGCTGCAACAGAGGTTGCTCTTTTAGGCTGACCCAGTTCCAACTTAAGAGGGCAGTCCTGAAATAAAACTGGACAGAAGCAAATACAGAGGTCAAGTTCTTCATTCAACAAATTGAGAGCATGAGGCAGGAATTTGGTCTTTTGAAATGGCTGAATTGCCAATATAAATAGACTCCAAGCTGACAGTTTGATTTCATTACAAGTGCAATCCAAGTTCTGTGAGAATCCATTTTAATCCAGTGTATGCATGTCTGCTGTCCGAATATGTGTGTTTAAGTAAGTGTGTGTCACAGACAGTGAACAAACAAGTGGAATAACTAGCAGGGTGCAAAGTCTGAATGCAGACAACTTCAAAAGGCGCTCTATCTAATCTACAACTTTACCATGGTACAAAACACACAGATAGCAGCGACACAGAGCCAGCATGTAGGGAAGAACAAATTATAACCTTTTCCTATTCCTGAATTGCACAAAGCTTATCTGAAGATTGGGGCCATATCGTCTTCTCCTCCTGTCTATAAACCCATATTTACCACTCATGTATGTCCCTATAAAACCTTCCTTTCTCCTATAAAACTATATCATGGTGCATCCAAACACAGTGGCGATGTTCCAATATAAAAAGAGAAGAAACAACACTTGTCTGCTATTGAACGTGATGGACTATGATCTGTATTTCACTATAGAATATCACAGCCAATCTGTTATTCTCAAAAATAAAGAACATTAATGTTCTTAATTAGTCCACAGCAGGGGTGGATATGCATATGGAACATACAGGCAACACAATGGGTGTTAAAAACTAGCTGCACTCTACATTGGTTAATGTACTGCATAGGAAATCCTCACCTCCATCCACATCCGGGCCACGTGCAGGCGAAGGGCTTCTCCCCTGTGTGCCTCCTTAGATGGGCTTTAAGGTGGCTGCTCTTGGTGTACATCTTATTACAGCCAGGAAAAGAGCACTTGTGCATTTTAATGAGGTCTGCTACTGCACTCTTCTGGTACCTCTGACCTCCAGTGAGGACCCCTGCAGTTGAACCTCTGCCTAAACCACATTCCCCAATGGGCTTAGCAGCAATTGGCACCGGTGCAATCCTGACAAATCTGGAAGAAGCGGCAGTTCCGGGTTTCAAACCAGTAACATTTGCTGGGGAAAGCAGCTGAGGCACCAAGGCAAAGGTCTGCCCCTGGATGTTGACCAGGAGCTGGGCGATTTTGATGTCGGACATGGCCTGGGACTGGCTTTGCTGTGGCTGAGTTTGCTGGGTGGCAGCATCCGATATGGCACTGGTGTTGGGCTCTTGTTTGATCTGTACGGGCTGGATTTGTAGGATGACAGGCATGCTGGAGGCAGCACTGGTACCTTCTGAGGCTGGAGGTGAACCACAGTCCTCCTGTTTGATCTCATCAACTATACTACTAGAACTTAATACACAACTAGCATCCACTGTTGATGGTGAGTTATCCATGTCTATGTCAGACACACTTGATGCATGTTTGATCTCTGTGTAGGAGGCTAGTGGAGAATGAGCCACAGGCACAGTCTGATCTGAGTTCTGTTTTTCTATGAGTGTCCTTGAACTTTGTGCCTCAGCATCCTCTGATGTTGGTGACATTGCTTCGTCACTCCCCTCCTCTTCTTTCTCTATTGCCACAACCATGTTCTCCTCCAGGAACTCCTCAATCTCCTCCAGAGTGGGCTGAAAGAGAAGGGCAGCAGGATCCTGCAGCTCGTCCAGGAAGACGGGGAATTCACAACAGTCCTCTTTGGCCTGCTGATGGAGAAGACTCAGCCGTTGCTCCCTCTTGGACTCCCAGGCCAGGCCCATGGGTAAAAGAGGGGCAGATGGGGAGCAAGAGGAGGATGGGGAGGCCAAGGATAGAGAGGAGGATAGTGGAGAAGACAGACAGCTGCTGCTGGCATTAGAGCATAATGAGGTGGGGATGGTGGCCTGTGAGAGGAGGAGGTCCAGCAGACTGTCTTGACTCTCTCCTCCAGATGAGCTGCAGCTCCCACTGCTCCTGCTGCTCCTACTTTTGTAGCTGGAGCTAAGAACGTGGTGCGACGTCGGTGACAGGGACTCAGGGCTGGAGCACAGAGAGGAACGAGGGCTGGAGGAATCACTGAGGTCATCCTCAGAGAGGGGAGGGGAGGATGAGAGCGTCACCCCTTGGTAGGGGTGGTGGTGATGGTAGTTGCATGCGTCATTTACCATAATGCCCGGTGAAATGCCACCATCGGCATGGCAACAGAGACAGTTTTGGTCAGACCCCGAAGAGCCAGTATAATACAGGAAGGTCTCCTCACCAAGTGGCAAGTGATCCACCATTCCTGTGCGGATGAATGACAGCTGGACTCTGCTATGATCTGAAGATCAAGCTATTCTGCTGGAGATGTTAATGAAAAAACAGTTTCTTCTTCCTGCAGAGGAGAAACAATTGTGTTAATCACTTACGAAAAATGACCCAAATTAAAGAAATGAAGAACAGTAGTCAGCGAAACATCACCGTTTTTATATAAAAAAGATATAGCTGATGTAGTGGCACTGTGCCTGATTTGAATTCAGTCGTACGTAAACTTACATAACTGTAACATGAACAGCATCTGGACCATTTCCAAAAAACAGCAAGACAACAAAGCAACAACCTCTATGGTCAGTTTGACTTTAGCTGCGAGGTTAATGTTTAAACGACGATCCCTCAACTTTACACTATTAAAAAATAAGTAAACCAGCAGACTGAGCTGCTGCTCGTTCCGAAGGCAACGCAGCCTTCCTTTAAAAAGCAAGTGGACCACATGTGCAGTGAGTAGAGCTGGAAGTGTGTCTGTGTGTGAACAGACACTGCAGCTGCTGGTGAACACTTCAAGCTCGCCACGTGCAACCAGGGAGTCCCACATCTCATCACTAACATTAAACATTTACATGAAACCCTGATGGTTCTACTACCATTAAACTGTTTCTCTAATTCCTTTTTATCTTATTGCAGCTGTGTCTGACTGATAAAACAATTACAATGACAAATAAGCTTTTGATATATTACATTAATATATATATAGTGATATATTTGCAGAGATTAGAATGAAAGGGAACGATTTAGTGAGTCTATCTTTATCCATGGAACAAACAGATTTACATGGATTATAAAATACTGGATCGTCAAATAACTTGAAACGTATAAGTGATTAAATATTGTGATTAAATGTCCCAAAAACCTTAAAGTGCTAAATGAAAGAAAGTGAGACAGCAAACTAAATGAGTTTGCGCCCTCTTCTGTAAAGCTACAAAAGAGCTGTTTTCAAGTCCAGACCCCTCCAGGCGTCCTCGCAAAGAATTACAGAAACATTAGTTTAATTGGATTATTACTTCATTGACTTTGAGTTCGGCTGTGACGATCACAGCAGTGAAGCACGACGGTTCTTCGGATGTGTTGTTGTTCCCATCTTCAGTGTAGTTATATAATGGCTGATTTCGTGCCAGAAGTCTGCATCATATGACATCGAGGGGCTGCGCTGAGGTCTCCTGCTGCTAGGTGATACTTCATAGGGAAAAAAAAGCTTGGCCAGAGAGTTTGGGAACACCTTAGCTTGGCCAAGTCTTAAGTCATTTGCCCTAAGGTAACCCTGCCGTTCAGAAACATCAAAAAAAGGTTACGACAGCAAGATGCACTCCTGCACTTCACCAAGCTGCAGGGATGATCGGTTATAGAGGATAACACGCGAGCTGTGGCATGTTTTACACGACGGGCTGTGACAGCTGGTCAAATCTCAAAAACGCACAAGTCCGATTATTAGTCTGGCATATATAGATATAAATATTAAGTTTCAACACTTTATAAAGATTTAATATTTTGAGGACAGCAGCATAACGAAAAAAAAAAACCCATCAAATGTCGCTATAGGCTGTAATGAGCCTGTAGTGTGGAGACAGACAGTCAGCAGAGTCATGCTTCGCTCCACAGTGGGACACAGAAAACGCACAGGCACTCATCAGCGCACTAAATGGACTTTTCAGCCTACTTTTAAAACACAGGCTCGTCTTTGCTTCTTCTGCACTCACCTGTTTATCCAAAATCCCGCTCCACTCTGTCGAGCCTCCTCGAGAAAGTAGCTGTCAGTGCGTAACAGTGCGTAATGGCAACAGAACTCCACGACACCGTCTTTGCATAGCTGTACACCTCCACACACACACACACACACACACACACACATGCAGACATGCACAAATACTATTTCTCTCTCTCGCTCTCTCACTCTCTCTCTCCAGAGGACTGGTAGTTCGCTTATCCATCACATGATCCGAGCTGGGTATGTAAAACCAGTCAAATTAGGGGGTCGGCTCATGAAGGCTCGCCTGCTCGGCGCGCCGCCATTGGCTCTCGGTGAAAGGAGGCCGGCCTCATGGTCGGGTGTCAATGGAGCGAGGGGGGGGGGGGGGGATATATGTTAGTGAGAGGCGGTCATTAAAACACTTAAATAGCTGTAGAGGAGTTCAGGTGCAGATTCGTACATTGTGTTCACGTTGTGTCACAACATTTTGAAACGCGGACAATTTTCCTACAAGCATTTCCAGTGGGTGCGTTATCTGAGCTTCTTCTGAAGCCCTGGGCTTCTCTAGAATACTTATACAAGTTTCTCAATGAGGTTTAGTAATGAACAGTTTAATATAATGAATAATAGGAAGCTCTTTCACAGTACTGTTTATCAGATATATGAAACTGAACAGTGAAGTAAATATGTGCACTAACACCAACGAGCTCCCTCTGATACCAAAGAAACACACTGAGCTGTTCCGATGACCATGGCTGAATGAGGGAGCCATCGAGTAGGTGAGCGTGTTTACCTGATGCCCAGTAACACCAGCATTAGAAGTTGTGCTTTCACTCCAGCAGAGCAGATCTCATATAAACACCTCAGCCGTGCTGAGGGGACTTCACTGGCTCTGACCTAATTGGATTTGCCTGCGTAGGATAGATGATCTTTTACTGTATTTGGATTAATGAGCCACATTCAGCCTGCTTGTAAACAGTGTGTTTCAGTGTGTACTTCTACATTCAGTGGGTATTACCCTTCACATCTGAATCATACTGTAAATCAGGACATCTAATTTACAGTACATGAGTGTGTGACCCTGTTATTGATACTACAAAGGTTACTACCAGGTGATACTGATTTACATTTAATCATTGGGCAGATGCATTTATCCAAAGCCGGTTACAACAGAGGTACAAGGATACATGGTACAGGGATTCGAACCCCAGTCCCCAGGTGGCGATCTTTCCACTTCACTGCTGCTAATACTCCTGCTGCTACTATTACTGCACACCTCAAGTTGTTTGCATCCACTATAGTGGTACTAATCCTATTACTACTGCTGTGTGCTGCTGCTTTGCTAATATTGCTACTTACTACTTACATACTGCTAGTACTACAATACCAAACTGCTGCTACTAGGATAGTCAGCTACTATACTACTGCTACTGATATTACTATGGTACCTGCTATTTCAAATGAAAATAATTACACCCTGTTACATAATTACTGCTACTAATACTAAGACTTCATATTGTTAAATTAACAAAGACTCCATGTTTCACCACTTGGCGGAGCAGGCCATTTTCAGTGAAGGAAAAGCACAGGTGTAAACGTTAAAATGAATGTTTGGTGGATACCCTGTGGCTGCTTCAGTTTCAGGGTCTGGGTATAGTTCAAGTCGACCCACAGCGACGCCGTAATAATTTACTAGGGCACACAAATAGAACAGAGTCATCATTAATGTTCTTATTATCATCATTAATTCTTATTATAACAAGTGAAACGTCTGCTGTGAAAAACACTTTTTGAGTTTAAAGGACTCCTTTCTAATGTTTTTGCTTTCCTCACACATGAAATGGACCATGGCTCATTTAACAAAATGCCAGCCTTTCCCGGTTGATACTGACCTGAAATCCGACAAAGGTCCTGTAAGGTTGCAGCTTACAAAGGTCTTAAAGAGGAACAGGACTGCTGCTGTTTACTGTATCCAGTCAACACGTCGCTGTTTCCTCACTCAGATTAAATCTTTGCTCATATCAATAGTCGGCTTGTTAAATATATATATAAGGAAATCCCAGTATCTTTAATGGAGTTTTCTCTGTGACCAATTGTAGCTCCAAAGATGTATTTTTAAGTGTAATTTAATGTGATATTTGAGGAAATGCATGGCTCACAGTGATTACAAACAGAGTCTCATGACATCCACAGAGGTTCTTTTCTCTTCCCCACAAACTAATTGGTCTCGGCTGCTCAATTCAAACTCGCAAACACCTACACATATGCATATTATGTAAGCCCCAGATGGACTTAATGGATCAAATTGATTTATTTCCTCTGGTAATTTTTCCAACGTGCCAAAAGTGAAATGGGGAAAATGTGTGCTTCTTGGGTGCGGTTTTCAAGGATGTAACAGTGACAGATGATACCTTTAACAAAGCTGGCATTCTCTCCAAGAAGCACAGTACAACCAAAGCATATTGGGCAAGCAGATAAAAAAAAACATGAAAGCCCAAATAAAATGTAAATTAAACATACAGTTGTAAAATGTTTGTCATTTCGTGAATGTGCTGTGAGCAGTGACTGGAGATTTTAGATTAGAGTTTTGTAACCCTTGGTGTCTTGAGGATGTTCAAGCTGTAACCAGCTTACACAGACCCCTGCAGCTTTAAGCCCATCAAGTAAACAGGAAGCTGCTGTAGTTCATTGGGTGACTGGGGCAAATCTGGGGCTGAATTTCCACTCTCATGTCCGAGCTGATTATTCCCCTTGTCTGACATGATGCTGGTCTGAACACATACGTGTTTGATTAACGTTTTTTCAGGCGTTGACGGCTGCGAGATGTCCGTGCGACAGCAGTGGAAAATACAGAAGGCCAACGGTGACCTGGTTTGTTTTTCTTTTTCAAGAAAAATATTTTTGTGGGTGATTAAATTTATGACAGGACACTTCACCCTTTGCCTAAAGTTGCTGTTTTTCCCAAGTAGCCAACACACACACAGACACTAGCGGCTCTATTTTGAGCCACTCTCCTGAGACAGTCACAGTACCAACAGCAACGTGAACTATTTGTAAAACCCAGCTTGTTGTTTGGAACAGAGATCCCCTCAGAGAATTATGCAATGAGTCTCTAATAATGCTGCAAAGAATCTTAACTCTTCCACCCCTTAACCAAATCACACCACAACTACTGCCACCGAAATAAACACTCATACAAACACCTCTTCCGTCTACGCACTTATCTGTCCTGTAGTTTTCTGGCAAGTCTCATCTTCGACGGATCAAGTGTCTTTGTCTTTTACCTAAACTGACCTGTATTCAAAGATATCAGTCGTACAGAGCTTCAGTGAACAGAGCAGTAAATAACCCTTGTAGACCTTTACTTTGTACTCTTTTGTCCTTTTGCAAACTGTCTCTGAAAGATTTATAGACACTGACACACAATAAGCTTTAGACTCTACAACAGGGATTTAAAGAGCAGGCTTCTTATTTGTGGACAATGATCATACAGGGTAAAGCTTTGGTTTCCATAAGTTCTGCCTCATTTAGTTTTATTTGAGAGGCCTTTATAATGGTCTCATGCACATACACTGTAAATGGTACGATGCTAAAAGTCTATTGGATTCTAATGTAATTGCATCCGTTGTAACCAATTTGTGGTATGTTGTTTCCCAACAACAAGCCCAATATCAATTTTATTGGAGAAAAATAATCTCAGGAAGAACAACTGAGACAGGATCCTTTGTCGAGGATGGATGGACTTGCAATAGGTGTCCAAAAAATCAGCATGACACTACAAAACATTACAGATTATAAACATACAGTAGATGAAGAATATGACCTGAGAGGCTGTGATGCAGCTTCCAGGTCTACACTGAACTGAGGGAAAAAATCCAAGTACATCATTCACACTTCACCGACTTCACTGGGGAAATAAGAGACAGAGACGTGAAAGAAAACGGTTCAGATTCAAACCATTGGGAAAAAGGCACAGACAACCAGGAGAGAGTGAGGTCCAGCACAGTAAGTCTGAGTCAAAACAGGGACTGGGAGGAGAAGATAGAGAGAGATGCACAACGTATTGACGTTCATGCACACAAAGAGTACAGAGGTTATTATTATGCTTTATTTTATTATTTCAACTGCATGTTTTACTATTTGTTACACAGAAGGCTTTTCATAATAAGAGCTAATTGAGTTCACCAAACCTAACACTTTCTACTTGCCTACACAAATTCAATAAGGCTAGCACATATTTCAGGACCATCTAGTGATGGTTCTCATGCAGTGACTGTGACTGACACATGTTCCATGTTTCAAAATGATGTAAAGGTAGTTAACGAGTGATATGTTCCTTCGAATCAGAGGTAATGTAGGGAGATATGGGTAAAAGCCTCAGCATGCTAATGTTTTCCACCCCTAGTTTTGGGACTGTTAAGAGTAACTTGTGGCTCTCGGTGCTAGATGGCTGTGGATGTCGAGTGAAGCAACACATGACGCTGAGTGAGGCCAGGTACGTTTCAAGGTTACAAAGTGGGAGAAAACACAAGAGAGACAGGTTAATGAACTATGACCTCAGACACAGTGACGCACATGATATGTAACAGAGTTCACTTTTCCACATCACGTTCACTTAGACGCCAGCTTCATATGTATTTTGGGTTGTAGCTGCATGTGGTCTGTTTCTCTGTGTTTATGTGACTGAGAAAGAAAAGACAAGCTGACCTGAATCACCCAGAGACCATACATCCTGTACCTGTTTTGTTCTTTGCTTTTTATTTGTTTAACCATGATATACTTGCCTACGTACATGAATGCCTACACACACACTTGTTTGTGGGAGGCAGTTGTCTAAAAAAAACGATTTAAGGAGAATAATTGACAACATAAGGCTAAATGTGTGCTGTGTAAATGGGTCAGTCACTATTCAGCCTGATGTCTGAAATCAAATATTCCATTTAAAGGAATTAATGGAGCAGTGTCATCTCTTTCTGCGAGTGGGTGTTTGATAAATACCTGATGCTAATGTGGAGGAAATGCAGTTTCACCATGGATTGCACCAAAATATGCAAAATCCCTATAATGCCTTCCATGAGATTAATGTCCCTGCTTTGTTGTCTCTGCTAATGCTCTGTACTGGCTGTTGGCCAATTGGATAAGGTGCATAAATGATGCTCCTGCTTTCTTTCGTTTGACTGTATTTCTCACTCTAAGGTTTATTACCTGAAGTGGGGTAAATGACTATAGGTAGAAAGTAGTTAAGGAAATGTCTTACTTTCTGTGTAAAATATTGCATTTAATATCAAATATAATTGAAATGTTTAATTAAAAGCAGCTTTACTCAGTTATTTTATATTAACAACAGATCAAATACAGATGTGCACGTTAAAAGGGCAGCATAAGGCAAGAAATAGTCTTGTAAAACCAAAAACTCTATTTTATACTTTATAAATTTTGTATGGGTTAAACAAACACGATATGATATGTTACTAGTGATCCTTAGTGAGGTGCTGGTGGGCAGATTTTGTTACCTTCCAAACAAACCGGGCCGGCTAAGCCAACATGTTGCTGCAGCTAAAGCTTCATATTTAGCAGCCTTGTGAAATAAAACTCTCACTATGAAAATAAACAAGCATATTTTGCTGTTTTGCAGCTCTGAAAACCCTCTGTCCCTGCTCAGCATTAGACCGTAATTAAATAGGCCAAGATTAGCAGATAGCAGCTAAAGTAGCCGACCGAGACCAAACAGAGAAAATAGTGAATGTTGAGCTTAAATTCATCATCTGGTCAGAAGCACAGAAATTAATACGATTATCGCTGACAATGTCACATTTAGACATGTCAAAATTACATCTGCAGCCCACAAAAACTCAGAATTCATAGTTATTCATTTATTTATCCAAGTATCGCTTCGTGTTGAATTTTTATCGTACCATTAAAGACGTAACCTTTATCTGCTTTAATCTGCTACCGAGGAATGTAATATATTCATCATCGTCATTGTTTTCCAAAACCCTTCACATCCATTTATTACTCATTCCAGGACACAGGCTGCAGTGTTGTGCTGCTGTCATAGCTACTGCCATGCTCCACAGAGAATATTCTGCCTCCAAGTCCTGGATCTGTAGTACTAATCCAAACCATTTACAGACACAGAGAACAAAGCATTGCCTTTATTCAAACTCCAAAACAGGGGTATTATGTATCCCATTCCTCCTCTGTCTATTCTGATCTAAAAATGGTTTGCATCAGTATGCGCGCCGTGCTGACCAAACTCTTGCTTTAATGGCTTTAAGTTATGTCTCGGTCTATTCATAGATTCCAGTGACGCCAAGAGACAGAGAGATTATGTAATGAGGAAGAGAAGTATCACTTCTGGACGGTGCTGCATACTCATAATGAGATGGATTTAAGTGAATTTGCTAAAATGAGAAAAATACAATATATAAGCTGCAATGTCATCCAAGTATGCTGTTAACATAATTGCAGTTGCACTGATGGCAGAACACCCTGTTCATTTTAACCAAAATACCAGCTCACATTACTGTGAGTATGCATGTTTAGAAAGAAGCTGAATCTGTCGTCTTCTGTCAAACGGTTAACCACCTTCTTTAGTGTTAAATAACTTATGTTTGTCTGTTCTATGATTAAAATAATAGTCCCACATTTTGGGAAATGCTCTGTTACTGAATGGATCCTCTGTTAAAGGTGACTATGCTGCCGTTTCTTATCAAGTCACAAATATTGAAATGACAAATATCCAAAATAATGCATAAAGAAATATACCATAAACAAGCTTTAAAATGACTAGAAACAGACTGAAAATGTCCAAAACCAGGCACAATACATTTAAAAGAGTGATGCAAAACAAGTGCAAACCTACCACCAAGAATCACCATGCAAACTGACCACAAAGAAACTGTATAGGTGGAACTCTTTCCCTGTCTGTGTCCAGGGGCCCATATTCTCATAATCCATACATAGATAATACACATAGCATCTATGTCTGTGAGTTAATTATAAAGCTAGAATCACAAAACATCTAACTTAGTGTGAAGACAGGAATATAAAGGGAGGCAGCCAGGCTGGGTCTGTCTGAAGGTGAGAAAATCATCTCGCTTTGAATTACTAATTAACAGTCTGTACAAAAATACAGCAGGAGATGTGCTGAGCTACTACTTCTTTGTACAGGTTAAATGAATGCGCCAGACAACATTAATGTTTACTCTTGGACAGAGTGAGACAAGTTAATGAGCTAACTGGCTTCTTCCTCTAGAGCTCGGTGTACAAGCACGAGTATGGGATCAATCTTCTCATCAAACTCTTAGTAAGACAGTGAATAAGCATATTACTCAAAATGTCAAACTATTCCATTAAAAGGATCTGACTTAGCCCCTCAAGAGAGACATTACTTGGATTTACAGAGCGTGTGACTGTGCCGACTTTGGCCATGTCTCTCTTTGGTCTATAACTCCATCCACGGCAGCTCTCAGCTGTGACAGCATAACAACAACAAAAAGCTGTTTTATAAAGCAGCTTGGTGGTGAGGTAAGTGGAAAAACAGAAAGGCTAGATTGTTGTTATTGGTAATACTACTGGTACCTTTATTGAGCCTGTTAAAAGGCTGACATGATTAGGCCTCTTTGATTATTTACTCAGCATTAATTCGCAGCATGTACAGCAGAATCTGTCACTTTGAATTAAACGAAACACAGTCATTCTCCACTTTCATATGTCAGATAGATCAAATATCTGTATTTCTACTGGGTTCCAGTTAGTGTTTGAGGAAGCCGCTTTGGAACATGCACAAAACCCTAAATGGCCTTTGGTCGAGACCAGTAGTTAGAGCAATTTTGTTGAAAAGTGTTACACACAATCTTACAGTAGTTTGTCCAACTCTAGTAGCCCTCAAGCAGCTTTCTGCCTACTTTAAGTGTGCCTCATTTCTCTTCCTCTTTTTTCCAATCTTAAAGGCTTCATTTATATTTGCCCAAAGTTTCCCTGAGCTAAGCCTCTCTGACCTATTACCCAAAGTCCCACAAAACCGGGTTTGTTCAAGTACATTTAAAAAAAAAAAAAAAAAAAAAACACACGTTTTTGCCAGATGTTGTTCCTTGTTTCTTTCCACATACTCATAAAAAATATGTTTAGGACCAAAGAGAAAAAAAAAATGTAATGACATTAGGATCTGCTTGTTGTCCAGAGCTGAAGCAGAGTGGTTAATGAAAAGTGCTTAGTTTAAAAGTGTTTAAAGTTTCTACAACGTGCTCCTTCGCTTCCTCAGCTGCTTCTCTGTGTCTCTGAATAAACCCTCCTCGTGTCTCTCCCCGATGCCTGCTTGCTTCAAAACACCTCTTTTAGTAGCATGTTTACATCCAGGCAAAGCTACTCCTCTGCCTCCTTAAGCCATTATGTTTAATAGAGCGTCACAGGATGTCTGGCTCCAAGCTTTCCTCTGTGCAACTGCAGTGATCAGTTTAGTCACGGTTTCTCCACGTTGCTGGTGTCTACAGACAGTAACGGCACACTTAAACAATAATAAACAACCTGTCTAATTAATGTTATTATACTTATTTTATATTTTCTAGGAACACATCTCGGGCCAAACTAAAATGTTGCAACAAATACTGAAGAGACTGTTATGAAATTTAGGACCCACATTCATGGTCCCCTGAGGATGAATTGTAATAAAGTCTCATCCATTTGAGCCATATTTCACTTTTAAGTCAGGTTTATTAGCAACTTTAGCTGATGTCTTTAGTGCATATTTACTGGATTTAGGTTAAAGGTAACATACTGTGCATCCTGAAAATTAACAGTAACCAGGGGCAGTCCAGCTTTTTGGTGTCTTACCTATTTCAGTTCAGTTTTAGAGATGCAAGCTGATGATTTATTTATTACCAATAAAATAAATGGGTCATTCTAAGCTGCACACACAAACAAACTACATCACAGGTGTTTTATTTTATGTTGGGGAGAACAGCATCTTACCTGCTCATGGAGAAAAATAGATTTTCACACCCTCCCAGCTGCAACGATTCTAGTCGTGTGTTTATGTGTAAGCTTGTAGACAGCTTTTACAAATTTTCCACTGCAATCACCAAGTGTCCTGATGCACCAGTATTCACCACCATGACCGTGGAACTAGTTCACCTGTAATTCAGGGCTATTACAAGCTAAAATGTCTGCTGTAAATTGGTAAATGGTGCACCTCCACGGTTCTTTCCTGTTTCATTGGTCCACACACACAGTCCTGATCTTGAACCCATTCAACACCTTTTGGATGAACTGGCTGCTAGCCAGGTCTTATCACCCACCATCAGTCTGCCTTCTCATATCAGTGGAGGCCATTATAGCAGCAGATTAATGTTCATGGCTTTGAAATTAAATGTTCATCAATCACACACGGACGTGATGTTTGGGTGTCTTTCAGCTGTACAATTTAACACTTGTGTTAACTGTGTCATAGCTATCTGCTCTCTCACATACTGTATTTATTTTCAACACAAAATAGGAACAGATACCAGTGAGTGTGTACATGAGCGCTTTCAAGCAGTTATGATGCCAACATGCCACCGTTGTGTATAGTCACGTGTATTAAAGTGTTTAAATCTGTTTACTGAACCATTTCAAGGCGTTTCGATAGCAGGAGGCTCAGTATTATATTAGACTGTAAGAGAATGATATCGTTAATATTGTAATATCACAAACATGTCACCTTAAATCACCTTTCTGGGAACAAACAACATACTCTACAGTGGGTTGTGTTGCTTTATGCTAAACAAAGACACGTTAATAAAACAGTTACTAGTGTCTAATTTAAACTTGTACATTCTTATTACCTGGACATTCATAAAAACGTCTACATACAATATTTATTGTTAGGGATGCTAATGAAAAAGGTTTTTATAGCTCTACTGTAAGCGAACAACTGGGGAACATTTCATCATATGTTGTATATACAAAAAAAATCATCTTTTTTTTTTACGTATATTCAGTAGGCTGAATATGGACATTCATACAGTCATATGTTAAAGGTAAAAGACAGATGAAAATGCTCTTGTTGTACAAAAATCACACAACACGTTGGTCTGCCCTCAGAGTACTTTTTGAAACCGCTGGAGTCTTGCAAAGACCTTACATATCAGTTGCTTTTGACCTTGGGAACAGGCCACATCATTGCAAAATATCAAAAATACATGTCTCTCAATGGGGAAATTCACAAGCTTAAATAATGGAATATACCAGTTTTTTGCAAGACACTGCACATACACATAGGTTAGCTCAGAAATCTACAAATAAAAATGTACAGCGATGCAGGAAAAATGCATATCACTTTGAGATATATTTCTCTTGTTTAGTTGCAATGACAACAGCTAAGTGAACACTGTAATGCACGTATTCCCCAACATGCAAAAACCTGACAAGTAAACTAATTTTATAAAAATTGAATATACTTACACAACACATAAAACAGGATAAACATCCCTCTAAGCCACCACCATCACATAGATATTAACGCACAACGCCATGTGACACATTTCACATAGATTGTAGATTGTAGTTTGATCAACAGAGTTCTCTCTGAGTGGTTGGGATGCAGGAATTTGTACTATAACTGTCTTGTATTATGATAACGTCAGTTGCATCAGGGCATGCGTCTGCACTGGGAGTTAGTATAGGTCTGTACAGTAGTCATGCATAATAAAATCACCCTGCTATACACACGATGAACACTAGGTTGCAGACTTTGTCCACTTTGTACACCTCTTCAGTCTGCAGGGGCAAAAAATGTCAAGTCATGGCAGGGGAGAGGGAGGGACATGCATAGGGCAAACATTACACTGGGAGTCAGGTATATTGCTTCATGGAGAATGTGCATTTATCTTTCATTGAGCTTTCTTTCCCAATAAATATGCATACAAAGACACATTAAACTAAACTACAGACAGCACTTGGCTGCATTGCCTTTTGTTGCCACCGTAAAATCTCATCTGCCACCATCTGTTTCTCCCATTTTTCTTTACCTTCTGGCATCAAACAAATCTCTGGATGCCTTCTTGCCTGCTCCTATCTCCCCGCCTCTCTCTTCTCTTTTAAACTGGGCCTTAATTTGTTTCTTTCTATTTCTCCCTCACTCTCTTACACCTTCATATCTCTTCCCTGTCGCTCCCACCCCCCCACACTTTTCTTCCTCTCTCCCTCCCTCTCCCTCCACCTCTCTGCAGGGCAGCTGGAGAGACTGGCATTTCTCTAACAGCAGGGGGTGGAGGGGGAAATCTGCACCCATCCTCAGCCCACGCTGGGCAAAGGTGGGGTGGGTGTGGCATGGCAGACAGGGGTAAGTGTTTGTGTGCGACTGTCTGCTACCCTCTGTCTACCCACGTGGAAACACAGGGTTTCCCTTTCTTCTTGTGTCTAAATCCTCCAAATGATCTATCTGGGTTAAAGTAATTGCTTGCCATCCTCTATTTCAGTTTCCAGAGGTTAGGTAGTGCTCAATGGTAATGATGGCAGTACAGTATAAATCACAAACACCTGTCCTCATGGTGAAGAATTACCCAAATGAATTACAGTCAAACTGTGGCCAAAAAAACCCACCTGATCCAAGCTGGCATGCCTTGCTAACAAATGGATCTGCTTTGATTTAGGGACCATCTTAAATTAGTTTTTATTAGTTTTAGTGTCCTGCACTTCTGGGACTTGAGCCAAATTTGAGAAGTGTCAATGCTGCTGGGGACAAGGACACATGTCAAACTCAGTGGAGAGGAGAGAAACCGTCATGGATCAGTCACACTGTTCTTTAGTACACCAAATGAAAAAGGAGTTGTCATATAACAAGGGGAGTAAGAGAGGAACAAGTTATGATCAGCAGCAGGTGAGTCAGGGATGACTTGCCGGTGCACTGGTGTGATGCGCCGTTTATCTTCACGGGTGATAAGGGAGGAAGAGGGCTGGTCAAGAGTTACTGGTCAAACCTTCTGCTTCTTTTAAGTGACACATTATTGTACAAGAGGTGAGCATAGATAAGCACATGGGGGAAGAAAGAAAGAGAGTGAGTCAGAGTGGAGTGGCTGAGACGAGCGGCCGTGGCTGTCGGTGTCACATATGCTGGTGTACCTCCGCTAACGGGGAGGAGGAGAGTGCCGGTCGCGGTTCAATTCCTCTGCTTTTCATAAATGACACCACCTGGTCAGGGATCTCAGCTAGGACGTCTTTGGCCAGCCGGGCCATGCTGAGGACCTGGTTGCCAGATCTGTCGATGTAATCTCTAAATGGAACAAACTGGAAAAAAATGTAAATCAGTGAAGGCTGATGATATCGAGCTAGAAGCATTTCAAACAGAAGATAAAATGTTCTCACAGATAACATCACTGACAGGTTTTAAAACTTATCTGCCTCCATTTAACCCTCTCCTCTGCATCCTCTTCTCTCACACCAACTAACTTCATGTCCTCTCTCACTACTTCCTCTACACCTCCTGTCTGGCAGCTGGAACCTCAGCATCTGTTTACCGATATGTTCACAATCTCTCCTCTGACTTTATCTCCAAAAATCTGACATGGGCTGTCCCTCTGATGGACTCATTTGATTCTTTCTGATCCTCTTTTATCACATAACACTCCTGATACTTTCCTCCACCCGTTCCATCCTGCTTGCACACGCCTCTTCACCTCTTTTTCACACTCCCCGTTGCTCTGAACCGCTGACCCTAAGTCCAGCAGCTTCTTCACCTCTGCTCCCTGTAACCTCACCGTTCCACTTGGCTCCCTATCATTCACACACACTCCTGGTATCATAGTGTATTCTATTTTTTATTCCACACATTCCTCTTCTGTATTTCTGGCACCTAAATTACACACAATGAAACTAAACCACAGATATTTTCATTCACTGATGTGCTGTAGATGTGCTTTAAAAATTCTTACTAAGACATCATTTTTACAAGATCTATTTTATAGTGTTTTTGCAGCTGTGCATTAAAAATTAAGTGATGCATTTAATGTCTTCCTGTGTATTTAACGTTGTATTCATGAAAAACTTGAAACAGACAAGTTGTAGTCAAATAATTGGTCACATCATTAAATTATGGAGCCTGTTCATATTTAAGACACTGACATTTAGACACAAAACCTACATGTGTGCAATGGTTTACATGGTTAAAGGGGTGACATAGTATGAAAATACCCAATTGAAACCTGCCACCTAGCTAATATTTGTGCAACATATTCAAGCCGTTAGCCGCAAGCTGCAATTGCAATCACACATACAAGTGTACATTAGTGAGCAATCAACACTTCCTAACTGGGACTTGTCCGATTGCATCAGAATATAAGTCAAAATAATACTTTAGGTGTGTTAGTTTATGGGTTCATTTATTTATCATGAGGAAAATAATAAATGTTGCTGCAGTGAAGGCAGTTACGCATTATATCGACTCAGTAACAACAAGTATAGGCTTGGCATTGTAAAGTGGATGAACTTTGTTTTTTTATCCCCTGCTACAAGTGTAAACATGCTGATTAAATTATTGTCATTATACAGTTAAAGGCAATCAGACGATTACTGTGTGCATGCAAATGTGATTACTGCTGTTAGTGAAACAAAGTGGAGGAACAGGACTGTGAAAACAACAGCAATATCAATACAGCTTCAGCATTAAGGCGTACATTACCCTGCTATTAACAGGGTGGACGGTCAAGCTACATAAAGTACAGACTACTATTAGTGAGTAACTAATTTCTCAGTGTGAGGTGTTTGTTTCTAGACAGCCACTGCCTCTTTCACACTGCAGTCTTCTATACTCACATCCCTCGTCTCGATGTCTAGCCATTATCCATTTATCATTGTAAGCGCTCATTTATCATTGGACGCCGCGTCCGCTGACTGACCAGTCTCCTACACTACTATACAAAATTCAATAGCACATTGTTATCTGAGGCCATTGTACGTCGTTCCTATTTGTGTTCTCATATCTCTAAATGGTTCTCGAAAATTACTATTTACTCTTGCCAGATCTGGCTTTATCAGACCCTGTTGGAGTTGCCATTCGCTCTTTGTAAAACTCAGCACAACAATAATTTAAAGGAAGAGCAGCTCTTTCATGTTGAACTTAGAAACGATAAAGGAAAAATGGGTTGTTGATCCAGTAAGCAATTATTTCTGCTTTATTCAGGCACTTCTTCCAGTTTTGTATTATTGAGGATATACATTCACTTTGTAAGAGTTTGTAAACACATATTGACTGTATGTATCACAAATAATCCATTTGTGACCCTGGTTTTAAGTGAGGATAAAGTTATATATATAAAGTCCTCTGAATTATTAGTCTACTTAGTTGTTGGTGACTTGATTCTAACTGGTACACAGAGACTTCATAGTATAAATCACCTGAAGATCCGTTACACGTCCTTATTTGCCATATTGGACATGTCACTAATTTACTGTTTTGCAGCACAGGGGTCGCTCGACGAAGAAGACATTCCTATGGATGGGTATTTAGAGCCAGAGAAGACGTTGATGTATTAGGGATATGCGTGAACATAGAGAAGTCTGCATGTGGCTGATGAATGTGCCTCACTCTGACTTCTTCATAATTATTACTTTTTATTACTTTAAACAAAACAACCTAATGCCTTAGGGCCATACTTCACTGTACATGAGAGAAAGGTGCAGAACTGAATGAGTTACCACTGACCTTTTGACATTGCTTATTTTAAACAGGTGGACGCTGGAGTGGTTGAGTGGTACCACGCTGTGGAGGGCAATTTAATATTGAAGCAAAGTGACCTATCACCATCGTGTATTTGAATGTGTGTTATGAATGTTAGCTCTCCTCCTCCTGGGATAACTACCCCCCGACTGCTGCTGTTGACAGAAACATGCTCACGCCTAACCTGCAAAGTTAAATAGAATTATGATGAGTACCTGTACAATGTCTCTCTCTGCAAGACGTCCTCTGGAGGATACTCTCACCTCATCACCATCCAGCTCCTCCATAGCTAAAAAGAGAAGGTGACAGAGAGAATATGACTCAATACTGAAACCACTGAGGGAGCTGGTACAGGATGTTCTTTTATATTTTCATAATGTAATTGCTGAAGTGGAAACACAGTATGCGGGTAAGAACAGGTGTTCAGAGCAGAATGGTAGGAACACTTCACGAAGCAAAAAATGTAATATTTTGAGCTAAAATGATGCACAATTACATTATAGGTCAGAATATTTAAATTACTTTGACCACTCATGGGAAAAGCTCAATAGCTTAGGAGTTTAGCTACATGAGCACTTTCACACAGCCGTTTCAACAATGGCCAAATGTAGGAGAAGGTGCTCGCTCCAAAGATGCGCTCCGATGGAGATGGTATTCTGAGAGGTCTTAAACACAGAACCTGCAAAACACTGTATATTCAGCATCTGCAGGATGTGCAGAAAAGTCAAAGAGGTGAGGTCTAACAAGCAAACAGATTCACACAGAGCTAATAGAAAATGGAATGAAAAGCGCAATACTGAAAGTGACTTCATGAAAACACAAAGCAACAGAGGCAATATGTTGTACACTGTATTTCTACAGCTGTAAGAGCCAGTCACTTTGAAATATTCCCCAGTCGCTTCATTAAACCTTAACATTACAATTAAACTCCTAACCTTAACCAAAAAGTAAGCTAACCTTTAACCCTAAATTCAGGCCGTAGTCTTTAAAATCTAATTCAGTTCAGTCAAACTGTCTTTTGAGGTCAAGAGAACATCTTGTCCCAATGACAAAATGTCTTTTTAACAATGATATTGACAACCAAAGATATGGACGCGTACACAAATCATGAGGTAACATTAATCTAATTTCATCTTGTGACATGTATTACTACAGTCCAACCATTTGATTGCTTAAACGAGTAGAAAACGATGGGCCATCAAACACAATCACGATGTGTTAAGTCGTCACACACTGTTGAGCAGTAACAGCCTACACACACACACACACACACACACACACACACACACACACACACACACACACACACACAGAATCCCCAATGAAAAGTAATTCATTGATCTGTGAGCTGTAAGATGGCTACACACTCGAGTCTATTGACTTTCTGTAGCAATTCTCCCAGGAAGGGGAACAGCATACTGGTGTGTATGAAGAGGCAATTACGACACAGCTGCTATAGTGTTCTTGTTTTCTTAGTAGCTGTTGTTGACTCCCTTCAGGTCAAAGTCAAGGTCTAAGTCAAATGCTCCCTTTTACAAGACATATTTGTGCCTTCGCTATTTCAAGGTTATTGAATTCAATTAAAACCGATTAGATTTCAAATGCTTTCAGTGCACGCTCTTTGATGGCATGTCAAAATCTGCTCAGCATTAAAGAGATGACTTATAAACACGCAGATGATCCACTTTTTGGTAATTGGCATTCAATCTGGCAAAGCAATCAACTACATCACAACAAATGAACACAGCACTGGAACAAAGACGAAGGGACCAGAAGGGATGTTTTACAGATTGTAAGATTGTCCACCCTGAGGCAAATTTGTGGTTTCGGGATATAAATAAAATTAGAACAGTTGAAAGAAAATGATTTTGGATGTGTATATACTCTTAAAACATGATACTGTAGGTTGTAACTTGCTAAGCTGAAGAGTGCAGAGCATGGGAGAGCATAGCAGACAAGAGGAGTGAATAGCAGAATAATGGAAGGGAGGGCTGGGTAAAGCAAGTTAAGTTGATTTTGACTCTCATGCTACTACCAGCTTAAGTTACATACTGTGGCTTTAATGTTTGATGGCAAATTCCTAGTTTGTAAGATCTACACCAAGCCTGGACTCACTGACGTCACCATATTGTCATTTTTTTCCTTTGATATGCTTTTCCAGGCTTTTACTGCAGCCTTCTTCAGATTTTATGTTGAGTTTGTAGTGCGTTTTGGATCATTGTCTTGCTGCACAGTGAAGCTCCCCTCCAATTAATTTTGATGCACTTCTCTGTAAATTTGCAGACAAAAAAGTTTCTGTGCACTGTACTCTGAATTTATTCTGCTGCTATCATGATGATTTATGTCATCAATAGAGATTAGTGAGCTTGTTCCTGATGCAGCCATGCAGGCCCAAACCATGAGACTACAATACCTCCACTTGTACTTGAAATATGAGCTTGTATAGTCTGTATCATGAGCAAATCCTTACTTCTTCTTCTACCCTTGGACTCATCAGTCCATTAAACTTTGCTCCAGAACTTCTGTGACTTTTTCCAACCTGGTTTTCCACTGATGAGGGTTTTGTAGTTACTTTAATGCTTTTGTTCACGTAGAATTTGTGTGATCTGATACAAAACATCTTACATTCGATGCTGTATTTTCTATAACTCTCATCTCATATACATCTAGGGTGGAAGTGGATTCGTTGGTAAAGTGGTCACTCATCAACTCTGGGGTCGGTGGTCTCCACCTGGCCACATGTCAAAGTCTCCCGGGACAAGACACTGAACCTTGAACACTTGTGCTGCCTGTAGCCAGGTTGCTTAAAGAATCCTTTTTACACTGTTGAAGACATTACACAGCAGTCACAACATGAAATCCACCTGGTGGTTTTAATGTTGTGGTGGACAGGAGTCTGAATGGACACTCTGCCCGGTACTCAGCCCCATATGCTGCTAGCTGCGATGCACTGTGTGTTCTGACACCCGTCCATCATAGTCAGTTTACATTTTTCCCTGCTGACCCATAACCACTACAATACATAGTGCTACATCATAATTTATGTGTGTGATAAACAGTGTGATAAACTGATGTGTGATCTGTTTATGATTAAAATGCATATTAACATTTCATATGTGAAAAAAATGTCAACTTTACACCTTGTTCCAATGCTGGATGCTTATTTGTTGTTATGTAGCTGAATGCTATGCCAGATGGAAGGCAGTTACCATAAAGTAGATCACATCTATTTCAGAGGCATCTACAGTACGTGATTGTTATGCTGATGAAGGCTGGATAAGTGAAAGCGCTTAGTAACTAAAGTGATTCCTTGTCATTGAGTGCGACCTTCCTCTAGTCTGTCAGGTTTACTAATGTTGAAATAAAAAAAAAAATCATGCAGCACTCACCATCAAACTCAGCAGGCCCAACACCTACGATGATTATGGACATGGGAAGGGATGCTGCCTGCACAGGAGACAAAAGAAAACACGTTTCTGTGTATTCATTAAATGTTTAAGGTGCATTAGGGAATGAATAATATTTAGGTATATCCCAGCACTTTTAAGAGAGTTAAAGTATTTTGGATTTTGGATGGAGTAATCCATCAGATCCAAGCTGATTGTATTAGACACTTGTCAAACATTAATGACAGGTAACTGGAAACAACTGAAAGGAACTGCACAGTGGAAGAAACTGTCTTTTCTCATCCCTGACTTGAATCTTGATGAGGAAATTTGAGGTGTGTTATTTGTATTTTTCCCCTGAGGTTTTACTGTTCACACACTGCTGATAAACATCGATAGGAGAAGTAACTGAGGGAGAAATAGTGTTGCTATCCTTCAGTTCCTGTGTGTATTTGTTTAGAAATGCATGTGCATGTGTGTGTGTGATTACTCACGTTGACCACTGCCTCTTTGGTCTGGACCATGTCAGATATCACTCCATCTGTGATCATCAACAGGACAAAATACTGAGAGCCATCTGTAATCTCTGCTGCACAGCTGGGGAATGTGCACACACACACACACACATGCACAAATACCCAGGTTAGGAATAGCTTTCTGCTTATGCACCTCAGTAGAAAAATAAATGCAACTCTGCACAGGAATAAACATTACAGAAGCCTATCAAAAGGATGCCACGTGAATGCGTGCTGTAATCAAAGCTAAAGGCGGTCCAACTAAGTATAAGTGTGTGACTGGTTTTTGGAAGGGCAGTGTATAATTAAACTTTGTTATATTGTAATCAAGGGGGGGATGAAATCAACATTGCATTGTCTTGCAAAAACGAATGTTGGAAACTCCACTCATCCAAACTACAGTATACTGTTTTCTAGCTAAGCTCAGTTATTATGATGTCTCTGACCATGATTGACCCTTCGGCAAACCTCTTCCTTGAACAGTCATGGTCCAATCCTAGCTTAGCATATTTTAGTCAGGTCTGCCATGCTTAAGATTTTAGCACATGCTGAATTACTGCAACAATATTTGCTTAAATAAAAAAAGTAAAAAAAGGGAATAACTAACAAAGTGTGATGAATGGATTGAAATGTGTTTTCTGCCTTAGAGTAAGCTACATAAGCCTAGCTAACAGGTTTACTGCAGTATATATAGTCATAACTCAGTGTTACTGTTTATTACAGTCATTGTTTGTTACACCTTCTTCCACTGAAACTCCAGTGAATCTAAATGAAAATGCCTCACCAAAGAATAACATGCATAAAACATATTCTTACTTTTTAATAGAGATCCAACTGTTAAGACTGAAAGAGCTTTGATGTGAAAGTAATAAAAAACAAAAAGGAGAAATGGATTTGATCCCCTCCTACATGTCATGGCAACACCTTTGTTATAGTTTCCACACCAGAGCACCGAGTTATTTACCACCTAAAACCGCAACCTTGAGAGCAACTGAGTGACCCTTCAAAAATAACAAGCAGCAAAAACACAGCATGAGAAAAAAACATCATGTGACCCTGCTTTTTCTCTACTCAACACTGGGTTTGCTGAGAAAAACAAATGAACAATATCGGCCCTTGATATGATGCCAGATGAGTTTGGAGGATTGTTTCGACATGTAGGTGTTTGTTTGTCCCTCTGTGTGTCCTTCACCTGCTGTTGGTGTAGTTACAGTATTAGAGGCAGACTTTAATACCACTGGCTTAGCTGCTCAACACAGCATTGATCTGCGATGTTGTGATATGTGTTGTATGGGTATCTACAGTATGTATATGTGTATGGGATTCTAGCCTAATGCTACAGGAAGACTGTGTGTGTTTTATCCTCTAACGTCTTGTGTGTTTGTTTCAGTGGTTGATCTCTGGGCTGCCTCTACGCCTCTTGCTGCTTGACACGGTGTCAAACACGGATAAAAAACAGAAAAACATAAGATTACCTGAGGCAAGTTTGGTTTTTTTGTTGTTAAAACATCCTGCCATATTGTCATAAAAGCTTTTAGGTGCAAAAAAAAAAAGACAAACAGATGAATCAGTTCATGCTGTATGCCCATAGACTAACAGAGGAGGATGAAGAGTACGAGTGAGTTATGATTTAATTTATTTTACACAGCTCTTCTCTAACGTAACACATAAGGTTTCTGCTTGTTTTGAAAGCAAAAGGAGTTTGGACCAGGTCTCCCCCAGTCTCACCTGCTGCTTCCTATCAATCACAAAGTGTATAATCCATAAGGAGACACCCAGAGTACTATTTTATAAAGTCTGATCATGGTGTGGGCAGAGGGGGTTTGGATTCCCACAGTTTTACTCAGACCATTTCACTGTTTGCAAACATCTTTGCACTGTAATTTTATCTGAGATGGTATTTTTGCATCTATTTGTGACACAGTGAAAATAACACTATCTATTCACTTAGTGAGGAAGTCTGTCTAAGACAATGTACGTGCTAAACTCTACACAACCAATAAAATAGTCATATTAGGTAGATTAAATTAACTGATTAGTATCAATCAACAGTATCTGCCTGTGATTGTGATGCTGTATATGAGAAAAATGTTTGTCACCATGTTAAATACTCTTTTGGTCTCTCCTGACACCTTTCTTCTAAAACTCTCTCTGTAGTTTAGCAGATGCACAAAAGTAAATTTCAGTCAATTTGAATATCATCAACCTCCTAAAGTTTTTAAAATTTCTAAGATTTCTAATTATGCTTCAGTGGGGGTTAACTGCACCTTTGAGCAGGCCGGAGGTGCACATCATGATGTTATAATTAGGCGACCTACAGTGAATAGCAGGCATAGTAATTATGGCAAGAGCAGCAGTCACTGTTGCATACGGCCCAACAAAGTCCGTGTAAGAAGGAGGTTGCAAAACACAGGACTTTGAAATGGGAGCCAGCTGTTTGTGACTTCAGAGAGTACTCATTTAATCCAAACCATCTTTCTCTGCTGATGTTTTGTTCTGGTGCAGTACCACAAGGAAGAAACGACCTGATTATCTGTAATCATGTTACTTTGACTCATGTCTACTGTATAAATACAAGAATGAATAGAAAATAAATGAATAAAAGAAAGCAGTGCTGGTATACAGTAAACCATGCCTTTAATGTGAAAGGGTGTAATTGTGTGTAGAATATACACATAATAAAACTTACTTTGCCACTTTGTTAATAACAGGTGCAAAATTGGTGGGTCCATAGAGCTGCACCGTCCGCAGGCTCTGGAAATAAGCCTCCAGGACTCCTTCTATTCCAACACAGTTTGAATTATCACTGTCACCGTTCTGCAACACACAGCACACAGCATGTATGAAGTACACTGGATAAACACATACAGGCTCATTATTCTCAGTTAACTGGCAGTATGATAGTGAGATTTTAAAAGATGACATTTCAGATGACAAACACACTACTATGATAAATTAGAATGTATTATTGTTGATGTTGTTAGCTGTGATTACAGTTCCTTTAATTTGTTAAAAAAGGACTATACTTATTAGATCCCATATAATGTCCCTCTTGTCTGTTCTGTGGTAGAAACAATATGTTATTAAATCTACTGGGTATATTTTTAACTCCACTTGTAGGTGCACTGGGCTCTACAGAGGACATGATCAGTAACTCTTCTCCATTTGACAAGTTCAGGGAAATACAAGAAGTAAGGACTTGATGGATGAGTCAGGTAGAGAAACCAAAAAGGGGAGAGAGGGATTTGAGACTACAGTGATTTTAGCTTTAAGTTCTCTATCATGAGAGAAGCCTCTACAGTTCACATAATGCAGCTTGTTAGTGCTATTTAATAATGATACAGATACCTGGCTGAATGCCCATGTCTACACACACACGCTCAGTCATTAATTTGTTAACGTATTTGTTGTGATTATCAATAGACAATTCTAAAACGATTTGATTAATAAACTAAATATAGCACAAAAATTCAGCTGATGACGAACAGTCATGAAATCTCCACAGTGCAGCTTTAACATTTCATGTGTTTGCTTTTGTCACCAGACTTGTCAGTAAATCCAGTTAACTAATTAACTACAGTAACACAAAAGGAGATTCAGGTCAACTTGGCCTCTACTCATTTCTAACTGGGGAATCTCAGCCCTCGTGAGACTGCAAGGGCAAAGTGAAGGAGATGCTGGGAGATTCCTGCTGGTAGCCAGATGGGCCACTCAACTTGTGCGACCAGTTGTTGTCACAGCAACAACTTCTGGTCCAAACCACACCTCCTGTGGGTGTGTGCAATCTGCATTCTTGTGTGTGTGTGTGTGTGTGTGTGTGTGTGTTTTACCAGCGGGAAGGCGTGGGAGATTTTGCCATCAGGGGGTAGTTTAGCTCCAAAGCCATAGGCAGGAAAGAGCTTGTCGCTGTCGTAGTCCTGGATAATCTCTCCCACTGCTTTCAGAGCCATTGCATATGCATTCATCTGGTAGGGGCTCATATAGTGGAGGGAGGTGGGCTGGGATGGGTTACCTTAACAGAAGATGAACACGCTACACAATGAAGTGGACGACAATAAATCAACTGTGAAAAACAGCATATGCTTCATCTTTCAGATAGGTTTCCCAGTTTTATATTTCCAGACATTAAAGAATTATTATGGATGTTATCAGTTTATGGAATCATGTCTCACAACTCACATGAAAAGGTGCAATATGAAAACACAGCCAACCCTATTCTTCCCTGAGAACGAGCTGGATTTTCTCTACCATTATGAATACAGTGCCCTGCTTTTAGAGGTTGAAAGAAGTTGATTTCATTAGCCACGATAGATGCCTGTCAACAATGTATTCCTGGTAACCCCATGTAACTGTGCGGCAGGTGTGCTCTATACCTCTGGCCATGAAAATACCAAACACATTCACCAAGCCTTGTGCATCTTGCAGAGTTCACAGCACTTTCCACAATGTGAAAAAAGAGGTCTAACATCTATTCAAGATAGCAGAGCTGTTATCATCACAAGCTTGTGCATTACTGTTTTAAATATAAAAAATAAACTAAGAAAGGTCATAGGACATTACAGGGGAAAGAAAATGTCATGCTAAAACTAATTCCCATCTGCAATACTGTATGTGAAAACAAAAAGACTAAAGCAGTGCTGATTTATTAGTGAGACTACAGGAAGTTGTATGATCACACTATTTAGATATTCTTATCTCTTGACTATGTCTATTAATGTATGACTTTAACCCTTAGAAATAATATTCAATACATTGCTAAATTCTGCGTTATCATTCTGAGAACTAATCATTTTCCTGGCAAGAGTCAATAGTGCTACACAATCATTTTGTTACATGCACCTCATTTGCACATTCACAATTCAGGTGTTAAATGTCTTAACTAAATTACCATTTTCAAGGTGTTTCAGCTGGTAGTATTTTTTATTTTTATTTCTCTGGTGTCCTAGATTTTGGAAAGAAGTATGTTTACCAGAGAATTATTCAGTACTAATTCCCTAACTAACTTTCTTTCCACACACAGATAATTAGGCATATGTGAAAATAGAAATGACCTTAGCCAGTGGCTTACCATTGGATGCTGTGAAATCTATAGCCACAGTGAAGTTCAGCTGGGTTCTATTGCAAACAAAATATAAAACAATGAGGGTAAAAGACAGAGCAAAAAAAAGAGCATCACACTTCTGTATTCTGTTTTTCCTCACACATACACGCTGACACAATGAACTACAGTCCAATCAGCTTACTGGTTCGCTTGCTAATTGGTATTGTGGGACAATATTTCCTCCACCATCTTGAAGGTCTAATTAGGCAAAACAAGTGGAACCAGTAATTAACTAACTGGATAAATTAGATATTTACAAACGAGCTCTGGCAATGCAAACTTCTCCAAATCTCCACCACTTCAGAGGCAATATGAATTCAGTATGATGTTCACAAAAGAGCTTTTGGGAAATCCAATCTGGTATCTTCAGAAAACCACACACACACACACACACACACACACACACACACACACACACACACACATACAACCCAAACAGTGGCTACTGACACTCACTGTGAGAGGAGACTAATTATTATTCCACTCACCCTCCTCGAATGAAATCCACGAAGGTATACTCGGACTCCACTTTGAAGGACAGCAGAGTTACCTAGTGAACACGAACACACACACACACACACACACACACACACACACACACACACACACACACACACACACACACACACAGAATGATAAACAGAAAAAGATGGTGGAGAAGGGACCGGGGCCAGGTAGACAGGAAGGCAAAATGACAAACAGGTGGCCAGACAGTGAAAGAGCGAGGAAGACAGAAGCAGATGCAAGAGGTGATGATACCTATTTAAATATATATAAAAAATACACAAGGAAATGTCACTCACTGTTCCTGAATTGATATATTTCTTCTTTTTGCCTTTCTTCTTGGGATTTAAAACCTGCCGATGAAGAGGAAACGAGAGTTAGTGATCTAGATGGTACTTGTAAAACCACTTCATACCCTGAAATGATGTTTAATAATGAACATGAATAATTCAACGTGTAATACAGGCAGCACTGAATTGAAACCAATATTTTATTCAGCTGTTTCTATAGAGAGCGTAGACAACATAAACAGGAACTGTGAGAGGTGAAGAGATTAAACTATCCACCCATTCATCATTACAAGTCTAATTGGTAAACTCTCTGCTTGTTCAAACCACACGTTAATTAAAGACTTCTCAGACTTCTTTGCTCATTATGCTGCAGTAATATTACTTACTAACCTTGAAGGGTTTTTTTTAAATCAGTGATTTTGCTTGTTGTGCTCTTAAAGACTCTCAACCCATCTCTAAAATCACAACTAGAGTTGGTTCTTATTGCATCCCCTCTGAAGGCCAATTCAAAATAAAAGCATTTTTGCCACAATTGAGTGTACAGTATAAAAAAGAGAGTTAAGAGACAGATGGTTTAAATCACTAACAGGTTTCTACGTAATGTTAAGGCTGCAGAAATGTGTTACCCGGGAGTAGCAGCGAGGCTGGATTACGGTCCTGTAATTCCCCCTTGCCCCCGATAGGTGGGACAGTATTAGAAGAGATAGGTTGGGGGTGATATAGCATAAGTTAGAGATTCCTAGCATGTGAACCAGCTGAGACCACAACCCTAGTATAGGTCCTCACAAAGTCTAAGAAGTCCTTAGCCTCCTCCCCAGGGTCTGCTTGGGAAAGCATCAGTCTGCCAGGGGACCCCAGATGTGGCCCGAGGATTTCCAAAGCCCCTGGCATCCTGATGCCTCAGTACACTGTCCAGGGCCTAAGTCCATCCCCCAGAGCTTCAGGAAACCTTGGACCAGGACTGCCCCAGTATTGTCTCTAGTGCCTCAGAAAACTGCAGTATTTGTTTCTTATTGTATTTATTTTGTTTGAGGGGAAAAGATTTTACCTACGAAACCTACCTATAACATCACTCATCACCACTTCAGTCATGAATAGGTTGTATAAGCCTTTGCAGAGTTTTTTTCTTCGATGGGGTCAAGCGAGTGAAGTTCAAAAATACCTAAATTGCAGTTACAAGGTCTTCGTATGACGAGTGCACTGAAAAACAACACACCACCCCCTTGCTTTCGTGTCTTACCTCATAGACATTGAACTGATTCTGCCCCCGAGAAAGCTCTCTGTAGCTGGTGGTGAACTCGCCAATGAAGTCATGGCTGCAGACGAACAACACCCACACAGACAAGCAAGCATGAACACACATTTTATCATCTGAGCCAAATTGTCATGTCTTTGTCTGTATTCGCATCTCCGCCTTTGCTCCCGTCAATCTTCCAGTCGATCTGCATGATCGCTCTCCTTGCTGCATAATCAGTTCGCTAAAGTCTTCAGATTTTCACCCACAGAATAAACACAAAGCATTCAATTTCCTTCTGACATTTGAGAGACATCAGTGTGAATCAAGAAGCTGTGATGAGAAGTTATCCACAGATGCTTTTACCTTCCATCTCGATCCCAGTCATAGACGTCTACCTTCACAGTCCTGAAAGAGAAAGAAAATATTAGTTATGGCAGATCTGCTCTCTTCCAGATCATCCCCTACTCTCCCATCATATGCAATAAGAAGTTTCTACTTAAAGTTCTTCAAAGTTCTACTTGAGACTAAAGTACACATTCAGTGATTCAACAGTGTTTGTGCATGAAGAATATTACAAGGTTTATATAAGCTGGATGAGTTGAAGTCTATACAAACTGTAAACCATGAAGAGAAAAACTAATTGCTGAATGGCTGCATTGCTCCTTTAGACAGCTGCTACTTGCTGGCTTGTGAGTGACCACTAAGAAGATTTAGCCTCCAGTGTGTGTTCAGTGTAAACAAGTGTTCACACAGACATTAGCTGCAAGCCAGTCAGCAAAGCATGTTCTGACTTTAAATGTGTTTAGTTGGTGACTGATCCATTTCAGAACTCATCACAAACTCTACTTCTGTAGTTTTCCAAATGTTTCCCATTCTTCACTAGTAACTGCACTTCTGCTCTTACTAATTACAACAAAAATTTAATTCCACCTTATTATTATTTTTTTGCCTGTTTAAAAAACACATCAACAAAAGCAAGTTCCATCACATAGGCTACTCACAAGTGAACCAAACGTGCATTAATCTGGAGATGAGATGTGTTTTGTTAAAAAGCTACAGCACCACGATCTTTTAGAAAACTCTATGGTTCATAGTAAAATGGTGGCCATATCTTTATGATGCAGTTCTTTATTATTTACAACAGCTGATAGCAAGAAGAGGGTTAGACTAGCTTTGTTACGAACTGACTAACGGGACCAAACGGGTATGAACAAAAAGATACATTTATTGACAAAAAGGGCAGGGGACACAGGGAACTAACAAACACTAACAAAGTATCAAATAAAACACCCAAAAACGCTGGAACAACATACAAACAAAACCATAACCCAATATACAAAGTAACAACTGAAACTACACACTAATGTGGACCAAACCAACGGACAAAGCAGATGTACAAAGTAACAAACCAAAATCACTGCAGAGGGCAGGAAAACGAGAACAAAACATACAAAACTAACAGGACAAAGTATCAACTGAAAAACACTGCATGAGCGCAGACCAAACAACTCAAACGTACAAACAAAATGGAGGTTCCTGACGGACGAACAAACAGACAGACTAACCAGATTCTTGGAGGAGTAGTGTGAGAGCATGAAAGTCAATGTGCGACAAACCAGCAATGAGCAGAGAACTGAGGGGTGCTTTTAAAACAAAGGGATGCACAGGTGAAATGAGTCAATAATTAGTCCAGACTGGAGAGTGGGGGAAGAGGAAGTCCATATATGGTGTGGCAGGAGGGTGAGACACAGAACCAAACATAACAGACAGGGGCAGAGGGAGGAATCGTAACAGAACCCCCCCGGCAAGGGGCGGATCCCAGACAGCCCCAAACAAACTAGGACGGGCGGGGGGAGGGAGGCCCGGAGGAGGGCCCGAAACACCAGACCGGGCGGGCGGAGGGAGGCCCGGAGGAGGGACCGGGCGCAGCAGACCAGGAGTGCCTCCGGCGGACGGCCAGGAGGCGGCAAACGGACCAGCAGTGCCTCCGGCGGACGGCCAGGAGGCGGCAAACGGACCAGCAGTGCCTCCGGCGGACGGCCAGGAGGCGGCAAACGGACCAGCAGTGCCTCCGGCGGACGGCCAGGAGGCGGCAAACGGACCAGGAGTGCCTCCGGCGGACGGCCAGGAGGCGGCAAACAGGACTGAAGAGACGACGAACCAGAAGACAGAGCCTCGGGCGGACGGCCGGGAGGCGACGAACCAGAAGACAGAGCCTCGGGCGGACGGCCGGGAGGCGACGAACCAGAAGACAGAGCCTCGGGCGGACGGCCGGGAGGCGACGAACCAGGAGACCCTTGAGCCGGCTGGAGAACCGGGGACCGGAAAGCCAGCCAGAAAGCAGGTCGAGGACCCCCAGGCCGGGGGCCAGCACACGACCCATGAGGCAGGAGACCCCTAGGCGGACTGCCGGATGGCGAGCAGTGAGCCGGGGAACAGCAAGACGGCTGAGGACTCCCGGGCGGACTGCCCGGCGGCGACGAACAAGGCTGGGGAGCCCCGGGCGGACTGCCCGGCGGCGACGAACAAGGCTGGGGAGCCCCGGGCGGACTGCCCGGCGGCGACGAACAAGGCTGGGGAGCCCCGGGCGGACTGCCCGGCGGCGACGAACTTTGAGCCAGCTGGAGCTGAGGGGCCAGGACAGGAGCACAGTTCTCAGGGGCCCCCCAAGGAGACAGGAGCAGGGTGGTGGTGTCCTCATTGTCATCCCACCACATCTCCTGGGGTGACAAACAAAGTTCAAAGTCAAGAGACGGCGACGACCTCTGCGTCGACCCGTCCGAAGACTGAAGAGACGGCGACGACGGCGACCTCTGCGTCGACCCGTCCGGAGACTGAAGAGACGGCGACGACGGCGACCTCTGCGTCGACCCGCCTGGGAACCTGGCGGCTGCAGGGACCGGAGCAGCAGCTGACACCATAGCAGCGGTGACCGCAGCAATCAAGGTGGCTGCAACTGCGGCGACAGCTGAAGGACCAGGAACAGAAGCCAGATCCGTGACAGGAACAGGAGCCAGATCCGTGACAGGAACAGGAGCCGAGACCAAAGCAGCCTGGGCTGCAGGACCAACAAAAGCAGCGGGAGCTGCCGGACTAACAAACACGGCATCTGCTGCCGGACTAACAAACACGGCATCTGCTGCCGGACTAACAAACACGGCATCGGCTGCCGGACTAACAAACACGGCATCGGCTGCCGGACTAACAAACACGGCATCGGCTGCCGGACTAACAAACACGGCATCGGCTGCCGGACTAACAAACACGGCATCGGCTGCCGGACTAACAAACACGGCATCGGCTGCCGGACTAACAAACACGGCATCGGCTGCCGGACTAACAAACACGGCATCGGCTGCCGGACTAACTAAAGCAGCAGGGGCTGCGGGACTAACTAAAGCAGCATCGGGGGCTGCGGGACTAACTAAAGCAGCATCGGGGGCTGCGGGACCAACGAAAGCAGCATTAGCTGCAGAACCAACTAAAGCAGCACTGGCTGGAGAACCAACAAAAGCAGCACTGGCTGCAGAACCAACAAAAGCAGCACTGGCTGCAGGACTAACAGGCGCTGGGGACCGGGGAGTACTGGAGGAGGAGAGCAAGGGGGGCTGACAGGGTGAAGAAGCTACAAAAAACTTCTTCTTACAGGACCTTAGAGCGGCCATCACTGCGTCCTTGAGGTCCTGAAACTCAGTATATGTCATCAGGTAGCCTTTTTTGACCAAGGTCTTGATGGCAACAGAAAAAATGGCCTCAAAACCCTCCACGGTCTCAATGGAGTCTAGCCACGCTACCAAATGCTCTGCGCTGCAGAGTAAATCCAAATACTCCTCCTCTAGTATCTCTGCCAGGCCCCCATAACAAAAAAAACTAGGACAGGGAGGAAGGGTGTAGCGACCAGTGGCGGAACGTAACGATTCCATGGTCGCAAGCTGGCTGGTTTGTTCTGTTACGAACTGACTAACGGGACCAAACGGGTATGAACAAAAAGATACATTTATTGACAAAAAGGGCAGGGGACACAGGGAACTAACAAACACTAACAAAGTATCAAATAAAACACCCAAAAACGCTGGAACAACATACAAACAAAACCATAACCCAATATACAAAGTAACAACTGAAACTACACACTAATGTGGACCAAACCAACGGACAAAGCAGATGTACAAAGTAACAAACCAAAATCACTGCAGAGGGCAGGAAAACGAGAACAAAACATACAAAACTAACAGGACAAAGTATCAACTGAAAAACACTGCATGAGCGCAGACCAAACAACTCAAACGTACAAACAAAATGGAGGTTCCTGACGGACGAACAAACAGACAGACTAACCAGATTCTTGGAGGAGTAGTGTGAGAGCATGAAAGTCAATGTGCGACAAACCAGCAATGAGCAGAGAACTGAGGGGTGCTTTTAAAACAAAGGGATGCACAGGTGAAATGAGTCAATAATTAGTCCAGACTGGAGAGTGGGGGAAGAGGAAGTCCATATATGGTGTGGCAGGAGGGTGAGACACAGAACCAAACATAACAGACAGGGGCAGAGGGAGGAATCGTAACAAGCTTAGCATAAAGCTACGCTTGTGGCTGTTCCACATTTATCATACAAGAATAGTATTAATCTTCTTATTTAAATTTCCACAAGAAGGTGAACAGGCCCATATCTCAAAACGCCTAAACTAAGAAGGATTCAAAAATAATGTGAATATATAAAATAGGAGTATATGAAACATCACAAAAACACTTCTTCATGCCGTACTGTATGAACTAAGTTCCCACCAGCAAGTGACTATGACAGCCCTTCAGTATAATTCAACCTAACGTTAAATGTATTAGCGCTGTGTAAAAACTGATTCAGTCTCAATAACACCAGTGCTGGTCCCTGGGACACCAAGACCGACTGCTGGCATTATTCTGACTGCCCCAGCAACAGATGACATCATACGTGTCTGCTTGTGACTCAAATTAAGTGCTTATGCAAATCAGCTGCCCTGACATTGATTCTGTTTTTACTGTTTCGCCTATGGGTTTGGTCACGATGTAAATAGCAATTAAATAGCTCTGGATGATATTTTATTCAGTCTCCATTGGAATACAAACTGATTTGTGCAGAATGTTTCCTCACCTGTCATAGTCCCCATTGCAGAGAGCTCTAACAGGGATGGTGAATGGCTGCCATACTGGGTTCAGGGTGTTCTTAATTACCTCGGTCTTATGGCAGATGGTAAACCTGCCAGCAAAATAAAAGACATAAGCACATTCCTACTGCTCACATTGTACTTGTGATGATAAGTCCACATGACTTGGGAATTCTCTGCAGCTTCATCTGCATTTCAACAAACTGTTCTGCAGGTTGTTGTGTCTTTTTTTATATTTGCCTCAAGTACATCTGGGGGGGACATACAGTAACAGAATTGCAGATAGAAGTTTACTGCTATAAACATCTCTCCGAGGCAGCGCGGTGGAAGGAAGCAATCATTTAAAAAATTCAGATTAGCTTCAATTTGAAAAAATATAAAAAAATGGGTTTAAATAGGAAACATGTTAGAACCAGATGCAGCTAAAAGATGTGTTATTTGCATTAATATATATGGATAATATGCTTTGCAAGGCATTCATACCCCTTAAATTCTGATTACATTATTGTGCTGATTTGATTTTATGTGTTTAAAATTGAATGAGAACAAAACATATATTTGCAACTCTGTGCTCATGTGCATCCTGGTTGCTTTAATATTCTTTAGGATCTGTTGAGAACATTACAGGAGTCCTCCTGTTTACTAAACAGCATTCAGGACTCTGAGAATAAGGAAAAGATTCTCTGCACAGGAAATATTTAAATTACTTGAGTAAAAACACAGATTTCTGGTAATATAGTGACTTGGTGGGGAACACAAACAGCAGCTAGTAAAGGTGTAGCTGATATTAACACTTTATATACTGACAAATGTACAGTAATATTATAACAAAATGTGACACTAAGCCCCTCCTGAATGCTCACGTTCCATCCTCGTTACTCCGGTAGAAAACCAGGAAGGGGTCGGACTTGCCGAAAAAGTCTTTCTTATCCAGTTTGTTGGCACATAACTGCATGGTAGCAATATCCTGAGAGAGAAGACGAGAGAAGAAGTAGAGTTTGAGTCCCATATCAATTTAATTGTTCTGAAGCTACTTGTTTTTCTTCAGGAACTAATTTCTCGCAGGTCTTTGTGGGACATGGGCACAACAAATTTGAAAAAGAGACTGAGTGTGAATGTAGAGTGATTTGCAGGGTAAAAATGAATGCATAATGGTGATGCAAATGTGGATTGTAACCCCAAATACCAGCAGTCAGAATGGTTTAATAACGGATGCATACATTGCTGTGATTGCAATCCACCGTTTCATTTCAATTACACACTTTACTAGTGGGAGAAACTGATTTTATTATGGGATGTCTGTAATGTAGTCCGAGAAGCAGAGGGAATGGCTTCATACATATGTATGTGTGGTTACAGCAGTTAATGAGGAGTTGTGTTATTCCACTACCATACTGAGATACATGGGCCTAGATAGACGGATAGACAGATAGATACTGTACATAGATAATGAGGCCTTTTGCCTCAGGAAGGCCGCATGGGAAACCATGGAAAAGTTTGTCGTCGACAGACTCACTCACACACTCACACTCTTATCAAAATTTTTGAAGAGCATTTGAATCTTGTCGGGAGCGAAACCTCCCAGAGTAATGATGGTAAACACAACAAAGATAAGCCTGTTCACATAATGGTCTCTAGAGCGCGCACACACACACACAGACACACACTCACACGGAAGAAAACTCAGTTAGTATCTGACTGCCTGGTTGATATTAATATATTATTGTGTCAGGGGAATGGCAAAATAAAAAAATCACTTTACAGCTCATAGTTCATAGCTGGAGACCGTGTGACAGTTAATTTCTGAGTAAGACAACATCAAGTGTTTATCAGCGGTGAGAACTGATTAAGTGATTGGACTCTTGTACAGACATGGACAACATTGAAGGTACCCCTCCGTTAAGTTGTGGTTCAACAGTTGTTTTAAAAAAACAAACTGGTCTGGACAAAAACGATGGTTCTGTTAAAGTAATTACTGCAATCATGCAATGTCTGTAACTCTCCACCTGTTGACCTGTGCTTCATTTTTGGATCTGTAAGCATAGAGCTGGATAGTGACCCTACCTTGAGTAGAAGTCGTTAAGCAAGACCTTCTTACGCTTGTACCTTGCATCTCACTTGTAAGTCGCTTTGGATAAAAGCATCTGCCAAATGACTAAATGTAAAGACAGCTGATGTGACCTTCCAAAAAGTTCCAGTAATGTCTCATCTTCTCCTCCCAGAAACATTGTGGCTTATCAATATTAATTGATTGTTCTTTCGTGTTTTTTATTATTTGTTTTCAACAGTGGAGTCCTCCTCTGTCTGAATAATATGTGCAGCTGTAGGAACATCAGGTTGCTTGAAGTTGGTCCTACAGCCTTTCCCTTTAACATACTTGTCTATATGTTTTATTTCTAATCTACTGAGACAACTCTCTCTTTAGTTTTCTGTGGTCCATGTTCAGTGTGGTACAAACCATGATAATAAAAAGCACAGTGACCACTTTTCAACTTTTAAATAGACAGCCTGACTGATTACAAGTTTGAAGACATCTATGATGCTAATTACAGGACACACTTTAGTTTAACATGTTCCTATGGTCTTTTCTAGGGGTACTATTATTTTTGTCCATGCCAGTTTCAGTAGTTAGTTTATTTTCAACTCAAAAGCAATGTCTAATTTCTATGAGTTCATTTCTTGGTATCTTTTTCTTAATTATTACTTGTGACAGTTTCAAGTCATTTCAGTGACCTTTGCGGATTTTCCTTTTTATGGAAAAGTACCAACAATTTTGTCCATGTCTGTATTTGTTACACATCATGATCAGTTTTTGAAATATTGCCACATCACCAGTATTAATGCAAATGCAAACAATAGGATGATATTCCAACAACCCTCAGGTTAGTGTGTGTGTGTGTGTGTGTGTGTGTGTGTGTGTGTGTGTGTACTGACCCTGCAGTTACTCAGCTCCTCTGCAGTTAAGATAATGATCCCACACTTTTTCCCTGGAATCCCACTGGGAACGAATGGAGAAAGAAAAAGACATAGAGAAAGATTGAGAAATTGTAATTGCAGCATAACATAAATAATACAGTTTCCAAGCAGATGCGATTTGTGGCTGTAAGCAGTTACTGTGACAGGAAGCAGCCACAATGCAGATGTTGTCATATTTACAAGAGTAAGACACCTGCACTGACTTTCTAACGTGCATGTAATTTCACAAAATGAGTTCCTCTTGAGTTTAACAGTGTGCATCTTATTCTCAGCATTCATTTTCCATTTGACTTAAGGAAACAAAATCACATGCATCTGAATGAAGCAACACATTCCTTTGGATTTAAAGCCCATTTAGGACACACTGCACCTCACTGTGTTTATAAAGTTTTCAGTGCATCCTTCTGTTTTAACAAAACCACCAGATCAATATCTATTTTATAAATTCACTCACCTTTACCTGGGTAAGAACACATACTGACCATAGCGTGATCAGATTTCATACAATTTCATTTCTCTTTTAACTTCAGACGTCCTCTATCGTTCCAGTTGTAACTAAACTGTGCAAGCACACATGTCCAATCTTGTTGGAAATGTGATTAGTTATGATCTATATGTTCTGAATGACAAGCACTAAACCGTTAGCAGGAATGTAGTTTTACATTTAAAATTTATTCAGCTGTGTTGTCACAGACTTAAGTCAGCTGGGTGCATCCCTTCCAACACACCTCCAGTCTTTTCTACCAAGTATTCAAGGTCACAGCTTGTAAAGCTTGATTTTTCTTCACTTTGTTTCTGTGTCATTTAAACTGATTGTACTGAAAGACGAATGGATGACAAAAGAGGGAGAAAATGAAAAAAATAATTATAAAGTGAGTGTCCACAGAAGACAGTCACAGAAAAGAAAAAGATTGGCAGTGAGAGACGAAAAATAGGAGGTAACTTGGAGCTAGTCAGGGCACAAAAGGGCTTAGCTTGACTGCTGTGTCATTATACTTCCCTGAATCACAAGATGTGGTTAGAAAAGATGAAGGAGGAGGAGGGGGTTGAAAGAGAAAAAGAAGAAATGACACATAATGATGAAAAAAGAAGACGAGACAAAGTCATCTAGGTAAAGACAGTCTGATACATGAGTGATGTTGGCTTGTATACAATCGTCAAAGACATTTTGATTAAACTTGACATGTCACAATAATTTATCCGATGGATCTCCATTAGAACATTAAAACACCAATCAGAAAACAACCAATAGAGTAGAGAGAGAACGACCCACCACCTAAATTAGTAAACAAACAATTAATTAAATTGAAAGAAATCTTAATACTTTCTGCGTCAGCTAGCAATATGAGGTTTTTATGGTTGTTCTCAATAAAGACATAAAAATACTTTTTTGTTATTTTAGGCACATTATATTTGTTAATACTCTTGACTTAGATTAAATCACATTTTATGACAAATTATTGCAAAAAAACTTCTTCTTGCCACTGAAGGTTTATTTCAACATCTGTGACACTCTTCTTGTGAACTCAAACCACTAGCACAGCAGCAAAACGTTCAGTCAAGCACTTTTGTCTCAAGCCAGTTACTTTTGCTGTGTTGAATATGAGACAAAAAAAATCAACATTTCAGCTTTTATCCACATGTTTACATCTGGATCTGATACACAACTTCTTCTGACTTTCACTGCAGCCTCTTTCAATTGTTGTTGGTTTTGGGTGGTTACTCCCTCCAGTCTCCTCTTTAGCAGTTAAAATGCTCTATTATTTTCTATCTATTTAAAGTTGGAGACTTGTCCAGTCTAATACCTTCCAATTCTTGCACCTAATGAACTCCTTTGTGGTTTTACAGCCATAGACAGCTCTCTGGTTTTCATGTTGATTACACCTTCATCTTCTCTTTCGGTTTTTCCCATCAGGTGTGGCCACAGCGAATCATCCTTTTCCACCTAACTCTATCATGGGCATCTTCTACCCTCACACCAGCCAACCTCATGTCCTCTGTTAACACATCCATGTATCTCCTCCTTGGCCGTCCTCTTGCCCTCCTGCCTGGCAGCTCCTTTCGTGTTGGTTACACCTCTTAACTATAAATGCAGTGTGAACGGGCAACCCCGTTGATGAAAACCCAAATGTTTTTGATCTACAGCAAAAATAAAGGAACTGGCCTCACATCTCCGTTTCAATACTTTTATAAATCTCAATTAAATAAATTCTCATATTGTACAATTTTCATTGAAACCTAATTATTCTCTTTTACATCTTCCATTTGTGTGACTTTTGGGGGAGTGTTTTATTTATTTATTTATTTATTTTACATTTTCATCTGCTGTACTTGTGCTTCAGTGCTCTCCAAATCCAACGTTTGGGAAACAAGGGGCCTAAGGCAAAGCCAGGAGGCAGAGCAGCTGTCCACTGACCCTGAATATTTCAGCTACATCCCAGTTCAGTGTCATGATGAAAAATAATTGCCCCATCAGAGGCCGCTGACATAGACTTATTTAGCTTTCATATTATATAGAAGAAGAAAAAGGAGAAGAAGGAGCGAGACAACTGACAGAATATGAGAAATAAGGCAAAACAAAGTGACCATGTAATGAAAACTGAGCTTAGTACACAGAGGAGAGAGGAGGCCGAGAGGAATGAAAGAATGATGAAAATAAAGTAAAATCCAATGAGAGCTTGTGTAAGCCACTCTCGCCTCATCTGATAAATCCACAGCCTTCTATGACATACTTTTAAAGTCGCTGGCTACTTTTGCTCACACTGCCTGCCAGCTGTAACAGGCAGCTAAAGTTAGAAAATTATTTATGAATTTATCTACACAGTGTGTCCAACTGCACACCCTCCAGCTAGACCACCGGATACACTGCCTCTGGAGTATCTGTCCGAGCCTCGACTGCTCACCGATTACAGAATGATAATGACATGCTGTTTCTCGGCTAGTGATTAGACTTATTTACCATGTTCTGTTTCTCATCATGAGATGCATTTGAGGCCACAGAGACTTGTTATAGCTCGGTGTTTCTTTTGCTGTAAGCTTGAATTGAATATGAAACCCAAGAAACAATAGCCACCTTATATTATATAAGTATCGGTTTGCAATTCTGTAAAAGTCTTACACAGTGCCTACTGAAGGTGAGGCAGCTGTGAGCTATATTTCATCAGCTGCCATCTGCTATTAATGAAATGACATAAAGTGCCGTCTCTTGACAGATCACTGGTTAACCTTGAGGTCATAGCTGTCATTTCAAAAGTTCACACAATGCCATGTGTGGGTGTATTGGCCTTTTTTCTAATTCCTCTTTCTTTTTTCTTTATGTGAATCTCCCCAATGGTTTATAAATTATTTATGAAATAGATATGAAATAGGTACATTATCAAACATCAAACAAACATCGCAGTGTGGGAAACGGGGGTTCGAAGGACTCTTTACACTTACCCTGCTTTTACCTTGTACCTTGTTCACTTGTAAGTTGCTTTGGATGAAAGCCGCCAAATAATTAAATGTAAATTTGAAAATGCCAGTTTGGTAATTAGGATGGGAAGTCACACACTTTGCATCATTATAAGCTTTCGTTTTGTTAATAAGGAATTCAGCATGAATTAATCTGCTCTCTCTCTGCAGGCAGAGTGTTCCAAAGTCATTCAAGAGTTGAAAGGCCTGGTCACACTTTGGAATAAACAGCAGCACTCCATCCACTGTACATTAGTGACACACAGTCACAAATTGAGTTAGTAAATCAATGATCCTTTATATTTTGAAGCGACGCCATTTGGTGCTTCTTAATTAATCAGACAAATATCAAAATCAATTATGTTAATTGGTTAGCACATGGCTGTGTTCATATCTCTTGGTGTCACTTATTTGGGCACCAGCATTCTCCACCAGTTGGAGTTTATTTATAGAAATGTTTTCCTGAACCACAGCAATCTATTGTAAACTTCACCTGCTGCTACTATTTGTATTATACTACAAAACAAATTTCTAGACTATTGTCACAAATATGCTCCTTGTCCCTTCAGTTCAGTATAGAGTAAAACATATTCACTGTATGCTAGGTACAGTAAAAAAAACAGAGACACAATATGTCTGGTTATTGCAGCTTTAAGGAATACACCTTTAATTAATCCTGCTGCTGCCAGTTTTACTAATGCACATCTTTAGCTTCTTCTTTTAATGTGTTTACTTCATGATCCTCCTCTGCTTATCCTTTAACCACTAAACTAATTTCTAGTGTTTTTTATTCAGTCAGTGCAATATTCTTTTTCTCTGTGGTTACTCCCAAATCAGGTTACATGGGCTAATTGTTTGTTGATAGCTGTATCAAGGGCACTCAACAAATTAAACCGCCTGTGAGAACGTATAAACACCATATCCCAACAGAGTCCAAGACCTTAAAAGTTCCCAATGGAGCATACATGTTTACATTCAGTGTTACTAACCCATCAACCTTCCAGTTTGTCCTTCCTCATAAAACAAGTGCTAAGATAATTAATTCATATCCTTTAATGTTAACAACGTCTTCAGTGACTGTCAGCACACTGTTGCTGTTGCACATGGCTCTCTATTCAATAATCAGAGCTGTGTAACATGTTTGAACATGACCATACACTAGAAAACTGAATGAAATATGACAGAAAAGCCAAAGGGGAAAACATCAAATTAAGCTAAATGTGACATCACCAATACATTACAAACACCGTGTTACCCTCTGCCTGTCACAATATATCTGCTGAGACAAACGTCTTCACTGCATCTATGGAAGACATTTATGATGCTGTGATTTACACCCTGTCAGAAGCTTTTTAAAATTAACTGATGGACCACACACGCTAAAGCTTGTTAAGTTCCAATGGACATTTGTATGAATCTAAACTGTCATGTGATAAGGTTACTTCATACTTCAGTTCCTACTTTATGCTAAAGTGAAAAGTTCTTTTATAGTCATGAACACAGATGGTATATAATCTAAACCTGCAGCTTTATTGGGCTTTCTAGCAAGTTTCAGCTCGTCGTTTATGTCGAAAGTTAGTTCTAAAAACTTAATGTACTCTTCCAAGACAGCAACAAACAACTGACAGAGTTAGAAACTAAATATAGTTGGAGTTATTTTCTTTAGGAAGAGATAAACAACAGTTATAAGAAGGCCTGTTGGCCTTGGTTAATGGTTTCAGGACTAGGTCTAAAGCCAGCTGCGATAAAGAGGACAGAGAAAGTATATTATATAAAATAGTAATAAAAGCTAATATATCCAATCTCTGCAGGTAAAAGTGCTGCACTTGGCTGCTCACAATTAAAGTGCCTAAAATTATTATTGTGTTACAAGAAGGAAGAAAAAAGAGAGTTGGTGGGGGAGGCACAAGTCTTACCTCCTCTGTCACCTCTGCACAGTTGGCCAGGCATCATGTGAGGTCAGTATGAATATCAGAGTAATGCTTTCTGAAAGGTACAGAAATTACTAGACAAAGCCAATGGTTGGACAAAGGGCCTGTTGGACACCGCCCCCAACAGCTCCACACAGGAGACGTAGATGTGGGGCCTTAATTACTGCAGGTTTAATTTACAGTATTTGCCACATGCACACTAAATGTCACACACTGTATAATTAGATTAATGTATTGGTCTGAAAATGATATCTTTTTAAAAAACATGGTTTCATGTGATATCGAGGGACTGACTGTGCAATTATAGATTGACAACAGCTGAGTTTTGTTTTCCTGTGACCAACAGGGAATAATACCATTTGCTTGTTTATGTTCTAGAAAGTATCTGTAAGTGATTTTATAGTGTGTCAATTAGACGTAGTCAGCACTAAAAGTTTATCCGAGTGTAACTTTTAAGTTCTGGTGAAGTACTTGGAGTTTCACTTTCCAAAAAAAGATGCTTAAAGGATGTTGCATTTTGAGTATTTTGCATATTATCTGCAAATCATCTTGTTTCAACAAGTGGTGTTGCCTGCATCTGTCACAGAAACTAGCTTGCAGCTCATTTCCATTTGCTCAAATAGAGCCAGTTGCAAACATAACTTTGGTTTACAAGATAAAGACACATTTTTGTTAGAGGATACACAGTTGTGAATGTGTGCCAATTCATTTGCTATAACCCAATGGGAAATCAATACAAAGAAAGTGTTGCTTATTCTTTACAGATTTAAATATACAGCAATAATCACTGGTTCAGGGTGGTCAAGTTAAAAAATGCACCATGGACGTTCAGCAATTTGATTTGAACTAAGACAATGACACTTTTTCAGCATTTGCAACAGGGGCAAGATTAAATGTCACATATTACATTTTTGGTTCATACTCCTCACAGAAGGAAACCAGCAGCAGCACAAGTATTTTGTCTTCATGCCTGTCATAACAGAGCAGGCCAGATGAGACACTGAACCGCCACACCAGATGGTAGGTGACGGCTCTGCAGGACACAGACTACAGACAACGGCAACACTGATGTGTGTGTATGTGTGTTTATGTGAGGGAGAGACAGATACATCATAAAACAGAGGAATGAACTGTTGGGGTCCTATTTTTCAGACTGGAATTTTAGTTTGGAAATATATCATAATACCTTATGGTGATTTCATTCAAATGTCAAACTGTTTTCGTACTAAATGTTTGTAATATAACTTCAATTTGGGGCAAATGACCTGATATTTATATTACATTTTCAAAAATTGTTTTACACTAAATACTGTTTTTTTAGTTTCAACAAACAATTGCTACGTAATTGTTCAGTAAATAGAGAGCTGTAATTTACTAGGTTAAAAAGATGTGTTATTAAAAAGTCAAATGTCACCGGGTGTAGTGAAAGCTTTCAAGTCTTTCACTGGTTTTTCCCCTAGCACTGTAAAGTATAGGTCTGATTGTGATTGTTGATTTTGACACATAACCCTAGTTATCAAGGGTCGTATTGATCAGGATAACTGTGATGGGGCTTGTGTTCACTGGGAAAAGTGTCCTTCTGTCATTTACCACTGTAACAAAGATTAAACATTTAATCAATATGTAGTTCTTGGGTTGTATCTTGTGGACAGACTGGACAGTTCAAGAACAGTGGAATTTTTTTTTTATACTCTATATCATTCTTCATTTTTATGTCCAGGTAACCCTTTGAAAAACCACAGACTGCATCTGTCAGGTTTCTGTTCGGTTTTGTTTGTGCAGTTGAATGTAGCAGTAAATAACTCAGTGCTTTGGTTTCTGCTGCAATCAAGATGTCGATTGGCTCTCACCTAGCTGTCGCTTGCATGTCAGAAGATACAGTTGAGCCTTTTTCAACTTTCCCCTGTAGTGTAGCTGAGCGCTTTTGAATCTCCCAAGCTCATTAGCTTCCTCCCTTGGACAAGCGTATTAGCCTCTCACAGATAATCAAGGGAACTTGATGGAATTTGCTACTTCGCTTCCACATGTGGTTGATGGATGTGGAAAACTGTGCCACTCTGTTCCCTAAGGTATTCTCCAAGAAGTGCTTTAAGAGTGTGAGTGCAGAGGTTGCCATTAAAAACAATCCAGTTTTCACGTTCTATGCATTAATTTAAGCATTTAGTGGAGGTTTTGACAGGTGGGGTCCCGGGTCTCCACTCTTGTTTGTGATATCCATAGACACCACCAGGATACTAAAGTGTGGAGAAGTGCTTGAAACTGTGTTTGGTGTCTCTGGGGATTGATTTTCTGCAAAAAAAACACCTGCACACAATACTGTAACTCTCCATTCATTAATTTGACACCAGCCCTTAAACACTTAAAGCTAGGGTATGCACAAAACAAAACACATTCTTATGATGTGTTATATATTTTGTCCAAATATGTATAAAAACAAAGTGAATGGTTAATTACTGATTTGGGGATTTGGTCAGACTGAAGACCAGCTGTTGTCTAAGACATGAGTGATGATGACCACAAGGTGTGGGCATCCTCTGCAGCCTGTGTCAGTAAAATATGATGACAACAGAGTAGTATTCTTAATTTACTGGTCAGCCTCAAACTGCATTCATCTGGAGTTTCAGACAGCATGAAAAAATACAGCCATGGTTATTAATTAATACATTGGAGAGGTGTTTTACACGTTTCCACTGGTTGGAGTATACCTAATCATGTGGTTCCTCAGCAGCGTGACTCATTTCCTTGGAGGCAGGAAAGCCTCCAGGCCTAAAGGAAGGTTTTCCAATTAAAAGATTTTACCTGATGTGGGTGCTGGATGAAAAGTTAGGGGGCTAATCTGAGGGGATCATGTATCTTATGTGTCTACAATATTAAAAGCAAAAGCAAAATAGTGACTAGTATAGTGACTAGAGGCTAGTAGTGCAGGAAAAGTAAAAAAAAAGGTCACTAAAGTCATTATGGTTTCTGCACGAGGAACATTTCATCCAACACTTGCTAAAATATTTGAGTCTGTATTAAAGTTGTGGACCAACCTACTGGCACACTGCTATATCTATGTTATGCCACTAGCCAAATCCAAAACTGTCAATTATTTGCAACATATTCTCCACAATAGCCTGACACACCTAGACATATTTAAGGAAATATGTCACCACATTGCTCAAACGTTGATAATTGCATCGGTAAATTCTTTTGAGTAACCAAAGACAATCTAGGAAATCATGACTAATTACAGCAGTCACTTTCTAACACTGTGTTCCTGCCCGTCTGTGTTGCAACAGAATAAGACAACATCTGCAGATGCCTCCTCTACCACCAGCAGCTCAGCAACAGTAACATAATACTACCTGCAATCTGCCACTGTTTGCAACCTCTCATGGAGCAGAAAATATGTTATTTTGTGTAGCTGACAATTTATATTTTGTCAAAAGTTTGTGCTACTGTATGTGTGTAGTGGCTTTTTGTGACATCAGCCACACAGTAGAAGGTATCCCACCAACTGCCCCCAATTATACACCCTGCCCTCTGACACCGTGCTCTGACAGACTGACCAATATCTTGGTGCAAAATCCAGACGGGTATAATTTCGTGACACAGGGCGGTATGTCATCATAAACCCAGCAACACGACCACCCCTGCAGACAGCTTATTTAGTCCACTATCCACCTCATCAATCTACATCGGAGCAACTGGCAGTGTGTGGGACTTTTAATAGATCTGCCTCGGTTTTTCAGATTATTTTTACAAATGGGTGATTTGTCTGTTTTTTCCTCACTTGTCAACAGTAAGTGGTAATGATGTGCTAATGTTTTGAAGTTTCTCAGTACTGCATAAATACATACTTTAGACGTGTGTGTGTGTGTGTAATAGGAGTTAAATTTCTCAAGACAAAAATCAATTCCACTTTATAATTACCTCTGGTATGTGGTGGTACTTTATGGGTGTCCATATAATTCATCCCGTTGAGTTCCCCATTTATTTTTTCAAAAGGGTGTATTTTGGATCATTGTTATACTTTTACCGCCTCGGCTAATAGCCTCCCTCAGTTACCATAGCAACTCACAGGTAAGTGGAAAGGAGTGTTTAGTTCGCCACGCAGCATGAAGCCTGTTACTAAAACTGTTGACCTATAAAAACGTACACCCACCAAGAAGAGGAGGCTACCAGAACCATATATGTTTAGACTCTTTGAGTGTGTGTGTGTGTGTGTGTGTGTGTGTTTGATGACAGCAAATGCAGGAAAAACTAATCAATAACCCATGTAGAAGTTTTTTTTAAATATATACAGGATCTATGTTTGTCTTTTTATGCTTTTTTATGTTCTGTGTGTGTGACACAGAGGAGAGGAGTCTACACTTTGGGAAGTAAACACAAATCTCTTTCTGTTTCTCCCTATTTTTCTCAGCAAAGTTCCCTGTATGCATTTTTGTCGTCTATTGCACCAAATCTTTTAACCAAATTTCCCCCCCTGACTGGGATCACCAAGTCCCACTAAAGTCTGCTGACTTGTCTGTCACCTTTCACATACACACTAACTCTCCATCTTCACTTTTACCTCCCACTCTCCCTTCATTCCCCTCATCCTCCCTTGTTTCTCCCCTTGGGCTTTGTTCTGTCTGATATATCAGAAGCTCCAGACAGCTGTCTATTCCCTGTGGGCAGCCATGAGAGAGACACTGACCATATGGAAGGAATATTGATTGCGCTCTGTTGGTCTCTTATTGTTTCATTCTCCTTTTCATTTTCATCCTTTTCCCGTAACACTGCTCTTATAGTTGTTCCTTTTGGTCCCTTTCATTTTGTTTCTTGCTCAATCTTGCAGGCTGTCAAGAGCCAAACTGCTCAGGATGTGCTGGAGAGGATGGGTAAAGGGAAAGTAGGTATTTTTCGTGACAAAGCCTTGGACACGAGGTCTATCTAAGAACCATCGGGGAATAAAATGACAGTTACACATCTCTGCTGTATTGCTTTGTTTGTTTGGGCTGTTATTTTTTTTTTTTTATATCGAAAACAGTTGTCTTTAAAACGGAAATGAGGCCACCAGGTATTTTCGTCTCAGGTATTTTAGGATTTCTGTATGCATGGCAGAGATAAAACTGAGACAAAAAGATGATAGAAAAACATTTTGTTTACATGTCACATTATTAGGGTTTCTTTGTTTAGTCTAAGTGGAGGTCTAGTTTTAAAGTTGCACTTTAAACAATTACCAAATAACATGTTCCATACAGTGATGAGTTCATAGAAAGTGATTACATGACTATATTTTTACTTGTCTCGACAGTTACAGGTTTTTCACCAACATTATTAAGTCAGAAAATACTTAGTTTTGGCCGCCATGTTGTTGACTGCACTGCAGTGAAAATGTGATACTGTCTGCTGTGGTATTTGTGGCTCTGTGGCGTGGGAATTGTCACTCAATACACTATTAAGTGGACGTATCATGGCCACTTGTCTGACAAATGTGTGCTAAAGTGAGCATATTTATGTCGGTAAACTGAACAGGCTGGCCTCCTCTGTCTACTGAGAACCCTAAAAGATTCTGTTCCTATGCAACTAAGGTGCAACCACGATTAAGTTTTTGTAGTGAACATAACTATATTGTGATGTTAGGTATTTGTTGAATGAATAAAGTGCTATATTTACTAATGGAAGCAAGTTGCAAGGGGGTGGTTGGGGTGGATGGGTGTACAGGACTGTAGACCTGAGTTTGAGTTCAGACTCCTGTATGAGGCTAGTTTTACGTTAGTGTTAGAGAAAGATAATGTTTTGGTTAAAATCATTTGAGAGACTGAGGTCAGCTAACCTGAATATACTGAATGACCAGGTTATTCCATCAATGGATTTTTCTTCTCTGATGGCCCAGGCATATTCCAAGATCACAATGCTAGGATTCAATTGTACTGTAAAAGAGTGGTTCAGGGAGCATGACACATCATTTTCACACATGGATTGGCCACCACAGAGTCCAGACCTTAACCCCATTCAGAAACTTTGGGATGTGCTGGAGAAAACTTTGCGCAGCGGTCCAACTCTAACCATAATTCTGACCATGATGTGAGAGTCTGACATGGTGATCTGCGACACAGGAGCCGCTCAGGGAGCTCTGATGACTCTGCCATTGTCGGCCTGATCACAGATGACAATGACAGAGAGTACAGAAAACCGCCTCCAGATCAATGCAGGGAAAACCAAAGAGCTGGTGGTGCAGGAGCATCTCTACTCCAGATAGGAAGAGACTGAACAAGCTGATCTGGGAAGGCCAGCTCAGTGCTGGGAATGCCCTTGGACACAGTGCAGGAGGTGGGAGAAAAAAGGATGGGAGCCAAGCTATCATCCTTGCTGGAGAACCGGTCTCACCTCCTCTATTGCACAGTGACATCTCTGAGTAGCTCCTTCAGTGACAGACTGATCCAACCTAAATGTCTGAAGGACAGATATCGCAGGTCTTTTCTTCCTGTTGCTGTTAAGCTTTATATCACAGTACACATTGTCACTATTACTATTACTGTAAATGATGCAATATCATTGGAAAATAGTACAACTTGATTGTCTGATGGTGAACAGTCTATTAATACTTTTTGTTTCCGGCCTGTTTTTTTCTTAGGGTTTAGGTTAATGCACATAACTGTATGGATATAGTTCTTTTGCATTGTCCTATTTATGAGTAATGTCATCTTTTCTGCTGCTGTAACACTGCAAATGTCCCCACTGAGGGACAAATAAAGGTTTATCTTATCTTATTATGTTAACAGAAAATGTAATTACATTCCCAACATAAACCTATTTCTGATTGCACCATCCAGATGACTGTAGTTGCAGTCATCTAGATGGTGAAAGCAGACTTGTAGAAAAAAATCCACAAATTAGGGCCAGATAACCCTGAATGATGACTGCGCTGAGACTACTCAGATATAATTATGTGTCTGGCTGCACTTGACTGTCGTGACAGCCAATAGCTGCACTATAAATACCCATTTTCTTTAAAGTTATTGTAGATTGTTATGAAGAAGTCAGGGTAAGAAACTTGATAACAACCACAAGCAATGAATGAGCACTCAAACCCCTCTATGTTCACTTTTGTCTAATACCTCTGTCACCTCTGGCTCAGCAATCATTAAATATCTATCAACAAGTATGTCTTGGTTCTGGTACGATCCTTATGTCAGTACATGAGGATTGCAACAACACATACAGCACAATGTCCAGACAAATGGTGACACACAACAACAAGAGTGAATAGGGAATGTGCAATCAGTAATATTTAATGTCAGCTCCTTGTGCAAATCTGCAAGTCACAGTTAAGCCAAAAGAACTTTTTCTGCACTGGTGAATTTATTTTTAAGTTTGCATATCCTGTTAGATATTTTCCAATTCAAATTATTGACAAGAAATTCCAACATGAATGAAGTGTTTTCCTACAGTCATACCTTCATTTGATGGATAGATTGTGCGAATTTGTGTGAACAGCACTGCAGAATCCACCTTGCCAATGTGTTTCAGCTCCATTGTCCTCCATTAATCACAGAATGAGTCATTACAAAAATCTCCCCTTATTGTATGTAACCTTTCACTTATGTCACTTTTCTCATTTACTCTCCTCAAGGTGAATTCCATTAATGGATGGAGTAAAGAGATGATTTATCACATGGAACCTATGACAGGTTTGTGATGACTGTGAGTAATTGCCCATGTCTTTAAAAACCCATTTAATTTAAAAAACAAAAAACAAAACAAAAAAAATGTGGGAACCACAGATCAGCAAATGTCTTTAATGGTACCACCACTAAATACATTTCACCTCACTGTGAGTGAGTTTGCAGAGATAAAAACATACTACAGTCTTAAAAAAGAAACTGAGATGTTCAGCAATTATGGCTTTAAAGTCCCTCCAAATGAACCAGTTTTTATGTCACACAATGTCTATTTTTGGGTTTTTGTGTATGTGTGTGTGGCATCGCATTCACTTTACATCAGCTGACAAAATAGAAAACACTTTATAGCCTCTGTCTCTCCATTTTCCTTTCTGTGTCTGCTCGGTCCCTTTGTTGCCCAGCACAGTGGCATTTGGGATGAAAGTGGACCGTAGCTGGCCGATTGTTTGGCCTGTCTGAGAATGATAAGCTTTCTAAAACATGTCAATACTGCTTCTGGCAGGGGACAGCTGCAGGGGCCATAAACTGGCCCCTAGCTGACTGGGATCATCACCAAGTTCTACTGAAGTCAGTGATTCATATACTTGCTATTGACAGACTGGACTTTACTTATACTAGTATTTGTTAACATGCAGAGCAGTTTAGTCTCTTTAGTTCAAATGAGCAATGCCAACAAAACATTTTGGAGTATGAATAAGAATCAACATCATTTGGAAATTGTGGTGGAAACATAAATAAATGATGTATTACAGGTAATTTGAGTTTTATTGTTAACTTGTGATGCCATGGTTTTGATTCATCCCCATGTTGCATCTTGTGGCAGCTTGATTGGTTGGTTATTAAGAAGATGGTTTTCAATTCTGGCTCAACCATGTGATAACATAGTAATAACGCAATTTTAGTTCGAATTGAAATAACAGCAACAGCAATCCTTAGACTTTTCCTCTAGCACCACCAGCAGGTTGACATTTATCACAACTCTTCTGGATTTTAGCAAAAACGGCAATTAAATGAGGTATTTGAACATCGACCACTCTGAAAAGTCTCATCTGGGAATGGACTGTAAATTATTTGGTATGTGCCAAAACTATTTAGCCACTGGGGTTTAGTGAATTGTCTGGTAACTATTGTGATAAAAAATAAACCATCTTGAGTCAGTTAGCTGAACAGTTTTTCCCAATCAGCTGCAGAATATATCTACTCTGTTTTATTTAAATGTAAATTGAATTTCTGGTTCAGGGGAACTGGTAGACATTTTGCTCAGTAATCAGGAAAAGGAACAAAACATGAATGAGTATGAAAATATTGGTTATTTGCAGCAGAGAACAGGACACAAAGTACTATATTCAGTTCCGCTTAAGTGGTTATTCAGATAGATTAGAGATGATGTTGACCACGTGGTGGCGTTTGTCTCACCACCACCTGGAAAAGCGTCAGTGTTCAGAGAATTTAATCACATACAAATCAGTTTACATTTTCACTTTAGTAAAAAAGTTCAGAACAAGGGTCAGCAATGATTTCACATTTCCATTTGCTTCCATTTGCTACACTAACGTAGGTACAAAATAAAGAGAAAAGCCACCACACAAATCATGTTGAGCTTTTTCTCATGTACGCTAAAGTGCTTCTATGCTGGAGTTACTCTTGTTCAGTTAACAGTGTCTGATAAATGCCGACAAGGACAAGTTACTATGAAGAACTGTCTTCACTGTCTTACTGTTTAGAGTTATTTAGATATGTTGCCTGGACCCTTTATGATGAGCTCTACGGTGTATAGGCAGACGAAGGAGCATGCCTTGCCCTTGAAATAAAATGGGTTCAAATCTGGCTGATGATCTCTCTGACCCTACATCGCTCTCTCTCCCAGCATTCCCTCAAAATTTGTTATCCGACTCTGCAAATATGGAATAAAAATAGGGCTTTGTGCTTGCAAAGATTGCCCCTTATTGTCCAATCTTGTTTGAACCCCCCCCCCCCCCCCCCCCCCCCCCCCCCCCATTGATTTCCATTGTCCATATACAAAGCAGCAGATCATGATTCTACCTATGAATATCCAATTTTAGATTTCTTTCACAACAAAATGCAGTTGCAGGCTCCAGTTGCTTTGGTGTAATATAACAAAAACTCAATACCACTTCAGCCACAAAAACTCAGTATGCAGTGATGCCACAGACTGATCTGGCCTCTAACACGCTGATCAAACAACATAATAGATGATGCTATTTAAACTGAGTCTATACACATTGCATTAGTGAGAGATGGCTCATGTGAAGTTGTTTTCCACAGCAGCCTTGAATAAATATGGAATAAGAGACCTAGCGGGACTCATTCAGACATTATTTATGTGCATCACTTCTATTAAGAATATAATTCAACACCTGTGCAAAGAAAATCAGCCATTTCTCACTGATACACTAGAAAAGATGCTAAGACTTACGAGAGGGTCTTCTCTAGTCGTCCTCCTCTGGAGCCGATAATTTCTCCAAGGGTACAGAAGGTCTGTCCCAGAAAATCCTTTGGGGGGGAAATAGAACAGAGAAAATTAATTGCATGAGAGGATCAAGATACACACTATAACTAACAGAAAAGTACCATAAATACAACCTGCAGATGCAATAACAATGACTTGCTTGATGCAGGCATGGTGCAATTCTCAATTTTATGAATTTCCAAGCCACCAGAGTGTGCTCAGTGGTGACAAATTACCATTTATTTGATTTCACACGAGTTTATAAGTTAGCAGGGAAGGCCAACCCATTAAAATACATCATCAATAAGTAATTAATCTACACATATCAAGACCTCCTGTGCTCTAATAAACAGTGGTAACTCCAAATATAACGGGCTGCATTGCAATTACAAACCCCTCTAAATATCATTAAGGACAGCAACATAGAAACTGCACATATTAGAATTCCATTAAAGTTTAATTTCATTTTATTGAAACAGCATTTTAAATTAAGTATTAGATTTAGGGGTTAATTTCACCTTTCATATAAGAATGCATTAACCTGACTAGGTCAAACTCAGTTAGCCCTAGTGGGCTGTATTATTCAGGTCCACTGTGCAATGATTTCCTTCAATCAGCATTTTCAGTGAACAGCAGACAAACAACGCACACACTACACAAAAAACATATGGTGACTTAAATAAAAGCAAAAACACAACAAAATTCTTTCCTGGTATCAAGGGCAGAGCCCCACATGTTGATTAACGTCGTGGGTGGGCGTGAGCAGGTGTAGGTGCGAGTCTCCCAAACTGAAGATGTGTGTAGCTAATGTGAATGTCCTGACATGCACAATCTGCTGTAGTGAATCGTCTCAAACAACAACAGCTGCGTTTTCCTTTGAAGTGGAGTTCTGAAAGTTGCTTTACCTGAGCGAGTGATAAAATGCAGAGTGACAAATGAGGAACAACACAACAGGGGAAGCTTTCCAGGAAGGAGCTCTAGTGTTTGTCCTTGATGAAATGGCATAAGAAGAATGGGAGAAAGATACAATCACATTAAAGCAAATGAAACATAAGCAACACAAAAGACTCTTCTGGGAGACACTGAAATATACTGGAAACTAAAAAGTGAAATGAATGAAGCATATTGTAATACCAGGACTCAGGAGGACAACACAATCTGTGTGTAAACACTCACCTTCTGCTCTCCCATGTGATAAATTTGGTTGGGAAGACCAAAAAAAAGACACATTAACAGTATACTAAAATGACTTTATTCATGCTGAATCCTAATCAGAGACTGCACTCATCTGCTCTAAGCTGTTACGGGTAATTCTGAATATAATGTAATAGATTGGAAGGCTGTTAATAATCATCTCTGGGTTCTGTACTTACGTGTTTGGAAATATTACAGCTCCGGGAGTCAACATTATACCTGAAAGAAACAATAAGATTGGAAGAACCTACAAGATTGCAGTGAAGCACTTTTGTCCAGTTCACACACACCAAACACACAGACACACACACACACACACACACACACACACAGACAGAGATACAGAGATATAATAGAGATAGAGAATAGATAGCGAGCGAAGACAGAGAGAGAGAGACATAGAGATATAGAGATATAGATACAGAGGACAGAGAACTACAAGAGATAGAGAGAATATATTTACGATATATAGTTAATAGATATACATACATCTATAATATACATATACAGATATATATTTACCTATACATACAGTATCTATATATACATATATACATATATCTATATATAATATAGATATATCTATATATACATATATTAAATATATATATATACATTATATATATATATATTATATATCTATATATATATATATATATATATATATCTATATATATATATATATATAATATATATATCATATATATATATATAATACATATATATATATATACATATATATATTATTGTCCTGTAGCATCACCCAACATATACAGAGTTTCAGCTGACGTACAGACATTCTCACATCCTGGTCCAGGATGCATTAGCTTGACTCAAGAGCTGAAGGTGGTGGGAGGTAACCACTTCTCTTTTCCTATTTATATGCTGGTATTTAGCTAGCTAGACACTGGCAAGGCTACAGTTGAAATGGTCAAAGTATAATGGTGAGGACTCGAAAGGAACAGATGAACAAGGAAATACAGGAAAAGAAAGGACTGTCACATTAGGGTGGAGAAGGATCCTGTGTATGAGATGACAAGTCAGAAAGCATCGAGGACTGATACACTGTGTCTCATAGAAAGGTTGATGAGACAGAAATAGGACAGAAATAAAGAGAAGTAAAGACGACAAAAGAAACAAAGGCGACTGGAACGTGCTGTTAATTTGTCTGGGTTGCTTTACAAAAAGGTTCCTTTCTGGGAAATGAAAACATAAAGTGGCCTTGCAGTGGAGGAGAGAGGAATTGAGGCTGGAAATATGCACAAACTTAGCCACGGAGGCACAGGATAGCTGAGTAGGTACTAGGATGCAGCTTTAAATTAGTGGGGTTAACAAGTGGGCTTCATAAATGGTCCTTTTTAAAAAGAAAATATGTGTCCATGATTGGACATCCCATCATCTAATTCTACCAATGACTGGCTTCTTACTCTGATGAAAAAAAGAAAAAACTTCACCGATCTCAGTTCTACAGAAAAATAAATTATTTCAGTGTAATAAAAGGCATTATGTTTGGTTGGCTACTTACACATCAAACCTTAGATTTTGTTTCTCTTCAAAAAAGAAATCCAGGACAAACTTCCTGACGAAATCTGGATTCCGAGTGTTATCGATCACCTCCGTCCTGCCAAACTAGAAAAATAGAAAAGGGTGATAATCGGTAGCATTTATCTAAGTGTCAAGATTTGTTATTAAGCTCTAATTGAGAAAGTACACATGAGAAAGGAGTGGATAAAATTAATGTGAATGTGAGGGAACCCATTACTCTAACATTTGACACAGGTTTGGAATTCCTAAATACAAAACCTCTTTCAATAATAAGACCACACTGTGTCACACTAAGCTTCATTGTGTTATGTGCTAAATCCTTTGTCCCTAGAGAAATCAGACTGCTACATTAGAGCCAGCACACCTCCTTGCAAACCCACTAGGTCCCAGTCCCAGCCTCCCTCCTGGGCCATGCTGTCTCTCCATCTCCCTGACAATCACACCAGTAATCCCCCGGTGGACTGCCAGCCTCGCCTTCGTGGCCTGGGCCAACAGCTCCGTGTAATGAGCTATTGATCTTGGCGCTGCCTCACTGCAGCCGCAATACCTCGACTCGTGTCTTTAGTGCCCAGCGCACATAATCCACGCTATCAACAGTGTCCCCAGCCTATCCATTACCAAAGCCTCGCAGGGGAGTGTATCGGACCTCAGTACCTACCTGTCGTATCAACCATAAGGGAAAATCCCTTGAGATTTCCCTGTAGTGTTTCTATTTCCAGGGTTGGAGGTCTTTGGTTCACTCACACGTTATTGGCTAATTGGTGCTGGGGCATTGTAGCAGAAGCTTATGGAATTGCTTTGTTTCTGGGGATTTTTTTGGTAGCCTATGTTAAATAATCCGAGAGTATCTGGAAGGACAGTTATTCATTTCAAACATGTACAGCACAGCTTCCTTTTGTGCCATAAAACAGTCACATTACAGATATAATTTATGTCTTCCAACTATCTCACATGCTTCTCCTTCAGCTACTGTTCTTCAGTAAACCTTTGAGAAGGAACATTTATTTATTCAGAAATGCAGTGGGTCGCCGAAGAAGCCGCTCAAAGTGACAGTTGAATAATAACAGTGGTTAACAAAAGATGTGTGCTTCCAGTTTCCTGTGTGTGTGCACTGTGCTATCGTCTGTTGGGACTGATTTAATAGAGTTTGGGTAAATTATACAGATACTGTACAATTATTAGATTTGTAGTATGTGTACTATTGTAAAGGTTTTGCAGAGAATTGTTGCCTAGGTGTGTGTTGACTTCTTTAATAGCGATTTAATGGGATAGCTGTGTTTTTCCCAGAGCACAGAAAAGGAGTAAACAGACCCTGAAGTAGCATTCTGTGACCTTGGTAGTGGACTCCCAGATTAATATGTATACATGCTTAGAATAATTCAAGCAGCTGATAACTAATGGCACAAATAATTCCAATTTGAATATAGCCCAAAGGCAGAGAAAACTTTTTTTTTTTCTAGAAACATGTAAATGTAAAGGTTATAGGAGTGTAAAAGTTAATCGGCTTTATCATGACTGCATGAATGTCAATATACATGTATTTTAATTTATTTAATCTTAATGACATTTTTCCATCCAGTGCACCCTGCTCACTTCAGATCAGCGAGAAGAACTCAATAATCAAAACTCTTCTACAGATGTATTCACCTGATAGTTGTAACAGGATGTTCACACATATGGATTAAAAAAGCTGGACCAGCAACATCTGCCAGTCATCGTCAGTGAGATCTGGGTTTGTAGTCATGTTGCCCCCACGTACAGGTAGCTTGACAGACTCAAGAAGAACCCAGCTACAATGCTCGATGCCCAACTTTATGCAAACATCCTCTGTTGTAGTGTGAACTATAGCTGAGTCACATCAAGGCCAGTGGAGATCAAAGATATTTAGTGTGCTACGGGAAGGGATTTTAAACAAACTTAAAGAAAAGCTGACTGTCAAGTTTTAATTCATCCAATAAACATGAATTACGTAACATAAGTTATAAGTTTGAAACTGGAAAAAAACAGTGAAACAATTTGGAGACATTGTTGGTGCACATACAATATAAAAATAATGGCTCAGATGGAGAAGAGTCTATAAATTACACACTCAACACAATACACCCCCAGAATTACAGATTCACCAAAGCCAGCTACTATTAGCTACTACTGTATGTATAGGTGTGAATGCGCCTTAAACAGGGGTTTCACACAGCATATTCCAAACGGGTCAGCAGAGTACTTACATAAATATGTATGACTCTGAAACTTATTGGCTGTGCCCACTAAAGGTCAGCCGAGCTTTCAACCCACTCCTGCTTTGTGAGACTCACCCTGGATGTTCACAAAGAGTCATCGCAAAGCACCAACAGTGGTGAAACTTGTTTTTCCTTTGATAATGCCTTAACCCTAGTAGAAAATCATGTGTTTGTGTATACCCCTCTTATTCAGAATAGGAAGCTGGTTAAGAAATTACGTCCTTTAATGCAAACAGGATGACCTGGAAATGATCTGATCAGCGCCGCTGTCAGATCAAGGTGTGGGGAGAGGGGTCAGCACTGTTAAGATGGTTTGCTCCTGCTGGTTGTTTAGACTGATGCTATTGTAATTGAGTTCACAAAAGTTCTACAAGCAAATGCTCTCATTACACCAAGTGCAATAAAATAAATCGATGTCACCACAAACGCTGCTGTGACCCGGTCTTTACTCTGCTTTCAGAGCATAGACAGAGTTGTGTGTAGTGCTCCACGGGTCACCACAGATGATTTGTGGCAGACAGTAAGTGGAGGATGATATTGGCCGGGAAAAATGGAATGACTTCTGATCAGAAAACAATTTGGTGCACAGCCTGCTGCAGACAGAACAATAAATGGGAAAACAAGAAGCAGATAACACTGACGTTATGTAAACTACTAAAAAAGAAATGGAAGATGAAATATGGACTAGAGGGGAACATCTGGTTTCCACATCACAAAGAACCTGGAGGTTATGATGATATGATATAACAAATTCTCCTTGCACAGACTGATTGCCCTTACAAATTACATATCAAGTATTGTCATAATGAAAAACATGATATCAACAGCAAACAAAGGATTTGTCAGGTTTCCATTCATGCGCAATTATCAGCTCATGGTGTCGATATGTGCGCGGCTGACAGCAAGATGTTTACTCTGCTGATTGCAGCGCTATTCATGCCGCGTTTTTTGATTAAGCTTTGTCACATGGCACAAAAAGGTGTGAGGTGTCTTGAAGTGAGGTGATCAGCGACGGGCAAAGCTCTCACTGACACATCAGTGTTGACTTTGAATTTTCCAAAAGGGTAAATAGACTAACTAAAGACAGAATGGCATATGGAAATTAGATGAAGGAAAATGTGAGACCTGCTGAAAAAAGAAAAAGGGAAGGAATTCAAAGGAGCAGTAATGAATGGAATATTTAATCAAACTGAACACCTTCTTTTTCTCCAGGCACTGAGTCCTGATGTGAATTCCCTTTATCTAACCAAAGAAATCTGTTATAATGAGATCCTTTTTATGCATTTATTCTTTAACCTCTATTGTTAATTCATCACCTGGTGCCAGTTAAATTGAGTTATTTTCTCCAATCATAGTCAATTTTAGACATTGGTTACACTTGTGTGAGCAAGTGAAGAGGTTGACACTTTCAATTTTCTACAACAACGTTCTCAGGGGTTTGCACCGAGTTGCCTCTGGACTTCATCTTAATAGCCTCCTCTCTTAGCCCTCAAGGAAAGGTATCTTAAAGTTAATACTCACCATATAGCATTCTTCTGTAGTGAGTAGACTGAAATATTGGATATTTTTACTGGAGAATGAAAAGTTTCTTAACTCACCTCCCTCCACTCTTTGGTTCCCACAGCTTGAATATACAACACGACCACTGGAAGGAGAAGAAGCCAAACGGGAAGCATGGAAAAAAAAAAAGCAAGATATTATTTTTTTATTAGCCTGGTGGTTTTTATGTCTCAGCACCTGCAGCAGCAGATTGATAATAAAACACTCAAGAAAATCAGTGTGACCTACATCCCTTTTTTCAGAAGATCTGGCTCAGCTAGAGGCAATTTCAATAATCCCTCAACAAAAACAGAAACATTTACAAAAACAATATCAGATTAAAAGATTTAGGAATTTTTGGCATATTGAAAATAATGAACATGATAATTAAACCATTCATCTAAACACAAGTACAGCTAAAGGTGCCTATATAACATATGCCTGCAGAACTAACAGTCATTTTTTATAATTACAAAAATGCTGAATTGCTGTGTACTCTATCTGTCTGGTCCTCATGGTTAACTGTCCCCCCGAGAAAACCAGCAGAAGAATTTGTTTCAGCAAAGTGCTCCAGAAAACAACATGGAGTACTTGTTATTTGGTCAGGCATGCAGCATAAGGTTATGAACTGTACTGTCAGTCTGTCAGCTGGACCACTGCTTTGATCCAGACTGAAATGTCTCAAATTGGTGGAATTCTGAACAGTCATGGTCCCACGAGAGTGAATCATGGTGATGCTCCGATGTTGACATGTTTGGCTCAACAACTACTGGATGGGTTGTCATCAAATGTGGGACAGCCACTCAGTGTCATGAGAATGACATCTAGCTCCACCTGCAGGTCAACATTTTCATATGTGCTGTCAGATTCTCTTGATAATAAGCAGTAACAGCTTTTATAAAGCGGTTAACAGCTGAACGTAGTCTTAGTGAGTAGGTCATTATGCCTAATTTTCAGTTTAGACAGTTTAGATAATACGACTGTGTTGTTCACCAAACATTACATTTGTCTTCGGATCAGAAATCTTGCTTGAAGTTCAGTTAAGTTTTAGGTTTCAACAAACTATAAGCCACAAATATATCGTGCTAGGATCAGAAATACATACCTGCATGCATAAACAAACAACCCTCAGTAAATGTTCTTTTGGGCTGTGTTAATTGGCTGGGTACCATCAGCCCCTGTTTGCCTCTTGAAGTTTGGACATTAGCTCTAATGAACTTCAGAACGTCTGGACCGGCAGACAATAAAAACCACATTTTCACTTCTAATGAGAAATTAACAGAGAGGCGATAACAGAGAACGGACAGCAGGCAGAGCCCTTTTACACTTACATTCACACCCTTTTACTGTGTTTAGCTAAGAACAATCATTTCTTTGCTAGATTGCTGATCATACAGAAATGAAACAGTGTTTTATAGATGGGTTTTGTCAGTCTTATTGTTACCAGTTTATCAGTCTGTGACCATGTTAGACTCCAGTTAAATTCCATTAAGAAAACAGGAAATACAGCAAATACACACAAGGAATGAAATCAGTTTTAATCAAAGTCATACACCGATGCTCTGCTTCAACAACTAAAATAATGATCTTCAAGAGAGAGACTGCACAGGACCTTGTTGCTTCTGCAAGGCTGCAGAGTGCAAGTACCTCAGCTCGACAGTGGGCTTAGTCTAATCCACATCGAGGTTATATCAGTGTCGGCCATGTCCGAAGAACCTGACTGATTGCCTGCTTTATGGAAAGTGACTGAGAAAGGAAGAGCCCATCTGGTCACCCGCAGCGCTACCAAATCACAAGGCAATTCATTGTCACTGTGAACCCTACTCCTGGCCATAGACTGGCTGCAGCATGAGTACCCAGGTGACTCTGAACATGAATGAATCAGAATTGAACATAAATCACATTACGTTTTCACACGAATCCGCAGCTTAGCAATATACAGTGAAGAGAGTGCTGCAGTGGAACAGCTAAAGGGTGGCTTCCAGCAGAAAAGTATAGACAATACACAGACATTTTGAAGAACAGTAACTCAGTAAAAAAGGTCCCAAAGCCATTGTTGGTACACCCAACAATAGGATAAATATTTTTTTGCCCACATGCACAAATGTCTATAGACAACATCTTTCTAAAGTATAACTGAGAAACCATTAACACTATAACATACAATTAACCATGATCTTTTTTATAAACTTCAAAGTAATTTTTTTGCCTAAACACAAAAACTCTGAAGGTCGAACTCAGGTTTGTGGTGTTAGACTGTGGTGAAGACTGTGCCGTATATATATGGAAGAATAATGTTCAGTTTATGTTAAACGTGCACCTGTTGTCCACAAATTGATATGGGTTTAAAATAATATACTTCCAACTCCAAAGATACGGACACGTACTAAAATGGAAATAAATATATGTAACAGTCTTGTCTGCTGCTTTGAAACCAGGTTTCTGAAGAACTATTACCCTCTGTGGCCCTTCTCAGCTCTTTCTCCTGTAGCTGTCATTTCTTTGAAGATGAAACGGTCATTGTTGTGTCCAGATCATAGTAGTGTATCAACAGCTAACTTACTTCCAGACAAATATCAAACATTGAAGTTCACGTACACTGGACAGTTAATAAAGCTCCAACTTTGACAGAAAGGAGTGAAACATTTCAGATAAACTTTAGTACAAGCTCCAGTTTTTCCAGTGTCGGCCTTCTCCATGAATGCAGATCACAGCAAGATCAAGATTTTAACACGCCGTTAATTAATGTTAATTAAACATTCAATGTCAGACTGACACATGCATGCTCACAAAGACCCAATTAAATTCTTTTAGTTTGTAAATTTCTGTCCCACGAGTTTATTGAACATAACTGAAAATGGCAGCGTGCACTTTCAGACTCATCCAGTTTATTCAGAGTGGGTTGACAGCATCAGTCACCTGTGTGAAGGGTTTTTTTTTCAAATGGGGATTTCTTGCTGCCTCCCTCCTGAATTTGAACTGCAGAAAAACATAAGTAGGCAGACAGACAGGATACCACGGGCTTACTCACAGGCTCAGGACTCAAAGTGCTCACTGTGAGGTGAAACAGAGAGGTGGTCTGGTGGCAGAAACATGAGGCAGGCAGATGTGGGGGTTAGATCAAAAGAGAGTACTGACAGAGCTGGAGGTAGCATTAAAGAGAACAAACAGAGAGAAAAGGTGGATGAAGAACAATGGAATTGGTAAAAAGATAAAAAAGAGAGGGGCGGTTAGGAGATTCGATGGATAAGTGATACTTTGGCAAACAGAAGCAATATAAAAATCTGAGTGATGCAGTGACAGATTTCATCTGGAGAAGGTTTAAAGGGCTTGGCTGTAAGAAATCTCTCAAATACACCTCTTACACAGCAATTTAGGTGAAGCCGGGCCGGCACACATCCCCACTAATCTATCGATCTGCAGACAAGAGAAGGATAAGACAAGAGAGCCCAGAACCCCGGGAGACACATTCTTGAACCTCAGTGGAGTAGTTATGTCAAGGCGGCACAGCTGGCAGCCGATATAAGAAGCTCCGCAGCAGTAGGCAGGGTTTCTGTAAAAATTCAGTCAGAAAGGTACGCTACAATAGTAAAGTGCACCCAGTCACCAACAGACATGTTGTTCTGTAGATTCTGAGTTTCCTAAGATTGAGTTCTATCTCAGAGTAGGAAATCATGACTAGTAGAGTTAGTTACCATCATTCCTAATTAAGGAAGTCATTCCCATCTATAGCTAAATGTAGGAGGGCTCTAGGTGTCCTAGCTGGTTAGGAATTGGCAGGAGATCGTGATTCTGTGGGAGAAGAGAAGTTTCTAACACTTAATGACACTGAGCTCATTAAAAGATACTGTTTAGACCAAAATGGATTATTGTCTGTGTGGGAAGCAATAGCTCCATCAACAAGAAGAATGCGTGCTGCCTCCACAGAAACCAAGGTCATGACAACTTCACGCTTTTTATTAATAGGGAAGATGAAACTTTGCAACAGCAATGATTTGGATCTGTCACAACCTACAATTTGGGGCAATAATAAATCTAACTTTCATTCTTACTGCACCTCTGATAATATGCAGATCCATTCAAGTCACGCAGTATGAAATCAACCAAAAACAAGCTGCGTTTATGCAAATTGCTGGTTTCCAGGGCTGTTGGAGTCATCAATGTATAGAGGTAATGAGGATAATTTCATGCAATGGAGTCACATTACAACTGTCTTTCAAAAACATTGAAATGTCTACAGAAATAGAAATGATAAAAAATGTTCCTGAAGTGTTTAATAATCGTGTCATGTTCTTTTACATATGCTCATGACTAATCATACAAAGCCCACATGAAAAGTGGCACTGATTTGGGCATTCATTTCAATTTTGTCTGTCAAACTACGAACTTCATCTCTCTGTCACTGGAATTTCCCACGAGCACAGTAAATTTAATCTTAAAGATAGATTATACAACTAGTACTGTGCTCACATGGAATCATGTTTCAGTCTCCTCGATGCAACTTTACTTAAAACCTGCACATTCATGCTCATAATAGAAACTAAAAATGAAGCTGTAACTGCAACATTTTACCATCACGTCACAGTTTACCTTAAAGTTTAGCTTTTTTTTTTATAAATGTTTTTTTTAGTGAATGTGATTATAAAGTGCAGTGGGTGTGGGATGGGCTGTTAATGTCTGAACTGCCTGAACACGCTCACCTCAGATCTCACTAGGAATCCCCATGGGTAATTAGAGACCAGTGACCTTTATCTATATGGTAGAATTCAGGCCTTGCTTTTTATTGCTTCACCACTGAGTCTATATTTATTTATAACTGACCTATCTATGGAAGTGGAACTTTAATTCTGCTTTACATATTCCTACGGTCACTAAATCTATCATCATACACTCTTGATTCTGTGTAATAAAAAAAACAAAAAACAACCTTAATCCTACCGTTTATCAGTGTCATCTTCCAGATGAGTCATTTCAGAACCACAGCAGACATGAAAACAGATTTTTAAACAGGTCAAGGAACAAACTCTCAAAATCACACCTGCTGTGCAATAACAAAACATTAACTCCTACCTGCTGATGAGTCAGAATCCTCAAGCAAGATAACAAAATGAATGCACAGGAAGCATCGCATAGTGAATAATTTAATAAACATGACTCACTTACTTCGCAATGAGAGACTGCAAAGAATAATCCTAATTGATTCAATACACAATTGTATTTACTTTTAAATGCTCCAGGACTAGAGGGAGCAGGGAGGCCGTCTCGCCTACAGCTTTTAAAGGAGTGAAACACCCATGCATGTGGATGAAAACTGACAGTACTCCAACAGCAAATGATGTTACATAAGAGAAGTGGGATGTTTCATATGGGAGCCTGATAGCAGTTTAGATGGTGGTGGATAGGAATAAAAGGGCCAGATAAATGTTATGTGTAGCTTCAGGAGCTGAACAGCAAAAACATGAAGAAAATAAAAAATTGCATCTAATGTTATAGGGGCCTCTCTTAAAAGTTTTTAATGATCCAGTGTTATCAGTCGTTTGGTTAGTACTTCAGAACAAAAATCATATCAATTTAATATCCAATTTCAATAGCGATTGGAGTTGGAAATTACACTTTTTGAAGAGCGGAAGGGTCACTTCAGTGGCAAAAATTCTGTGCCAAAAAAAAGAAAGCAGCACTGTCATAGCTTTTGGGAAAGAGGAAAAATATCTCATGAATTCCATTATTTTTATCTCAAGCCAAAATAATGTATCGTACAGATGTTTGTCTTTCACCAAATGATCTTTCCCTTTTTGTTCTTCCAGCCCATAATGTCTTCAGGGATGTAATTTCTTCCTAGCTGCTGCAGTTCAAATGAAGAGGAATTTTACCAGCTCGGGGAAATGCATGAGAGCCGTTTGCGTCTCTCCAAGGGCAACGCTGATGTGGTTGAGGTCACATTTTAACATATTCTATTTTTTAACATCTATTCAAGACAGGACAGAATCAGACTGTGCACAGGCTCAGCACAAGCTTGGACTAATAGTAATGCACTGCATCATGTTTTAAAGGTTTTTTTTTTTTTTTCAAAATAAAACATCCATCATTTTAAAAAACAGTGACACCTACTCCAAAACACTGACTGACAGCACAAATTGGTACACAGCATGCATGAATACTTTCCAGAGGAGCTTACATAACTTCAGTCCTTGTAAAACAAAATATCAGTGTAAAATTAACTATGATTGATTGATTCAGTCGATTAAAGTACTACATGTTGATGTCAGGGCTTCTGATAGTCAAGTTGAAACAAGTCCAACAGCGTTCCCAAGATCGATTCAAGAATATGTAGAAACAGGCTCTCTGCCAAGGTATGTGATGGAAAAACAAAACACTGACCACTGAATATTGAAAATTCAATGTACTAAAGGACACATTACAGTATAATCAATGGTGCACTGGTACCTTTTTTATTTCAGTTACCCTGTTTATAGATGCAGTAATTAGAGCTGTGTTTCTCTCCACCTGGGAAATGTAAAATTGCTATTTACCTTCTTTTTAGCTGTGGTAATGTTTTCCTCAGCTCCTGTTAAGACTGGACATCTGCCTCTGTGGTTGCTAGATTTTCCACTATGTTAACGCGTAACTTTGTCTGTCTACTAATCAGACATGGTAATAATTCTGAGGTCCTTTGATAAAAAACACTAAAGTAAATGTGCCCAGTCAATCTAGCAATATTCAAAGAGCTGAAAGCCTTTCTTTCAGCTTTAAATCAAAGCTTCAGTCTTTCAGGCAGCATATGAGTTGGTAAGGCGGATCTATGTTGCATGAGAAGCATTACCCACGGCAAATAAAAAAGTCCTCATATCACCTGCTGTTGCTTACTCTGTAATATATGTTGTGAGTGCACAGAAATACAGGAATCACTCACAGCAAACCAAGACCTTCAAAAACTTTCCAGAGGCAAGAGAGAAATTCAGCTGGGGCTCAAGAAATTAGCTGCAAGGTGATGTCTACCACTGGAGAAAGCACCAATCCTGCTCTTAATCAGCCCAACTGATCATTTATTCAACACCATCAGACAGAAATGACATAGAGGACAATGAAAGAGACAACACATCAGGCACTGAAAGCGCTGAGTGTGTGTTTGACAACTAGCACCTGGTGAAGGTGAAGGTATGTTCTCTTTATATTGACAATCTTGAGAGTGTTTTAGCTTTTCAGTTCTCATTTTGCTCAGTCAAACAACAAATACTCAGCATTTGCCATTATATGTGTCTGCAAAGTTATAAGGGATGTAAATTTAAGCACATGCACAAGTCCATGAGGGTCCAGGTGGACTGCAAGTGTGCCATGCAAGTAAATGGGACCCTTGTTTATGCATGATTATTTCCACTTATTTGTTGTTGAGCAGCTACACATACTGTTTCATCTTCTCTACATTTTCATAAAGTGAACAAAGGAGTTCAGTTTGCTGTCTCTTGCAAATGGAAATAATGAAAACAGTAAGAGTGAGCCAAAACATTAAAGCTGCAGTCTAAATAATAAATCACCCTTTGCAAGCCGGCTTCCCAGTTCTTCACTTCACATGAAAACACATCACCTATGTGTGGGCGGATACGGAGAGCCATCAGGTAATTTGATGGTAAAGTAAGAGAAACTGAAATTGAATTTACACAATCACCAGTCAGCATGATACAACATCCTCAAGGACAAACTCTGAGTCATCAATAAATTAGATAAGGAGAAGTGCATAAGGGTATTGCTTTGGTATCTTGGCAAATACTTCTACTTGTACTGTACAAAGCTGTGATACAAACACAGGCAGCAGAAGCACACACACTCAAAACTGTAGGCAAAGACTGAGAACCCTGTAAAGAGGAGAACATAAGACCAAGACTCTGAGTGTCCCATGTGGAAGAAGGACATGGTCACTGTATAGATTTGTCAATGATCAAGCTTTGATGACCAAATGCTGACAAGATGCTTTGCCAGGCCATTATTGCAGCTGCCTTCAGCTGCTACTTGTTTGTGGGTCTTTCTGCCTTCAGTCTTTTCTATAGTAAGTGAAAAGCTGCTCTACTTTAGTTGGGATCAGCTGTCTGAGTTTGGCCAGTGAAGAATATCCCACTTATTTGCTTTGAAAAACTCTTGGGTAGCTTTATATGTTTTGGGTCATTATCCATCTGCAGTAGGAAGCAGCATCTTATTGGTTTTGCAGCATTTGGCTGAATCTGAGCAGAGCACTTCAGACACTTCAGAATTCATTCTGATCCTCATCATCCTTTTATCAGCCGTCAGGTCATCAGTAAACACCAGCAAACCCATTCCACTGGCAGCCATGCATGCCCGTGCTATAAAACTGCCTCCACTATGTTTGACAGATGATGTGGTAGGCTGTGGATCATGAGCCGATTCTTTTCTTCTCCAGAGCTTTCTCTTCCCATCATTCTGGTATAAGTTAATCTTGGTTTCATTAGTACAAAGAAACTTATTTCAAAAAAGACCGAAAGTGACGTCTCCAGATTTTCTTACACCCTCAGTCGAAAAGGAGGAAAGAAGCAAAAGTAAGTGAAGCAGAAACACCTGGTACATTACTTATGACACATACCTGTTTTTACTTTCACTGATAAAGCATGATCTACAATGACATCACAGGCAGAACAATAACAGGAAAATCGCAAGCAGAGCAGGGCAGAATACCTTTAACAGGTCATAAAGCCACAGCCACATCCCTGAAGTTATCTGTGCCACGCCTACTTAGTGTTCCCAAAATCAGAACCAAGCACAAAGAAGCAGCTTTTAGTTTTTTATGTTGCTCAGTTGTGAAATCAGTTGTATTCAATTATAATTTTATGATTAATTTTTGCTTGTCCTCTCTTGATCTACCAATGGTTGTCTCTGACTTCAAAAGTTCTTTTTGAAGTTATTTTAACATGTTTTGATGCTGCATGTCCTGCTATTACTCATTTACTCAGCCTTTCCATTATCCTACCTTTTCCCCCTTTACAAACTATAAGGACATGAAATTCTAATAATCTTAATCATACCCACAGTATCAGTTCCAAATGATTTTAAAGTGATTAAAACGTAATGGTCTTGATGAATCAAATTAACTCTCTTCCCCCTGACAGTATATTGTGTATTTTAGCTTTCTGTGTCCTGGAAACTTACTATATTCAGCATTGACACAATCAACGGTCCTGGCCTACACGCAGCTCTGATTAAGTGTGTATAATTTGATTAAATAATTTACATGAGTGGAAAAAGACTGTTGATTGATTGAGTGGGTCAATCCCCTCTCTCTTGTATGGCACCCACACGGTTAATTACTTCCTTCCTATCATACACCACTGAGACTTGATAGTCAGAAAGGCTGGACGCTCCCATCAGGAAGTAGCTGAGTGTAAACAATATCAGTCAAGTGATGGTTTAAGAGGTCGTGGTATTTTAAGATACCTACACCAAACACACTTTGATGAGCGATGTATTCTTTTCTACTGTTACAAATATGAAAGTTATCGATTTAAGTGACACTGCTGCTGTGTTTAGAAATGCTAGATCAGATAAAGATGTTAGGCATTTGATGGAGTTTAATTGCTGCAATTTCCAGAACATGTACAATGGCAAACACACTTTTTTTCTAGATAAGAGGTTGTTAAGTCTGTCAGTCATTCCAGCTTACGATACTGTGACAGTGATTTGCCCCAGGTAGATTTGATTGGCATGCAGGGGATATTTTTGAACATAATAGATGATTAGATGGTTACATCTTTATTTTTAATACATGATAGATGGTTGGATTAGTGGGAGTTAGCGATGACAGAAGAAAGGACTAATGCTGGTGGGGGGCATGTTGTTTCAGATCAGTCAGATGATAAAATGCCATGCAGATCGATGAGTTGGATGTGAAAATGCTGCACAATGGTTTGTTCTACTTCCAATTTTGAAGAAGCTATTGTGGGTGATGGGAACAAAAAGTATATACCTCCTGCTCCTTCTTATAATGCATTAAATACATTTCAGTTTTTGATTTAAGGTCTAGTAGGCTGTGTTATATAAAGTTATTAAGCATTTATTGGAGCCACTCAGGTCAGATGGTAGCAGTTCACAAAGGGGTGCAAAAGCACACATTTTATAAAATTGTGTAGAGTATCAGAGATCAGAGCATAAAAGCATAATTGTCAGGAGGTCACCAAGAGGGTTTAGAATAATAATAATGATATAAGAATGGACACAGGTTAATATCATTTTAATATTGCACACCCAATCAGTGCTACTGCACATTAAGATGTACCGTTGTTCCACTCTTCAGATACAGATCCACATCAAATGATGACTCTCCACTTTTCCTGTTCTATATGTAATCTGCATTTCATAACTTGAATTGCTAATAGTGTCTCTCCTAATGGCATCTTTCAGCTCTACTGCACATACCAACAAACAGCACAGAGCACTGTTCATCTGTTTATGTCTCTTGGATTGAAGGAAAAACTAATGCACCACGTCTCCCTCTGTCTCTACTGGTTGGAGCCCAGTAATTCCTCAGGCTGCCCTGGCATCTGCGACCAGTCACACCAGAGCCTCAAGATCAGCCTGGGTGGGGAGTTAGACAGCTGTGCTCTGCAGCTGTGATTTGTGTAACTCATTTAAAGCCAGACCATCTGGTAGATTTGGGATAACATTTGTCTGAGAAAGCTCTCAAAAGTACCACATTGCTTCTTCATTTAGAAGCTACTGCACGTATTGGGAATGGCAGAAAGCTTTAGTGTCAAGAGGGCAAAAGAGATAATCGCCTAAAACTTTGAAACAAGCATCTTGGATTACCAGGTGCAGAGAAGATGTCCCTCCTTAAAATATCTCTACACAGATCTTTGCCTTTCTCCAGTCTTTTTAAAAAGACAAATGTGTTCAGTCTTGTCACGTTTCCAACTAAAACAAGTTTTGGCATTTTTGTACTGGCTTGTCTGAAACGCTTCTTGCTCTGACGGCTGTGTTATGTGACAGCACTTCTAAACATCAGTGAAGCTAAAACTTATTTTTATGTTATTAACAATTTAAACGTAGCTGTAGTTAAATAGGTTTAGTTAACATCTACGGGCTATAGCCTGCACTATGTTTATTTCCCATCTATTTTTCCTAACATGTCAATGTTTCGCTTAACTAGAACATTATATAACTAACATCCTTTTGCCCTGCATGTTTTGTTTTTCACTAATTCAAAACTTTTTCACTATGCAAGAGTTAAGCTTTCAAAATATAACTTTAACAATGATATTTAGAAATAGACTAATTCCTGTAGCCTAATTGTTGTGACAGCTTAACTATGAACACTTAATGAAACCACTCTCGCTTGAAAACTACTCAAAACACTGTTTAATGTTAAATTTGTGTACTCCGTCCTTAATAACTAGCTGCAACTAGTTAATTATTTTTAGATTATATTCTAAGGGAACACATTTTTTGAATTAATTGAGTGCTGCATTTATCAAAGACCACATAGAAAAACATGTGTTTAAACATTTTACTAATATGTGCAGTCCCAATGTCATTGGCATTAATGTAAATTGACACCAAATCCTCATTATGATGATATAAAACATAATCTAGTTGCAAATATGTTTTCTACATTAAATATATTTGCCACAGCAGTTTAGTTTTATATAAATATAATAATTATTAGGAGACAGTGCTGTCATAGCATGTCTGCTCTAGCCAGCTAACATTGCACAACAAATTCTCACTGGGAACCAACAGCTAGTGACAATGATAACACTAACACTGTTAGCTCTGCAGGTAGTGAGAATTTAACATCAAGAGTCCCAAACCCTGAAATTGCAACACAGAATAAAAGGAGACACACTAACACAAGCATGAATTCTGTGTATATTTTATATCATACAAAACCAACAAGAATAAATTCAATTTTTAAAACTAGAGACCAACAAGGACCTCAGAACAGTCAGACCCAACCCGAATAGACTTAAATATATTGAAATCCGATCCAACAGTCGACCCGGTTGGAACAACACCACTAGCACTGTCATGCTAACAATTAATTAACAAGCAGCCAGGATGGAAAACAGCAATGTTACAGCCCAACAGTGGGAACACACCACATCCTCAGAAGCTGACAACTAGCCGAACTCCGAACCAAGTGGGCCCCTAAAGACCTCCAGTGTATCAGGACAAAGCATCACTTATAACAAACTATGTCAACACAGGATTTCCTACGAAAAAAAAAAGCCTTTCAAACTGATCACCAAACCACCGATTACTGAGCCTGATAAATGTTAACAAATGTTCATTTAACAGCCATATAACCAGAAACAGTTTAAGCCGTCTTCCTTTAAAATGTCTGCACCGAGCTATCCAGCACCTTCCAGTACATTACACTGTCTAATACCCAGGCTCTGACAGAATCACTGGAGCTAATGACTAAATCTGCTCTCTGAGCTACTTGGGGGGGGGGAGTGAACACTTTTCACCCATTACTTACTGAAATTTGTGCACTTTAACTTTTTATAATTGTGTTCTATGTTTTATGCTTTAGATACCAATGAACAATTTGATTTTATTTGATTGAGGCGGCATTTTATGAAAAGTGGTCTTGATATTAGCGGAATAATAAACTCCAAGATTAGATTGGATGATGAGAAGGCAGAAGTATTCAACGAGAGAAGACATCTTCATTTAACGTTTTACGTTTTAGGCTAAATATGGACATTTTATTATTTGATTACTGCATTCCATTTAGTATTATACACAGCACTAATTTCTTATACACCAGACAAACTTTTTTTTTTAAACCCTACCATTGTCTTTCAGCTCTGACATCTTCCTTCCCCTTTAATTCTATCCCCTGTCATTTTTCTACAGCCCATAATGAAACCCAGCCAGTCTCACACCCTGACCTTTCTTCAACCTTGACTTTCCTAGCCTTTGTCTCATCCTTGTTCTTCAGTCTCCCTTTCCACTCTTGTATTTTATCAGCTGAGTAGTGAACCATTGATAGCTCTGACCTTCTTCAGGATTATTTACCAGTGCAAAGGCTAGAGGAGAGTAGAACACCTTTACTTACTGCTTTTGTTGGTGTGAGAAAGCACAATACTAATACTGATATATTTTAGAAAATGCACAAATAAAGAACAAAGCAACAGAATGTATTCACCATCATAAAGCATTGCAAAATAAAATAAAATCAATGTAGCTGATCCACGGTGAAATGTTGAAATAAGCTTAAATATGACAAACAAAGTTTTATTATTACCAGCATTTCACTGCATATTCAGAGACAACAAACATACCAGGATCTGACTTGGAGAATGTATCCACATCCAATAGACTCCTGTGGAAACAACAACAACAAAAAATAAGGCGATCATGTAATAGTCATTTTTGGCAATGCTGTGATAAGACAATAAATCCTGTATGGTACTGTAGTTGATTAGCAGTGGTGGGGGTAATGTGTTATGATGAAATATTGATTGAATAAGTTTGTTAAAGGATAAAGCTGATTCTTTTCTATACTTCTGTTGGCGTCAGCAGTTTTTGATAATTTTGTGAATCCAGGACTTAACATTAGCCTATATGTCTGTACCATGTTTTTCTTTTCTATGAAACGATAATTTAAGAGCCATCGAATAATCCTGTGGATGAAAAATTAATAAATCAACTAATTTAATAATAATTCAATGGAAAGGGTGCTAGCTAACTTTGTTTGAAGTCTGAGGTGTCCTGTCAGCAGTTTTATAAATATCTCTTTTTAAATGGAGGTCTATGGAGGTGAGAAATTCAAAGATTCAAAGAAAGAGTGGGAGAGACATATTCAGCTCTCTTAAAAACCACGTCCACTCAAAGATATATTTTTCGTTATGTTTATATCCAGTACATTGTCTCTTCCAATGTGTGCATGGTTTATCAGTAAGATAATTTTCTCATTCTTCTGCTAAAGGGTGCTGAAAGGTGTTTGCTCATTTTCCTGGTTTTAAACATCAGCATGTGAACAAACGTTGAAAGATCCATGCTTCTGACATACTGTACATTGGGAAACCAATTTATGTGAATACTGAGAGTTAGATCAGATGTTGAATATCACTATACTTAAAGCTACAGAGAGGCCAGTTAGCTTTGCTTCACACAAAGACTGGAAACCATCCAATAATACAATCCACTTTAAATATTAGTTTTCTTCTACTTCCTGGCCTGTCTAAGTCGGACGTCTCGTCACCTCAAGTCTGTCTGATCTCAGGAGGGACTGTACATGAGCAACAGCCATTCATTATTCAGGAGTGGATTGGAAAGACAGTCAGCACACCACCAGAAAGGCAGGCTGACAGTCTGACTGAGTTTTGCTGTTTAGTCAGTCAGGAAGCAGAGCTGCCAACCTTTCAGTATAAGAATGTGCACAAAGTGCTGTTTTATTTTAGTTACTATTTTTTCATTTAAATGATTTACTGCATATCAGAGGATTATTCTGGCAGTGCTTAAATGTCATGTGTGTAACAGTAATGCAGCTGCACACAGCACAACCTGGTGCACATCGACAGTCAACCACCGCGCCTGAGTATCAGGAATAATATTCTAGCTGATCCCTGTGTGATGCAAGCTGATGATATTAACCATTAACCATTAACTGAGAGCAAAGGGCATGAGAATGTAAAAGGTCAGACACATTGAGGGAAACACATTGAGGGGTCTGCTGATACTGTAGCACCTGCACCTAATTCGCCTTCTTGCCTGCATGTGTGTGTCATAGATGGAAAGATAACTAGATAAATGCATTAGATTGCTACTTAAAAATACCAAAATTCACATTTGCCCCACAAATCAACGTAATGAATTTGATTTTATTTGCTTGTCAGTCTGAAATATTTGACATGACGCAGGTTACAGGACTTTTTATTTGGCTTCCAAGTGGAATAGCCAGTATCTCCGTGATCTGAGAGTTAGACCTTACCTGCACGACACGGTAACTTCAATTTTAGTTGCAGGGACTCTTGTGTTGAGAGGATCGAATTCCCCTATTGATGCCATCATCTCGACTCAAGATGCTGATGAAAATCCGCAAAGAAAGAAGAATAAAAACAAAACAAAACCTACAGATCATTCGAGACAGGATCGTGATGGCAGTAAATCCATAATCGAAATCTTCCTCTGGTTCTTCGTTTGGGGAGCAGAGAGCAGCGGAGGGTGGAAGGAGACAGAGAAGGGGAGAGACAGACCCAGAGACAGAGTGCCAGGCGGTGAAAGTTGGGAGGCAGATTTAAAGTTCATCCATCCTTCACGCGTTCACGGTGCGCTCCCCATGTCTGTCCGGCGCCGCGGAGGAGGAGAGCGCAGCCAACCGGAGGCACCGGCAACAACACGGTGCTGTGTCGGTGTCTCCCTCCCTCTCCCCGCCTGTCTGCGTGTCCTTTATTCACTTACATGTGGTCTCCTGTTACTATTAACACATTAGAAAACAGTGGTTCCAAACTCTCCCATCCCCCGAGGTAAAGTTTCTCGGTCTTTGTCAGAATGTAGGTGGATTTTCCTCCTCTGCTGCACCAAAGAAGATTAAATCAAGTCGTTAATCAAAAAAATATGCATTTAAATGTTGTGCAACGACTTTATTACATATATACACTGGTGCCACTTAAAACCCAATTGAATAAAAAGCCTGAAGGAAATGAACATAAAAACCAATTTCCAACTTCCCTCATATGGTTTTAGTTTGAGGACTAAATACAAATGTTATTAGATTTCCCTCTGCTTTTCCTTATTACATATCCTCCTTTTTTTTTCTAAAGAGAAGCAGATATGAGGTCTATATTATAGGAAACGCAGAGGGAATTTTATTATACATGTAGTGCTCAAACTAGAACAGCAAGAAGTCACCAAGTAATGACATAACAAAAATAAATGTGAGGCTTATAATAGAAGGTAACGTGAGGGATTATTCTCATCAACCTGTGGATCAGATGCAACCATCTACACGTAGTGTTGTATTATTGTTATTATTAATATTATTATTATTATTCTGCTGCTGTGTGTACAGGAGTGCATAGAAAGACATTAAGGTTAACAGAACAGTGAACAACATGCATCACGATTTCTCAACCTCAACACAGCTACCATCCCCTCGCACTAAAGTGTAGAAAACACTGATTTAACGTGTCATAGGTCACCGTATTCTCATGGCATAACAACCAGGTTTTCTGAATTGACCCAATTCAGTTTTATTGTCTGGCAGTTTGTTGGCTTGATGATTTCAACGCTGGCTGGTCTCTCGACACACAATGAAGCAGCAATGTAGAGTATAATCTGCTGTGTGCACTGTACACTATGAGAACTTGAAAGTGACATATCCAATAAATAAAGGATGGAAGGTGGTGCTGAGGGTCAATAGAGGCCTAACAGTGTTTTTTTTTCCACTTATTATTATTTTTTTACCTGCGGGCCCTGTGCTGCTTTAATCCAGCCATGGCAATGAACCACGGGGCACCAAGTTTCCAGTTGTAATTAACATGTGAACCTGAGAACAACAATCTGACTTATTGCACATGTGGAAACAAAAACACTTAAAGCCTCTCAGAGACTGTTCACCTGTGGAAACCCTGAGCAAGGAACAGTATCCCATCTTAACTTGGGCTTCCCCTCCCCCATCCGCCTCCTCTTCCTGCTCCTTACACTCAAGCCCAGACTCTCGTTATTGCTCACCTTGAATAAAAGGGACGGTTACATCATATACTGCATATATTCACTGGAGCAGGTAATCAAACAGTCGGGCTGGCACACCCACGGTCAATTAGCCTAACAGGAGAAACAAGCTGTCATCTTCTAATGAGATGTCTGCGCTTCTAAATCTGGAAGGACTACTCAGTAATTTTCTATTAATCAGCTCTCCCGAGAGCATCATGACACAATCTTTAAAGCCTCCCACTGGGACCTCATGACCCGAATAACATTTCAGAGCTTCTGCAAAAAATAGCTGCTTTTGAAATGTTGTATTTTTGGAAAACAATACTAAAAAAGGTTTTCAGAAATATGACAAATGAAAGAGGAGTGCGGAAATATGTGGCAAGGACAAGTCGTACAAACAAAGGAAGCGTTCATGTTTTATCTGAGATTAAAGGGGATTGAAGGAAACTGGTAAAAAAAAGGTTTGAGAGGAATAAACTGAAGCGACCATGGCGACCTACGCATAGTACATACAGGTTGAAACAAAAAAGACCCATCTATGGTTCAGCGGTAATGAACAGTGAGTGTGACTGTATGAGTTCTCCTTCGGTCTTCTCGCACACCAGTAATGACAAATAGATGCCGTTGGTAGCTATGTGCCTGTGTGTGAGTGTGTGTGTGTCTGTGGGCAGATCCACTCAATTTTGCAGCTGATCAGGCAGAAATTGAAATTTATGGGATAAAGAAAACAGCAGCAAGAGAAATGGGTAGTGAGGCAGAAACAAAGGACGGCAAAGATGAAGAAAACGTGAGACGAGGGGAAAGAAAAGGCAAAATGAAAGAGAAATGTAAGAGAAAGAGAAATTATTTACCCAGTTTCTAGTGTCTCATCTGTTGGTTGATTTCTATTAGGAGCACATGTGATTGGATGATGAAGTGCACAGTGCTTCGTAGCGTTTGTGCATGTGGAGTGGCAGCCAATTATCCGAGGAGGAGAAATCTTGCTTAGTTTCCATTTCACTGCAGAGCAAAGAAGTTGACAAACAGTGAAAGCCTCAAGCTTGAATGTCAACAGCAAAATCTTGTCTTCGTGGGTATTTTTTCCTCCTGCATTTCCATCCTTTATTACCTTGACCGACCAATCTGGGGTCACTGTGCTCTGAAACGGTTCTCAGACAGAAGTAATGAGTAATGTCTATGAGTAATAAGAAAAGATGGGGCCTGTCTAAGGCAAAAACTTTTTTTTTTGAATCTGAGGAATGAGGGGAAAAAATAGATTTATTGCATACATATTGGGCACAGCCAATATAACAATTAGGGGATGTCATGACAAAAGGCAGAACCCACTAGTATGCTGAGCAACATACAGAGAAGGAGCAGCCATTGATGGTAACAAAAGCTAATGACAGAAGCATTGTGAGAGCTGTGAAGAAACGATTCAGTGCTGTTACTCAGTACATTTCATATTATTTTATGAAATGTACATATTATTATTTAAACCATCAGCCTGAAGTTTGTGTCACACATGCTGCACACATGCACCTGTAGCTTCAGTCTGCAAAAAGCTTTACAGGAAAGTGATTACTATGTCAGTCATGTGAGGAAAGAGCTGCACTACTGTAAACAGAGCACATATAGCCAAGTAGAGCACATATTAGCCAACTATTTTGACAACATATCTTTATAGTGAATCGATTTAAAATCCTGACATGTAGCTTCTGAGATATTTTAATTTCAATTCTTTATAGCAGACTGCATCTATCTGCATACAGAGCTCCTGAAAAAAGCAGCTTGCTTGATTTCTGTTGGGTTCTTTCTGATTAGGATATGATGACATACGAACACAGGCTGATTATAGCCATGAAAGAACCCGTCTTACAGTATATGTATGTCTGTGAAGAGCTAGTGGCTCTAAAATGTAACAGGAAAAAAAGAATTATATCTAAGAGTAAATTAATGAGTTGGCCTCTACTTTGATTTTGTATTTGTTTGCTCGTCTTGGCAAATATGACTATTTCCAATTTGCAGCTCAAATCACACTTTGAAAGGCTTTTGATGATGTGACAGCATATTTGATTTGCAGGGCTTGTGGTGTCTTAATGCCCCATAGTCAGCACAAGCTGACATACAGCCTGTGATACAGAAGAGACAACTATAAGACACACACTGGACATCCAAAAAACATCTGAAGTATAAACAGAGAAATCTTAAAGCTGTGGGACAGCCATCTCAGTGCATCTATGCATGAGGTAATTTATTCACGACTGACTCAGTTTCTAATGATGATACCATTCTTCATTCAGACACGAAACAGAATCAAAACATCCACACACTCTCACAAACCTTATAGAAAATGTGCTTTGGAGCAGAATTACCAAATTCAGATTTTTTCTTTTAAGTCAGACAGGGTTGTGAACATTGTGCCCATACAACTTTACAAAATCTTAACTGTATGGCGAGGACACCAGTGGAAAGTTCTCTGAAATGAAGGACAGTCTTTACCACAGCTGTACCAGGTCTGATGAAATGCCCTCCTCTAGTGTTCAGTCTGCAACACTGCAACTTTGTTCTGTATAAAAACCAGTTTGAACTCATATTTTATCATAATATTTAGATTATTCACGTGCACCTTAACTGTTTAAAATTTTCAAACTAAGATTTTTGCAGTTCCATGAATGTTTTCCTTGAATCTTTAGTGCCTAGATGACCTGTCGCCATGCTCTTAGACTCTTTCTGGAATGTCCTCTGCTTCCAGGAGGATTGACTTTGTTCCAAGTCTTTTACCTTTGTAGACAATGTCTCACTGTGGATCTATGGAGTCCCATATATCGTAGAAATAGCTTTGTAAGCCTTCAGTGTGGTAGATTTCTGAATGTAATAACTAAGGAATGAATACTTTCCCCACAAGCCTGGTTGATATTACAGCAACTGCTTCAAAATAATAGTTTTATTTAAAACTTGTATTTTCTATTTACTAAAGTTGCCGTGCAAATGCAAATAAAACTATGATAATATTTATTTCAGGCTTTTATTTTCCAAGCACGTCATTTTCTTTAACACAAGCATTAGAAAAGTGATTCCCTAAATTGCTTGTTTCATTTGTGTTTTGTTTTTTAGGACATTTACCAACATGGTTCAAGTTCCTTTAAGATACATTTAATCATCTTTTGCAGCATCATGGACAGTGGACATTAAGACACTAAAGTCTGGTGTTATTTTAATTATTATACCTGCTTTCAACAAATCCCATAAATATCAAAAGCCATCAGTCAGTTTTTCTGACAAATATTTTCTGTGTATTGAATAAATATGGCTATGTTGTTCCCAAACTTTAAAACAGATCAGTAAGTTACAGTGTTCCTTCATTACCACACTGTAAAATTAAAAAAAACAAAGGCTGCCTTAGAATTTTCTTTAAAGAACTAAAAAGAACAATATTTTGAGAGCATTAACTTGACAAATGCATGTTGGGTAGTCTACTAATATGCTAATTATTAATTAATTAGCATATAATTTAATTGAAATTAAAACTCATTTTTGGTTAAATTATGAGTTAAATGAATTATGATGTCAAGTCAGAACAACTAATGTTAATTATTGAACTGAATTGAATTAGCTTGAAAATATTTAAAACTTAACTTAATTCAAATACATCCACAAAAATTTACACTTCTTAAATAAACTGATAGTTTAAAACTCAATCCCATTTGCATAATTCTGGTGTTTTCGAAAATTCGAAAGGATGTATGTCTTCATAAAGAATCACAGTTAAGAGAGAGCTAGAAGGTATTTAGAGATGAGAGACAGTTATGTGCGATTTTCATTACAGACTCAACAACATGAAAAGTTCACATGAGACAATTGCAGTTCACTCTTTTTCCAACAGATGGAACCCTCAGACAAGTGCACGATAACATCTGTCTCCTGAGGCGCAAACAAGCCTCCAAATACTGTGTTCAGCACATGTACTACAAGGTCTAAAATGTTCAATATGTAAATGTAAAATGTGACACAAATATCACATGACACACTCAAGACTGAGTTCATGCTATTCCCAAATCAGCGAGCACTTCCTGCCTCTGACTATTTCAACACACATGCACACATGCATGCAGTCATGCAGACATTTACACACCATATTCAGAAAACCTCCATCTTTCTCTCTCTCTCTCTCTCTGTCTGTCTCTCTGAAAACACCTCTCATTCCCTTAAGAGGCGTCCACTCGCTGTGTACAAGTCTATTTTCTCCCACTGACATGTCCTCACTTCAGCAGCTCCACTGCACCTTCTGCTCTCACTCTGCCAATTTTAGCGCACATACACACATTGTCAGACGCAACACTGGCACATACAAATCCCCACACACATGCACATATGAAATACACACACACACACACACACACACAGATGCAGCTTTTCAACTCCCCTGCTGCTGCTAACAGATGACAGGAGGCCTTGGGATGAAGAAAGAAAGTCTGAGTACTGTGGAGGCAGAGGGCAAAAATACACGTTTGTTTAGACAGCATCCAGATGTGCTATGTGTGTTTTGTGCATACAGTGCACAGCCAGAGCATATGACGGAAAGACTGAACAGAGGGCATTAATAATCTGATGTATTTATGAATTATGAAGCATCTGGAAACATTGAAGAATGCACTTTTGTTCATCTGGTGCCCATTTTTATAGTCAAACTCAAATCCATCCTTCTTGAAGACCTAATTCAGGTCTAGTGATCATCATATGCAACAGTCTTTTCTGTCTTTTCCTCCACTAAAACATACACTCTCTCACAGACCACAGTCTTGGCCTAGTTTTCCATGAATATGCTAGCTTGAGGGCAGATGCTCTTCTCCCCAGAGTGAGTAACAGAGCTTTTAATGGATAGACAATGAAGGCTTCAATAGTTAAGGCAACATCTGGCCCTGAAGAAAACAAGAGTCTTGAATAGAGAACACACAGGAAGTGAGTGCTGTAATGCACTCTGCTGTAGAGCAGTAATTTTATGCTTTTTATGTGGAGATATTGTGTTAAGTGTTCAACTATTACATCTTGCATAATGATCACTACAGTCTGCATGTTCAAAGCTAAAAGGAGAAGAATTGATTAGCTTCTGCCATGCTAGCAGCTCGACTCTACAGATGTCAGTGATCGTTGCGAGGGTTTGTTAGGCCATGATTCTGGTCCACAATATATTTCAGTAACTGTTTAATGCATTTCTCAAAATGATAAATTCAAATTAATTTGGTGAATCTAAGACTTCATCTAACATGACAAGTGGTAGTGGAAAATCAACGTCTACAACAAAATCCTAACGGCTTGATTCCTTGACATCTGCTCCAGACACCATGGGATGAAATATGTGGTGAAATGTCTCAACTATTGAATAGATAGTGATTTATATCACCTTCAGAATGAATTCTAATAACTTTTGTTAACTTACATATAAGTATAACTTTTTTCTCTATTGCACTGAGTGGATCAAAATACTTGAATCTTTGAGTTATGTCTAAATACTAAACTATTAAAGGTGCATTACTTGTGTTTTGCAGGCAGTTTCAGCTAAAACAACTTATACAGGAGCAACTTGAGGTTCAGTGTCTTTGACATGTGGTGAGGAGGAGCCGAGAATCGAACCACTGACTCTATGGTTCTTGAAGGACGGAGCTCTAGTTGGTGATGATATTCCCATCAGCTATGTGTTTATTAGCACAGGTGATGCTGAATAGCAAACATTAGCATGCTAACACTCTAAAAGAAAAAACAATGTCTAGAACTGCATGATACGAGCCATGTTAGCATTTTCATCATGAGCTAGCATGTTGATATTAACATGGCTCTGGACTTTCAGTAGGACAGTACGGTCAAAAATGGTACCAAATAGAAAATATTACTGCTTTTGATGTGGTTCACAGAATCAATAGTGGAATAGAAGTACATTTACTGTTGTTTTCATTTGGGTACCTAACCCGAGTGCTACAGTTTTATGCTACCTAATGATTCTTAAAATTACATTTAAGATAAAACTACAATGCTGTATCTTAAAGACAGTGTAACATTACTGTAGTAGCTTCGTCCCCAACAACTGTAACACGTAAATACTCCATACAAATTACTGCATAAGTAATATTACAATATTATAATGTAATACAACACTGATCTAGAATATTCTTCTTTAATTAGAAGGATGCTGATGAAACAGTGTAGGTGGTTTCATTGTACCGTTCACTAAATATTTCAATATGTCTTCTACTAATGTTCAGATGTGTGGTTATTGAACATTTGCCTGTCGACATAGAAATATATATATTTGAGGAGATATTTGTTGGTATAATTTCACATTCAAAGTCAACAGAGGTGGAGATTTGCCCCACTACTACTAATACTAATACTAATGCTAATACTGCTACTGCTGATACTACTGCTACTTCTACTACTACCGCTACTGCTGAGACTACTGCTGATACTACTACTACTGCTGCTGCTGCTGCTAATACTACTTCTACTACTGCTGCTGATACTACTGCTACTTCTACTACTACTGCTACTGCTGATACTACTACTACTGCTGCTGCTGCTGCGCGGTGATACTACTGCTACTTCTACTGCTGCTGATACTACTGCTACTTCTACTACTACTGCTGATACTACTGCTGATACTACTTCTACTACTACTGCTGATACTACTGCTACTTCTACTACTACTGATACTACTGCTACTTCTACTACTACTGCTGATACTACTGCTACTTCTACTACTACTGCTGCTACTACTACTACTGCTACTGCTGCTACTACTACTACTGCTACTTCTACTACTACTGCTGATACTACTGCTACTTCTACTACTACTGCTGCTACTACTACTTCTACTACTACTGCTGATACTACTGCTACTGTTGATACTACTTCTACTTCTACTTCTACTGCTACTGCTACTTCTACTTCTACTTCTACTTCTACTACTACTGTTGATACTACTGCTACTTCTACTACTACTGCTGATACTACTACTACTGCTGATACTTCTACTACTACTGCTGATACTACTGTTGATACTACTGCTACTTCTACTACTACTGCTGATACTACTACTACTGCTGCTACTTCTACTACTACTGCTGCTACTTCTACTACTACTGCTGATACTTCTACTACTGCTGCTACTTCTACTACTACTGCTGCTACTTCTACTACTACTGCTGATACTTCTACTACTACTGCTGCTACTTCTACTACTACTACTGATACTTCTACTTCTACTACTACTGCTGATACTTCTACTACTGCTGATACTTCTACTACTGCTGATACTTCTACTACTACTTCTACTACTACTACTGATACTTCTACTTCTACTACTACTACTACTGCTGATACTTCTACTACTGCTGATACTTCTACTACTGCTGCTACTTCTACTACTACTACTTCTACTTCTACTACTACTGCTGATACTTCTACTACTGCTAGTTTATACGTTGAATTACTTTACTACTACTTCTACTACTACTGCTGATAACCTGTTACTCTACTTTACTACTACTGCTGATACTTCTACTACTGCTGATACTTCTACTCTACGCTGATACTTCTACTACACTGTACTTCTACTCTCTACTACTACTGCTGACTACTTCTACTACGCTGATACTCTTCTACTACTGACTACTTTCTACTACTACTATACTGGCACTGTGATACTACTTCTATTCTACTCTACTACTACTGCTGCTATACTTCTCTACTATGCTGTATTTTTTACTACACTACTGCTGCTGGCTGCGCCCGTGTGCGTGAACGCGCTCCATCGCTGTCATCAGCACAACATCAGCATCTTCCGGGGGGCGCGCAGGGAAACGGGAGGAGAGCGAGCTGGAGTGAGTGAGTGAGGGAGCAGAGACACTGGATGAAGGCTACGACAAAACCATGATGATAATGGAGTCGAGGCGGTGGAGGATGTCGGATTTACGAGAGAGGACTGTTGAAATTTGACAGTGGGCAAGTGTTGAAACCCGTTCTCGATGTTTTTTTTGTATTTCACCGTTTGATTTCTTCATGCTGCGTGGACACTGAAGGCGAGAAGAGGAAGGGGAGCACCCCCGGATGCCTCGGAAGGTAAAATTGGGGGGGTCCACTGCTGGCGCTACTGGCAAACAAGACGCATCTCATCTCGCGGATGGTAATAAAGGACATCCAGCAGATAACAGTGTACTGATGGATGAGGATGGAAAACAGCTTTAACCCCCCTCCACCCGACGACTGTGAAATAAAGAAAATCCCATTTTGACGGATTTTTTTTCATCATTCATGGTGTAGCCCCAAGGAAACGAGACTTAGACAGCAATGTTGAATCACTGGGCTTGGTAAATTATTCATTAGTGGTATAGCTAGGTCATGATTTTGTATTGCTTCAATGTAGCATTTGTCCATCATTTATTGTTTGCGATGTTCAGCCTCGTAAGATCACACACACATCTGCAGGTTACATTTTTATCGAGTGGTTATGTAGGCCCATTTAATAGCCTTTAAACGCCACATAAGAAACAGCCAAAGCCGGGAGAACATCAGCGCAAGAGAGGGTTGATTCAGAGAAATAAGTGAGGGTGTTGAGCTGCCTGGGAATTTTTAAAGATTACAGTTTTTTCTTGTAGTACTATAAAGAGGAACAGGACGTGGGTGGAAAGAAAGATATAAGGAAAAAATAAATAAAAAAACACGACCAAACATGTTGCCTTCCCAAGAAGCCTCCAAGATCTACCATGACAATTATATGCGCAACTCCCGGGCCATCGGGGTGCTGTGGGCCATCTTCACCATCTGCTTCGCCATCGTCAACGTGGTGGTGTTTATCCAGCCCTACTGGATCGGCGACAGCGTCAACACGCCGCAGGCCGGCTACTTCGGCCTCTTCCACTACTGCGTGGGCACCGGGCCGTCGTCCAGCCGGGAGCTCACCTGCGTGGGCAGCTTCTCCGACTTCAGCTCCATCCCGTCCGGAGCCTTCAAGGCGGCCTCGGTGTTCGTGCTGCTGTCCATGGTGCTGATCCTCAGCTGCATCGCCTGCATGGCGCTCTTCTTCTTCTGCAACACGTCCACCGTTTACAAGACCTGCGCCTGGATGCAGCTGCTGTGCGGTAGGCATCATTAAAATGTCATCTATAGCTTAGGACATATTCTGTCCATTTGGTGGTAGAAATTCATCAAACATCCGTTGGTAATTAGGTATAACTCACCCCAACACTCTATTGACCAGTTGTATTTACACAGGCATCAGTGTTGGTGTTGCTGTATAACCATTATATGCTAAGAATCGCATCCTAATGAATGCATTTTTTGTTTTGATCAAGCCTTGTAATGATTGCATTCATGCAATGTACACACCTTTACATTTAACTGCACCTAACCCTAAATATCATCTGTGAGCAAAGACAATACATCCTATCTTAAATAACAATGCCATTCTGTCCATATAAACCTGTACAACTGTAAATTCCCACGAATTTCTGAGGCCAGTACAGTTCACTGGCTCACGCTCTTACAGAAATATGATCAGAATCAGAATCATGGGAATAAAAATAAGGTGAAAAGCATGTACGCAGCAGTTTCATTGTCTTAACCCACTGAAATCAATATACTGTAGTCTAATGTAGTCCATGTATTACAGTTAACTAGGAGTGATGTACATATTCCCCCATTCCTGCAACATCCGGACTGAGGCAGTACCTTTTAGAGACTATTCACGCTGCTGAAATGCACTGAAAGCAATAACAGAGCCGGAGCTCCCCTGCTAACATTGATATTCTCCAGATACGCCACTGCATCGGTGAAGAAAGCAGCACAGATTTATGCTGATCAGATGCAAATGTCATTCATTCATCCATTTCAGCTTATAGTGTAAGATGCAGTGTGATGTGATGTACGGTGCAGCGGAGATTACGAATTCCTGCCACTGAGGACTATATTGTTATTTTGAGGGATGATTCCAGGTTGATTAGATTACAGTTTTCAGGAACGTGACGTTTTGTCTCATGCTCTTGTGGGTAGATTACAGTTTGTACAAGTGACTGGGGACAAATGGTGGCTTCTCCATAAACACAGCAGTAGTGCTACCTTCACGGACACAGACTGAATGGCTTCAGTACTGGTGATAGGGTGGCCTCTAACATGTACTGTACAAATGGTGGGGTTTACATTTAAGCAGGTGCCAGAGATAAGACCATTTAGATGATAGGGTACTGGAAATATGACATTTTGTGACACAGTAACTGCACCAACTGTACAATTGTGGCTTGTAATTAACACAAGCATTTGAATAGTATCAGCAGGCTGCATCTGATTAAACACCATCTTCAAACATGATGTTCCCCTGCAGGGTGAAACTAAGATTTATTGTGATTAGTGACTGATTTGGACATTATTTTCTGTGAGAAGTAAAAGGCATCATCAAGTGCTGACATTTTAAAATGTCTTCTGAATAATCCACCGAACAGCATCATTGTGTTTATTCTGCTACCTTCAATTTTTTGCTGATATGCAAGAAAATAATACTGTGGTGCAGGAAAGGGGTTAAAATATCAGTTTAATATATTATTAGCTGTCACAAGGCCAGCTGAGTGAAATGACCACATCAGAGAGTCCTAACCTGAGCATCTCTCAGAAAGAGCAAAGAATCACGATCTCTCATGCGCACATTTCTAGCGAGCCTCCTGTGTATATCCGACTTCTTTATAAGCTGATCAATGTGATAAATAGGCCAAGCAGAATAGCGTGGGAGTCAGTTTTCTGTACAGAAACAGTCAGCATACTGAATGAGAGGGAGGGAGGAAGGAAGAGAGACAGCAGCGGAAAGAGAGAGCGATCAGCACTTTTTTCCTTCTGTATTGTTCTTTTCCTCATCCTCATCTGCCCACTCTGTCCTGTTCTGTCGAGTGTGTTGAAAAGGTTTGGTGCTCCACCATCAGCATGAATCAGACAGAAGAGCAGAGGAACAGATTTTTACTTCCAAATCTTCATGACTAAATGGAATTTACATTTATAAAACCATTCATCCAGTGAAACATTAGGAAAGGTGTGTTCAGACTTACCTTGCCTATTAGAAATGGGATCTTGTAAGCAATTAGTTCAAAAGGACCGAGGAATTGCTGGGATCATAAATGTTATATTTAATTAAGGATTAATTTCATTAATTATTATTAACAAAGAAATCACCTTCAAATACTATGCTCCATTGTAGTAGTGCATTTTTAGCAAAAATACAGTTTATTCAACAGAAGTGATGCTAAACTGTCTTCAACCTTCAACCAACAGTGAAAAACCCAAAGATACCATATTTAGTTGATGGTAGAATATATTAGGAGACAAAGAAAACAAAACACTGAGCTCAATTTGAAATTAGTAAGTGTACAGTATCAAATGTAAAGTAGCATCTAAAGTAAAAATCATTGCCAAATAGGATAGAAAGTACTGGTTTACTCTTCACAAATTTATTTTTATGACACGTTTTATGCAAACTTTTAAAGTAACTGGCAGAAGTGAGCAGAGGAGTTAGAACGGGGTTACATTAAATACTTCTGAATTTGTTAAGTGCGGAATTTAGTAAATAAGAGGGTGGAAATACTTAAGTACAAGTTCTTAAAACGTACTTAAGTATAGCACTTGAGCAAATGTAATTTGCAGCAATGGGAGTTTAAAAGTAGAACAATTAATGTGTTTTGTTTGCAAGTAAAATTTCAGCATTTATTCATCTGCTGGATATTTTTGGAGTGCCATATTTGCTCAGTGGTAAATGTAAAAACTATATATAGAAATCACTTCTTATTCAAACTAAATATAAACCTGTGTTCCCTCTTATTTGTATACGTCAAAGTTTGTAAAACATCAGAAGGTTTTACTGTCCTTGCAGTGGTTGAGTATGATTTGTGGCAGAGGTACTTTGTCTAATAGGCTTGGCAGACAGCCTAATGGCGTTCGCCACCTTGGAGATAATCATTTGATCATACACTCTGCAATGCTGGGTGTAACAGCAGGTCTCCTGGCACTGCACAGTGACAGAGTGTACCACAGTAAATACAGTAAGGGCCAATTTGAACTGCTGGTGGCCTAGATTTAGCCCAAATGGATGAAAAGTGTCAATTAGGGAACGGTTTGGGCCCTGATCACAATGGTCAACTAGTGTGTGTCACAGGAACACAGTAAAAGAAAAATGTGCACCAAATCACAACTGTGTTATCACCTACTCGCCCTAATGTCAGCTGAAAATATGGCAAAATTTTAATTTCCTCACAGGACGGCAATCTTCCATGTAATTCTGGGTAAGTGGGTATTGCAAATGAGGAGATACTGCAACAATCATGCTTCATCATCAAAAATAATGACTGTAATAAAGTCATGGGAAGTATTAGGGTTGAATAAAAGATGCAAGGAAAGAAAAAAGTACGTAGGCCAAAACAGTGGGATACAGGCCTCTTGGCAGCGCAGAGTGCCACAGTGTGTCTTGGCATCTATTGGCTGAAAATGGGCCAAAGTTGGCTTCTATGTATACTGAACTGACTGAAGGTTAATGCACTTCAAAAGGACTATAAGGTGCCACTCGTAACTCCTGCCAACAAAGACTGACTGTATTTACCAATAGACCAAAATGTAACAATAATGACCTGGGTAAAGGTTTAGCAGCTAGAGCTGCTGACAAAAGTGTGTGATATCAGGGAAACAAACAAGCCAAGAAATGGTCTGCAACTAGAACTAGAAAGTGCCACCAAAATGTACCTCTAGTTTCTATATTGATTACAAAGCCATGTAGTACCAAAGCAGAAACATGTATTAAGAAGCACGACTGCATAATGAACAATACATTTTCAATAAATTATTTACATTAGACTTTATAATAGTTATGTACAGTTATGTTATGTTATGGACACAACATCCATTATGGGACATAGCTAGCATCTTTAACAGCATGAAGATACTAGATATAGTAGTAGTAGTATAGTAAAGGGATAAAGCAGCAATGTTGTGTAATACTGAGTAGGTCAACAGTACCATAAACAGGTGTAAAGTAGAAAATGTGAAATGATGTTCAGAAATATTTAAATAATAAGGGCAGCAGAGTAAACAAAACCAGGCTAAAAGTGGGTTAGGTCTGGACTATTAACAGCTGCCTGCCAGTAGGTGACTTTCCTCCCATCATCCCCCAGTTATATCACACCTCAATGGGAAAGTGAATAATGGGGTCATTTTACACTTAGAATCTAAACTAAGCGGCATTTTCCTCACATGAAAAGAACAAGAGGAGGGCTAGATTTCCCAAAAGGTCCGTGAAGAGCTGCACTGTTCACACCTTTGCTTGGCTTTAAATTAATTCAGTGGAAAGTGCTCCTGGGAAAACCAGGGGGGGGGTTAGTTTTAATTCACCTTTTGTGAACAAAGATTCATTTAATGCACAGAGTGTCGAGGAAATTCGGGCAAGATTTGATTTTTTTTCCTTCCTACAGCGACTGACTAGCCTGATTCGTTTCTTCATGTTGCTCCCCTTCCCCCATCTTTTACTGTATCTCCTCTTTCTTCAGTTCTTCTCATTTTCTTCGATCCCTGGAGCAAAAATGAGTTACCATAGGAAAGCTCAGTAGGCCACTGGCCATTTCAGCTCAATGACTCCCTCCCTCTCTCAATTCTTTCCTCCATCAGCTCATGCCTCCATCCTTTCGTCACGTCTGACCCTGTCTGTTTCAATATTAACCAGAACTAAACAGAACATGGACCCTGGCTCAGGGGACGAGCTGTACTGGGAGGAGCAACCTGTCAGCGACTGTTCAGTATTAGTATATGATGGCGTAATAGCTCAAAAGAAGAAAAAGACAAAGGTGCAATTAGAGGACTAGAGCATTCAAACGATGGAATTGATGTGCAGTTATTATTGCTGATACCAGCATTTTTGTGAATTTTACCAAATAGTCTTTGTTTTTTATAATTGTTTCTATAAATGGCTTCACAATTTAAAGGGTCAAAATTTAAAACAGGTGAACAAAGCTAATTGCTAATTAATGATTAACTGATAAAAAAAAGTCCCAGATTAACCATGAGTAAAATCAGTTTAGCAGAAAATGAGCTGACACCTACTATACATTGTGTCAATGAAATATTTAATGATTAGTAGCTGCATGTCTGCATAGCAACACCTTCCTAAATATCTGTGAATCACCTGCTAAATGACACATAGTAATCCCCCTATTATGTACATGGTAGTTACTATTTAGTATTCCCTCAAGTAAAGTGTGTATCATACTGAGCTGTTGTGATCATTGCATTATTACTTAGCATTACTCACCAATTTGGTGTCCCCTCAAGCATATCATCATCATCATCATCATCTTGTCCAACCGAGGAAGAGCAGAAGCACATTTCACTAGAAATACAACAATATTACAGTTAGTTTGTGAATAACAGAAGACATAAAAGAAAATATACTTATCAAATTGACAGTATGTTTAATATTAATATTCACACCCATGTGACCCATTATTAGCAACACAGCCACACTGCGTATGCAGTAAGAAATGTTTGCTCAGCTAAAGTGTTTAAAAATGTTGCACCCTGAACTCTTTCCTTTTACTATTAAATGAAACTTCAATTATTAAGTTTGGATTTTAGGAGCCTGTCCTACATGTACTTAATTAAACTTCCATCTGTTTTCCCAGTAATAAAATCCAGCATCTTTCTCCGAGCTTAAAAAAAAATTAGCTGTCCACTCTTTTAATTGCACTGAATCTGTTTTAAACAGTGAGATGAGGACAAGCAAACAGGAAAAATGGGAAGAGAGAGGGTTCAACATACAATAAAGGTCACCAGCCAGAACCAGACTGGGGGTGTTGCAGTTATGTGTCATGCTTTCTAACCACTCTGAGGTGAGGGCGCTCCAGCTCTCCGTCCTTAACATCCACACAGAGACAGAAGTGGTGATTTCACATGTCGTCCATCGTTGTTCATAGTGTGAAACATATGTTGTAAAGCAGCTATGCTGTAGAATCTGTAGAGCAACAGGAGGTGTGCGCTTTCAGGACGGAGAGGCTGGATGGAGACTGAATGAAAACACAGTAAATGAATGAGCATGTGTTTTCAGTGATAATCTCCAGCTCCTACAGTATGTGTGAGCCTGTGACCAAGTGTGTATAGATACATACACACACGTGTTTGTTCACATGAGCATGTGAATGTGTACTTGGTGATGTGAGTTGAATTAACAAGAAGCTTCTCTCTCCCTCTTCTCCGGAGCCACGCTGGCTTTTGCTGCACAAGTAAATGTGCTGCGACCGCGTGTAGGTGCTTGTGTGCGGGCGCGCATGTGTACAGCTTCATTTGTACGGTAGCATCATTGTACAGATGTAGATAAATGTGCCCATGTGCATGCATTTCCAGCAGGAGCTAAATAGATGCTGCAGTGGTTGAGTTAAATTTAGAAGTATAGAGAGAGAGAGAGGAGTTTCCCCGAGGGATATCCCTGCCTCTCTCTCCCTCACTCTGATTTCTGGCTGGCTTTCCCCAACCAAACGTACATGTTTTAATTATCAGGCGCTTAATAAATAATTCCAAAGTCACCAGGGTGTTTCTAAAAATATCCTGACAGCTGAATAATGGATTCCTTTGACCCTTCTCAGCATTGTCACAGTGTGAGAGAAAGACAGCAGAAGGGAGAGAGAGAAAGCCCCTAAAGCTTGTTGAGAAGCTGTAGAAGTCAGAGGAAAAATGTGTGACGCGTAATCTTTACTGAATAACATCTATAGCCCCTTTTCAAAATGAAACGTTCTGTTAGTACATCATGCTTTAAATTATAGGCTTCACCGACGATTTGAAGCTTATAGGGTTTCATCAGTTCAAGCATGTGCTGGATAAAACTGTCAGTTGTTCACTTCTTAATTTAAGCTGCTTTGATAAGGTCATTTAAATTATTTTTATTTTTACATTTAGTGGGTTTATAGGCTGTTATCAGTGCTCATGTAAAGCAGCGTTCTGTTTAATCAGTGCCGTGGTCTCAAAATGCATTTCTAGCATGTGGAGATTTATTAAAGAGTAGTTTCAGTGACAGTAACTTTCATCTCAGTTGATGCGAGACACAGGAGTGGGGTGAAAAAAGATAAATGGAGAAATAAAGATGGTTTTCTAAACATACCACAGTAAACATTTTAGGCAAGATTGTAAAATGTATGATCCTCAAGCTTATATTCCAAAAATCAATTTATAGTAGGTACTGTAAAGCAGAAGGTAAGACGATGCTAAGAGCGCCAGTGAACCCCGGTGGAAGCAGCATCTTGTAAAGTGTCCTGTCTGCAAAATATAGTGCTCACGCTCGATCCCAACGCAAATACAAACTCTATATCAGCAAGGCAGCTGTCCATTAGATAGATGGAGCACACAAAGCTTACACACAGTAGCAGAGGGAAGGGCAGACCTTTATTACATTACACAGTGAACACTGATCTGTTAATGCAATCATGTTCACACCTTTCCACTCTGAGCTGTAAATAGCAGAAGTTCAGCTCCACAAGGCTGGTTTCATAGGAAGGCCATAGTTCGACTCTAAATACAGCCCACTTTTCCACTCCGAGTCTAGTTTGACTATTGGATTTTGAATTTGTTTTGTTTTTTCACTTGTAAAACATTTGTAATGCAGGTCTTAACTTTATTACAGTTGAATAGTATAAAGCATTTCTTACTGGTGCCAACAGAGGATTTGGATCTTTAAGAAACAGCACTAGGACAGCATTAGATTCCACTGTGTGTAGAGGCATGATATTGCATCCTAGATAGAGACAGTGATGCGTTTAGGAGTAAGCATGTGCTTCTATGTACTAGTGTGCAGAAATCTGAAGTGAAGACTCTGCTACATAATGTAACTCGGAGCACCTGACTGTGTTTGATGGCGTCATGGCTGTGTACACAGCAAAGAGTAAAGCTGCTCATGAGGAATACTCTGCAGCTTGAAGCTGCTCCCATCAAAAATACTTCACACGAACACTTATATATAGCACACTGATGATATTTTTAGCGCTCTTATATAATCATTTTGGGCTGTTTGTCTGGAATGGAAAAAAAAGGATCTGTGTGGACATGTAGATAAGAAAGTCTGACAAAACTGTTGAGCAATCAGTCTATAAATATCTTTAGGGCACCATAAATTGGTTCATAGTTATTTTAACTAGCTAGATCACAAACATGGCCTGCCAACATATTTCCAAGTGTTTTCATTAGTTTGATATGCTTTGATGCCTTGTTTCTAACAGCTGACCAACTGTGAATGCTGTGATGAAAAGAAATGACAAGAAGTGATGAACCGAGATGAGAGAAATGACATAATGGAGTGGAGCAGCAGTAGCCGTCCTCTCTTCTTTATACGACTCGTTTTCCACCTCTCTTCTCTCCCTCCCATCTTCCCTCTCTGTTTGACCTCTCTGCTTGGCACCTTTGAAGTTCCACCCCTCCGAGTTCAAAATGCAGTGTCGAGAGAGCGATTGGGAGGAAAAGGAAGGAAGAGGAAAAACCCCCAGCAACTTCAAAGGGCTTTACTTGGGTTGTAGGAAGGTGGGGGTTATTTTTAGTCCACTGGCACTCACTTAAACACTTGAGTTTAAGATGAAGAAGGGCAGATAGTAGATAGATAACGAGGGCACAGAGATCACATCAGACGGCGCTACAGTCATACTGCTATGCATTACACAAACATGTTAATCATACTCTATTTGGAAGAAATGTGGTTTCATAGAGCTGTCAAAGTGGCCAAGTGGGGGTTTACAGTACAAGTACATATGGCTAACAGTGTTTAAAAAACCAAACCAAAAAAAAAAAAACCCCATGATTACATCCTGGTTAAAGTTTAGTAAGAGTTCAAAAATCATGTGGTAGCTTTATAAGTTGCCATTAACTCGTGCTCGTTTTGGGCCCAGTTTCATACTGAACTGAATGTAGTAGTTTGAGATAAACAACTGAACCTAATATTGAACTGAAGACTGAATCCATTACAGTAATAACATCACTTATGGGTACAGTACATCGACTTACAGCTCCATGTAATGATCAGAGAGGCAAATAGAGAGGAAACAAAGTCAACTAACTACACAATGAAAGCTAACCTTTGAAATCAACATGATTTGAATTAGCAAAGAAATTCTCGAGGCACAGCTGACCTGTGGATCAACCTCCAGTCAAGAGGTAACCTCCTAAATAAACATATGTATGTTAAGATTTGGTAGATTGCTTATAAACTACACAGCCAGGTTTGTTCAGGATGTGCACAAGCAGTTTTATGGGGTTGAAGAACTAAAACTGAGCATAAAGTTAAGTATGTTGTTTCCGAGCTCCACATTCTGCAGTTTCTTCTACTCAACATACAGAGCAAAATGTTATAAGGACAAATAAAAATTAAAGAAACTCACCAGCAAAAAGATCCCAGGACTCAAACCAAAGACCAAATGATTCAAACACAAAGGTTTGAATGCTGCCTGGACAAACTATAGTGCATACAACAGGTGAGCTCAAACAGACAATCAAAAGGAATGAAAATATTAGTCACATTTAATATGACTAATTATATGAAACAAAATGTGCAACAACTACAACATGTAGTTTAAGCTAGTTCCGATTTACTAGAGCTGATAGGAAAACAAACTATATAAAGAAAACCCATTGTTTCCTCCCACCCATTTCCCCACATGGTACAGTCTAGCACCTGGTGAAGCAAGAGGCCTTCAGGTGCGCGCGTTCATGAAAGCACCATCCAGCCAGGAGGTGGACATGTTGTGAAAAGGTGTGCATGCTCACTTACATCCAGAAAAGCTGATTCTACAGCCTTAAGGGAAAACTACTGTTAACCTTCCGTCAGGTCTACCACCCCTCTAAATGCCAATTACTTCTTACTTGTTGTCCCATCAAACACGTTTTTAGCAACGTGGCGCCATTTTGTGAGTATTATAGTCTAATAACCCACCAAACCAATGACAGGAGCTGCGGAAATGAAACCTCAGTTGTAATTAACTGTAGTTTGCTTCATAGTAAGATTACGTTTCAAACCGAATCTTGATTTAATTCAGAAAATGTGACTTTAATAGCTCATTGCAAAACACACCAGAGTACTTATGTACTTTGAGGTGGTGAACAAAATTGGTGTTTGTTCTACCACACTCTTATTTTGTTAAAAAAAAAAATAAAAGAGACTTTATAACATTTATTGCAATGGAAAGTTATTGGTTAATGAGCCACCATGAGGCTGAAGTATTTGGCCCATCAGGATCCTTTGAGTGGCTCTGCGTCAGTGTTTTCAGAAAGCACACACTCAATAACTCTGGATGAGTTTCATGCCAGATGGGGAAACATTCATTGAAAATCCATAAAACATGTTACCTGACGATCATTACTACGTTAATGATTTTATCATCTCTCTCTATGTTAATATCTTGTACAAAAGTAATAAAAGAAGCTAATAACATGATGATTTCCCATGATGATGACTTCCACTGCTCCTTTACTCTCTCATTACTTACTGTATTATCATTATTATATTGTTTCTCATTACATTCTCTCATTACGCCTGCAATCATTTTGTCAGAAGAGCGGTCACATTTCCAAATGCTCCACGTCTCAGCTTGAAATAATACTCCTCATATTTGCATGGTGTTCTGCTCTACTCAGAGAGGAGATGACTAATCTCATATCCTCCCTCATCTGTTGCCATGAGTTCACCACCCACCATTTTCTCATGATGGATGCCTAGTTCTGTAGGTGAAGCACGGGGTCTTTTTTTACTTTAGCCTGTCCAATTAAAGCACTTTTTTTTTTTAATAATCACAGAGAGATGTTACAGCCAGTCAAATTGCTCCACTTACATTTGCATATAGTATTGCATTACATTACACTGGATATAATCATTTTATTATTAGCTGCTCACTAACCACACACGGCAGCTGGCTGCACAAGGCAAAATTAGTCTCAGACTTCAAACCCACACACGGCTTGTCCTGTTAGTGCTGGCAAAAGAAAAAAACATAACTTCTTTTTATTACTAAAAATCATTCTCTTGTTCAGTAGTTAGAATCCGCACCAGTATGTACTGGTTCCAGGAAATAGCCACATCCTCACAGTATGACGCTTACAAAAGGTTTCATCCTCTCCCACCCACTTGGATTGTATGTTACCAGACTGTGTATCCCCACTAAGATTGTTCAACCATACAAACTCCCATGATTTACTTAATGCAAGGATAATAAAAGATAATGACAGACACAGGCTCACCAACTTAGATTCCAGATTTGCTGTTCTTGTTGACCTTAGAGGCTTTGATGAAGGGTTTGGCTTCATACGTTTAGCAGCAGCCCAGCAGAATTTTCTGAAAGGTCAACATTATTATCCTCTGTTTCTGCGCGCCTCACACAGCAGTTACTGTATTCGAATGCTCCCTAGCATCCAGTGAGACACACACAGCACCAATATTCACAATTGCCCACCAATTGATTTCTGGATGTTATTTATAACATTTATCGAACTAAAGCATGATAATCCCAGACTTGGCCTAATCTGTGGGATTTTTCATGTCTATCACAAGTGATGTTGCCTGTGGAAATGACATGTCTGGTCTGGAATGAAGATTCAGTGTGACGCCTGCCATGTATGTTCCCAATCTCCCCGTGGAGCTCACTGCTTTACTTACAGCCCCTCAGGCACAAGCTGAGTGCTATTTAAACAGTGCTGGTGAGCAAGGAATATGGCACAATCAGCTCCCTGGTGATGCTCCCTTTGACAGGCAGAGGTGTGAAGTATAGATTTCCATGTTTGTTGAATTGTCAAAATTGCATGTGCGCATTTCTCTTCAGGACTTTGCACCGTGTGGACGTGCACACGGCATGTATGCATATACTGCGCTCCTTTCTACAATGTTTACAGATGTCTAAACTTTGCTAACATTATGAAGGTTTAAAGCTGCAAATATAAAACTACTTTTTGATTAATGAAAGTAGGAGCATTAATCAAAAAGTGGGGCTATGTGAGGCTAAACAACATTTTGCTATTTTTCATGGATGAAGCCAGGAGTTGTCTTGTGAGTGTTGCTTGTATTTTAAAGGAAAATAGGTAAAGCCTGCTTGAAACGTGACTCAGTGTTTTCTGTATGAAGGAAATCACACACTGCAACAACAAACATTAATTTGACTGTACTACAATTACATCAATCTCAATCTCTACATTTCTGCATTTTGTTGGACAGCATGTGGAACTGTAGTAACTGGAATAGAATCTCTTATGTAAACTGAAATAGTCACTTTAAATCATTTAGACCAGAAACAAAGGAGAAGTAGACTGGACACACAAGGTTCATAAGCTCAAACACACAAAAAACACACATGTGGAATGTGTGCAGGCACACACAGATGTGCATAGCATGACTGATTAAATAACTGGCTGTAAAAGATGCATATTGCATATGCACTGAAACACAAAACCACAGATGGTAGATGCACAATACTGGTAATATTCACTTTAAAATGGTTTAGTATTATTACATCTGAATGGTGTGTTTAGAGATTTGGTTTACTAGCCTAGCAGAAGATGGTTTCCATTCAGTCCTTCCAATAAGAGACACAGATAAACACATCTTACTACATCATCACTATTAAAAGACATTCTCTTCCTCCTCATCTCTTCCCCATGTTGTTTTAGATCTTTAGAGCTTTCTTTGTCAGACCTTCCCAATTCTCACAACAACCCTGCTTCTGTCATCCTTTTTGTCCTCCTACAGGAGTCTGCCTGGTGCTGGGTTGCATGATATTTCCCGACGGATGGGACGCCGAGGTGATTCGGGACATGTGCGGGGAGCAGACGGGGAAGTATTCCCTGGGTGATTGCTCTGTACGCTGGGCCTATATGCTGGCCATCATGGGCATCCTAGATGCCCTCATCCTCTCCTTCCTGGCCTTCGTCCTGGGCAACCGACAGACAGATTTCTATCTTGATGATCTTCAGACAGACAATAAAGGTAAATAAAGAAAAAATTAAATACAATTCTCCTCTGTGTTTAAACAAACACAGAGGAGAAGTGGGATTGTGTCCAGAAGTTCACTGGTTCAATCTGCTAAAGGCTAAAGACATTTATCGTTTTACTCAAGAAGAGAAAAAGATCATCTGATTATCGGATTGGATGATCCATCTTATCCTCTTAATGTTTTGTTACTACTCTGCAGGTGCATAGAGCAGATAAATGGGAGGATTTCAGCAAAAGCTACAATCAAAAGGCTTTGCTCTCATTGAAAACAATTGCAAAACGCTGCCTCTGGCTGCTAAATAGGACCTAACTCAATCTACAGCCGTGCAGACTGCTCGACAGAGCCGAGTTACACTTTCAAAGCCGTGATTAAACATGCAAATGAGTTTAATTAACTTGGATTGATTTTTCGGTTTGTTTTTATGAATGTATGATGAAATTGAAAGAATAGATTAAAATCTGATCACTTAAAACATAATGAGTTTTGCACTATAACAGTTGGCCGATTTTATCCAACCTAAATGAAAAATGTTAAGCTTTTCAAACCACATTACCATAAACATTACCATATTAAAAATCAAACAAACAAACAACAAAACAGCTTAACACCATAATTCAGTGCCTCTCAATGTGACTACATGACTACTCTCCAACCTTACCTCAGTAACTCCAGCCAAATTGCTTTCAGTGCTGTATTCAAGAGTGGGAGAGTCCTCCAGAGGGTTTCTGACAGTTTGCATGATGTTGCATCAGGACACTTGAATCGCATTGTTTCAGCTGTATGAAAAAGAGAGGAAGAGGAGGAAAGGAACAGCAAAAGGAGGCGATGGAGGGGCACGACTAGAAAACACAATGCTAAACAATAGAAAGTCTCTTTACATGAAGAGTACGTGTTTGTTTTGACTCTGTGAACCCAATAAACAGCAGCACAGAAATAAAAAAAAGGCGAAGCAGAAAGACGAGAGAGCTATAGCACGAGACAGAGTGGCGAGTGAGAGCGTGAGCGATACATAGACAGATAGAGTAAAACAGAGAAGAGTAGTGAGAGGAAGAGACCGAAAGAGGGAGAACAGTGACATAAGATGTCTCGGTTCTCCGACGGTCTATCTCCACGATGGTTTCCATGGTAACTGGAGATATTCCAGAGCGTGGGCTTGTCTTTCTGTTCTTATCTGATTAACCTTCGTGACAGTCTCAGTGATTTTATACAGTTAATGCATCTAATTCTCCATCAGCTGTGGGAAGTTTCTTTTCTTTTACTCACATTTCCTGTCATAGAAATAAATGTCCCTGTAGCCAAAGCGTCTTTAATGATGGAGCAAATCAACCTATGCACTGTTGCTTGGAAACATTTGTAAGGTGAACAAACCAAACTTTGTAAGGGCACATGCTGCATCACTATTAGGTCAACAACAACAAAAACACTGTAGTTTAACCAGTTTTACTGCCCTGAAACATTAGAAGTGAAAATATAGAAATAAAAATGAGGAGAATAAGCTGAACATGGGCAACAAACTATGTTGAAAATGTGTTTTTTCATCCGTTAGTGATAACAGAAGTGCTTAACTAGTACTTACATAAGCGTATTCATGTTTTGCACAAATATGCACAATTTCCCTGCTCTTCCCTCACTGTGTATGTGCCAACACTTTTGTTCTGTTCTGTCCTTGCAGATTTTGCTGTGTCAAGGGTAAGTTGACCTTTGCATTGTACCTTTCTTGTGCATTATATTTCAGGAATACAGAACACATGTAACACTGTAAAATGAAATACTAGGTTCAGTTACATTACCTCATTAGCTTACAGTGATATAGAGAGGCAATACAGGAACAACCACACCTGAAAGGAGTCATTTAGCACAATGGTTCCCAAATGTTCCTAAGGTTTTAGCACCCCCATAATACCAGTTCCAAACGTCATCTGTTTTATGTTGCTGTACAATAGGTATTTAATGTAAACTATATTAATTAATTAATAAAGTATAGCATGCAAATTATATGCTAATATACTATTTTCTTTTCTTTCTTTTTTTTTTTTTCATTTAAAGCAAACACCTCCTGACAAGCGTTAGATATTTTTACATTTTATTTTAGGCTGATGTTTACCGTAGCTATCTCAGAATGTGTAAGAGCAGCTTGTACAGTATGACCATTACTTTCAGTTTCATTTGCATTTGCATATCTTACGGCTTCCTTGGTGGTGGGGTGCTGCAGTCAGTGCAGCTTTAGGAACCACTGCTCAACTAAAGCAGTTTCTTATTTCTATACATTTGGGGACATTGAAAGAAACACAGAAAAAAAAGGTCAACAGCGATGCAATAGTGGCTGAGATGACCTTTAGCATCTAGTATGTCAGTTTGTATACGTCCCACAATGCAACACCACAGCAGCTTTTCATTAGACCTTCACTGCCTATTGAATGCAGACATTTCTAAACTCTCCAGTTAGTTTATTGGATTTGATAAAGTCGCCCAGAGTCATATAGGTAACCCTTTACAGCTTTTTTCAGCATAAAATTGGTGGATTTCTCCACTGAATCTTACTTAAATGTTTATTCATAGAGTGTATTTTCTATGACTCATGTCTCTTCATGTGTCGTTTTCTTCAGATTGAGGTTCGGGACAGAAGAGAGCCACGGTATGGAGTGCAACGTCTTCACTGAGGGCAACAATGGCACTGGACAACTTCTCTTCTCTTCTCTTCTCTTCTCTTCTCTTCTCTTCTCTTCTCTTCTCTTCTCTTCTCTTCTCTTCTCTTCTCTTCTCTTCTCTTCTCTTCTCTTCTCTTCTCTTCTCTTCCATCCACCTCTTTTTCCTTTCTTCCCTTCTTCCCCTCTAACCTCTTCTATTTTTCTCCCCAATGATCAGGATATCACCCAATGTCAATGCAGACACCAAGTGTACAGGATTCTGTAAGATAAAAAAACAAACAAACAAAAAAAAAAAAACACACTGGGATAAACTATATTTTGAAAAAAAAAATTATACAAGGTTGTACAGTGCATTTAACACTCAACTTTCTCAATGAATACCTTTATGATGAAAAAAAAAAGATTTACTCTATCTGAAGTCTTGGTTTGTGTTATAAATTCAATCCTTGAGATGAAGAACCATATTGCCCATCAAGTATTTTACAATGATTTATTTACAGATCTCACTGTTTACTGACTTTGAGTTTGTGTGTTGTGTACATCCATAGCTTCAGAAAGCAGATTACAGATTCTCCTCAAACGGTGATAGAGTCAAGACTTGCAATACAGCAGTAAGTCCATTATTAAACATTCAAAACACACAACAGGGACTCGTATGGCTCTTCATCTAAGGACTTTAAAATATGAGACATTTAAAGGAGTACCCCATTGCAGCTTTACAGAAACTAACATCTCTGGGAGATTCTCTATTGTACATACTGAACTATGTAAATAACATTACTGCTGACAAAAACAGCCGACAACAAAACCTCATCTGACTCTAGTGCATTCGAATATAGTATTTCTACCCTTGGTTTCAGTGTTCCTCGTGCTGGAAGAGCATTGGAGTAATGTGCGAATCCATTGTGTTCATATGACTCCTCACTGCTGATTAGTTGGAATTAGACAGATGGGAATAAAAATGGATATCTTCAGTGGATATTCCACAGAAATGCAGAGCACCGTGAATTAAAGTGATTGTGTATGATCACAACTTGTTCACACAGAAAAAAAGACATTTCCCCTGCATCAACATGGCCTCAAAACAAGCCCCTTACTGTAGTTTTTCATCCCTACAGTATGTAAGAAACATTTTAAATAGCTTAACTGAAACGTGGCTGCCTAAGTCAGACTTAGAAATAATGCTTTTTTTGATTTCACTACTTTGTAATACCCTCTCTCCAGTGTGCAGTTTACTCCAGTTTATGGTTCCAGCATACAGTGATCGGTTTACTCTACAAATGTCTTAAGACTGTGTGAATACGGCTGCATGAGTCGGCCTTCTCTCAGAGGGAAGCCCCAAGTGCTGCATTGTCTTAAGGTGATGTCACTTATATGCCTCTCTCTGCTTGTAGTATTCATAGGAATCATAAGTGGGATCACAGCAAATAACACCCACCCCCCCAAAAAATATCAAGACAAAAATCTACTAAAGCGTACTCAAAATGTTATCACTACAACTTGATTCAGCAGAATACACTGTGACTTTGTACCCCCCCCATTTAATTATACAAACCTTTTCACCTCATTATGGACTAACCTGGATTTTGAAAGCACTGAGTCCAGGTCCTCCCAAGGCCCAAATCTGGTACCAATCCATGGCCCAGCAGGTCTTGTGAATTTCATGCATACTATAAGAAAACAAATTAAATCACACTGCACCAATGAAGCTTGCATGAGTCTCGTTGAGTGTAGTGGTGCTGAAACCCACCAGAGTTATATAAATAATTGTGTCTAACCCCTCAGGTTGCTAAAACCTCCAAACTCCCAGAGGAAATGCAGATGATGTGACCTCACTGTCCTCAGTGGTAGCTTCTATCCTGATCTTGGGCTCAAATCTAAAACAAAACTTTTATTTATGTAGCATTCTAATTATGACGTGCCACCAATACCGCCCAGATTTTTGTTGGTCCGACCGCATCTTACCTTAAATGTAGCACTCAAGGCAACGACCACAAATGTCGCTGGTTGTTACGACATGACCACTGACATGAATTTCTGCTAATGACAGTCATTATTGATACACCTGCAACGTAACAGTTGTGATTTCTACAGGACTTGCAAAGAAGACAACCCAGAAGTGATTGGCTCGACTTGGGTAACTTTAAGAACTTGTGTGATAACCAGGAACTTGTAGTATCCTGTTGCTAATCACATGAATGTGTGTTACTTTGAATTGCTTCAAATATATGAAGATACCTGCAAGGGGATTCTCTACTCAGATTAATGACGCTGCCAGTGTGAAGTCTGTGACTCACCATTGAACCCATGGGCACAGCTATGACCTCGGTAGGCTGTAGTCTCTTGATAAGTCTGCAGTGACACTGATTGATATCAGCGGCATTGCCTGAAGTACAAACATGCGACAAGCTGCTGTAATTTGGAGCACCATGGGGCTCGTATCCCTCTCACAGCAGCACTTCAGGCTGACTGTAACTGAACCTCCTAATGCACCAAACCTTGGTAATTGCAGGAATAAAATTAACTGTGTAATAAAAGCACACAGTTAGTTGCTTCATTTGTGAAGACAATAGGATCTTACTGTAAACCTTAAGAAATAATCAAAGCCATTTCATTGAGTTATTCAACCACACAAAATGATGCATATTCTGTGAGGTGGCGACAGACAGCAGCTTGTCTAAAAGGTAACATCACAAAGAAAAGTCCAGCGATGGATTAATTACACTGCATTTTATTTGACTAATTCATGTTAAACTCTGTTTGGGATGCACTAACAACACGTTCACTGCTTCAATATATTCGACTTTCACAAAACAACTTAGCTGTTACAACTTTAGAATATAAAAAAACCCAAACAAAAAAAGTGAGGCAATTTTATATGTTGCACATGAACAGTGGGTTGATATAAGGTGACTAATATCTGCCTGATGTTGGGTCGATTATGTTTCCTGGACAGGTTATTGGTGCATCCCTACACTATATACATAAAATGAGCAGATAGCTAGATGTGGAGTGTGTTTTTTGAATGGTAGCTAGCTAACTCTCAGGAAGCTGTGTACACAGTACTGTATTAAAGGCTCATTATGGAAATTATGCACAAACACACACAAGATGTTCTCATTGTTGAAACAACACATCGATCACAACATCCCCTGATAGTAAAGTTTCAGAAGTTCCAAGCTGGGCCTTTAAGACAATATGAAAGCAGCCCTAATGTTGAATCTAATGAAGCTGTCCATGCAGTCTCTGCACAGACCTCGGCCTACATCAATACTCAACCGTCTTAAAAACTGAGTGTCTGGCCCTTATTCAAGAGAAGGTTTCTTTCACTTTAAAGTAACTGTGCAAGAATTTGAAAAAAATGTGACAAAACCTTATTTACAGACCTCGTCCATTTGATATTGCAAGACATTTGTTTTTGCTTTTGATATATACATGATTATTTGAGAAAAGCAATGCACTTGTTGAGACATCAGCATGGTGATTTTTTTTTTTATGTCTAACGCAGGTGGTAATGTCTCTCATCCAGTGTATATTGTGCTTTAGGCATCTCCTATAGCGTGCATCTTTTATTTGGGAATTCTTTCATGGGCCCAGGACATATTTTACTACAAAATAACAGAGGAAACAGCCCTGAGGCCTAAGCAGTCATGTCAGGCTTCCAATCATCATTACCTGTGTGATCACTGGTCTGGTCTCCTCTCCGGGTACTCTGTTCCTGAGGACTTGACGATGAACTGAAAAATACCTTAAAAAGGAACTGACAATACCTTAACCCTGATGAGCACATATTTGTACCACTCCAGGTGCCTCTAAGAACTCTTGATTTAATTCAGATGTGGTGCAGAACCAGCAAAACAAGTAGTGACACTGTAGTTTTTTCTACTAAAGACTACATACTCTGACTGAGCTCTGAAGCTACATGGGTTTTACTGCAGATTTGAGGTCAATTCAGTTTAAAGTCAAACCCCAAAACTAAACTATACTTATAAACAGTTTTTTTTTTTTTTGTCATTTCTTTAAACTGATTTGGGGAAATCTTTTGATACTTAGAAGCAAACAGCAGCTGCTTTCTTTTAGGTTGAGTTTGTGATTGGACTCCAAGCTGAATTCACCTCGATCGTGTAAAGATGTGGAAAAAGAATGAGAAGCTACAGAAAGGACACAGAGTCAATGAGAAGTCATTTCCAATCTTTAGCAGCAAACGAGATGTTTGTTGACTATGTAAATGTCATTGAGAAAATCAATGATTTCATCACAGTTTTTATCATGCAATATCATGTATAAAGACATAATGTTGGGGGGTGGGAGGGGTCGGGGGCAATGGTGAATAATGTCCAGTGACTTATGTTATGATAATAGTTGACTTTCTGTTAACTCCTGAAATGCAGATGTTGCCAAAATACCACCATCATGTGTTCACATGAAAAAAGAGAAATAATCAGTTTTTGTTTGGTACAACAAAAGAATGATATACTGATATTTGTCAAGTACTTCTGATGCGATCTTTGTTTTATGTGTTAACTGCAGAATCTTTCCTTTCTGTTATGAATTACTTTCTATGTATTTTGGTATGATGTATGATGATTGTTGTTCTGTCACATCTCAGATTCAATTTTGATTCACTAATGGATGACTGCTCGTTGAAATCTCAACATCCAAAAATGTATAAAAGTCTATTTATAAAATTGCTTGATCGTGGACAAGTGGACAGAGTCTGAGAGAAGCTTTTCATGAATTATGATGACATGCTGATTTTGATTTGAAAATTATACTGTCTAATTAATTCCTATTTGTGAATAGTATTCCAACTCACCATGATGACAATTTCTGTTATTGAAACACATTTTGAGAAGATCGAATAAAGATATTTTACATTCAAAAACATTATCCTGACTCAATCAATGACACTGTGGCTTTAAAGAAAAGCAATAAACACTGTCCTGGAATATATAATTTACACACACCATATTATTTTCTTTGATAAAAGAGGACTTGATGTAGCATCATTATGCACAAAGTTGGGGTTGAAACACGACTATTTATATAATTAAGAGCCAATCCAGAGCATCCATTTCTGCTGTAGCGTTGAGGGTGAGTCACACAGCCAAAAATATCACACAGGGCCACTGCACACAGATGCGCACTAAGAGGGTGGCATCGCCAAAGCCCGCCTGTGACTCGGAATCCACCGCTTATTACACTAAGTGCCTGCAATTCATCAGTGGCTTCGTCCTCTGTGTGGTCTGCGTTCAGCACTAGCACAGCGGTCACCTAGTAGAGTTATTTAATGAGGTCTGTGTTGTTTCCTTTTGTGGAAGCAGGATGAGACTGTTTGACACCACAAGCCTGGCTCCACCACAGTACAAAGTACTACTTTTAGAAAACCAGAGTGTTTTAATGCCATTTGGATTTGGAGCTGATATTAAAGCAAGTTATTCTCTTTAGTGGGAACAAACCAGTTAGAATCAGAGCTGTACATAATGTATGTGATTCCAAATGATATAATGTTGTTGTTTCACAATTGAAGTGCAAGAAACAAGCTAATAAAGCATTTTTTACTGCAGATATTTGAACATGTGATAGCAGAAAAAGCATAGGTCTAATAGAAAGCATTTGTAATGGTTGTTTTTCATGCATGTGAGTGATTTCTAGAATCTTGGTATTGTGCACGCTTGCAATGGGACATGGCATAAACGCGATCTGCCATTGCTAATGTTGCTACTGTAGCTTCACCTAAAATGCTTTCATTAATCTGAACAAATACTTTAATTTTGCATGATTTGATTGCATTTTGTCACTGGTTTCAGACACACACACACACAGACACACACACACACACACACACACACACTGCACTGCCTGGTACTAATCGCAGTTGTCTAGAAAACACACTCATTTGTTTGTGTAAGTTATTTACATGCTAACATGTTTATGTGTTCAACACCTTGGTTTAGCATGTTAAACTTTTGTTAAAAAGCACAGATTAGAGTTATGCAATCATAGAGGCGTCATCGAAAGGTTTCCAGCACAACAAAGGAAGTTTACTATAGGTTATAGCAAGAAAAAGAAAGTTTGATGATTTATTATGTTATGTGTATGTGTGGTCCTTTTCTGCAGAGATCTTACTGTAACCTGCCACACACTGTTACCACACTCTGGATATCCTTCATGTGTTTATGTCCAACCTACCGCAGACGGCCTCACTCATGTGGATTCTGTTGACTCTGACCTACCACATTGTCTGTCATTTATCAAGACATCTAACTTTTAATGCACTCTGCATATAGATGTAAGAGTTTGTTGTAAGTCCTCTGCGGAAGATAAGTTTTAGCACATGAAAGGTAATTAACAATGTACACACATTGATCATAACATTTAGGAACAAAAAATATAAAATATACCCTTATTGTTATATTTCACAAGCCATTCAGAGATCACTACAAAAAATAGGTTCATGCACTGCTGTAAAAAAAAAAAAAAAAAACTGTACTGTAATGATGTGATGCTACTATTATCAACTAGATCTAGCTAAATATTATTATTATCATTATTATTATTATTAGTAGTAGTAGTAGCAGTAGTAGTAGTAGTAGTAGTAGTAGTAGTAATAGTAGTAGTAAGACTAGTACTAGTAGTTTTGGGTGCTAGAACTCTTTGGACTCCCAGGTTCAGAAAAAAGACTATATGAATCAAATGTCTAAGGATTGCGGTATACTGTCAGGTCATTGTATGATTTATTTGTATGATCAGGCTATGTATGATTTATAATAATGGTTTAAATAATTAAACTCATATTTAAAGAAGAAATCATAAGAAATAATGTAATGCTAATAGCTAAATGTCTAAATGCTAGTATCATTACGCTTCTGGTTCAATATAGTAATGCTAACAATTTTAACATTTTAGGTTGAAGTAAAGTCACTAAACACAAATTGCAGCTGGGGGGTCGAGACCATCAATATTAAAACATCAAACTTCATTGTGAACCTCAAGGCTGTGATGTTAGTAAATGGATCCAAAAGTAGGAAAAGAGATAAGTGTTGAGCCACGCTGTGACAGAGGCTATCCTGTTCTAGAAAACTAACTTGACTTGTGAAGCTGCCCAAGCCTTTAATGTATGATTTTATCCCATTCAAAACCCTGAATATCCAGTTATTAAAAAGTGGAAAATGTGCCTTAATCCAAGAATATTCAATCAAGTCTGTCCCATGGCAGATAGATACACAAGAATATAAGATATAAGAAGTGTATTAAATGTTACAGAAGTGTGTAAACTGTCCAGATAAGGTTCGGGTCCTAAAAGGACATAAAAATAATAGTGTCAGGGCCCCAGGTCATATACAGTGCGACACCTACAGCTTGTAAAATGATGGTGACAGCTCCTTGGACGGTGCCTTGGGTCAGATAAGTATGGCGCCTATAGGTTGTGAATAATGGTGACAGAAAGATGTAACTGTGTTTAGGAGGGGCTTTGGGCCCAGATGTGTATTTGAAGGATGTCCACAGCTATTTAGAACTTTTTGTCAGTAAGCCTCACCTCACTTTTAAACACACTGTGTCTGATTTTATGACGAACTTCTGTGAGTTTTTTGACACTGTTACTGAGATAACTGAACTGAATTGAAAGTAAAAGACAGAACTGTGACACTGCACAGTACCAACATATTTTAAGAGTCTTCTTTTCTACAATATTTATCCTTTGGTCTTGGGATTACAGAAATATTGTGGCTATGGCAGATAAATTATGGTTGAAGATTGGTTAGGGTTAGGAAGTAAAACACTTGGTTAAGCCTAGGAAAGGATTGCGGTTAAAGTTAATCAAAAGGTTTTCGTTAATTGCAGGTTTGTGACAGGACATAAGCATGCCCATCAACCACACCATGTCCGATCCTCCATGACAAAAAAGCACCAAAGGTTGCCGTTGGAGATTAATCACAACATTTCAGTGTCTAGCGTGTGTTCGCTCTGGGAGAAAACTGGACCACCTGAGAACCAAGTCACACACAATAAAGAGTCCAGCAGTACTGCTTCAGTTCAAACCACATGAGCCTCTTGTTGTGTGAGCTACCTCTAAACACCGGACCACTGAACACCCCAAAAGCGATCCAGTGTGACTACAGCGTTAACGTGGCAGTGGTGGTTTCTAGCTGAAGCCATTAGCCACCACAGGTTCCTTCCAGTCCCAGTTTGTTTTCTCTTTTGTCAGAGCGTGGTGTGTCCACCGGTTACTGGCCATAAGCTGTCAGGAAGGAAGAAGCTGACCACAAATGTCCTACGGGCAGTCACACATTGAGTAAAATCAGCCTGTGTGTGTGAGAGTGAGACAAACATACTACCATTTTCTTATATGTGGTATATACGTGTAATGTAAACCAGGTTAAAATACGCACTGTGTCATGTAAAACATAATCCTCTGATCATATCTTTGCTCTGACTGAATATCACATGGAATTGCAAAGACCAGGAAGGAAACAGACACCGAGCTACTAGAAAATCCCTGTATCTTCAAAGGTTATGTTGAAGTGTTTCTCATGCATTTTTGATGTTTTGGAATGCAGTTTTATGATTATTTGGCTTGAACCAATTTCCTTCACACAAGGGACAATGTCAGCACAAAGAGTTATTATATATTTTGTTGGTGTCAGCACTCATAGAAACAAGTTTAAGGTTCAATAGTCAGCACCTAAAGCAAAGCGGTTGAAGGAAAGAAGTGTCAGTAAAGGAAAGTGTTAAAATAAGGGTAGAAGGCAAACTAGCAGATTAAAGATGGAAAAAAAACCTCTGGTCGCTGTAACAATCAACAGTCCTGTTAGAGCACCCACACACAGCAAGTGAAGGCCAAAGGTAATATTTAGGCATGCATGGGTACACAGCCAAGGTCCAAACACACCTCACGCCGAAAAAAAAGTTGGATGATGAAGAAATCTGGGAACTAAACATGTGGACACGCTTTTTTTCTGCTCTGCTCAGATGAGATGTGAGAGTATAAATGTTTGCCACTGTCTACTGGGACATCGCAAGGTCTTTACCGGTTTGTACTGGACAGTCACATAAGACTTAGTTCAGGGAAAGCAACAAATTTCAAACTGGGAGCTGTAGTCAAGTTTATCAAGGATTGGAGCACAGGTTGGAAGAGCTCATAAATTGCTCTGTCTCTCTTTTTTTTTGTATTTTTCAAAATGCTGCATTCGATAAGCAACTTTCATGGATGCTCTCTGCCACTGGTGTTTGCTTTCTGCTTGTCCCTCGTCCTTCTGTTGCGCAGTGGATGCTCAGAAGCCTCCATATACCACATAAAAGGTAAGATATACTTCTGGTTCTCTGCAGAATTCAGTTTGTAATAAGAATTTGGTTTCTAATTTGACATTGAGAGTTTAAACTAACTTTTGTACTGTGACTTATGGTACCTCTAGCCATTAAACCAACCCCAACTAGTAACCATATAGACTATGTCCTCTATATCCTGACCTCGTATTCAGCCCCACAGGGCTCTTCACACCAGATCAATGTGTTCCCATTGATCCCTTCCTCAAGGTGACAGACGTGCCCCATGTGGCAGCTCCCAGCACCTGCAGGAATGGGAGCAGAACTCAATGTGGATGCTAGATTTAGCCACTAATGTGCCTGACCTCTTGAAGCAGGGCTTTCTGTATTCTGCTGGAAGGACAGACATTTATAGCCTCTGCAAAGTTTTGCTGTAACCTGTAAAAGACTTTTTCACCCAGTACGGTTAAAGCTGTAGGTTGAAGAGGAAAGCTTGAAAATATGGTTGCATGGATATGTTACTATGGTGCTCATTCCTCCCACAGGTATCTGTTCATACAAAGACAAGTACTACAAACCAGGAGATTCTTTCTGGAGAGGCTGTGACAAGTGTTTCTGTCATGACTCTGGTTTCTACTGCTTTCCGTACGTAGATCAACGTTACATCATATTAATTAATGGCACTTATTTAAAGCTGTGGATGATTCTCATAGCCTGGTGAATTTTTCCTCCCCTCTCAGGCCAATGAAACCCACATCGTGGCCCAAGAAATGCCATCGGGTCAGGACTGAGTGCAGTTATAAGGTCATTTATAAAGAAAACCCACTGGTGAAGTGTCGGGCCTACAGCTGGATAGGATGACAGACTGGGAGACGGGTTTTCCAGTATTGAATTATTTACAGAATATTGGAGATTTCACTGTAATAACCTTTAATGAGGACAAGTCAGAATTTGATGCTTGATGCATTTTTCAGCTGTATTCATTTGCCATCATTTGTGGATATCTTAATGTGTTGTACTTGACTGTTTTATACTGTTACACCTTCCTCTTAGTGTTGTTGCTAATGATACTATAGCTAGTAATATCCAGTGTTGTAAAAAACATTGGTCAAAGTCAGCATTTTATCCTGTCTGAGTCTGACATGTATTTCTGATCTTAAAAAGAGGAAGAAATTAAACGTGTATAGCAGCACAGATGCTAGTTATGTATGAGAATATGCTTTTTTATATTAAAAAAATGTTATGTTGTGCAAAATCCTCCAAGACTTGACGGGTCTTGACCTTTATAGTGAAATTTATCTGTCTTTATTCTTAAAGGCTTTTCACTGTACAAAAGATAAACTAATAGAAAAGCATCTTTCAAGCATATTCACTTTAAAAGATCATCAAAAGTTCCATTATCTAATTTCATTTGCAACATTTTCAGTTTTACCAATTATAACTGTGGCTGCACTCACAACTACACACTGACTAATAAAGCCAGGTCTGTTAGTCTGTCAGCAAAAGGCAAAACAGAATCACCTCTTCATAAGAGCTACTTATGCGATCAAACTGAGCACAAAGTGCAGAATGGGCTGCCAGTGGAGAAGAGCATCTTATTCCCTCTCTGATGCTGAGTAAGGACAACATCACAATCACAAGTTCACAAATCAAAGTGAGCAACATTTACACAATTCTTCTTCTTTCTTTTAAAAGAAATATCTATAACTATCTATACAGAACAGCCTTTTAAATGGCACTTTGGATTTCTTTAGGGTCAAAGTGAAAAGATGCTCTGAAACTGACCATCTGTAGCTCATAGAAGCATCTAACTTTGAGGACGGTACATGAGGATGAGACCTCAAAGGCTTTTACAAGGCCATCATGAGTTCAGCCAGGGGTGATGGAGGCACTGTGCAGCAGTCGCTCTCCTGTCGGGATGAAACTCCAACATGCGGAGAAGAAAGTCTGAGAATCCAGAAGCTTCAGCCAACAGGAAGTGGTATTTCTCCACTAGAACATCATGTAGGCTCCAGAACCTCAGTGGACCAACATGATGCAGGTCACCTGGATGGAAAACAAAGAGTTACACAAGGATGATCTACACGAGCAAAATCAATAAAAATAGGGCAATACAAGTGAGAACAGGCTTCAAGTAGCAGATTTACCTCTGCGACTGAAGTACTCCGCAGAATATTTACCCGACAAGGCAACAGCTGGTGGGATCTTACCAAGCAGCTCCATGATCTGGGCTATATGGTCTGAGGTGGAGGGGGAGAACAAGCAGGTATTACACACATTTTCAGTACTCATTAACATGAACTGCATCAATAATTATGCAGTAATCTCATGTAGTCGTTTGTCACAACTTGTCACAGTAGCACACTACTAAATGTACCTTCCTCCTGGGAATTGAACTCTCCAGCTTTGGGTTCAAACAGGGAGTCTCCAGTGACTAATTCAAAAGCCTGAGAGAATTCAAGAGAAAATTAAAGTGTGAGATGTGTCTACAATGACCAAATCCTAACGATGACTCAAACTGCAACAGCCTATATTATAAAAGAAGGAAAGTATTTGTACTTCATTTTGTGGTAAAGATACACAAGTTATGCGTACCTTTAGCATGGAATTAACAATTAAAATATTTCCCCCATATCAGATGTCCAGATCCAATAGAGACCCACCTTCATAACACCTCTTAGTAAAGTGTGTAGGTAAATTTAGTAGAAACTCATAGAATTTATCGAATGTAGAAACTGAAATTATGCAGTCACAAAAAAGTGCATCTTGGATTATAATATTTCTCACAGCGTAAACATACTGTTTGGATTTTTTTCTCACCAAGCAAGCGACGCTCCAGATGTCAGCAGGTGGGCCGTACTCAGATCCCAGTAAAACCTCAAGGGAGCGATACTGACGGGTCTGGATCTCCTCACAGAAATGTTTGTACTGGTCCAAGAAAGAAAAGACAGAGACTGTTACGTGCAACTGCTTTTATCTGTACTTTATCTGTACTAAAAAATTCTCATCTAGAATAAAAACTGTTTCAGTGCAGGCTGCAAAATCAAGCAGCATTGGAATCAAACGGCACTGTCTCACTTGGCTGGTGTTTTCTGTTAGTCATGATAGTTTATTATACATACTTTAAACTCTAATTTTAAAGTGGCTTTAGTTTAAAGCTGCAGGTTTTGGTGGGATTTAAGTGCCTGGTGACAAATGATCTTTAGTTATAAAACTAAAATCAGCATGTAGAGCTTTGGAGTGAGTGAATGTAAAGTATAGAGCAACCACTGACCACCCAGCAGGAGCTGCCCAGGTCAGCAATCTTCACTGTAATTTCCTTTAAGCTGCATAGGTTCACCTGCTCCCTCCCTGAAAGAAAAGCAATCAATTATGTAGTAAAACATCTTGTTCTGCATTGGAAGAATATATTTTATGATATATTAGAATGATGCACAGTTTTGTTCATCTCTGTTATTTTGCATAGGATGCATATTGAAATTCATTTTAAATTGATATTTCTCTTTATTTGAAGCTTAGAAATCAGGATTTGTGTTTTGTATTGAAAGCCTAGAATTTGCATACAAATACATCTGCTTTGTACATGTTTGTTGAACCATATACGCCTGCTCGTACAGCTCAGCTGTAAACTGTCCAGCTTGGAGACTTCACTCTTAAACAGCCTCCAGCATCTGTACCAACAAAAAACCAACTGTGCCTGCGGACTTGGCCTCGTTCCCAGTCAGAACAGAGGAGGAGCTGCTGCCCCCTGCTGGTGTTTTGTTAGACTGCTCCTCCAGACACAGCAGGATGTTTTCTGGCTTGATGTCTGTGTGGATGATTTTACACTGAGTGTGGAGATAGTCCAGGCCTTGCAGAACCTAGAAAGAATGCAAACAAGTTATGTAGATGCTTCATTTCCTATGGCTTCATCTTAGAGATGAAGATGACCTGGTTTATTATGGACTGGATAAGTGGATCAGCGAACCATCTACAGTACCAAAAACACACAATCCACTAATGGAGGAAATAAGGTCACATTTTAGAAATGATGCCACTTTTTTGGTGTCAGGTGAGAAGCTTGAGGTTTTACTCTAAAGCTTATAAACAAAAATTTAAATTAAAAAATGACAAGTTGGACAGAGCAATGCTAGCTGTTATACTACTAATGAAGTTTACTAAACTGTGCCAGTTTAGCTACAGTGTCAGTGGTTTCAGTATGAGCCTAATTTCCTAATGTACAGTTCTGAAAAGCACTAATAAGTTCATTAGTTTTGAATGAAGCAGTGCAATTAGCATCCAAAGTCTACAAATACCATGTCTCTAAGGAAATAGATCCAGTTATTTCAGTGAAAGGCAAGAACATCATGTGATCTTGATTTCCTGCAGCTAATTAGTGGATGATTTCCCTGAGATGTAATCTGATACTAGATGTAATCTCTTGTGCTTTACCTGAGTAAGAATTTGTTTGACCCACATCTGTGATAGTCCTGAATGCCCAAAGCATAACTGCCAGCTTCTTAGGTCGGGCCCGAGTAGCTCCAGGACCAGGCACATGTCTAAACGCAGAGCTTTAAGGAGAACAACATTAAATCTGAATGTAAACTGCACAATATCTGTTGTTTGTATCTCTGAAATAATAAAACTCACATACATTTATTATTGAGATACTTTACACTTCAACTGATGATGAATGTATATGAGTGGCTCTTTTAGACACCCACATACAAGATACAAGCACACGTCCACACATGTCCGTGTCAGGTTTAGAATGGGTGTCAAAGACATGACAACCTGTAAAAAGGATACGGACGCCATTGATCCCGGCCAGCTTGAACTCATCGAGCAACTGAACAATTCTTTGGCTGGAGGGATGACGACTCAGAGGACCACTGACCTGATGAAAGAGAGAAGAGCACGGGTCAGTTAGGGGGGAAAAGACGGTGACAGAAGTTATGACTTTCAAAGAAAAAGAATCCAATAAATATTTAACAGAGGAGAACAAGCAAAAGATCACTAACACATCGTAGCAGAGCTAGTTCATCCTGTCCCGCCTGGGTGAAGCCAGCTCCACTCTTCAGGACCTTCACAGCAACCCTCCGACCTAGCCTGCTAACACAAACACTTCTGTTTGCAACCATTCTACTTCAACTGAACATATGTAAAACACATTGCAAAACCTATTCCATTAGTAGAAGATCATGTAATATGAAAAATACATTTAAACATGCCCCACCCCAAATATATTGGTACAGTGAACCCACCTGAGGTCCAGACACAGCCAGACAGTGGAGAAATAGCCCCAGCCAAGCTTAGAAACCACTTGGTATCTCCTGTTTAATGTCTCACCTATCTGTATAGGGTGGTACCCACCTGAGAAAATAAAAGCATGCGAAATATGAATAAATAATAAACTAAATGTTCAATATGGGATTTACAGTCTCTATAAGAAGGATTTGTAGTTTTATTCAATCGAATGACTGTAAATAGTCTAAAATTGTCAAAACCTGGTCTCATGAATACAACATGCAAAATGGCTACGCTAATGTTTCCATCTCCAGGTGATCCACCCATGATGAGCCATCCACACTCAGCTGACATCGTTGGTGAATAATAGGGACTGTCAATTATAAAGTACACACTGGCAGCCACAAATCAATGCATATGCAAGTGATGAGGTCCTATCATGGTTTGTCTTTACATATGCACAGTAGAGAGCTGATGGCGATCTCCATCATCAGCAAAGGTGAGTTCCATTATTTATTGTCTTTGACTGAACAGCAGCCAAAGGTAAAATAGGAAAGAGTGTGTCTGCTCTTTCACAAGGGTACGACGAACACAGTGAAGTAAACATCACATACTGGATTTAGGGTGTGTGTAAACTTTGGGCTTCATGCACACATCCAACATAAATTGGCCTTGTACCATAACAGTATTCTCTGGGGTCCTCGGAGTCCTGGCTGTCCTTGGTATCCAGCTGCACGTGGCATCCAAGGGCTTCAAAAGTATGAGATGACTCAGCTTCGCTCCTACAAACACACACACGGGCATCTCACACGAAGAGTCGATTCTATAGTCTCCCACCTAACTGCCTGTACAGTAAGTGCATTTATGTATCAGTGTCAAGTTACTGAGGTCAGCCAGGAGACTTGATCTACTTTTAGAGTAGACGCAACCTGCCATGGAAACTTGTCCCACTGCCTGGATAAGAGCGGACGAGCAGCATCGGAAGTTTCACTATTTCTGACTCAGCTGTAAATCACTTTACAGCATGTTCACGCAACCTGATAACTCTGCATCCCACCTGCTTAGACAGCTACTGTAGCATTAGCTGGGAGAGTTTGGGTCATGTCATGTCTGAAAATACAGAAAACAAGTCTGAATTGTGTGTCGCTGGAGAGCGATATGGTTAGTTGGGTAATTGTTTAAGTCAGGAACATTTTTGCTGCATCTTTTGTACAGTTTTTGGTGCAAGTTGCAGTTATTTCCCCCTTTGCTTACAACATTTCCAGAGGAATGGAAAAGGCTTTTCAAGTTACAAATAAAGGAAGTCCTATACTCACATATGCTGCTGAGCAGCTGTGTAAGCTGAGTGGGGACTCCTCTGCATAGTGTGGTTCAGCAGATGCAGCCTGCAGAGACAGGAGCCAACAGATCAAAGAGCTGGTATCTGTAAAAGAAACGAAAATCTTAAAAGTGATCAATGCCTCTAGTCGGCAGTGATCAAATCTTCAGCATAAAGAAAGAAGAGAGATGAATAAACTGGCAACAGCAAGTGAAAGTGTGGCACCTTTAATGTTGCACTCCTTGAAAACCGTTGAGAAGCTGCGAGGTAAAGTGGGGGTCTGGTCGAGCTCTCAGGAAACTGGGAACGGCAGCGGCACTAGTCAGCAGAATCTAAACATGGAAATCCACACCAGTCTCCTTAGTCACTGCCTGTCAGGACGTTACCTGCTTTCCTGTGTGAGTCTTATTCCTCACTCACTCTTTTCTTGTCTCCCTTCTCTCTCTCTCTCTCTCTCTCTCTGTAGCTGCCTTCCTTTCCTCCTTTCTCCCGGTTGTCTGTTGTGGGAAAGCTGGACAGCAGAGGAGTGGCATGTGAGGCCAAACAGGTCGAGGGAGTGACAGCTGCTGACTATTTTTCCCCGTCTCACAAACGGTTTAACCTTTGGGCCTCAGGGATCTCAGGGATCACACATTGCTAAACGTAGCTTGAGACAGGGATTCCCGTCGTCCAACACAATATAAAGTTTCACAATAAAGGACATTGTTTTCCAAAAAACAACAACACAGGTTATTTGTGCAAAGAAGCTACAAACAACTAGCACCAGGTGACTTAGCATTATCTTTAAATTGGTATCCAGTTCTCCTTAGTCCCTGTAATAAAGTCAAATCAAGAGCTTTTGGCACCCCAGTTGGGAAAATGGAGGGAAAAGGTACCCAAGGCAATACCCAAATGTACGTTACAGGTGTGAATGTGTGTGTCAATTATTGTGTAATCTAAAGAAAATAATAACAACAAAAATAAGAGCACAGATGTATCATAAAGCTTTTTTTAAGAAGCAGATTTCTGTGTGAAAATTTGATGCAAACTTGCTAAATATACATTAGATGTGTGTGCGTGCACGTGCATGCAGGTGCACGTGCACTTTCCACGTGTCAGAGTCAGGTTTGCTGCTTTCTATTGCCAACACCAAGCTGTTAACACTCCCTCTCTGACATGGAAAAGAATCTCATGGTTGATGCCACAGAGCACAATGGCTGCTGGGACATAAAGCACAGAGCACACGACAGAGAGAGAGAGAGAGCATAAGAGAGAGTGAGAAAAAAAGAGAGCGAGACCAATATCGGACGGTGTTGAAGTGAGAGAGGTGAGAGAAAAGTTAAGATATGAATATATATAATAAGCTATTCTGACTATAGAGCCCAGTGAGGATGAAGTCATCTCTGCATTGGAACAATAAACAAAAACTTATAAAACATTTTTTTTTAATTTGCTGCTAGTAATTGTATTCATTATCTATGTAAATTAATGTGACTTTGTTTATAAAGCACAAACATATATAAACATTATAAAACAGTAATATGATTTTCTTGTTTGTTTTACACAAAAAACAGCACTACATTACATGAGACCAGCAGCTTTAGCATATAGCAACTTCAGTTTAATACAACAGTTCTGTGCTTAATGATTTTAGTTTTATAATCATAGGGTTGATAATTTGTTCAAGTGGTATTAGAGAAGTTACTTAGTTGGTACGAGCATTTTAAAAGATACTCTTAAATGATCATTAGTGCAGAAGTAGACTGAATCTGTCCAGTGAAACTCACACATAAACACGTGCGCCCGGGGATCCCGTTTGCATTTCAGCCCACACTGATTCATAGCATTATGATCAATTACACCGTAAAACGAATTCTAGGTTCCCTGTTCAAATACACTGATTGGATTCTGTGGCCAAAACATACAGACGTGCTAATTCAAATAGAGATTACAGTCTCAACGTTGACCAAGCTCTTTGAAACAGTATCAAACGAACTAAACAGTGTAAGCCTCTTTACTTGCTGGGCTGTTTGTGTTGTATTAGAGTGAGCAGGTGTGGAGTCTTTTTTCCTCAATCCTCCTGTGCCCTGATATTACTGTCTAATGTTGGTCCAGCCTTAAGCTGAAAAGCCAGTGCTGGCTGTTACTATTTTCCATTTTCACAGAGCTGTAATAAGACACTTCCCACAGGAACAGGAAGCATGTGTATGTGTGTTGTGAAGAGCCGTGCAAACAGCACCTGCATGGATCTAGATTAGTGGGTTAGTAGGGGATAAATATCAGGTGGTAAAAGAGGTTATACATCACAAAATGTTTGTGTTCCAATTTCCTCCAATGCTGGTGGAAAAATATTACAAAACAGTTTGGCCTAGAGAAGACAATGACACACTCCAGAACAGCCGAAGATCACACACTAGTGTATATTTTCATGGATGAGGATTGATGGATTAAGTCAGGTGGGCCAGGGCTGTGTTTCTGTGTAAGGAGAAAGTCACAGAGCTCAGCTAAAAGATGATGAAAAATGCTAAATGTTTCCTGAAAGACATAAAATTACTATATATAGTACTAACTGTTTGGCAAGTCAACAAACACCTTGAGGCCGATGGTATAGCATTACCAGCTTTGGTTGTTCATACAACCAGGGTGGGTGAAGCAGGGCGATGAGGGATGCCAAAAAAAAGAGAGTGAGGATGAATGTTATGAGGCAGAGGGGAAAAAAGCATCAGTACAAAACAGACTCAGAGAAATCCTACTAAATGAAATGAGAATGAATAATCCATTGGTGCTGTTTTATAAAATGCATTACAATGCATACATTTAATATGGTAAAAATAAGGCACAGGATGACTGCACTTCATTTAGCTAAAGCAGCTGCAGGGACCGAGCACTGTGTACATTGGCTCACTGGTTATAACTAAGTGACACGCCTAAATGGAGTGGAGCCATCCCTGTTACAAGCCACAGATTACAGTGGTTCTCAGCACATGGTTAGGACGCCCTGTGAGGTCCTAAAACACACATTTAAAAAGAGTTCATAATAGTAGTTTTTTTTTAAAAGTAGTTTTCTATAATTGCTTCCTAATGTGGTGAAATACTAGAAAACATCTGCAGGTAAATCACTTAAGTTAAAATGCTATAACTATTGTTACAATAAGGTCAACTAAAGCATCTCTTCATGATTTCATTAGTTCACAAATAGTTTTCAGCTAAAATCCAAAACGACATCAGACATTCGTTAACATTGGGACCACTTTATTGCATCACATTGAGTTGTTGTTAAGTTCATCCTATTAATTAGTTAGAGAGCGCTAAATTCTGATTTACTTAGTAACAGGTTGTATCTACAGAACATGGAAAATGATAAAACATCAGAACTGAGCATAAGAAAGAAACAAGAAACACCAATGTGCATGTCAAAGAATGGTAGTCGCTTGCAACATTACAAATTATGTAATAATAATAATAATGACAACCTACTTTATTGATGCCCTTGGGGAAATTATGGTTGGACAGGTGCCAGACATTACATATCGGCGCTACTACAGGGTTTCTGTGCCTTCAGTGGCCAAGAATTTAAGGAATATTCTGAAGTTCATATCCTCAGTTTATGTTGGGAGTAGGTCAATGAAAAAAAAAAAAAATTTTAAACTCAAGGTACAAAAATGACAGAGGTTTTTAAACTGGAGCCTCTAATTTCTTTGAGCCATTTAACCATTATTATTTCTTCTTAAACGTCTGAAAATAAACAACATATGCAATAAAATAAATAAACAATAAATTAAATAGGAAAACAAACTAGTAAAAGAGTTTCACATGTGGCATCACGTATCAACAGGGAACATACACGCTGTGTTTTGTAACCATATTGACTGATTGAAATTTTGAGAGTAAAGGTCATAACACTGCTAAAACCCGGCATCCACGGTGAGACCAAAACCATCAATTCAAGTTAAAGCTAAAAATAAGGGCACAGTAGTTTTGCTAGCATGAAATGTTTGTAAGAAAACTAGCAACAATCCTCCTCTAACAACCATCCAGCAGAGCCTGAAAAAGAAACATCACAAGTGAATAACAGGTGGAGATGAATCAACTGCAACAGGTAACTCAGATGTAGTCAAGTTACCACGGGGAAGACATAACAACTCAACTAACTGAGTAGTCTATAAAAAACTTTATATGCTACAGACCGTAGCCAAAACAGCTTAGAAATACGGAAGATCAAACGTGACTTATATAAAAAACAAATTAACTGAAACAAATCTATAAAAGGCAAGTGAAAAACTGAATTGTTTAAATATGTAGTGTAATTTAATGTTAGATTTCTTTTTTGGTTAATGTGCAACATAATTTTTAATTTTCCCATTTCGAATAAATCACACATGAAAATAAATTTCACATAAAAATGATTTATAAAACCAAATAGAGAATAAATCCTGCAGAGGTAAAATAAATCCTTAGGTGGCAGTGAAAAATAAAATTATGTTGAAATCCATGTGGACATATACTAAACTCCTTCGTGCATTGATTTTTTTATTATTTGGGCCTGGTCCCTCGTGATTAAATAAGATAACAGTAGTTCTCCTACTGTATTAGTTTTGTCTAAGGTAATTAAAATAGTGAGATTTTTATTTTCAAGGTTTCCTTAAGGACGGATCAGTTTATGAGTGAGCTATAATACCTTTGCCGAATTCTCGTAAAATGACACGTATTGAAAACTATTTATAAATGATACGTATGTCGACATGTGTGAAACATTATCCAACGTTCACAATATCACCATGAAAAGAAAGGGAGTTGAGAGCATTGTTCTACTAGATCCCCAGCAAAATAAAATCAACCCTTCTGCAAAACACTGGCTTCAGTTTAAGCTACATGAGACAGCATCTATAAATTACAGTAAAAGCACAAGTGGCGGAGTGAAGTTTAAAAATGAATAAGGGAGCCTACCCTGGAAAGCCGTTTACAAAAATCAACCAACAGTCAAATAATGGTCATGTGAACTCAGAGTAAGACTCGGTTGAATGATTTAATTAAGCTAAAAGCTGAAAGAAAACATCCTTCAAAAACAATGAGCTCCTCTTCAAGGCCTCCGCAGCACTCGAACAGCGTCATTATCCGTTTGTTCTCCATGTAAGACGTTACGTGGTAAAAGAATCCACAGCTGTTTACATTTAAGTCTTGTTTTCCCTTTTCCTCCTTCCCTTAATGGTTTCCTCAGACCAGCCCATCTACGGCATCCATTCCTCAGCAGAAGACTTGTGAGCGTAACTGTAAACTTGCAGGAATGTTTTTGTGTAGTCTGTCAAGAAGATTCCAGAAGATAAGCAAAACGAAAAGAATTCTTTTCAAATCATGTCTCCCTGTAGCTAGAATTCAACAGGGGAAATCCTTCTGAGATATTATTAGGCCATAGCTCAGAGGAAACTCCCTTGTTTTAATGTGCTTCATTTCACAACTTCTTCTGTTTTCATCAATCATCACTGTCAGTTTACTCTCAGTGTTAGAAAGAAGGAACATTTCAAGGGAATCCTATTGTACATCCCGCCTCTTAATGACACCAACATCACGGTTTGTGCTACAGTGGTCATTTTTCCTCCTTTGTTTTCATCCTGGAGACAGAACCTTTTCTCATCACTGTCCTCTCTTTAAGGTTAAAGGAAAAAAGCACTCTGCCCTCCTGGTCATAGGTCTGTGACTTTGTTTTCTACAGCAGCAGCAATCTGTTGAAGGCGGTAACCAAGCTGCATCTTTTGAGCTGTGGGGTCCTCTTCCAGGGCAGTGATAATCTGACAAGAGAAAGACTGAGATGATTACATTTGCAAAGAACATTGTTTAACTAAAGCAGAGCAACAACATTTTACAACAACTGAACTAAACTGGGGAATGTATATGTTTGTATCATTAAAATATGAAATACACCTACAATGGAACAGCCCATCCTCAGCATCTTGTTTTCTTTTCTGCCTTACCTTGCAGTACAACATTTTGTAGTTGGGTCTAGGCACTCACAACACTTGGTTAGGGTCAGGGACAGATTGTGGGCTGTCATTTTACACATTAAGGCAAACCACAGTCTTTCTCTATCTCTTAACAAAAGGCTTTTGTTGCCTAAACCCAACCTGACATGGAACCCAGGGTTCAAACTCTGGTCTGCGGTTTGTCAGTCCCGCACATTATATGCCTTCTACTTTGTCCTTCCACTTTGCTTTCAATTAGCACAGAGGTAGTCTTTCCAACAAAACGAAACGTAAGGAATGAATTACACATTGCTTGTGGTTGGTAACCTCTTAATACTACTACTATGCTTAGTAGTTACACAAGTTGTAGTGTGTTTAGTACAAAGAGCACAATAATAAGCATGCTGTAAATAATGTATGTAACTGTCAAATGCATAATAAATATAATAATAATAAAGACCCCATTTGCACAATTCAAATGGTAAAACAAGCTGATTTTAAACATTCAATAGCAAATAAATATACAGATTAAAATTGCAGATAATAATACAGATTTACAAATTATTATGTATTAGTAGTGTCTGCATGTACAGAGATTCACTCCATGTGCGGTAAAATTATTCCCAATCACAGCATAAAATCTGTACAACCCCATAGTCATGTTTTCGGACCTTTATAATACTCACTTGATCATAGTATTTGTTGATGTACTTGTACAGCTCATGTAAAGCCACAAGGCAGTTGACCTCAGCAGCATAATTCTGTTTTGGGAGAATAAAAATAGGTGAAGAAACGTCAGCGGGTGTAGGCTGTTAAAAACTGCATCAGTTGCCATTTATATTTTATTTCACACTCTACATCTAGCTTGTTATGCAGCCATCCAGATGGAAACTTCCAGGTTCTGAAATGATTTATGTGTTCCACCTTTGCCTAAAAAAGTTATTCTTGCAAAATGGAAAAACAAGAGTGGGTAACATACACGGGAGAGTTCTGCTAGGGCTGAGTTCATCTCCTGGTCACTGGCGGAGATGGTCTGACGGATGTCTGCATAGTACCTGGAGAGAGAGGAGGAGGCACAGATGATTGGTCTATACTGTAGTAATGTACAGAAAGGAAAGAGGAAACTGCAGAGAACTACTGGTGATATGAAAACTATTTAATAACAGATGCTTGACATATTTTATTATTGGGTTGATTTTATCTTCGTGAAAACAGCTGCTATACAAAGCACCTTCACCTCATCCTGATTACAGGCTGCATAGAGAACATGCACACTGCGTATAGATAAACTGAGGGAAAGTAGTGGCCATAGTTCAAACCAAATAATAGTGAGGTCATAAACCTTGTGAGCAGAGCTATTTATCTCGCATACAAACCCAGGTCATTCCGACATCGCTGCTTAATGTTTTACTCCGAAAGAATAAAGACTGGAGCTAATAGGTGCTTTTGTTGCCTAACGCTAATGCTCGGTTCAGTTATGTCATATTAAATCATGTTTGCAAACCCACTGTTTGTGTGTTTACTCCTGTAGTTTCTACAGAGACTTGACCAAGGTCTCGCATTACACTCTCAAAGTCACTGAACCCAGCTCGCCTCTACCTCCCTACAGTAGGTTACGGTAATTTAGTTCTTACTTCTTTCTTTTACCTAGAACTGAACTGAACATTTCCTTTTCTCCTCATTTATTCATCTCCCTCTCACATGCATTTATACCCACATGCAACACCTCCCATACATCAACAATTTAAGATGTGCACCTGCAGTGCGTTTAAATATTTTATTTTATTTTATTTAAAGTATTAGATTTTTTTTCCTGATAAAAGGTGAAATAATACTAAAGCTGGAAGCTGTAAACAAGCTGAAAGACAACAGATGACAGTAAGCACCCACAGCTGATGTCAATAACCATGTTTACCATAACTAAAAGTGGTGCATGGTGCTGTTTCATTTCATGTGGAAAAGTAGGTTGTATATATATATATATACATATATATATATATATATATATATATATACACATATATATATATATATATATATATATATATATCCACAACCTACTTTTCCACATGAAATGAAACAGCACCATGCACCACACACACACACACACACACACACACACACACAAACAGCACCATGCACCACACACACACACACACACACACACACACACACACACACACACACACACACACATATTTAAGTACAGGTATAGAATTCAGTTTTCTACAACTGCTATTCTTTTTAATTAGCCAAGACTAGCAAGGGTCTGCAGGGTTTAATGTGCAGCAGACAGTGGTAAGTATAGCAGTCTGCTCTCAGACCATCCAAGCATGGAACCCTCGCAGGCTCAGTCTCCCCTTTGTCTGGCACTGACAGATTGTCCTAGGCCTCGCTAAGTCCTTCCTTTTCTCCCTCTCTCTCCCAAATTGTTTTTATGCCTGAGGTCAGTGGGGCGACTGGCTGCCAGACTCTTACCTCTCCACCATCTGCTTGTAGCGCGGGATGTCTCTGGCGTACAGCAACTTGTTGATGGGAGAGTCCTGTGCAAAGATGACAAATGGATATGCTGCATGTGCCCTGAATATCACATATAAGAGGTAATATGCACGTAGGTAGCGTAGCACACAGATATACAAAACATTCTAATATCACACTAGCTTGTTTTAAATGTGTTAAAAATGGACTGTGAAAAACAAACTTACTGTATAAATAATTTCTAATTCTTTTCACCTTATTTAAATATTGTATGTTTAAAGATGTGATGTAGAATATAGAGTTGTCAGTAGATACAGTGGTCAAGGGCATTCTGCAATAATCTACGTAATTTCACTTTACAGTTATATACTTTTTAAAGCAATAATAAAAAATCCACAATGATATATCATGTTCTATAATCTTTCCCTCAGCTGTTGTGTTGTTAACTCACCCGTCCCAGTTTGTGGTCAGCAATGGTGCAGGAATCCATGAAGGTCTGGGCAATGACAGACAGCACAGCATCCACATGGTCCGAGGTCTGCACGTCAAAGATGAACTGAGGGTTCTTCAGGATATTGATCCAGAACCGCAGTGGTAAACTAAAGCAAGAGAGTGAATTTACACATATATACATCACATCACATAACAGTGATCCGTTGATTACACTTTACTGTATTTACTGTACTGAGACATTTTGAAGGAACACATTAATTTCGTGACCCTTCTTATCCATCCAAATTCTTTTGAAAGCTGCATTTGGTGGCCAGTTACCTGTTCGTTTTCCAGATGTGGATGGTCTCTGGGTCCGTGATGTTGTGCTGCAGCGCCTGCTCGTCCAGCAAGTCGAAAAAGTATTTGACAGCCAGAGGTACTGGACGGCTGGTGCTGAGGATGGCAGTGAATAAATCATCCACAAATTTTTGCAGAGTGCCCTGAGACAGGGAAGAGAAAGTGAACAAGATAAATAAACAATTTGAACCTGAACATCACTTTCGTAACAAACGAAACACTGGGCTACTTTTCCTCTAATGATGTCATCAGGGTTGTCTTGGTTTGGGCTCGGCCACTAAATGTTTGTAACAGAATCATTTTGGACACCATACACTTCTCTCTTACCTTCATGGAGAGCAATCGTGTGAGGTAGATCTCGGGGATTGCCTTGGCTCTCTCCCCGCCCCTCTCCCTCACACTTCCTCTCCTGTGCTTGGGTAGCTCGGACTCTTCGCTGGCTTTCACCAGATGCCAAAGCCTCACTCCTCCTTCCTCCCCATCATCCAGCATAGGGGTCTCTGGTGGGAGGGGGCAACAGTGAGATTAGTATATTTTTGTTGGCTTGTTTGGGTATGGCTGCAAGAGAGGATTCTGAAGGCTAACAGTGGAGAATGTGACAAACACTGGAGCTTTTTAACCCTGTTCAGCTTTTTGATATTGTGTGAAACTAAGACTCTTTGCCCTGACAGAAAACATTAAACCTAATTTTTGTATTCATTGCGATACCAAAATGATCCAAGTTATACATTTATATATGAGACTAATGTTGATTTTTGTACTTTCTACAGCTGACTGACTCTCAGCTCACACCTTATCCCATCACTGAAACATATTTCAAGTCAAACAGCGACCTCCACTGGTTATTTGAACTCTGTTCAGTTTTTAATTCTTTCATGCTTGTTTCAATCTCACTTCATGAGGTCAAAATAAAACCTGTGCATTGCAAGTCAAGCTTCATCCCACTTTGAGAAATCAATCTCATTCTGTTCATACCCGAGTTACGTATTCATGTAAATCTCTCGTGTGTGTACAGTTCACAAAAAGGCATGACACTCACTTTCTCCAGGCATGTAATCATGGCTGTCATGGAGGTGATGTTTGCTATTCCTAGGGACGAGGGCGACTGTTGCTCCGTCAGGGACCTGCATCACACAGTTGTGTCACAACTTTCACACAGACAAATGTGTGTGTGTGTTTGTGTGTGTGTGTGTTTGTGCTGGTGTTTGATTGACTTGCACTGACCTTGTAGTGCTGTAGTGTATTAAGGCGCTTCCATAAACCTTGTACTACTGATGTCAGGTCCTCATCTGATAGGATTAGGTGCCCTGCAACACCTGCACGCCACTCTGGAGGGAAAATAGCTTTTGTAATATCAAGCAATTGTTTGCAACAGCGATCGAGGTGGTACTGTAGTTCTTTGATCAAGAGATGTAACTGTTCTGCTAATATTGTAATTCTACTTAATTATCAGAACATGACCAAATCAACTGCTTGCAGATTTCTTTTTCTCAGGACTTCTTAAGAATAAATCATTCACGCATTGGCTGTTGTCTCTAGAGAGATGCTTAGCAGAATAATGTCGAGATTTTACATGAACTGAATAAATAATGTGAAATAAACTGGATTTACCAAGGTGTAATGAGTCTATATGTGGCCTCTGAGAGAAGGAGGTCCCTTTCCAGGTTTGTTCCAAGAGTTTCTCCTTCACTTGGGTGATGGTGTCACAGTCCAGGACTTTGGCAGGTACTGTTTGGGTAGTGGCACCCCCACTAGCTGCTGCAGCCGGCATCACTACATTGAGAGTCTGGACAGATGTACGGGAGGATACTTAATTTAGTAATTAAACATGACTTTTATTTTATGTATGTATGTATGTTCTGAAAAACCTAAATGAGAAATTTGTTTTTATATAAGTGGAAGTCTCTTCCACTTATAGAACAAAAATTGCCTCTAACATCCTGTTAACATATCAACACAGCTGATAAACTGTCTACGTATGTGTTCTAACCAGGGTGCGGTACTCCACGTCTTCCCGTAGCAGCCGGTTGTCATTCAGTGTATACTTGGCTTTTCCTGTCACAGCATCCACAGGTCCCTTGTCCACCTGGTGCTTTATTGCTCGGAAAAGCATGTAGAACGACTCCCCTGCTGATTCCTGGTCAAGCAGAAAGATGGAAAGTTAAAATTGTCCAGTCAACCAGTCTAAGAGTCTCCAGATCAGGCACTATGCTACTTCTGAGAAGCCAGGCTGAAAGTGGAGCGAGGGCTGTATTTGCGTTGGCGTCACTGGAGAGTTAAATGCAGAGTTTCTAAATAAACAGATATCAACCTTGCTTTATAAAAGATTAAGGCTGTAAAGTAAATTTAGAAGAAATAAAAACAATAATGGTCAGGTGTGAAACAGCAGTGTACGTACCCTTAGAAAGGTAAAGAGACAAATAGACATCCAGTTCGTCAAGAGCTTCTCAACCACTGACTCAGTTCTGGAAAAATAATAGAAAATGTTTTTTTATGACAAAATATGCTACCAATTAAAATGTAAGAAAACAATTTGTTAGTTCTTGTTCTGTCACCTCCTGAGCATCAGTTTTGGGTTCTTGGCCACATACTGTTCCACCAGATCATTAAGCAGCGTCTTCAGGATGTCCGTGAAGTACTCCAGTTTACCGTGCAGGGCGACAGTCAGCAGAGAGGCCACATAAGCTCGATCTCTGGGGGAAAATGTTCGCTGGACCTCCAGAGTGTGAATAAACTGGAGACGCAACAAGGATAAGAACACGTGAGGGAAAAAAGAGAGATGAGTAGTGTTCTATTTCTTCACCAAAACTAAGTGAGGCTGAAAGATTCAAAGTCTATGTCCCTAAATCAAACCCTGTTGGCTCACCTTGGTGAGAAAGAGCTTACTGTTGAGCAGATTGGACAGCTGAACCAGCCCTTGCTCCACAGTTTGCCTTCGACTCTCAGGAACATCCAGATCTCGCCTCAGTGGTGACTCCTGGTGGCCGGGGAAGAAAATGCGCTCTGCGTATGCCCGGTAATCCAGGAAGGGAATCCCTGAGCCCACCAAATCACTCGACATGTCCATCATCTCCGTCATCAGGTCTGAAGGAGGAGAAAGGGAATGAAGTGTGAGTTATTTGGGATGGTGACTGTGCCAGTGTTATTTTTAAAAATTAGTCGCAAAGGGTTTGTACCTGTGAACTCTTTCTTACAACGGTCTCTCACACTGGTTTCCAGGTTCTCCAGTTGAATCTGCACCTTCTTATAGTCCCTCATGGCCTGTTTGCTTTTTCTCCTGACAAGACAACAATGACACACAGATAACATTTAGTAAGTAGGTGAAGAGGTGAAGGTACTCAACCATCAAAATGAACAACTACAGAGCACTGGAGAAGGCATAATATGAAAGAAACATTTTTATAGATTTGGGCGTGTGACTCTCACCTCATCTCTGCTGGTGTTGCCTAATGTAATAAGTGACGTCTGAGTGTTTACCTGTATATGAGCACTATGATGAGCACAATCAGGGCCACTATGGAAGCTCCGACTCCAACTCCCACCTGGGCTTCGAGAGGAAATGTGGATTGTGGTTGGCTGTCATACTGCACTCTTCCAAGGGAGAAGTTTAGGTTTCCCATTTTGACCTGGAAAGCACAGACAGACACAGACCTTATACACAATAAAGAAGAGACTGCAGCGCAGGTCGGACTTAATGATTTAAAACATCTAAAACAAGCACTGATGTTCCTCTACACTGAATTTCTCAGCAACGTGTACTCACAGTGAACTCAGGCAGACTATCCATGCCATCCTGTTTCTTACTGGCTGTCACTGGGGGCTGCTGGGCTGGTGGTTCACAATACAAATGATTGTGGGTCAGTGTCTTCACCGAACACACGCCATCACCTATCCGAGCCTCCACCTCGTGCTTATAGATGGCTAGATCCAGGTTCTCTCCCTAGAATAGAAACATATAATATTATTATGGGAAAGTCTTCTAATTTAAAATGTCTCCATTTTAAAACCATCTCATATAATTTTAAGTAGCTTGTGTTTCAAGTAACAAGGCTGCATTAATGAGATACATATTTAATAGTTCCCACACCACTTACTGTAGTACTTAGTGTCTCTATGGCCTGTGAAACAATGGCTTTGCCCCATTTTATTCTAAGGTCAATTGTACAAACTTGTATTTGAGAAATTTCAGTTCCGTTAATTTTAGATGCGATTTTACAATTGTGTTCTTTCCAAACTAAGATAAAAGAGAGTTGACTCTAAGCTCCAGATATATAAATAGAGTTTTTAACACCCACCTCAACAGAGATGATGCTGCCAGGTTTATGGTGGTATGGTTTGTTGGGGTCATTCTGGTTCAGTGGGTAAAGCTTTGGGTTGGACTCATAGCTGAAGGCTTCATTCCCCACAGTGGTGAAGTCAAAATGGAGGCTGTCCAGCAGGAAGTGAACTTTGACCCTCGCCCTTCTGGCCTCCGGACCCACCGCTGGTGTTGGGCACAAGATGAGAGAGGAGCTGTTCACTTTGCAGCGAGACTCGTACTGGAGGAGAGAACAGTGAAGTGATTAAAAACAAATTTAGAAAGATGATGAGCACATTTATTTCATTGAGGGACGATAACACCTACCTGTTTGACGTGGCAGAGTTTTCCCTCGGGGCAGTCTGTCTCTGGGACGATCCTCCTCCACCTCTTCAGCCGACCCTGGCGATCCTGTCCTCTGCTCAGCCTTCCTTCATTCCTCTTACTGATGCTCCTTCTCTTCCTCGGAGGGAGAGTATCAGGAGGACTGAGGGTGACCCTCATTTTTGGCTCTTGGACCACATCCAGGTTCTGACCAGAAACTCTGATGATTCTGCCTCCACTGCAGAGGAAAGTGGTGGAAAGTTATACATTTGACAAAAACGCATCATTGTATTGCAACACAGCATTTAGACCATGTCAAATCTACAAGTAACAAGCAATAAAATATATGATAAAATTTTACTAAATGCGTAGTTTAATTTTTAAAGGGCTTTTGGTGTGAGGTCAAACTGTTGACTGACTGATGAGATATCTGCTGACGAGGACTTTACCTCAGTATTCTTAAAATCTTGGCTACAGCCCTGAAAACGACAGTGACAAATTAAATAAACTGCATGATTTAGCAAACTGACATGCAGACGATTTACTGGCAATAAAGGAGGGGCACTGAGGAATTCTGGGAAACACTAGAGGGTTAATTGAAATTAATTATTAAAGTTTACTTCTTAACAAACACTTTTTTCTACAGTACGTCTAAAGGAAAAGTGTGAAATATATGCTACTTTAATGTTACGCTACATAAATAAATAGGCTGACAATTATTTGAGTGCATCGAGTTTCAAGTTTTCAGATTCAGTCGTTTAATGTAAAACCAGTAGTACCACCTTGTACTTTTTCAGTAGAAGTAAAAAGTAAGTCGATTTTACTTAAGTGCAAGTATTATCTGAAAAATGTACAACCTTGTTAACAGATGTTAATATTGTATTTAGACATACTGGAATCATTTTCAAGAATGGATATTTTTGTTACTATTAGATAGAGCAGGAAAAGCAGTAAAGAGTCACAGTATTTGTGCCTGAAAGGTAGCAGAGAGGAGCAAAAAAAGTACTCACTGTACTTGTGTAGTAAATGTACTTTACCGTACTCTACATTAGACTTTACTGCACCTGAGAAAGCTTTTGGATGGAGCAGCTGCCGTGATGTTGGGGTTGGGGGTGTAATGATACACCAAGCCCTGCAGGTGGCGCTCTGCCCCTCCAAACCGCACGGAGATGCCATGTTCTCCTGTTCGGTTGCTGCCTCTGGTCAGACAGCTGATCTGGTCCTCCTGGATGTTTAACCTGAGAGAAAACGTTTTATACTTGTTTTACTCTCCTCGTCTTCTTCATGTAAATCAGTCACATGTGTTGTTCATATACTTAAAAATTTAGTTTGAGTTTTGTTAGTTTAGTTTTTTTCTTAAAAGACACTTACACCACACATGGCACTCCTCCGATTAGGATGCTGACTTCACTCGGGTGTCCAGTCCTCAGTCTCTGACCTCTGATGGTAAGAGATGAACCCCCTGCCTTGGGGCCTCTTTGAGGGAAGATGCTGCTTAGTACGGGATCCTGATGACGGAGAGACAATGGATGTGGTGAAAATACGCACAAGAGCGATTTAAAAAAATGTATAATCAATAATCCAATACTAAGGGGGTAATTTAAGACACACCGGAGCATTCTGGGAAACACTGCAGGACGGCCACACAGCTAGCTCGTATCACAATTAATTAAACCTCCAGTCCTTTTACTTTAAATAACGAGATGAGTTGTTACACTACCGCACTGCAGTGATTCACTTACATTTCAAAAGGCACAATTTCAAGAGAAGACTAATTAACAAAAGCCGTCTGGGAGCTGTTGTTTCCTTAACTGGTCGGAAATCTTCTGTGGGCACTTTCTTTTTCTTGGATAAACAAACACGGGCATGAAATAGCGACACTCTACATTTGAGGACTATTACAAACATTTACTCTTGATGTGACTTCATGTTGGCAGAATACACAGATTTCGCATCCTCCCAGTGAGGCAGTTCAGGATCAGTTGTGAAAAATATGGTGTTCTCATATATGTAACCAAACTAAACTCAGGGAAAACATGGCAGAAATCAAAATAATTGCTGCCTGTGAAGTGGGTGTGAAAAACCCTGAGAGATGTCTTTGTTTTTAAAATCCTTCCTTCTACGTGGTGGTGAAATCCCACAGCCTTGCTGACAAGGTGCTGCAGTAGTTTCTGTCAATAATGAGTGTTATTGACATGCATTTAACTAATGCGTCTCGTCCAATGTATGCACGTGTATGACAAAGATAACCAGTGAAACCAACACAAATTAGTAAAAGTCACACAGTACGGAAAACCTGTTCTCCTCTGCAAATATAAATACAAATGAATGAGTAACTAAAAATCAGTAAACAGGGTTTTGTCCTATAGTAACCAACTACAGGTAAAAAACATCTGTCCAGAATAAGGTCAGAGGTGGAGAAAAGATTTACAGTAAGCAGGTATTTGTTGTGCATGTAAAGATACTGTCTGATTCCACTGGGTAAGTTTCAGGTCTGCATGCTCATGCTGCATTTACCTGGAAGCTGAAGACCTGAGCTGACAATCCGAGCCCTCCTCCCCTCACTTTGACTGAGGCCTGGCCGCTCTTCTCTCCTCCACTCTTTGTAGTCTCACACACTATCCTACAAGATAAATACATGCATACAGTACGACTGTTACAGTTAAACCAGTATATTATCAGGTCTGGCGACAACTTACCTCGAAGAGACTTCATATCTGCTGCTGATGACGCTGCAGTGGACCCCAGCGACCGTGACTGAGTTCTGGATATCTTCAGCTCTCTGACCGAGGTTGGAGCCTGAAATTGTCACTACTGTCCCCCCCTCTATGGGGCCAGATACTGGGTCCAGCTGAAACACAAGAGTAAGTAATAAGTTCATGGAAGTGGGTTTAGGGTTTGATACAATTACAGTAGAGGTTCTAAAGTGCTGAAAGATGCTTATTGCGTTTAAATGTAAGTATAAGTTTATATATTCTCTAAAAACATATTAAATATTATGTTTATTAGAAACAAACAAAGGTGAGCAGACAGAATCCCTTGGGGCACAATGTGAAGGCAAACTGTGCCCTCTCATGTCATTTCATCATGTTTCAACTTGAATGTTTATCTTGAGATGTAGTTTGAGTGAAAAGGAAAACAGTGGAACGATGAGGGTTTGGAGATGATGGATGAGTCTGATTTATGTGTCTGTTTTTACCAGACCTCCCTCCGTGTATCTTTCTTATTGTTTACATGCATGAGCTTCAGTTTCTCTGTTAATCAGAGTTAAACATGTACCACGAGGCTGTATCCAGGCCTCAACTGCACCTGCACTGAAAACTGACATTCAGTGAAGCACAGAGGAGTTCTTGCAGGGAGCAATAATTATTTTGAAAATGAAGTGAAGCAAAAAATAAATAAATTACAAAAGACGTTCCTAGCCAGTTTAATACTCAGTTGTCACAGAAATGCAGTGACGGTTGTGGAAACCCCCCTGTTGTCAGGGAAATACAAGGCACTGAAAAACCAGTCCAGCAGACAAAAACACTTTGTATAAATACAGTCAAATTCTTACAAAGTGAATGACAGGAGCAGGGCAGGTGTGTTTGATCTCATCTGTGCAGGAGTCCTGGTAGACGCAGTGCGAGCTAGAAGCACCGCCACACCAAACACAGCCATACTTGGGGTTGGCAGTGCGACACCGGCTGCAGTCTGACCGCCCAACGGAACAATTGAACAGAGTCACTAAAAAGAAAGAGTAGAAAATTACTTTAATGTCAAATAACCGTGCAGCACCTGGTACTGTGTGTAAACATATTCATACAGAGAGAACACACAGCAAACAGTGCTCACCATACAGATCCTCAGCACTGTCGATGAGGAAGGTGTTTTTTCTTCTCACGTTGATCATGGCTGGATATTCCTCCATCAAAGCTGAATATGCGTACTAGAACAACAACAGCAATCCGAAGTAACAACCATTACATGTAAAATAATTTACCTTCACATGCAGAGCTTTGTGAAAAACACACACATGCAAATACGAATGTGCATAATCAAGAAACAGCAGTTTCTTGTATAATATTATATAATATACTATATGAATTAAAAGATGATTACATTTGTACTCAGCCCAAGCTCAAACACACCACATAATAAAAGACAACGGGCTGTTTATTAATATTTCTAATATCCTTGCCATCATTTCACAATATTCAGATCTTTCCTGACCTGGTGTGGTTGGCAGGTGATGAAGTAAAGTGATGGCTGTGTCGCATCTGACTCCACCAAGGCATCCACTGCCACAGACTGGTTGTCAACGTCCAACACACACTCATAGTCCAAATTCTCATCCTGAAAATTCACACGACAACAACATTCATGTGTGAAAAAATAAATATTAAAAATAAATGAAGACACATTGTGGTGGTCTTAACATTTTGCTATAAGCTTTTACATCTAACAGAAAATGTACTAACCTCCAAAAACATTGACTAGATTATGTTTCCAAACCTTCAGGATTTAAACTACTCTATATCTAACATGAAAAAATTCATGCACATACAGAGCTTTATTATAGAACACAACTAAGAGGTGTTGACCTGCTGGCTACATTACCTGAAACAGGTTCAGGTGTTTCCCCACCAGAACGATCTTCCTTTCCACATTGACAGGAAGCAGAGAAGAATCCTGAACTTTATCCACACACGGACATTCCTGATGACAAATGATTCAGCATTACAATGAAAAATATCTATAAATAAGTGGAAAGAAAATCCCGATGCCTGGACTGTGAGCTTCTAATTAATTACAGTGCGGCCACTTGTGCACATATGGCTGATTCAAGCTCCCCTACATGCTTGAACAACTGCTGGGATTGTGGAACAAGTGCAGCTGTGAAGACCGTTAAGCCGGGGTCATGATCCACTTCAGGCTAAAGATGTTTAAAAGGCTTGAGGTTACAGCTCTCTGTGGTTCACTCAATTTATTCTGCCTTGACCTTAACAATTTTTGCAAAGAAATAGTGCATGAGAGCACCATCGTGGAACTGAGGCACTGAACCTTGAAAACAAGCCTCAGCATCTTCCTCCGATCCACCAAGCCTGGATTTGCCTGTACAACACCAAACAACCCCTGAAGCCAGAAAACTTTTTTACTTATGTACCAGGCAAGAAGTTTCCAGTCAAGTGAGTGGTTGCCATGTTTTAGTCCAGACATATAGGTCTCATAATACATCCATGGGAGAAGGCAACAAGTCAGTAAAACCTGTCAAACCTGTGAATTTCTCAGTTCCATACTTACACCTGACATTACATTATTTTAGGGTCAGTTCTTAAACCTTTTTTGTAAAGAACAGTGCTAATAAAGACAGTGGCAAGGTAGTATTCAGTACTCCTCATGGTGTTCATTGGTGCAAATGGGGACCAGATGTTGAACACACTTGATTGGAAATGTAAGATGAGAAGATGGATATACCCGTCATACCTTTAACTAAAGTACTTAAATTTAGAGGCACTAATATGCAGACAGAGATCCAGGGTAGCTATGCTCCATGTTTCCAGTGTTTATACTAAACTAACCATCTATTAACTGTACGTTCATATTTAACAGGCAGATATCAGAGTGGGATCAACATTTCAGTTTTACTTTCAAATCTAAATAAGTGCACTATGTCAAAGTATAAAATTAATTAGTTTCCTGTGTGGCAACGTACTGTATCTACACTAGCTGCACACATGGCTTCTGCACTCACCGTAAAATAAGAGTCAGTCCAAGAATCAGACTGGTACTTTGTTGCAGATTCAGAGCTGAGGTCAATTACTGTTTTAGGGGACTGTGTGAAGATGAATGAGTCGCTGGCGCCTGCGAAAGATGAACCTGCAGTGTCCACTTCAGTCTCTCCCTCTGATTTCTCCCACTCACTGAACCACAATGGCGAGTCAGTCTCTTCAGAGTCCTTACCGTCACTGACAGAAAGGTCTGTTAAGAGGGTCACTTCAGCTGAAGTCGATGTGCTATCAGAAGAAGAGCCCACCACTTCACCTGACGGCTCTAAAAATCTCAGATCCGAGTCTACCTGGCCACTAGTGCTGCTTTGTAATGTAGTGTGAGGGGGTTTATAAGTGATATTCAAGTTGTCAGTGCCCTCCTCTGAAACACGTCTTGTAGTGCCAACATTTTCCTCTATCATCGCCTCCACATCCGACACAGAGCCGCTTGAGTTGGTGGTGGCTTGGATGAAGATCCTGACAAAAGGGGAGGTGGTGGCCTGCTTAAGGGTTGCAGTGGATTCAGCACTAAGGGTGGTGGGTAGTGTCACTGTAGTAGTTGAAGGTGCAGTTGGTGTTGTTGGGGCAGGTGTCTCTGTGGGAGGTGGCTGTGTTGTGGTTACTGTTGTTGTTGTTTCAGTTGTGGTTGTTGTTGTAGTTGTTGTAGTTGTTGTAGTTGTAGCAGTCCGGACAGTAGGAGGTAAAGGAGTCAGTTTTCTGGTGGGTGGTGGGATGGTGGGTGTTTGTGGTTTGAACTTGATGATGGAGTAGCAGGGAACAAGCGGGGAAAACAGAGGACAGGAAAAAAAAAAAGCAGGGAAGGAGACAAAATAAGGATAAAACAGAAGGGTATGCAAAACATAAATAAGCAACTTATGAATGGCATTAAAACAAGATTTATGGTAAAAAGAAAAACTACAGCAAACAGCAATCAGACAGCACATGCACACACTGATATGCACAGTACGGCATGGTGAATAATGTTGTGTGGTAAATGCTAACCATAGGACATATTATATTCCCTTAAATAAAGAATATGGCCCTGAATCTGTATTTAAATAACAATAAAAACCCTCCATTCTGACTCACGTTTTGGTTGTAGATGGTGACACCTTCGCTGCAGGCATGTTTGTGCGTGCAAACATGCTGGTGGACACACCAGTTACAACCCCAGCGGCTGCTAACACATCCTTGGCATCTAGCAGCAAAAAAAACAAATAATGATAACAATAATTGACAATGAAAAGCATTTACAAGCAACTCCTACAAACTAAGACTTGGTGAAAATGTGTTTTCTATAATTTGCTGTTTCATCCTTTCCTGTAATACTATATTAAATTAAAACCCATATAAAACATACTTGGAAATTGGAAACTGGATAAAACAGCAATGCAAAGCTTAATACAGTTTAACCACACTCAGTCAGAAATATAATAAACATTCTTTCAGAGGCTATAAACTCAAAAACAACTTAGCAGACCTGCTAATGCATAATGTATTTGCCAGAGTAGCCTTGATAGTGTTAAGCGAGGTAATGCATGTGGGTGTACTCACGGCCTGCGTCCAGAAAGCTCCTGAACCAAGCTGCAGTTGTAGAAGGTGAAATCTGTCTCTGCCACAGTCACATTTATAAAACGCAGTGACAGGGTCACCATCACAAACTCTGCATCAGAACAAAGCTTTTGTCAGTATTCTGCATATTACCACAAAGTTGGTACGTTAATGGACTGTTTAGTAAAACTGACCGATGAGTACCATTGCTGATCAAATACAAAGACACTCACCGTCTCCATGGCCAATGGGGGGTAGACTGCTTGCATCAGGGGTGGAGCAAGTTACACCAGTGTTTGTGAGCGAGGCAAGTGTTTCTGTGTCATGGAAGAAGCAAGAATAGGCCTCTCCTTCTCCTAGACTGGGAAGGCCCTCTACTGACACTGAGATCTGAAGGAGAGGGACGCAAAAGATAGCATGAAGTAGAATATTAGAGCAAATAACTCCCATCTAGTTCTCATTCTCTTCACTGCCTTACATCAGTTTTCTCCCCACGGCTGATGTTGTAGAGGCTGAGGTGCTGAATACTGAGGCACTGCTGAGTCTGGTTAAAACTCCACAACCACTGGCCCTGCAGAGACCCTCGCTGGCACTCCCGGCGCTGGCCACACCTGTAATACAGCAGAGAAGTAAGAGAGGTAGAGAAAGTGGCAGGGTGGGTGCCTGTAAGCACTTGCAGTGACTCACCTTCCCTCCAGGACACACCAGCCACAGTAGGGGTCTCTGGCCGACAGACAGGACTGACAATCCAGGTGATCTCCACATTCAGCCACCGGACGCTTCTCTACCTGAAAGTGACAGTGAGATAAGTGAGAGTCAGTGCTCAAGGGTTTTATTACTACAAAAACATGAAAATATTTAAAAAATACAATGTTAATACTTAATATGTATTTTTCAAATGGAGGCCAATTGCTTTGCCGTTGTTATTGTCTTGATTTTTATTCGTTATATATAGTTTTTTTGTCTCTCAGTTGTATTTATTATATTACATTGTTTTATGCCACACAGCCAGTGGTTTTATGCCAATGGGAATCTTTCATGCTCAGATAGGAATCAACAGAACTGAAGCTCTACATCCAGATTAAAATGTTCACGTTGGGAAGAAGTAAGACGAGTCATTCAATGTATAGACTAGAAGTTTCCCAAACCCATTCATCAGCATCTATAGCTACCCACACAGACACTCGACAGGGAGTGTGCCAACACAATGGAAGCCACTTCACTAATCAATACTATTGTTTTGCCTGACCTCACACCTCTTGCTGAATGTTGTAGCCATCACAGTGGGGTTAGTGAGCTTTGACCTCATCAGCCAGCTGGCCTCTGTTTTCTTTTGTGCTGCGTGGCTCTTATTCTTTTATTCTCTTTTTAAGCGAGAGAGACGCAGCTTGAGGAAGTATCAAAGCCTGAAAAACTCTGACAAACGATAAATCTGGTGGTGAATGACAGACAATCTTCAGTCTCACGCATGGAGACATCTGGGTGAGACGCTGAATGGACAGACTCACCAAGAAGGCCACAGATGCTTATACATCTGTTGAGTCATTTGAAGTAGTCGCTGAGCTGCTGAAACTAGTTAAGATTTGTTTTTTTAATTGTCTAAAACTTTATCATTGGCTGGTTTGTGGACTTACAGTTGTTCTGGTCATGACGTAGATGTTTGATCCATTCTGATCCAATAACAGATCACTGTTAATGGGCGAGTTGCGATGGATCGTTGTGTTCGCGTATACATCCACCAGACCATCTTGACCAAGATACACCTGGAGAAATACATTAGAAAACCTGACTCAAAAACATATACATTAATAGCAATGGACATACTTCATCTTTAGACAGGCACTTTTAGACAAAAGTGATATGTTCCTCACATAGCAGGTCTAAGATAAAGGATTGGAAAAAATAAAATGATGCAAAAGGAATATCTTCTTCAGCTTACAACTCAAAAGCAAATCAAATCACACTTGTGCAGGATCGCAGCAGAAGTGGCCATGAATGAGATTACTACACAGTCAAATCTAATATGGAGCACAGGAAGACACCTCTGGCTTAAGCAATTCCCATGCCTTCAAACTCTCATGTTACCTCATGTTAATGAGATTAGCAGAGGTTTTCATGCCTCGTTCCATAAAGCTCTCACTCTGATCACTGAACAGAATGGAGACCCAGTTGTTCCATTAAGATGATGCACTCAACACATAATGGCAAGAGAAGATGCACCGTTCCTCTTGGTGATCTAGTAACATTGATGCAGTTGGTTGTTTTGCATGTCATATTTAGTGACGCATGATCATTTCTCATCGCTCCTCACAAAAGTGCTATGGCTATAAACTATTCCTTTAACTTCTGTGTTAAAGTGTACAAAGTCTAAATGGGTCACTGATCGTGGCATTTTAATACAGAAACACACATGCATGCACATGCATCTGGATACAGTGGAATTTGTCCTGCTGTGCTATAATAATCCTGTTACGAAAGCTTATTTCAGATGGCTAGATGCAGTCAGTTAACTAATTGTAACTATGTCTCATCAATGTGTCACTCTTTCGCTTTTACACACACCCAAATCTGTCTGGAAAAAATGTCTGGGAAATATATTTCACTAAAACAAAAATCTAAATGTATTACATGTGGGATCATGTTGGTATGCTGGCCTGTGTTTGTTGGAACATGTGAATGTCAGAATGACTAAAATCGTCTAGGCTGTAGTTACATTGTGATGCAGAAGTGACTGCAGTGACTGGTATGGGCTGAAATCTCTGAAATTGGTTGCAAATGCTTTATGTGGTGAAAGGTGTGTTTGCTTCCTGGGAAATGATTCATAGACATCCGTCAGGGGAGCAGCCAGTAAGAGCTGCGAGGCGAGGGCGTGTAGATCACAACTTTTACACTGGTGTGGTTCCAGTGAATGAGAAATTAGAAAACTGTCTTAATACAACACTGACTAATGATCTAAATATTTACACAATACATTGATTTCTTGCCATCTCCATGATACACTCACATTTCTCCTTGGAATCTCCCTACCTATTGTGAAATTCATGCTGGGGCAAGCTAAAAAGCTAAAGAAGCTGGCAGTGTGCATGCCAGCACATGGCATGAGCTACCTTGTGTAAAGTCCCTTTGGAGTCTCCCATGAAGGCGATGCTGTGACCCTCTCTAACACTGACGGCCACGGCAGTGAGACGTGCAGCGGAGGTGTGCCACACAGCTTTAGCTTCCAGCGGTTCCCGACTTGCCATTGGACTAGGGGTGTGGTCAGAGCCGCACGGATATGCCTTCAGGGTATTCTGCAAATATTAGCCATGACAGAAGGTTTGATTAGCTGTGAACACTTTCTATTTGTAAACATTATTTTGTCTTTTTAATCTAATCTATGACAAACATCAAAGCTTATTACTATCAAGTTCATACTCGTGTCTTTTCAACTGGTCTTTCATTCTTTCCTACTGCTTCAGAGCCTCTGAATCCTCTTAATTCATCATAAGAGGATTGCACCATACGTTACAGCAGGCTCATTCAGAGAAAGCCAACTTGCTTTTTGGTTTGGCTAAACAAGCACTTCAAATCCTAATTTCCAGTAAGCCTCCAGGCTCAGGCTCCAGATAATTGGCCCTGAAGGAGGAAGTGGAATAGGACATCTTTTTTTAGTCTCCTTAGAGTACTACTCTTTATGAAAAAAACAAAACAAAATGGTTTATCTTTGCTGCAAGGGGAACTGTGATCTAATACATCTATCCTGTTCTCACTTCTTTCAGTCATTTTTCCTTCTCCATCTTAATGCTCTAAATTATTTCTCCCTGCTACGCTTTGAGCTGCAATCTTTCTATTGCCATGCCCCCCTGCCTTTCTCTTTCTCTCACTCTCTGTCCTCTTAAGTCAGTGGGTTTCAAAAGAACTCCAGTCCTTCCTTGTCAGTGCTCATTAAGCAGCAGCAACCAAACTCAGGGTTAGTTTGGTTTATTGATCCCTAACAATCCCATTAAATGGTTGTGAGGGCTGGCAGGACCGGGGGGGCTGTAAGGGTGGGGGTCTCTGAAGGGCTGCAGCTGGGTAAAGCTATTCCTGGGTCATCTGGAAGCTCTGGGCTTTTAAAGAACTGCCTCATTACAAGAAGTTCATCCATCCATTATCTAGAGCCATATTTCTTCCTGCTACTCAGCTTAATCTTGCCAGTCAAGCCATCGCTTGTTACTTGGCTGCTGGATGTTCTCTCTGTTTTGTCTTCATCGGAAGGCTGAAACAAACAGTCAATATACTTAAGGCACAGGAAGACAGCAGGAAATAATTCATAATGGTGTATAGCCCTATCATTCTATATGTACTATAAGGCAAGTAATAATGCTTGGGCAAGCAGAAAACAAGATCGGATGCCTTCTGTGAACTTTACTTCCATCAAAAAAAAAAAAAGATTTTCTCAGGTTATGTTGACTAAACACTTCATCTTCTGTATCTTTACCAGAGGCAGGTTGGCACAGCTGGACTTGACCTCATACTCTATGTAGGCCACCTCTCCTCTTCCTTCTACCCGCCCATTCTGGGTGTAGCAGAGGTCACGGGTGGAGTCAATGTGCTTGTCAAGCTCATCCAGAGGGTAAACACACAGAGCCGAGGCATCCAAGGGACTGTTGTTTGTGGAGCTGGTGTGCATGGAGAAAACTCCCAGCAGATTCTCGCCTTCCCTGCCTACTCCTTGTCCCACCTGTTGCAACAAAGATGTGGGAAAATGCTTAGGAAGGTTAAACAGCCAATATTACTGTAAAACCGATTAAACCTATTTTGGAAAGTCAAGGTCTCCAGCAACAGAAAAACTAATACCTGGGCAGCCTGGAGGAGGTTGTATGTCCTGGAAGGAGAAGTTGGTGATCGACACACAAGAGGAACTTCGACATAGGAATAGTAAGAGGTGTCGTCCACACACACTCGGGCGGCGTAGGTCCGGTACTCCCTTGACACTGACTTGATGTCACGGCGATAAAACAAGAAGTACACGTATGAATGGCGTGAGAACGCTGTTACAAAATGGTGGCCATACTCCGACAGACGCCCAGCCACAGCCAGTTTAGCCGTTTCCTCATATGAAAAGATGGGTTCTGATGAAAGGTGGCGAGTGGAGATGGGTGGGTGGCTGGTGGTATAGCCCCTACCCACATACATTACTGTCTTTTCCCCACCACGAAGCTCCACCACCAGCCCCACAGTTGACACTGATGGATCATTGGCTGCGACGTACTGCGTGTCCACAGGCCTTTCAGTAGAGAAAATTACTTTTTTGATTGACGCCAGGCTGCGTTTCTGGCAAGTGCCCTGGTGAACACTCCCACAGGTGATCAACTCCAATGCCTTTGGATCCACCAGCAGCAATTTGTTATGATTACTGGTCCTGCTGGCTTGGGGACAGTTGAATTCAGTGACTGGGGGAAGGCAATCTTTGTTGTCATTCACAGGGCCGGTCTTCTCCTCCTGCTGTAGCTGGAGTCCATCTAATCCATCCAACTGGAAGAGGTGGTCTCTAGCCCCCACGTACACAGTCCCTACGGAGGGATCCGGGTGGAGCACAAGGTGCTGAAAATCAGTGTCATTACGGGAAAAACGGGGGTAGGAGCGACCATGGACAAAAACGAAGATGATGGGGATGAGGAGCAAGAGCAAGGTAGAGTTCAGTGCCTTCCCTTGTAGCATGGCAAATATTCTGGGGAAACAAAACAGAGCACTTTTAAACAACCTTTGAGTACACACAATGTACATTCAATTCAATCATATCATGTCCTTCAAATGCAGTGTTCAAAATTCATCCTTTACTAAAATCTCACCATTTATGGTCTTTATTAAGTTGAAGTCTTCTGCCACTTTATCACCTGGAATCATATCCCATTCCTTTCCTCTCTGTCTGAATGTTCACACCACAGAGAATTATTCATCTGTATATAGAAGAGAGAGAGAGAGACAGAGGCATGACTAAGAGATGGAAAATAAAACAAGCTTCCAGTTTACTCTCACATTATGTCACTATGTCTAGTATCATAGAAGCAAGGGCTGGTCCAGTTGGTGACATGTCAGCTTCCAGATAACCTCATCTGGTTGACAGAGAATCTCCACTGACAACACTTAGTATACATGAACTCAATAGCATATAACAAATTCGAAGAGTTAAATTATTGGATTACAAACTCCAGCAGCCATAGTATCTCTTACAGCTGGAGCATTCAGCATAACAACTCTCATTTCCCATTTCCACACCCATCACTCAACACCACTGAGGAGAATGGTTTGTGGACACCGAGAGCCTCCACATTAGAGATGAAACACCGTCAATTATTGAACAGGTTCCTCCGACCTTTCCCTGACCTCACAGACAGTCACACAATAATAAATAAATAACTCCTGCACATTGAGGAGAACAGGGCAAACTGAATCTCGAAATCCACTAAGTACCAACACTGACACAGAAAAAATATGCAGAGGAAAACCCATATCTCTAGAATAGTGTGATCTTTTAAAACATTGCAATATTGTGCACCATTACTTTGTAGTGCGAATAGATTGCTAATACATTAGACATGCAGTGCCATCTCACCTAACTGTCTACCCCCTGGGGCAGCAATCAGGACAAAGGCGAGGGGGGTTGAAAGGGAGGAGACCGGGAATCTGTGCGCGTGAGTGTGGACATGTGTGTTTGTGCACATGTATATAACCAGAGGCCATCCAGGAGCAGGTGCATGCATCTTCGTATGTGTCTGGTAAGTGTCTCAGAACTCCTCTTTACTTATTCATGAGCAGAATAAGAAGTATGGTAAGTAATAACCTCCACAGCCTCTGCAAGAGCAGCAGCAAGAGTGAATGTCAGGAGTGGAGATTACAGTCTGTTAAACAGGGCTGAAAATTCACACAGTCCTTTAAGACAGGGGAGGAATAGGCCTCATGAAATATAAATATAAAACAAACCAATTCTTTGTGCCTCATCTTTTATTGAATCAACTCTTCTCAAGTTGTTTTTAGACATGTTAGCAGCATGGTTCTTTAGGGATGGAAACGTTGACAGTGTCACAATAATAAATTTCAACATGTTATACATAACAATGGTGAAAAGGTCACAATGGCAGTTTTTTAAGACTAGAGGATTTTATTTATTTACTAAAAGCAAAACAACTACTTAAGCTAATGTGCAGCCTCTGGAACAGAGAGCCTGGGAACAATTAAAGAGAAATTCTCACTGCTATTCTGAGAAGGCGTCCTCACCTGCTCTTTGACCGGCCAATATGCAGTGGTCATATTTCTAGCCTCCAGTGACCCCATCACCATGGGAACTTCCTCTTACCAACCAGCAATGATGGCTTCCAACAAACTACCATAAGATCAGAGTGGCTGTCTGTGGGACCGAGTGGAGAGTGGAGCGGAGATGGGGGGGGGGAAGAACAGAGACATGAGAAATGCAGCTGTGGTTGATGTAAAAGGGGAAGTCCAATCTGGAATATTTCTCTTGACGTCTAAGACCTTTTAAGGCTATGCAACATGCTCCCTTGTCCATCAACGAAATGGCCACTCTTAAAGTTAGATTGCTCTTTAATTGGCAGCTAGTCTGGACAAAGTTTAAGGATTTTGGATCAACTTTTTTTCAGATTTCTGAACTAATAAAATCATTCTTAGCAAAGTTCAGATTCTTTATTTACAACATCTGATCCTTGCCACAGATGACTAAAATTTAAAGTAAAACATCTACTTTCACTTTTACTGTGCATAAGTTGTGTAGTATTACAAACACCACTGCTGGCTTTTGGAGGAGCAGAGGCGTGGTTCTTCTCACGCTGTTAGCCAACAGTCTCCAGAGTCCATGAGTTGTGGCTGGTATGCAGAACGTTTGCTCATGGGGCATAGTCCAACAACCTATAAATAACTTCTGATAGCTTATTAAACTGCTGAATTGGGGACAGGAAATGACGGTCATGGAGGAACTACAGAGTAAATATTGACATTCAAACAAATTAAAAAATTAAAAGTGTACAAGTGATATCCTCAGATTTTTAGTCCTGCAATGGTGGAAAAACCTCGGACATCTCTAAAGCATAAAAGTGGATAAAACTCTCCACCTAAACCCAGAATTATATCAAATTTCTATTGCAGCTGACTGCTGGGTTACCTACCTATCCTGTAGCATGTGTGCCAACAAGTGTATTTATTGACCCTATAAACTTCTCAGAATGCAGTCTCATCATTGAACTTTTGCCCGAACTATCCCTATCTGTCGTGCCTACTCTCTCTGTCCATGTTAATTAATCACTGAGAGAGTCTACTGTGCAAGTTCATTTCTAAAGCTCCTAATGAGCCGTGACAGCCCACTGAACGAATGAGACCCCATAAAATATATGAGGTCAGCAGCACAGGGACAGTGGGGGACCTTGGGCACAGAGCCACGGAGCACTGTCTTGCATTGTTATGTTCTTGTGGGTCAGCTGGCGCCTCGCCCCGGGCCCCAGACTCTGCAGCAGTAGCATCTGTGGGTCCAGGGAGTACTGTAGAGCTACTAGCAGATCGGTAAGGCCTTCAGTGACCACACACAGTGAGATGCATAATCCTTCCGAACACAAACATGCATTCGACATTATATACTGTGAATTTATATAAAAATCTGGAGTATGTCTTGGGTTGACATTCATTAAATTGTTACATTGAATTTGTTAGTAAAAAGCCTTGCAATGTAATTGTCGGTGCCTTTACAGGAAAACTGCAGGGTTTGCCGTGTCCATAAAGAACAAGTCCTGCTTTCCTCCCTCCAGTTCCCTGTGGTTGCTCAAAGGCTTATTGTCAGGCTTATTACAGTTGGCTGGTGGCATGTTAAATGTTACACAAAAGCAATGACAGTTGGTCTCAAATTCAAAAGGACCACCACTCACTGAGATCCACTGAAATGAAGAGACTATGCCCCTCATTAATGCACAATTATGCCAGAGCCAAGAAGGTTGTATGTGATGGGAAGCAGTTACTCAACCACATGAAGCATAACAAAATGAGGTCTGCACTGATGCTAATGTTGAGGTACTTTTCATGTGCATGTTGTGTGAGCTCCAAACAAGTGAACAAAGTCATGATAAATGGAGTCTGACATGTTTGGACCTCATTATACCAGTAAAATCCAGTCTCACTAGATGTGTGAGCAAAACACCAATAAGAAAGCTCCTGTGAGTGTGAACAACAACACTCACTTTGAATCACAAGACACAAGATGCTCATGAAACTTCAGCTGACCTTTCTACACTTGATAAAACCAGTCACAACCAACTTGAGGTGCAACCACCTTCTTCTTGTCGCTTCCAATCCACATTTACATGCACATACAGTGTAGTTGCTGGTTCTGTGTCCCTATCTAGGTGGTTAGATCACTGAAAGTGCTAATATTATGAGAGGCAGATGTACACATGTTTGGCCTCTCTCCATTTCCGTCGACTTCTTAAGGGTCAATGGCCATCTCTCTCCCTTCAGTTCACATACAGACACAGAGGGTCTCTTTCTCGGTCCCTCCGGTGGGCTGAAGGGGTTCTCTGTCTGGTGCTGGAGGGAATAGTGTCCCTTTCACGGCTCTCCGACCAAGTGGCTGCACTGAACGGACACAGGATAAAAGCCACTTCCCATGGAAAGAGAGTCTACATACACACACATCTACATGAGTTCAGACGCCCAGCGCACTTTTTCATGTGCACACACCCACCCGCATTCACTGGGCCTGTTTTATGACAGGACCCTTTCACCGTGGTAGACAGTAACGCTCTCCCTGGGGAAAAGCAGGTGTTAGGCCTAGCTGCTTGGTACAACATGACACGCTCGACCTGAGACGCATTATAAGTGGAATGGGCCTTCATCTGCTATAATCTGTTATAAATGATGTTTCATTTTCTCCATCATCAGCAAAAAAATTTACTTCATTAGGATTTTTATTTTAAAGATGTTTGCAGAACTCTCCCTTTAGTTGTTGCAACTAACATGAGCTGGATACTGATCTGGCAGCTGCTGACAAACTTAGATTAGCAGCAATCCCACTGATATTTTGAAAATTGCTAATAACTAGTCTTTTATTTTTATTTGATTTCTTTATATGGATGCCAATCTAAGAATTTCATTGTAACATGACCTGGTTTCTGACCTTTTGGCCTTGACTAGGTGGGAAAGAGTGTGCTGTCAGGGAAATATGACAGACCAGAACTGATGGTGCTGTAATTCTTCCCTTCTACATTCAACAGGAACAAGGATCAAAGAGCAGTGAGAAGGAAGCAGGGGGCAGTTGGGCTTAATGAAACGTAGAGAGAAAGGGAGACTGACAATAGCAGCTGAAACCCAATTTAACCAAGTGCACCAGAGTAAAGTAAAATATGACCACTTAATAAGCATGTCTGTTATAAATCTAAGAGTGCAGGTTTCAATGCGGTTTGATGGGAATACGTGGTCCTCACAACCGAACCGAACTCAAACTGTTCTTTCTGAACTAAAACTAAAATAGGACTTTATGGTTAAATTCAGATAATAATAGCGAGAAATGCATGAGCTTTTGTGAGCGGGTGCTGGTTGTGCACTTTCATTATCTTGTGTGTGTAAGGCAGAGCGTGTTAAGTGGCCGGTGGTCAGATTCGATGCTCAGCCTCTGCTGACAGTCTCTGACCACAACAGCACGAACAGCTGCCAAAAAATCTTGCCACAATTACAGACCTCAGTTCTCTGGCCTCCCGTGGGAGAGTCAGCTAGTCGGCCACACTGAGAATGGCAGCGTTAGAATGAGGGAGGGATGGATGACAAAGTAAAAACAATATCAAATCATAAAAAGCTGCAAAATATCTGAACTGTTAGTGCTACAGGGAACTGTACAGGATACTGCAAGCAGTATAAAGCTTTACTATACACAAATATGGAGTAGATTAAATGGTTATGCAAGATAATGGATCGCAATGAAGGAGACAGAGACAGGACTGGACTGGATTAAATTAAGTTAAAGTTTTGCATGAAGTATTGCATTGAAGTATTCTGGTTTAGCAAATAAACCCTAAGCCAGAATTATAAGTATAAGAGCACTGTGGAATATGTAATATATCCAATCTTTTTTAAATCCCTTTATTGAACTCAATGATGAAATTGTGGTTGGGCAGTTGCACATAACTGAAGCCATTACTGCAGGGCTTTGGTCAATCTGCCCTACCAACTGTTCCACAGCCACTAATGGTATTTATTCCACAGCACAGAAACAATAAATCCTATTCTGAGTACCAACAGTGAGATGTTGTAAATCTTGGAAGATGTAAATCATGTACGTATAAGTTATTGTATTTGATTACAGAATCTGACTTCCGAGAACACACAGATTAACAGATCAGATTAAATGTTTTTCTGAACTTGCTGCAAACCAGTACACCCCTCAAACTTCTCAGTCTTACTCATATGACCTGGGAAAAAGGAGAGATTAATAGTTGTTTGTCAAATACTTGTTGTATTAATATTGTGTATATATTGTTTTTAGACTGTTTACGGTTGTTCTTGACTTCTGTGATCAAAGAAGACATAATGAAGGTTTCAGAAGTGTTGGTGTGTGGATTTTGTTGATTTTTTTCAAATGAAAAGCTAAACCAGCTGTTGTCTGTCGGTTTGTATTAAAAGAGCAGTTTCACATCATTACATAATCCCCAAATTGATGAACTACCCTTTAAATGTTAAGCAAAGCTAACTCGGACATCAAACAATGCAAAAATGACCGAAGTATCACACAGTAGCTTTTTCTAAAACATACACAGAACCAGAACTTGTACTGAACTGAACTTACTTACTTTTAATCTGTGGCAAATGTCCACTTTTAAACTGTATGTGAAGTTTAAAGTAACTTTCAAATGCACTACATCTATCCAGCTAATTTCCACAGTAAATGGGAATAAGATTTACTTTTAAAATGAACAGAAAAAGACAACTGAATTCTGTCTACACAAAGACAAAGCAGACAAACAGCTTCTCTGTGGCTAGTTGGGGTTTCGAATTCAGACTGTCCATATGCTCAAATGCAGCATCACGTCATCGAGGACGCGCTGGTATGGTCATTGTGTGGCAGAATGCTAAAGAGGTGGCAGTGGGACATGCATGCGTATTCATTTGTTTGTGGATGGTCTGCATACATTACCACCTACGGCCACAACTCAACACAGACACACACAAACACACACACACACACTCACGGCCGCCTCTTCTTTCACAGCACTCAATAGCCTGAGAAAGCCCTTTGTCGTCCTTCGTTGTCGTGACGACGTGCCTTGGTCGAGTGAATAGAGAGTGGAGGTCCAGCTCTCTCAGTCTGTGGGCATTTTAATCAGCTTGTCACACTGTCTGCGTCTTACAACGCACTCTCCTCTGTCCCACTCCAACGCCAGAGATGCTTCTCACATTTATTTATATATCTATAGATATTTTTTCCTTTTGATAAGGACATACTCAGAAAAATCAGTGTCATTTCATGATGCAGAGAACTCTGGAAAACATCAAGTCTGCTTTATTATTGAATTACAAAGCTGGCAATAAAAAAAGTGGCATTACCAGCCACAAGACCAGTGGCAGTGAACCAGAGTATTATTACTAATAAACCTGGACCGAGGGCAGAAAAGCTGGTCTGCTTTCTCCACAGTCTCCAGTTTAATACATTTCATGGCTATGAAACATGCAGTATGTCTTCTCCAAAGCACAGGGTAAGCCTAAACAACCCCCCTATCTATCCCCAGAGGACCTTACTGCTGGATGTTTGAGTTTTGAAGAGTGATCTGAGGACATGGTTTCTTTTATTCATGAATGAGTTTGCAGCTCATGACCCCTGGCGAACTTTTGACTCATAACATGCTAAGTGGAGTCAGTCCTGTGTCCCCCTCTGTCTCACCCTTCTCAAATTCTCTCGTCCGTCTCTCTCTCTCTCCACTGTGCCTGGTATCTCAGGCGCCTATCTGGATGCTTCGCATTTTCTAAATGTTTAGTGAGGGTTTCTCTGAGGCAGTTGTTCCTCTACGACGACTGGCGATAAATACTGCAGCGTTAAGTCATTACATCATTTATTAACTAGCAAAAAAATCCTGAGGTTAGTGCTGTATAATTCCTTACAGTTAAAAATCTCACTTCATGCATCATGCATATAACTGAGACAGCAACTATTATGCATATTCTTTCTATTTTCAAAAGATAATAAAAGATGTAAACTATGTTTCAAGCCTGGGTGGACATTTCTCCCATGGCAGCAGTTACTTAGTGGCAGTTCTGCGAGACACACCGTCAATGATTATAGTGCTATACCAACCCGACCACACTATATACAGTACTGTATATCCTGTAGACAACCAAAGTCACGGTGCTCGCAGAACCAGTATTTTAGACATATGCAGTGAGACAGAGGACACACTGTTAGGAAAAGCTGTGCTCCAAGGCTGTTTTGTTTAGTTATTAGCAAAATTACAAATGTCAGCAGGGTTTTGGAGGTCTGCAAATGTTGGTTCAAGACCTTTTTTACCCCTTTTCACTATTGGTATGTTTCCAGTGATTTAATACTGTCCCTTTACAACAAGAAACATCAACAGAACAAAGACCCATTGTGCTGTTTTGTTTGGTTGGAAGTTATGTGAACACATCCAGCCATCTAGCTTCCGATTATCTACATACCTTAATAAAGTATGAGCATTAGTAATTAGTCATGTTTCATGGTTTCAAATAGGATGATGGAAAATGATCAAACTGTGAAACACAACTACTACTACTAGGTAGTTGTACCCTCAGTTTGTTATACTTGTAGAATTACTCTTTACAGTTAGTAAATGGTTAAATCACAGTGATAACAACATCACGTGCAAATGTTTTGTCTTGCTACAAACTAAATTAACTTTAGCTGTTCTAATTAAAATATGTTACAAAGGAAACAGAGATAAAAGGAAATATTCTCTTTACTAGTAGTATATTCTGTGTATTTTGAAGCAGGGCCAATTGATGCTTGCAGTCAGCAGAGGTTGGAGCGGTGACCTGAGCGTAAAATCTTTATTGCAGGCTGACAAAAGAGCTGCTGTAGATTCAGCTCTACTACACACTAAATGCTTTCTGTCTGGCAAAATAATAAATAAATTAAAATTAAAATTGAAAAACTCGATATTGGTGAGGGCGTCTGCAACCATTCCAAGTCTTTGTTTAAGTGTCAGACCTGAATTGAATAATAATTTATATTAGGATCAATATATTGTGCAGTAGGACATAATGGTGAATCTTCAAATTTAGTAGTAGTGTATCTCTCTGCTGTGGTGAGAAGGAGTGGAGAGAATCTCTTAGCTTCTATTTTTATCAGCATTTATTTGTGTTTCTTGGTTGTGGACGGCTACCTGACTGTTAAACCACAGGAAAAACACTACAGCAAATCTTAATACCTCACTGGCATCATTGGTCACTACAGAGTGCACGCCTGCTTTCATCCCAGACATGTTTCATCTGCAGCCAGTGCACCCATGCAGACATAATCCCTCTGAATCCCTAAAAAGGCACCAGTGACAGGCGTTCCTAATGCACATTTCATTCTGAATCACACTCCAGTGTACTTCCTAGTCCTAGTGTGGTCCTAGAAACGGCTGGTTAAACTGATTTACAAAAAAACAGCTGGCCAGTTGGACAGAGCTAAGTATAAAGAAATCTATAGAATCGACAAAGTTATGTTGAGTGAGGAAAATCATTGGCTATCTTTACTGACAAGTGGATTGATACACCTTGTTCAAAACACTGATGAATCTTCACTGATCTTTCATGAAAAACAACATAATTTAAAAGTATATAATATCTTATTAGGGTATTCAAAAACATTTGGCTTAATTAATTTCACAAATTAATAAAAAAAATTTACAAAAAAGACCCAGAAAGCAAAACACAGTTTCCTGGACATGAGGGGAAATTGATGAGAAGTCTTCGAAGGTTGGTGCACATGGCAGAAAAAAAAAAAAACCTGTCAAACACCCAAAGACCTAAAGGCAAACCTGACACTGGGGTTATGGTTTCAACAAGTACCAAACACCACACACTAAACCAAGCAGAGCTTCATGGGCGAAGGCCAAGGAAGACACCATTGCTGAAGAAGACATGAAAAAGAAACGACTGATCTCTGCCAAAAAGTACTTGGACAAACCACAATCCTTCTGGGAAAATGTTCTTGTGGACACATGAAACAAAAATAGAGCTTTTGGCAATGCACACCAACAGTTTGTTACAGCTGGTGCAGTGACGCTTATAAGGAAATGAACACCCTACCAACAAATAACCATGGTGGAGGATCCTTAATGCTGTGGGGCTGTTTTGATGCATCTGGCACTGGAGGCCTTGACCATATCACAGGAATCATGAAATCGGAGAATTACCAAGAGATTTTAGAATGAAATGTTCTACCAAGTGTAAGAAAACTAAGAAAATCATGGGTCCTCCAGCAAGACACAAGACACAAAGCACAAAGCACAAATCCAAAAGCAAACAAGAATGGGTCATTTTAAAATTACCAGCAATGAGTAATGATCTCAATCCCACAGATAATTTTTGACGTGAGCGGAAATCTGCCATTTAGGAAAACCCTGAACTGCAAAAAAAGAGTGGGTTAAAAACAACAGCTAAGAAGTGTGAGAAGCTTATAGATGGTTACAGGAAATGTTTGTAGGCTGTAGGTCACTGCTGCCAAAGATGTGCTTCCAAAAAATAGGGGGGGGGGGTGCCTTAATTACTGATCATCCCATTGTTTCTGTTTCTTCTTTGAAATTACAACATGTAAATTGAAAAACAATGTTCTTTGTTAAATTACTTAGAACCTCAAATTAGGAATATATCGATAACATAATTGTGGCACATTACCATTTATTTCTGAAGATAATGTACTGGTATGATGACATCACTGCTCTTGGATATTGTGATGGACATTTTCCTGTATTTATGGATGTTTTGCAGACCAACACACTTTTTCTATTATGTGACACATTCAGTAATAAATCTATTCATATATTCTACTATACACTACTATAACTAAAACTATTACTATGCTAGTAAAAGTCTCTTTCCTGTTTTCTTCAGTATGGAGCTTGTAGCAGGATTTACATGGAGAATACGACACTGACCACTGAAACAGTAGATGATCTGCACATGCTAAATGAAGACTGCCTAAATGCTCTAATCATAATATTTTGACCAATTTCCTCTCTCTCGTTCTACATTCAGAATTACTTCAGCTCATTTACCTCCCACACTGGTGGTTTTGGAGTGGAGGCAGGTGGGAGTGATATTTTGGCCTTCTGTCAACAAGCGGTATGACAGACAGCTTCATTAGAAAGAAAATGGAAGGCCCCCCGGAGACACGCCTTTGCCCCCCTTTGCAGCTTCCTGAGAGTGGGACAGAGGACAATCTGAGCTGGTCTTTTAGAGTGGGAGGTCTTCAGTTGTCAAATGCTTAATAGACTGTGCTCTCTCCATCTTGCTCAGGAACACAGAGACATACATGCACATAAAACACACACATATGCAGCATCCATACTTGCAGACATTATCCCACTATCTGAATCTCTGGCAGAAAATCAAAGATGATTGATGAGTGGAGTCTGGCTGTGTTGAAGGCCCAAGGTGTCCGATTGTGATCTAGGGACAAAGAATGCATTGCCAAAGGTTAAGCATCAAATAATACCCTCAGGAAGGCATGGGGTAGGATTCAAGATGCCATCAATCACATAAACTCGCTCTTTTAATTCCGCTGTCATCTTTTCAATCGCTGACCAACAATGTCATTGTATTATCGGTATCAGCTGTAGTAATACTGATATAATCCACCTGGAAGTTGAAGCACTCCACTGCTAAAAGCTGAATGAAAATGCTTTTAGTAGCACACATTAAAGCATAATTAAATATGACAGGAGGGCCTCTGACGATGTTCTGCATCATAAGACAGCCACGCTGCCGCTGCCAACAGTGTGTCCAAGAGGGCGCATGGCTACAAATCAGCAAAACTTAACAAATGCCAACCAAACTAAACCAGGAAGCATTAAGAGGTCTTTGTTAGAGAAGGGGCACAGGCATGGACCCAACACTAATATGGCTAACAGCTTAGGGAGCCCCACTGCTTCTTTAATTGAAGCTGGCTCTCTAACGTCCAGTGGGGACAGAGAGGAGAGTGAGATAAGAAACAGAAAAGGCGAGAGCGGGTAAGGTTTAACTGTGTTCTTGAAAAGCAGTGTGAGGGGGCTGCAGTGTGTGTGTGTGTGTGTGTGTGTGTGTGTGTGTGTGTGTGTGTGTGTGTAGGATGGGTGGAAGTGTGTCTACAAAAGAACTGGGTAGCCAATCAAGATTTCCCTAGAGGTCTGAAGGACACCTGGGATCATCAATGATTGATCAAACTGGAGGGTTTAACCAAGGGAGAAATGGGTTAAAAACTGGGACTGAAAGGAAAAGAAGTACAAAAGACTGTTTGTGTGTATGTGAAGATGTAGAAGTAGAGGGGGGAGGCAAGCTACAACAAGAGAAAGGAGATGAATGAACAGAGAAAACATTAAAATTGGCCATAAGGAAACAAAAACCAGCCAGCAACAAAAAGCCAGATTCAGCTCACTGTATCTAAACCCAAGAAAGGCTGCAGTGGAACCACACACCCCCATCAAAGCCAAACTGCTGCAGCTCTACAGAGACTGTGCTGACTGGCCACATGGTTTTGACTGTGCTCAGATCGGCGAAAGACAAACAGAATCTCAAGCAGATCCACATACACTGGGAATTAAATTCTTATGTACACATTCTAACACACACACCAGTGCCTTTTCAGTAACATACTGTATATGCTGCCGTCTACAAAGCTATAATATACTAAAACAAATCCTGGTAAACTTGGCTAATCACCTGTTTTACAATGATGTACTATTTTTTTAACTATGTGTATTTGAATCTTAACACAGAGAAGAATATCTGTTCATATGTTTTTGTATGTATCAGTGCAGAAAACACGGTAAAACTGTCCAGCAAAGTGGACCAGGAGGTCTTTATGTAATATATTAGGCAACTAACAGAAGGGGAAAATAAACATTTCAGGGAATTACTTTACTTTTCATTTTAAGGTTGAAAAACATCAGCTACTTCTTTTTATTTGTACTGTGTTTTTGCTTTGTTATGAATACAGATTATGGGCTGGCATGGATTTAGCTCTATACGTGTTTAAATTGTCATGTAACACATTTTCCTTATTGTTTGAAAACCTTTAAGATGTGGCTGAGCAGTGAAACATGTTTTTGTTGGTAGCTGGATTTAGCGTATGGCGGATTGGCTCCGGGGGTGCCTGGCATTGTTGCTGAATCTTTGAATAAAGACCTGAATCCACTCCCTGTGTCAGGACTGCTGCTTGGAAATGCATTATTAATGAGAATAGTCTGAATGATGCTTGGGATTAATTACAGTAGCTTTGAAAGTGGGCTTTTTTTTTGCTCGACATAATCAAGCCAACAATGTTTTTCCTTCTCAATCAAAAACACTGCAAGTGGTTTGGAGGAGTCCTCATACTGAAAACATGCTAATAGACAACTTTATGCTCAACACAACATGTGTGCTACACTGTTTTGCATTTGGTAGGGTGTGCCACTTGCTTAGACACAGAAAAGGCAAAGGCTAAGCTAAAGCTTTGACTTTATTGTTCATGTGCATCCTCTTTTGTCATTTAGCATTGATGGTGACAAGTGCAGCTGGCTGATGCATCACAGCAACACAACCAACATGTGCTAAAGTCCTGTTAGGAAATACATTTTTTATGGTTTATTCAATTGTTTTATGTATTTATGAGAACAAAATCATGTCAATTAAGGCAATAACATGTTTAAAGCAAGTCCATTATGTCATAAATGATATGCTCATATGATTTGGACTTGTATTGCTTCATTGTTGTTTGAGGCATGTGTTCCTACTCTTTTTCTTTCTGTCATTCTATATTTCCTATTTGGTTCACAATTGAAACAGAGACATAAAAAAGCAATCAATAAACAGGCCGCAACCACAAACCACCCATCAATTACATGTACAGTATCATCTACATCAAGTGTTGATATAACAATTTAAGGAAACTTGTGATAAAGGCTTTCTTGTATGTGCTGGTTGGGAAACACCTTTAAACATGGGGTAAATAAGTAATTTGTTGAGAATAAGAAAAAGTTGAAATATAACTGGTTTAGACCTTTAAGTCAAAATCTATTTTTGTAAAACCATAATTCTCAAACCAGATTAATCTTGCTGTCATACAGCTGACATGACTGTGGTGCAATTTCTCTTTATAATCTTGCAGAAATGAAGGTCTCAACAATAACTGATGACTGGGTGATCACCATGTGAATGTGGTGAATCCTCCATCCTCCTCATTCATCACCCCAACGCACATATGCACACATAAATGCTCATTCTCACTCACCATGGATTGTTGTTGGTTTCAATTAGTGGACCTAACATCTGACACCGGGCCACGGGAGTCTCTCTATTGATTGGCTGAAGCTATAGAAATGCTTGTGTCAAGGGCAACTGGGGTCAAACTGTGCACCCTGGAAATAGAAAGGATGCAAAGAATGACAGGAGGGAGGGACAGAGGGAGGAGTGGGAGACAGACGGACATGACCTATCTAGACATGCCTCTGTAAGAAAAGGGAAAAGAGGAAAATCCATTTAGATGGGACATAATGCCAGGAGGCCATGTTGTTTGTGTGGATGGGGTATGGGATAACCAGATTTGTGAAAACCAGTTAGACATTTTTGTAAATTGACCAATAATCCTGTTACTAGATTTTGGCTAGGATTTAAAGTAGGTTACTCAAGGGTTAAAGTTATGGTTTGTTTAGGACTGGGAACAACTGTAGACAGTGCAAAATTGTGTGTGTCTGTGTGTGAGTGTGTGAGCCTGGTAGACGGTGATTCAGCAGCTGGACAAACAGACTTGATCCAACTACTTTTCAGCTAATGGAGACCACCGAAGGCCTAGATCACACACACGCACGCAGACACACACTCACACACCCAATAACAACAACTTCTGGTCTGTATCTCATATTGCCATCACTCGCTTTCATGTAAAAACACAATATTACAATAATAAGCATGGTGTATGGCTTCTGGGCTGGACTTGGTGGGAGGTATCATTTGTGTAAACCCAGAACAACAGAAAAGGGGAGGACCCCACCTGGAGATGGACGCACAGTGAGACGCACAGCTACCATCTGTCTATTACCAAGGGCACTGTGTAGTCAAGTTCAGTAAATTAAATGTCACTATGGCAATGAACTTGGGGTAAACAGCCAGGTTGGCTCTGTCCAAAGGAAGGAAAATAAGCCTACCAGTTTCTCTAAAGCTCACTAATTAACATGTGTATCGAATTTGTACAGAATAGCCATATAACCAGTTTTATTCCCTTTTCACAGAGTCAGCTGCTGTTGTGGTACTTACAGCTACAACATTTAATTAGGATGTTTATTCTATAACAAATGAAATTCATGAGTTATCCAATGGAACATACAGTAAAGTCTGAATCTCTCTATGAGGTAAAGAGGTATCAGAATAAATCTGCAGGTCACTTACGGTATTTTACTGTACCATATCAAAAAAAAAAAAAAAAAGCTATAGCTATAATAAAAATTCAATAAAATTAGAATTCTGTACGTATATCATCATCGTCAACTCGACTCAGAGGTTTGACAAAGAGTATGTTTTGTAAAATTTCATTGCAATTTAGAGAGCATCATTTGTTACATAAGAAAGTTATGCATAGGTTTTTGCATCTGCAATTAACTGCCTTAAAAGAAGAAAAAACTTCCACTTTAATTCTAGACAGAATTTCCTGTAAATGTAAATGTAAATGTAAATGTAAATGCAAAGGCAAAGGCAAATGTAATGTGTTTCATTTCCATCATGCAAGTGTAGTGATCTACAGTATATTATTTAGCTTTTTCCACACAACACAAACGTGTGCAATAGCATAAAGATTAAATGTGAGACTAAAGGACTTGATACAGATATTTTTTACAGTGATATCTGTCCAAACACTTACTGTAATGTGAACCCTTTCCTCAGTGATGCAAAGAAAGTGTGTGACAAGCATACAAAGACCCAGAGAAAACAAAGACAGGCTGTCACACTCTGGGTAGTGTTCATGTCATTTCCTCCCGTTCTCTCAGCATGTGGTTATCTGTTCTTTCAACAATGTAAAAAATCTATATTTCTCTTCCACAGCTAGTAACATTGGGCACTGTTGGGACAACTCCTTCGGGTTACATCAGGATAATCTAAACTAAGCACTGAAGATGAAGGTCATTGATCGATACCACTGAATTAGCCATTACCCCTGCTGAGATTTGTGCTGAGATCTTCAGATACAGACTATTTTTAATTACGCCATCATAGGCAGACTTTAAATCGAGTTTGACAAACACATTTGACGGTGTTACTGATCTTGTTACCCTCTGCTCTACTATATATGGCATTTTTGTTTTTATGGGATTAATTTAACAAAATTTATATTTATAATTGCAATTAATTGAATTAAGAAGTGAAATGTACTATCTACAGAACATTTTGGTGTCTTTCAGGTCTTTGTTTTTGGTTTTATTTCCTGCTCACAGCAGTTTAAGCGACTGCAGTAGTTGGAAAAATATTGGAGCCTTTAGCCTACATATTTCCTAAGGATTGAGCTCTGGTTCTGCTATAAGCGTAAATTACTGTGTTGCAATTTGTGCAAAGCATAATGAATACTGGGTGTTGTCTCCTGACTACATGTTACTGATGAATCTCCAAAATAATAAAATCTACATCTTGATTAATCCATTAGTTGATAGCCAGAAAAAAAATACAGCTAAATTGCCAAACATTCCCTGGTTCCAGCTTCTCAAGTTCAATGATTTGCTGTTCAAACTGTGACGGACTCAATTCAACACAAACTTATTGATGCATTAATGAAAATATTTGTTAATTGCAGTGGTAATGTCAACTATGCAAAACCACCACAGTGTACCAGCAACTGTCTAATCTCTTCCTCCTGCCAGTAGAGATAATTTAAAGCTAGTGACCCTTTAAAAGAAAGGAAAACGTAGGTAAATCACTTACTGATACTGCTTGCCATTTATACTCATAATTCTTCACCGAAATCTATTCAGTAATAAAAGAAATAATATACTCATAATAACATTCAAGAAATGAAGATATAAGACTTAAACTCGGCATGAAGATACACAAACAATCTGTGTTTCATGGGAATAAGCAGACATTTTTATTGTGGCTCACTGGCAACTCGATTACTGAAATGAGGCAGACTTTTTGACTGCTGTAGTGAATCCGGTCAAACAAATCATCAAAATTATTTCCTTTTCATTCTTCTGCAGCTGCCACTTTTGGAGCAAACACACACAAAATCACAGGCCAAGCTCCTTTACAATATTATACCAGTTAGCTCAGAGCTGTACCCCCCCCCCTACTTTAATGAAAGCAGTAGCCTCCAAAAGCTTGGTATAGTTTGGCAGATCTATCAGAGGATACAGAGTAATTTAAAGTCACTTTTCAGGTTCACTACCAACGTTCCAGATAAATCTCACATAGGATGGTATCAGCAGTTCCTGTTGAGCTACTGTTTAACAGTAAGTGGGCTGTTAAATGTGCCAACATTTATAGCACAACACAACAAAATCTGAACAGTGAGGACTATTCCATTTTAACAAAAGGGCACCAACACAATGGATTATCAATAGTTTTCTGCATTTGTTTTCCAGAAAGACTGCGGTATTGTAAAATGATCCATTATGTGATACAACCCCTGAGATCAGTATTCAGTGAAGTGAAGTGTTTTAACTCTAAGAGCTTTCCTCCCTCTTCCACAGAAATTTTTTACTGACTGAAATGATGAGCAATCCTGAGAACGAAATGCTACAGGAGAGTAAACAGCGCAGTACAAAGAGAATAAGAGAAAGGTTGGAGAGCTGTTGACTGAGCAGAGGTAAATCAGGTGGCTTTTGTGTGTACATGTAGTTCACGAAGTACAGAACTTCACCACCAAATGTCCTTGTGAGAAGTGTTGTGCATGTTCAAGCAGGAGGAAGCTCAATGTTCAGGTCACACTAATTAACATGAACTAGTTCCTGAAAACCTCCCACACTCAACACACATCAAGTGAACGGTTGTGCAGAAGTAGGTAGAGCTGCAGGCTGACTAAAGTTTAGGAATGCACACAGAGTAAACGAACTGTGCTGTTCATCCTTTGTGTGAATAACGCTCATGTTCATGTTCACTAGTTGCAAACTGATTACAAGCAGCAAATATGACTTTCACTGTGCCGTTTATTGGTATGAACAGGTCTTTCGAGGTTTTTTTAAAGTGCCTGACTTATTGAGCACGACAGTTAAGCACTTTTAAGGGCAATATCAGAGCTATGTAATTGAATTCTCTGACATTCCTCAACCTCTGATGGATTTACATGTGTGTTCACCGAGTTACTCAGTTTGGTAAAAATGTATCTTGGCTCTTGCCTCCACTGGTTTCATTGTGGACATATATGATAATAAAATTGCTTTTCACATTTCATAAAGTACCTGCAAGTGGATTTGATGGGCTTTTAAATTAACTACCAGCCAGCTTTATCTGCCCTAGACAGTGAGTGGACAACACACTGGGTGGCCAGCAAACTCACCCTGGAGGTATTACAGTTTAATCTTCAACCTTATTACTTTCCCTCGGTTTTTCATTAATCAGCAGGGGGCCTAAGAGGATTTTACTTTGACTAACAACATAAAAATCTGAAGTACTGCGTGATCTGATTCTACAGTGTAAACAGTACAAGAATCCTCTTAAAATACAAGTGCATGAAAAGAGAAACTTAAGGCAGAAAGAGCATTAATTCAATAAAGCTGCAAATAGAATTAAGGAAATGACCCACACTGGAAATAAGTGAAGTAAAGTGGATATTTTTAGATTTAAAATCAAAAAATATTTGTTAAAATGTAGGAAAACCAAGCAGTTATGACATAAAATAACCCAAATAATCTCTATAATATCAAAGACTGATTAACACAGACAAAGTAAATGCAAGAAAATATGGTGTTTGGTAATCAATGGCCTAATTAAGAGTTCTGGGCAGATGTTGCCCTACAGGAATAGATTCTTCTCATTTATCTTTAGTGGCCTAAGGGCATTTAAACCATTCTGTATCTACAGGGAGCTAAACTGACACTTTGAAACCCCCCTTCACTAATAAACCCGAGGATCAGATGGTTTCCTGTTTCACAGTGAACCAAAGCAGACAATAAGAAAAACACAACTGACTTAGCAATAGCTTCTGCACCTGCTTTCTGTGTGTACAAACAAGTGATCCCAAATCCATTAGGTCAGCTGACAGCAGTGTAAAGCGACTAAGTCAGGTTTCTAGGATCAATCAATTCCCAGAATGTTATCTTGACAAACTGTGCATAAATTATTGATCATCTCATTGTTAGGAGAAGTCATTCATTTAAGCCTGATCTTGAAAACTAACAATGAAACAAATCAAATGACAGTGAGTATTTCACTTTCAGTCAACTGAAACGGCATTACTGACAGTTGCTAGTGCCCCCAAAGCTCACACCAGAGCAGAGGCATTTCTTCAAGAAAGGGAACACTCCACCTGTGAGTCTGCTGGATTGCTTGCATAGCTCTACTGGGTCCAAAGGCAACTGTCCAGGGGTCTGTGGCTGAGTGTCAGGGGCAACAGCTTGGGGGAATCAGGGTTTATATTTCTGGCTACAGGCAACTGACAATATCTATCCAGAAGTCTTGGCAACAAGAAATCAAATGCAGACAGAACTAAAACAGACAGAATGGAAACTAGTATTGCTGATCATTTGGTTAGTAAGTCATGAAATCATCTATTACATGTACAAAAACAATAAGTCTTAACTAAAGTAGGGTTCGTGAAGGTGAAATACAGTAGTTTCCCCACTGAATAAAACATGAAGATGTTAACATAATCAAGATCAAGGTGCGTCACTTAACTGCAGAAATGGATTACCCTGATTACACAAATAAAACATCTATCCATTTTAATTCTATATAAGACAGTCAAGGTTGGAGCCTGAGGCAGCAACACAGAAAAGAGGCAGCTGGAGGTTTAAGGTTTTGTCTAGAGCTGGGCTGAGGCTCTCCTGGGAGCTGGGTAAGGGGACAGGGGCTGTGGTTGAAGCCAAGTGCTGATGGCATGGCACATGCACAACTGTCCCACGGCTGAAGGCTGCTTCAGAACAATAACAACCACACCCTCTGGGTTCAATATGGCATGCCTCCTTTTGACCTATTGTTAGAAGACGACATTTTCAAATAGGACTTCATTTGTGAGGATTGAAGTTAAGATAGTGTAACAGCATAGAAATATTATTGTATCAATGGTTCTTGTATGCACAACAATACACAGACACTTTTATCAACCTAGGAAAAAGAAAGGACACAAAAGTGCAGTTACAGTGGCATCAATGATACAGCTTTGCACCGTAATACCAGTGCCAATAATCGACTATAAATTGTTGTCTTGTAAGCCTTGCACATAAAGTCAAAAAGTAAGGCGACTGTACCTTCAACACTTCCTACCATTTAAAACAGAAATATCCTCTGGCACTGCAGTCCATTTGGCTGCTTCAGGTAAGTTTACTTCCACTTTGGCCTCAGGAGGGTGCAGACAAAAAGACACAAAGTACAGACAGAACAACCACAATGAGTCACCCGAGAATCATTCGACGCAATGAATATAGCCAAATGTGGGCAAATCAAAAACAACGCTGCTGATGAATGGCTTTCTGAGCCCCCTCATCAAAACGCTAGCCTGACTGATTTTATTAACTTTATCATTATTTTCAGGTCGAATTCATACAAATGCATCCAGTCTCATCAGGACACATTAAGGGAATATTATGATAGATCTGCAAACATGTACTCTTCATGAAGGAGTCTACTCATTCTGTATTTCTGTTTTAGTGTATGTATGGTCAATAGGATGAGAGGATGTAGGGGATTAGCATTTAAGTACAGTGGATAGAAGCTGCTGCTAATGAAAAGAAGTATTTATCAAGCTGCCAATCTGACTGTCAGCCAAATTCCCTTGAGGGCTTATTGTGGCCTGGGATTCAATCCACCCAGAAGATAGCAAGCTATCTGAACGCGAGTCTTTTGTGAAGCATTTTGACTACGCCTGTAAAAACTTTATGAAGAAGTGGCATGATCTTACTGAGGAGAAGAAAACATGGGTATTAGGATTCACACATTGCTGTTCACTTTGCTTATCTTCCATGGGATGCCTGTGGTTAGAGTGGTGCCCCAGCAAATGCTCTCTGCAGAATCTCCACTTCCACGCCCCAGTACAACACAAATGCAGCACACACACACACATAGAAGAATGTACCATGAGGGACCACCAGCTGTTGCAGTGACCGATATGGGTAACGCCCAAAACACTATCATCAACATCTGACATGCACATTCTCTCTCTCCATCTCTCTCGTGAATTTGGACACCTAAGATCAACATGTTCACACTCCCTTTATGCCATAATTTCTCTCAAGATGCCTTCTAGCCAGTAACAATCAAGTATAATTAAAGAATTGCAGACTCATTCAACAAGTCACCAACCTTTATTAAGGAGACACAAGCTATTTAAGACTCAGCTTTTGATGACAAACACTCCCAGACAGTTCATGACTACACAACACACAGCTGATGCCTGAAGGAGAAAACTGCTAAAAATATGGCTCACATCCTACTAGACTACGTGACACCTGAGATGAACTGACAAGGAAGCCTGCTGAGGAGGGTTTACGTGGCATCTAATTTCAAAAGCATTAACACTCCTCTCTCTTTATTGTTTCCACTCATTTCCAGTTCTCACACTGTTGAAAGGCGAACTACTTAAATGTACAGCGTGCCCGACACTTGACACCTATAAATCATAGCACCCCATCCTTGTTCCTTACCCAGGCAGTCTTGCTTTTATCGTTCATAGAAAGGGCTGAAATGATCGTTTCAGCTGTGTAGCATCGCTTTTCAATGGCCAGCTGCAGCTGAAGTGGCCTTCGACCCATTCCTCTGTGATTCTAAGAGGTTTGAGGTCCGGATGGTAACCTAACCACTTCCTGTATGGCACCTAATGAGAATAATCATCCCACTGTTTAATTTCAAAAGCTCTGCATGGAGAAATGGCAACAGTCCTGTCAGTATTTTGAACTATGAAATGTGTCGTTCAATGGAGCAACTCACAAAATGTTAAAAAAGGCAATCAGACAAGGCAGAAATATGACTGTGTGTATCAGTAAATCATATATTTGGTTAACTGATTAAAGTAGATATGTACACGTTTCCATTAGCTTCCAGCATGTTGGTTAAATATCAAAATTTAATTTACTTTTAATTAATAAATTACATTTAATGAATGTTTGGCTGTAAACTGCAAGACAGCATTAGAGGGACAAACAAACTATAGAGGTGTAATGATTCTCCGAATCCACAATTCTCTTCAGAACTTGATTACTAAGCGAAGGTTTGGTTAAAAGTGCAGTTTTTGTTTTGCTGATTTGTCTTTCTGTTATTATTTTTTATTAAATCGCCAACAATTTGGAATTATAAACACTAACAGGTGTGAGTGCTTTCAAAACAAAGATGACCTACACTCTATGCTGTCCCTGAACACCTCACCAGATCTTAAGACCGCTCACACTTTGCCTCCCATAATTCTATCTTACTCGATTGCAACACAAATGTCCAGAGTCTCATGGCACAATTCTTGGTTTGAGAACCACTACACTCCTACTAAAATACTTTAGCTACTGTTATACAAGTACACAGTGATGATACACTACAGCAGTATGTGGTTCAGTACATACATAATGTTTTGATGAAGAAAGTAAGCAGCAAAGACAAAACTTAAAAAGCTTTGTTTCCATTTTTTGTGAGCTTTGAAAATTGAGTCTGTAAATGATGTAACTTTTTCACAATCTACAGTTTCTGATAATCCCATAACCATACACACTTTTACTCATCCCCCACAGTCAAGTGTGGGTAATGTGATATTGTGTCTCAGGAACCAACCCTCAGCCAGCAGATGGCCAGCTCTTCCACTGAAATGTCTGGATGCTGGAACCCCAAGCAGCAGAGAAAAGAGGAAATCGAGGTTCAGGTCTAGGCTATGCAACCGCGAGCATTATTACAAAGGTTGTATCTGATATGTGTTCTAAAAAGATTGGACCTTGTTAAAATATATTTCAGTAGAAACTTTATTCATCAGTGCACCGGCTGACGACCAGAACACTGTGACGTTTGGAGGGAATATGATATTTGGAGAGACTTAGATTTTGGTAAACTCCAAAGCAGCTTCTTGTAGTGCATGATAAAATCTGACAGCTGTTATAAAAGAGTGAAACCAGCTGCTGGACTTAAGTCCATCTTCCCTTTTTTTAGTCCTTTCAAGAAAATCATGAACACACCCGACACTTTCTGACTTCAGATCCATCAGGCTCATAAACCGTTGGCTCAGCAGGTGCAACACAGAGACACACAACATGCAGAGTAGCGGCGATCTTCAGAAGCCAACCTCACCTAGTCTCTTAGAAACTAACATCACGACACATGACCTCACTCTCCCGATGACAGAAGCATGTTATCAGTTCTCTATAAAGTCTAGGGAGAGGCTGAACTTGAAATACATACAACAGCTAAAGGAATAAGCCTAACTTCATCGCTTTATAATAGCTGCTTCTCTTAAATGAGGCAATAAACAGGCAGCTGCGTATGCCCAGCAGAATGGTAGCAGGTGAGCAAGGTATTTGACATTTGGCTCACACAGCTCACACACACATTCCTGTATCAGCTGACAAAAGAGAGTGTGCATGATGTGTGTGTGTGTGTGTCTGAAGCCCAGTGGTCACTCCTCTCATGCTGTATATCCCCTGTGGTGATTGGTCCAGTAGGAGTGTGTGTTGAGTAAACTGGTATGTGGATTATTAATTGGAATAATTAAAGAACTAATAATAAAATTAAAGCACTGAGATTTCCCACCCTCAACCTACCTCCATGACTGTGAATGTGTCTACATACTACTTTGGAGTCGATGTGGTCAATATAAGAGTCCAAACGTGCTTGGAAAAAAGTGCTGCTACTTCGATGAACCGCTTGTTTGTTTGGTTTATATATATATATATATATATTTTCCATTTTAATAAACGATGGCCTTGAACTCACCTGGTTGGTCGAAGCGGGTGGATCAGCCGTGCATGGTGTTGAGTGAAACAGCCTCACATCCACGCTAAGCAGAGCAAAATACCTGGTGAGGTCCAGCTCTACTTGACGACACCGTTAGTTTCCCCTCAGACCGGCGCAGTTTCGGAAAAGTGACTAAAGTGGGAACAAAGTCCGAGTCCGGATAGTGCGCCCTGCGTGCGCATCTGGAGCCGAGGTGCTCGCTGGTTTTTGGCCGCCGAGAGCGCACAGAACAAACAGGTTTCTGCATCGGAGAGGGCTCAACAACGGGGAGCGCAGTGGAGCTGACGGCTGGCGAGGTGCACGGAGACGTGCACGGTCAACGGGAAATAATGATGGGTTCGCCTTCAAAATAAAGTCCCAAATCAACCCCTAGAACCAAGCTACTCTGCCAGAATCAGAAAAAAAGTCCTGTTGCTTTCACATTCGTCCATCCTACAGTTACGGCTGGTGTTTCCTGATGCTGCTATAGCCCATCAGCACTTCTATGACTCAAATAAGCACTTGGAGGTTTTATTTTGAAACTGCTTCTCACAGCTGTGGCTCTCTCTCTGCAGACTTGACACTGGGCTGGAACTTCACGCACCGTGATGATCAGTGATGATCAGTCAGCACCGGTGGATTCACTGCAGAAACAGGAGTCGGATAAAGATTATTGTGAAATATAAAGTGAAAATGTTCGTGTACTGAAATGTGAACTAGTGCTAACACAAAAAGCTTTATTTAAATAGTGTTTCATCCAATAGTTTCTGAAGTGAAGACCCACATTGTCTCTGTTTAACCATATAATTTCAGTTGTTATTACCAAACCAAAGATATTTATTCATGCACTACAATAGCTACTGTTTCTGTGATTATTAGTCATTTAGTTCTGTTGTGGGGAACAGCTGAAAACCTTTTCTATTTGAACTCCAGGTTGAAACCCTCCAGGATACAAAGGAACAATGACTCCCACTTTGTCTGGACCTGTCCGGATGACATGTGGCTGCCCTCTGCTGGTCACTTCTCCAATTTTCTTTCCAAAATGTGAAACGTCCCATTTCCACACATCTACTGTTATTTTTAATACTTCAAAAATAAAAACGAGGAGTCGCAAAGACAGTGTGGATACTCACTTTTAGGATGATGAGACTGCCACAGAAATGTTAATTCAGTTAGTGGCATTGATGTAATGCATTGTATTATATCATCTTTCTCATGTTTAGATAAGGACAAAACATTAGAAACACCTCTCAATAGGATGCACCACAGTCCAGCACCCCTTTCAGTTATGACCTCTTTAATAAACATATATTTGTATTTTCACATTCCCAACAATGTCACCAAAAACTGCTTCTCTAAACATACAAAACCAAAGGTTGGTTTCAGATCAGCATGTTTTCCCCAACACTCAGACAAGACAGGGAGTGTCAGGCAAATTCTTTGTCGGGTCCTTCGACCATAAAGCACCTCCCTCTGTTTGACTACCTTTTTTGACACAAAGTCATTTGTTATTAGCTCATATGGAGCGATAACGTAGACAGAGTAAACAAGAATGCTGTAAACACTGTTTGACTAAGGTCTGTCCCGACATTAAATCATTATCTCAGTACTTTGTCAGTTCAGTTGATGCTGATGTCAGTTTTTATAATTGTTCCAAAGTCTGAGGTGAAACTATCAGTTCTGTCAAAATTAAATTTTCTGTTCAAACCATAGTTTACAAGTAATGGGATTGTGAACTGGTGGCACGTGTCAGACGTTTGCTCCAACGTGGCATTACTGCTGTTTGGGATTTTACATTACAGCTGGAAGGCATGCTTAAACACAGGTTGTGCTCTGTACCTCGGACTAGTGTTGACACTACGTTTAATGCTGTAGTACTCCTCCCAAATCCAAATTAAGTCTGTTGGAATTTCAGAAACTATGTTTATAAAGGCTTGTTCATCTAATAGACCATTTAGATATGAGCATTTGTCTTTCTGTGGGTGACTCATCATAGGACAAAGGAACAGATTTGTATATCACCACTTTAAATCATCAATGTGTTGCTCAGTTTTAGGCGAAATAGAGCAGAACAACCACGGCAGAAGAATCTGTTGAACAGTTTACACTTTCTGCACAATTCTGGTCACAAACTAAACTCTGACTATAAAAATGTACCAAAATCTTGAAGTGCCAGTGCCACTGTGAACCCCTGTTGAGTTTCTTGTATTAACTGTAGTCAGTCATATTGATGTCTACTTAAAGGGCAGAGAGTGTATTTAACTCAGCACAGTTCAAATGAGTGTCCGCATGTTTATGACAGGTGATATTGACAACAGTAGGTTGCATGAACCATAGCTCCTCATGTGATGAGGGGGCAGGCTGTGGAGAAACGGGGGCGTTTCCCTGCGCGTTTCTTACCTTTACTGCCAGCTCTCTCTCTCACCTGTCAGGTTGAAACTCAATGGCTATAAAACGTTTCGTGACTAAAACGCCAACTGGAAGTTGAAACAAAACAGCACCATGGAATCTCCACTCAAGGATTCCCCCGTGAGACCGGGCTTTCAGAGGCTGGAGATCCAGAAAACGACGTGGGACGTCCCGAAGAGGTACACAGCGCTGCAGGCGATCGGCTCCGGAGCTTACGGGACAGTTTGGTGAGTTTACGCACAGCTTTCTCCCCCTTTTTAATAATACTGCAACACACTTCAATCCTTCCTTGTGTATTTCTGTAGTCAACCCTCAATGGTGAAGCTCAATCAGGGGTAAAACTATTCTACACAGGAAAACTTCAATGTTTGGTTTAATATGAAGGCATGTAGTAGTAGAAGTAGGAACACTGGTTGGTGAACATGATCTCACCTATGAGCATGTAGGATAGTGATTTTTCGTGTGTTGGTAAATGGTCAAAGGTGCTTTCCTTACAAATGATGCATCACTAATGGTTGTCTACAGACTATATAGGTTTTTACTGCAGTAGTTTGCTCCTAGAGGTCTAGATTACTTCAACATCCGCTTACATGAGTACTATGTGTCTGCTTGAGGCAAGTCAGCAAGTCAGTGCAGGTCCAAGAATCTCCTGCACCAACACAGAGCAACTCATCCTGGCTTAAAGGTAGCCATGACAGATAAGACCTTACCACTGATAATGTTGTTTAACAGGGACATTAGCACCGGAGTGCAGGAGTAGACAAATGCAATAAAAATGCAAGTATTTGCTTAAAATACAACAACTTACATTTGATTTACCTCCATTGTATTGGTAAAATTTTAAACAGATATCTGGATTTTTCTTTTTTTTTGTCATAGCGGTTTCCTCTGTGAAATCATCATTTTATAGATGAATCAGTTCATCAGTTAAAATGTTCTACAGATTCATTTATACTGAGAATAAACATTATTTCAGGTCTAGATTCCAGTAAGCAGATGAGTCATTTTATGATTGAATTGATTACTTCACCATGTGCCCTCTTCCTTATACTGTGTCTTATTTCTTTTTAGCTCTGCCATTGACCAGAATAATAAGGAAAAGGTGGCCATCAAGAAGCTGTATCGGCCATTCCAGTCCCTCATCCATGCCAAACGGGCCTACAGGGAACTCAGGCTGCTCCGTTACATACAGCATGAAAATGTAAGATAAGACAAAAAGTTCTCATAAATGGAATTTGAAGATAGATTGTTGACACAGCTCGGCAGGTCAGTCTCCTGCATGAAAAAATATCATCATTCCTAAGTCCCCTAATGGACTTAACAGCAGATGTGTTGTAAATTACTATATACAGACTATCAAAGTGCCTCAGTAAACTATGACACAGTCGAGTTAGTGAGTTCTGTTCCATTTTACTTTAGTGTCTTTTAAAAAAGAGGACAAGCGAAATCTGTTGACCGTTCAGCAAAAGCTGATAATCTCATCAGTGCTGGAGCAACAATCACTAACATAGCTGCCAGTTACTGACCTATTTTCGTTAATGAAAAATAGCAAATACAATGAATTTTCAAAATACAGTGTTTCTTTTATCTTCTATCCAAACATCTTAAACAGAATTTACATTCATTTGGAAGACGCCTTTATCCATAACTTACAAGGGTACAAGGCAAAGGCAGTGTAAGCACAAGGAGGTCTTGCCTAAGGACCCCTACTGGAGGAAGACCACAGCTAGGATTTGAACCCCAGTCTCCCACATGGAGGGTGATCTTACCACTAGACTATTCATTTACAAAGAGGGCTCTGGGAAATGTAGTGCAGAAACATCATAACCCTTACAAATGGAGACTGTGATGCCTCCTTAGTTAATTCCATGTGTTACATCAGACTGTTAGGAACTACACTGACCTGTCCACAAATGTAGACCTCTGCCAATGTGTGTGCACATTGTATAGGTTTGTGTAATACATACATTTATTGTTATTAGCAGTACAACCTCTTTGCTATGTTTGTCCTCAAAGGTGATCTGCCTGCTTGACGTCTTCACACCTGACTCCACGCTGGAGAAATTCCAAACCTTGTGAGTTGGGATCCAGGATTCACATTCTTCTGTTACTTGTCACAGCTTGTTGAGACCCTGAGTGCAAGTGTGCATGTATGAAATGTTCAGGCAAGGTTGTGTGAGAGCAAGCGTAATCATGTTTATTTTGGTTGGTTTGTGCAGCTTCTCCACCATAACACTAAGATCCTCTGCTTTATTTTCTCTGTTCATTCAGTTGTGTTAATCTGTATCTGTCATCTTACAGTTCCCTCACTCTTTTTGTGTCTCTAGTTATATGGTAATGCCCTTTGTAGCCCAGGATCTGGGCCACATCATGAAGAAGCGAAGGCTAACTGATCGTATCATCACATACCTGTTCTACCAGCTTCTAAGAGGACTGAAGGCAAGTGTTAATGTATTTGTGATAGTGCCAACTGTAAACATCTAGATACATTTGCAACCAGTGTCAAATGTGTGCATCTAAACTAAAGAGGGGTCTGATTTATGAAGAAAATTAGAATGTGTTTGCAGTTGGAGATTTGCAACCAAAACATGAAATTATTTATTAAATTAAGTGTATGTAAAAATGCTGATATTGTTTAAAAATTCAGTTGGAGGTCAAGCACAGAAAGGAACTGAAAGTGTGATGAACTGAGCCTGAAATGTTCAATTAAAATAAATTAGAAATGATTAAAACAGTGGAAACATTTGCTGATATGTAACTGATTAAACCATTAACATGTCAGTTGAAGACACAATCAGGGACAGTGTGTGTGTACTGTAAATAGGTAAATTAGATAGCTAACTGTCAGGTGGTATGTAAACAGTGATAGAAGTTAAACGTTCAATTGCGTGATTATTAAAGTGTCAGTTAAAAAGGTTCACTTCATTATGTATGTGTGTTTATCTATTATCCATTCACTCCTTCATATTTCTCCTGAGCTGGTTCCACGGTACAAGCATCAGACTTAGCAGACGTCCCTACTCTCCAACACCTCCTCCTTTCAAATGTATTCTCCCAACACCTCCTTAGGAATCCATAGGCTTTCTCAGGTCAGACAGGAGATAGGCTATTGTCTCCCAAGAGAATCAAAAATGCCTCGAGAGGTGATTGGGAGGAATTTCACTCAATACCACCATGCCTGACTGTCTGCATTGTTATCATGCTCCTTTTCATTGCATTCAGAATGTAGAGAAACCAGACAGTCTGAAAACAATTTGTATTTTAACTATATTTACACTATACTGTAGTTAATTAACAAAGAGAAATATTTGATGTCTTTATTTAAGGCAGTCATTCATTGTGAATCTGAAAAACCAATTTTATATTTTTTACAGTAAATATACTTTGGACCAAAGGGTGGTGTAATCCAATAGTGTAAGAATGAAGCATAAAAGCAGCATAAAAGGCAACAATTACAGGATATCTTGCAATGTTCAGCAAATAGCTCTGATAAACCTACTTTTCAGTACTAGCACCACACAGCAGACAAAGTTAGGGGGTGATGTGGCGATAGTCTGCTTCACCCATTTGTGTCTTTCAACTAATGGTTAGTCAATGAGTAACTAAGAGTGCTCAGTGGAAATAAGAAAGAGAGCACGTCTGAAATGGAAAAGGAGACTAACTTTGTCGTAAATGGTCCTTTGTCTTTGAATTAAGCTGCAAATCTCTTTTTATCCAGAGATGTTTCACCTAGCTTTGCTCTAAGCCCTGGAAAATATACAAAGCACAGGCCTCACAATCAGCTGCGTGTGGAGGCTTTGCTGCGTCTAATGTGTCCACAACATGTGATGTCACAAGCCATAAGCCTGCGTGTCTGCCCGCTCTAATAACAAAGCATATTGTGCATGTGCTGTAAGCATGCATGAGTGTAAATTTATGTTCTTTTTCTTTACAGTATATTCATTCTGCAGGCATCATTCACCGGGTTAGTATTTAAACATTTTATAATACTCGACTTACTGTCATCTTTGTTTCTTGCTGATAATGAATCCAGTAAAGGTATAGTTTGAAACTTTGGCATTTCCCTGACTTAATTTTTATTAAATTTATTTACTACAACATCTTTATTATAGCCATTGAGTTTCAATGGTCCTAAACAGACTAAGAAACCTCGTATTGCTTGATTTTAGGATCTGAAGCCCAGTAACCTTGCTGTGAATGAGAACTGTGAATTAAAGGTAAGTTGATCAGATTCAACATTTCCCCCTTGATTAAATGTGGAAAAAGAAATCACAACAGAAATTGTTACTGTTACTGTTCTCAGATCCTGGACTTTGGTCTGGCAAGACAAACAGAGAGTGAAATGACTGGTTATGTTGTGACGCGCTGGTACAGAGCACCAGAGATCATATTCAACTGGATGCACTACAGTCAGACAGGTAACAATATTACCTTCCTTTAATACAGACATTTTCAGCTTATTAGATACCATATTACAGACTATTGCAGTAGCCCATGCTGCATCAAAGTAATACATTTTTATTATTAAATTTCCTCTGTGTTTTTGCCTCCCTCACAGTGGATGTGTGGTCAGCCGCCTGTATCCTAGCTGAGATGATTACTGGCCAGGTGCTTTTCCCAGGACATGACAGTATCCTCACACATGCAGTTTGCTATAATACAATAGAACTGTGTATGCTCAGATGCAGTGACCAGACATTTCATCTTTAAAATATAGAAAAATTCATACAAAAAAAAACATATGGAGCATTTTGACTTAAACAAGTACGCCGCTTATCTTAACACATAAAGCTCACTGCACTCTTATTATGAGGTGTTCTTCTTAACCTGTTTTGACTATTTACCACAAAGCTGGGATAAAATGCTGTGATATTTTAAGCTTCCTCAACCAGTCTGTTCAGGTATTGATCAGCTGAAGAAGATCCTCAATATGACAGGAACACCAAACCCCTCCCTGGTTCAGAAGATGCAGAGTAAAGATGTGAGTTTAGCCTATCTAATATATATATGAAATCAGTGATCGGTATCAGTGAAACATGTTTCATTGTTCTTTTCTGTATTTTATATCTTGGTCTGTAATATTATAATGAACTGTTTTCCAGGCACAAGTATACGTGCAAGGTCTTCCTCCACAGAAGAAGAAAAATTTCAGGGAAGTGTTTCCGTCAATGGACAAAAATGGTGGGCTGAGTAGAAAGCACTTCAAACTGAGTTTGATACAAGTTTTGTATTGTAAAATATTACCATACAAAATGCACTTCTTTCTTTACTTAATAATATATTTGCATATCTTGCTCTAATCGTAGAACCACACTTTATTAAATCCAGTACTACTGTATGGTAAAGGCACAACTAACTTCTCTATTAGTTCTTCTCTATAATAGAGCGGTATCTCCAGTTTTATTCTTAATAGCTGAAAACAGATCATTTTGAGGAATGGTTGAGAAAATGTGAAAACTGTTTTCTGTCTTGATGCTTCCAGCTGTAAACCTACTGGAGGGCATGTTGCTGCTGGATCCAGAAAAAAGGCTGACAGCTAAGCAGGGTTTGTCCCACCCCTTCCTGGCTGAATATCATGACCCTGAGAGTGAGCCAGACTCTAAGCCCTATGACGACTCTTTTGAGAACCTGGAGCTTGATGTTGGGGAGTGGAAGAGTAAGTAGGCCCGTACAGAAAAGGCTGATGGTTATTTGTATTTTATAATGCACACATAAAGTGTACAAGAGTATAGAGTTTAAGTTGTTGAATTTGATTTCAAAGTATTTTTAAAAATACCAAATTGAAGAATGCATTCTTCTTAAGTAATACTATGGGATACATTTAATACTGCTTTCCTTTTTTATCCACTCAGGTCTTATCCACATGGAAATTATGACCTTTGATCCTGATGATCCCAGTAAAACAGCCGTGTAGGATGCTGTGATGTGCTGGCACCTCCCAGTGTTTGGTTTTAAAACATACACATACTGAAAGGGTCAATAACTCTGTTAAGCTCAGAAAAAAAATGGCATTTGCATTAAAAAATGTGTGACGTGTTGTAGTTAAATGTATTTTACAAAAGGGCAGATTTACTTGCTATATACAGGACAATAGAAAAGAGTCGAAGCTGTCATGCTAGCAAAAAAAGATTTGTTCATTAGCAGTTTATGGTCTGCACCTCATATTTGATCACACAAACAATGTAAAACTAAAATATGAAAGAAATATAAATAGTTTTGAATTTCTTCAAATGGTGACAGTTACCAATACACAAGTCCATGTGCCAAAGAACAGGCAAACATTCTTATCTCAACTTAGTATTCATGTTAAATGATAAGTCACTACTCAGTTTGACTAACGGAAGAAGCTACTTGGAACAAGAAGGAAGTCCAGTTGACTCAACTTCCAGATAACTTTACCTGGATGACTGAGAATCATCACTGTCATGTTAAAGGATGTTTTGACCCATCATTTGGCCCCAACGAGGGGTCTCAGCTATTGTAATTATTGTTTTTAACCCATTTAAATGTTATATCAATATTTGGCCAGCAGATGTCGTCATTTGTACAGTGTCAGATGCGTCTAAACAGTGAGCCACAATTGATATTGTGCTTCAGAAAATGTTCCCTTTCTCCACCACTACCTTAAATCTTCTGTTAAGAACCTAATCCTCCTGTGTTAATTCACTCCAACACAACAGTCATAATCAATACACGCTGCAGTTTACAGCATAGAAAGTCGACTCCACTACTTTCTGTACTTACTTGTATAGTACATGCAGGTACTTTGTAAAATGATAACCCTAGGTTACGAAAAATATGTTTAGTTACATTTTTCTATCTTATTTTACATGAAAAGTCATTTTGTATTGTCTTCTTCACGATATGTAAGTGCTGCTTCACTTTCTAACTCATTTTTGACCATCACTGTTTTGTATTTTTGGAATTCACTTTTTCAAATAAAACATTGTAAAAAAAAAAAAGGAAATTTCTAAACTGAATGTTGTTGAAATGAAAAGAAAAGCAAAGAGTGTCTAATTTTTCACAGATGACACATAAACTGAAAATGTCCCAATATTAATAGGAAAGTGAAAAAAGAAAGTCATGTTCATCAGTCAGACAGCTGCCTTCCAGAGTACAAGTATGGGCTATTGCACCATTTAGTTTTATTCGAAATATTAAACACATAGAGCACAATGCAGGATTTCACAGGGGAGCTAACAATCCAGCTTCCTGGATTACCCCTGACGTGTAAACCTGTCCTAAACAAAACAATCCCATCTCTGTTTGTAGTTCATAAGCTGCACAAATCCTACACAAGAAGTAATTCAACCAGTTGGATCACTATGCAAATGTGGATGTAGTCAGACCACCAGCAAGCTAATGCAAATATAGTTAAACTGCTAGTTTACTTACACATAGTTCACTGAGGTGGAGCCTAATAAAAGAAACAGTCACTAATCATTAACCACCAGAGGTCAGCAGCAGATCATAGTAAGGATTTGTTGACATAGACAGGATAACGGTGCTCATTACAGTATCATGCACACTAAAAATTTTAAGCTTTATCTTCCTTCAGCATATTACTGCAGTATTTTTATCATAGGTATGTTTATGGTATGTGGTATAGATGGTATATTCCTTAAGCAACTAGCTATTCTGCTAATGCTTTGTGTTTTTCAGGTTCTGTTTTCTTGGCATTTTTACATATATGAAAAGAAAACTCTTGGAGTTTTCTGTGGATTAAGAAGGAGTGAAAAACAATAAAATAAGGTGAATTTGGACACAACCAAAATCGGGTGGATTTACTCCTCTTGTTGCAAACTATACACATTTTAGGAATTTTGGCAACCAGGGTGTTTCCTGTTACAACCTGTAGACTGACGTGGTTGTTCACTGAGCCCATGGAGAGCACTTCACAATTCTCCGCCAGTGGAAACCACTTCTTCGTTGATATAAACACACAGTTCACAACCTTTAGTCTTACTGGACAATGTGATTCCGCCGTTGGCTCAGTAGCAGGTCAAGCCCAACACTTTGGTATAGAAGTGAATCCGGGGTTTTCCTCTGCAGACTCCATGTAGTTGATACGTGTGGTTTTGATATATGTCTCAGTAATGACTACATGGTGTCATGAACCTTAGCTCATACATATTCCCCTCATGAACTGTACCTAAACCTTCACTTTTCGTTTGCCTTTTTTTCACTTTTCCAAAACTTATGTTTAGGACTAAATACCTGCAAAAAGAAATGCTGTTCTTGATTGGATTCTAAACTAGTTGTGATGTTATAATGTTAACTAGCATTAACTGGCAGACAGACAGAAATGTCTCATGTCACACCCATCATTACTCCAACACCTTCCTACCTCCTGTGAGTTCTATTGTTTCATGTTTCTGCATGGGCATGTCGCATTCATCTCTCCTTACTCTCACTTTTGGCAGAATTTAAAGATACTCTTCACCGATTTACAAACACATTTTCACTCATGTCAATCAGTCATGGGTGTGGCATGTCTATAATATCCAGCATGTGCAAAAGAAATGTCTGTTCGTCCCTGTCATCTAAACAAACAGGATTTACTGTTTAGTCCAAATCAACTTGAAAAGACAGTCAGAGCAAATACACACAAGGCTATGTGTTTCTGCGTCAGTATTTCTACCTTTGCACGTCATAGATGATTTTACGTGACAAACACGATCAGAGAAAATTAATCTTCTCCTGGCTTATCTTTAGAATAATAGAGCAAATATCTTGTTTTAAAGTCAATTGATCTGTAAAGGGCAAAAAATCTGCTGTAAAGAAATAGAAAGGATACTCATCTATTTCCTATATCAGATGAATTTTAGCCTTACACTGTCATTTAACATGAGATCATTTATGTAGAATTATGTGACTATTTAACCCTTTAAAATGCACCCCTATTTTCATGCACTGGCTCAAAGATGATGTCCAAAATAAGAGGATGACAGTTCCTTAACCTTTTGGATTTAAAATAAGTTAATATTGGTGTCCAATTAGCAAGATGTCTATACCTGATCAAATCTGTTGTCATTTCAGTCAATAAAAACTATGACAGTAAACTAAAAATGAAATATCTGCTTTTGTTTCTTTCCTATTAAATTATTATCCAGTTGTTTCAACAGTAACTTTGTCAAACAGCTGTCAACATGTCAGTGTTGACAGCTGTAGCAGCAATAAGGGAGGTTTCTATTCAATTCTAAAAACAAACGATTTGCAGAGTAAAAAATCAACAACAACAAACAGAAATGGGTATGGACAGATTTATTCCAGACATTTTGATGGTACAAATTTAAAATAAATCTGGTTGCCCAGTCAGCCTTAACCATGGTTCCTTATTGAGAGTAAAATTGAAGTAAAGCATTTAGAACACCATTGATATACTGCAGTGGAGAGCTCATTTTCTCTCAAAACAGGAGAAGAAAAAGAGGATTCCAAAAATCAAATGTGAAAGTGTTATAGTGTGTGGCTGCTTTAGATGACATCAAAATGCACAAGTTGACAAATGTGAAACAACATAAAAGACATTACAGAAAAGAGGAGATGTAGATGTGACATTTTGGGGATGCCTGCCATATGTGCTTCATAAATTCAAGACTGAGCAGAACATCAGCACCTCCTTCTGTGCAAATCTAAGAACTGTTGTCATTTTGTGTGCAGCGATTGTTGCCTTGTAAGGATTCTCTGTCATGACACTACAAGTATTCTCTTGTCTATGTGACAGCAAATCCAGCAACACAAAGCCAGCCAGGCTGACTGATCAAAGGAAGAGAGGACTGACTCTCATCTCTGCTGCTCTTTGTTTCTGGTGTAATAATCTCTCTGTCTCGACATGTATCTGAATGTCATCTCTTACTCTCTGTAAGTATTGTTGGTGGTGCCATAGAATGAACAACAACATAGAAATGAAATGCCAAAGAGAGTTCTACCATCACGTTAGCCAATTAGAAATGCTTAATGTGGCTGATCCGTGTGTGCAGGTAGAGAGGTGGGTGTTGGGCTTTATGAGGAGGAAGGGCAAAACAAGAAAAGAAGGACATTGGAGATGAACACAGCTGGTGTTTAGTAGGCAATGCGGGAAGAGGAGACGGTTTTGGAGCTTCTTTGACTGATGCTGCTGCCGCCGCCATAGCCACCACCAATGCCAAAGCCGCCGCCAGAACCGCCGCCGAAGCCGCCGCCAGAACCGCCGCCGAAGCCGCCGCCAGAACCGCCGCCGTAGCCGCCGCCCATACCACCTCCAAAGCCGCTTCCAAAGCTGCCACCAAAGCCGCCTGCTCCGCCACCTCCGCCGCCAGCACCTGGTAACAAGAATAAGATGTTAAGAGATGGCAGAAATTTGCATTTGCTGTTTTCATTAAAACTTATCAACCAAGTTTTACTTTACTGAAAACTTAGGAATTTTCAGCTGTTATATTTACAAGACTACCTTATAACTGACTACTTTGTAACTGAATATAAAAACATATGATACATACCGAAGCTGGAGCTTGAGCTCTGTATGTGGATGGTTGCAGATCCACCACCAGAGGCAATTCTGCAAAAAAACACATACATACATACATGAGCTGCTGATGTTTCTACCTGCACAATGTTATGCAATGCACTCTCTCACTGTGTTAAAATATGAAATGTCTTGTGAGCTATAAATAGTTCAGCTTTTACCTAGATTCCTCTCCTTCCAGAAGCTTCTTGTAGGTGGCAATCTCAATGTCCAGAGCAAGCTTGACATTCATGAGTTCCTGGTATTCGCGGACCTGGCGAGCCATGTCCTGTTTCGCTCTCTGCAGGGCTTCCTCCAGATCCTTAATGCGGGCCTTGGCATCCTTCACAGCCAGCTCACCACGTTCCTCAGCCTCAGCAATCTGGGCCTCCAGGTTGGCACGCTGGGAGAAGAGTTTTAAAAGTGAGACTGTGTCTGTTCAATAGATTGTTAAACCACTGCATTTCATGTGGGATGTCAATGTGGTTTAATGTCACTAAATCATTTTTTCATACCAGATAGTCATGCTGAAAAGTTATTTTATGTATTTTGTGCATAGCTGACAAGTGTTGAACTGAAGCATACCTGTGCCTTGACTGCCTCAATCTCATTCTGGAGGCGGCTAATCATGCGGTTGAGCTCAGCAATCTCATTCTTAGTGTTGCGGAGTTCATCTCCAGCCTGGCCTGCAGAGGTCTGCATCTCTTGGAACTGAGAGAAAGACATTAGCTGTTATTACAGAGTCCACAGACCACCACTTTGTGGTCAGCTGCTGATGAGATTACTCCCTTTCTCTGCCTACCTTGGCCTGATACCATTGCTCAGCTTCACCACGGCTGCGGTTGGCGATGTCCTCGTATTGTGCCTTGACTTCAGCCACAATGCTATCCATGTCAAGTTTACGGCTGTTGTCCATGGACACAATGACTGAAGTGTCCTTGATCTGTCCCTGGAGCTCTTGCAGTTCCTGCACAAGAGATATGCGTCATTTTAAATGAAATTAATTTGACCACTTTAATGTTTGGTAAAGAGACATCAAACTGTAAGACTGAGGTGTGGTTCATTTTTCTTACTGCATCATAGATAGATCTGAGGAAGTTGATCTCATCCTGCAGGGCGTCAACCTTTGCCTCCAGCTCAACTTTGTTCATGTAGGCACCATCTACATCCTGTAGGGGGACAAGAAGGAAGAGGTCGCCGTTGGTGATTGGTCAGAGGCAAAGTAGTAGTTCATTCAATTGTTGATGACATGGCAGTGTGACTGGTTTCAGTATAATTAGATAGGTCACCTTTTTGAGAAGCACAAACTCATTCTCCACAGTAGCACGTTTGTTGATTTCATCTTCATATCTGATAGAAAAAAAAGAGGGAGACATTAGCTTTATGGTAATTGTTGGTAACTACTTTAGGACTGTTCAAAGATATAACACACGTGTGCCCCTTCTCTGGTGTTAACTCACTTGTTCTTGAAGTCCTCCACCAATCCCTGCATGTTCTTTAGCTCTCCCTCCAGCTTGATCTTCTCATTGCCAAGCCCGTCCAGTTGTCTGCGTAGATTGGCGATGTAGGCCTCAAACATAGCATCAATGTTGGAGCGGGTGGTGGTCTGGTCCTGCAGCAGGCTCCACTTGGTCTCCAGCATTTTGTTCTGCTGCTCCAGGAAACGCACCTAAGAGGGTAAAAGCATTTGCCATGTTTAGATCCATAGTTAGCTAAGGAAATGTGTAACTTTGATATTGAGTCCATTGCTAAAATAGAACTATGCAACACACTCGTCCATCTGCATAGATTTTCAAAATGAAAGGGAAATAAGTGGACTATTTCCACCTCTTCATGATTAGGCATGCTCATTCTGAGGCAACAAAGATGTTTGTCTTCTTTGTTTTACTTTTCATCAGGTGATTAGTGAGGCCACACCTGTGTGTGGCTTTCCCACACAAAACGTGGTTGTATGCACCAATATTGTCAGATGCTGTATTAAAATGCCCCCAAGGGCAGAGATGTTCTAAATAAAATGGACTGTTGAAAAGTGAAGTTATCTGTATCATACTTGCTCCAATAAGATCCTTGTTAGAGACCATACTACCTAACATTAGTGACATGTTTCAATGACTGTTCCAACAAAACAGAAAATGTATGCATGTACGGAACAGCTGCAGGTCTCTGCCAGTTTCAATTTCAGAGGAGGTAGAGCCCCATTCCTCCATTTGGGGTGTGCAAATGTTTTTGTATGCTTTTTTTTTTTAAAGAAAATGTTAACAGTGCCACACCTCAGCCTAAGTCCTCCCCTTCAAAATTACCACTCCCATGCCTCCAGGATGCACGCTTTCACTGAGTGAACCTGCCTGTCTCAACACACAGTAATTAAGGCTAAAAGCCTGAAGCTATTATGTAAAAATATCAGTTGTGTAATATTATTTATCAGCTCAATTAAAAATCTGAGTAACAATGAATTACTGCATTCCTATTTCCCTTCTGTTACTATCTGCAATTGTTTGAATGCTTAATTGCTCAATATTAATTTTGTGGCCTTTAACAGTGAGACGTCTGCTTTAATGAACAGGATAGGATCAGATCACCTGTGTGAGGACAGATGAGGTGTGGTATGTACACACTGTAGAAAAGCTAAGTGAGCATTTTCTCCCACAGGGTGTGGTTAACCTGTTTTTCATTTCTGCCTCATCTTCTTACCACAGTCTTAAATTATACATGAACTGTACAAATGAGCTAGAAAAAAACAAAACAACTAAATTATTGCATCATCATCATAGAGACGTTAACCCTAACCTTAACTTAAATTAATTATATCTTGTCAACATCTTCTACAATATTGCATTATGTCAGCATGTCTGTTTTTTGAGGGCTGAAACTTTGACTGGAAAGTATTATGCACTGCATTTCAGATAGGGTCCACCCTCTGCAGAGCCACTTAAGTTTGTAAGTCCTTGTTGCCATGGGAATAGATGTGAACCTGATCCCATCTTTCCCCCATACTGACAGCCACCAGTCACCAGATATGGCCACTCTAGTGTTTCCTGCCTCTCTATCTACAGAGACAGCTAGCAAAGGGAAACTGTAGTCACAAAGAAATTAAAGCAGCAGTAGTCTGTTTACAGTCCTGTTTAGATGTTTACTGATGCATAGTGCTGCTTTGAAAACACTGTCTGGGAGGTGCCTACACTGCAAATTTGGACAATTGACTAATCCATATTTATACCAATAATGTGCTCACTATGATTCATTTCCAGGAGCAGCTCTAGCTAGACGATTAGTGTGCACATGTTCAGGTCTGGATCCGTTACTGTGTAATATTTAATGAGCCTACTTGGCCCATTATAGACAAGCTGTTGCAGCTATTCACCCTTGCACAAACCAATGAACTCTATGTGTGCACTGCATTCACTCTCTTCTCTTAATGTTCGTTCTAATATCTATTTTTTTATCAAATGTACTCCAAAATACAAAATATATTCTGAATGTAAATATGGTGAATGTTAAAGTTTTGAGCACTGTTTTCAAATGGTGTGGGACTAATAAAGACTCTTTCCTAGTAAGTAACAGAAGGATTACTCACCTTGTCAATGAAGCTGGCGAAGCGGTTGTTGAGAGTCTTGATCTGCTCTTTTTCTTGGGTGCGGACAGTCTGGATGTTGGGGTCAATATCAATGGAAACGGGTGCCAGCAGGCTCTGGTTGACTTGGACATTTGTGATTGGCATTGGTGGGATACCACCACCAGCTCCACCACCGAAACCAAGTCCACCACCGAAACCAGCTCCACCACCGAAACCAGCTCCACCACCGAATCCACCTCCACCACCGCCAAGACCGTAACCAGCGCCAAGACCAAAACCACCACCACCGCCAGCACCAAAACCACCACCACCACCAGCACCAAAACCACCACCACCAGCACCAAAACCACCTCCGCTTGACCTAAGCCTTGATGCACCAGAAACACTGGCTGATGACAAAGAGAATGCTGGCTTTGTGTAAAGAACAGCAGATCTTGAGGAAAATGATCCTCCACCTCCTACTCTGCCACCGAAACTTCCACCTCCACCTCCACCTCCACCTCCACTGTAAGAGGTCCTGACAGACGTGACTGAAGATTTCATGGCTGGTTTCGTTTCTTCTGAAAGAGAAGGATTCACAGAGAAAAGGAGGGGCAGAGAGAGAGGTTCAGCCGAGCAGTGGAGCACACTAAGAGGAGAGCCAAGTCCCTCTAAGTGTCTTCTCTCTGTTCGTGGTGGACTTTTATCTACCTGAGAAGTAGGCCCACCTCCTCTGCCACACCCCTTTCAACCTCCTCCAATTACCTGAATCCTGGATGGTGCACTTGCATGCAGGGAGATCGGTTTGGAGCAGCTCAGCTTGTCAGACGGGTAGCAGGGCCACCCCTGTAAGATGAGCAGGGCTGACACACCCAGGTGCTCACAGAGGAATGGCATCAGTGCCTGGGGTGGAAAGAGATGTTGGAAAGGACAGTTTTACTGGGTTAGCTGGGAGCATTCTAAGCGCTGTGTGTAGATGGAGGTTTGAGAGGTTGGGTTGGGGGGGTGTGGACCTATGTAATCTCCTTGCAGGACAGATACAATATGAATATTTTAGTTTCAATTGGTAAAATCTTACAGGAATTACATTTTGATCAACCCAACTAATTGTATACATAGATACATATAGACATGAAGGTTTGCATTATGCTTATATATAATTGCTCGAAACACACCACAGTAAAATTGTGGTTAAACTACCACACAGTGGCTGTACTGAATATACTATATAAACCACATGATTTTAAATTGAACACATTGTCTGTTTGATACAATAAAACATACAAGCTGCCAACCTAGGAATCATGATCATAATTGAATAAGCCTAGCATGGCAAATATTTTGGTTAAAAATGAAATGTTACTATGCGAGGACAAACTGCTAAGAGTGATGCTGAGTTTTTCTACAGATTTACTTTTTCAGTGCTTTCTGAGAACCTTTATTGCATTGAGGTGACCGAATTCAGAAAGAGACTTATTATATCTAAGCAAAATGTCCTGCTTGCATGATTGACATAAATAGAATAAGTAAGTAATGCTTTATTTGATAATCAATGACTTTGGAGAAGAGATAAAGAGATTTTCCTGTTTAATTCCACCACCCTGTTATTTATGCGTTTAGTCCTGCACCTTGTGATTGCTTCAATTGTTCATTGTACATACTATCTTACAAACTCATAGCACAGTGAGTGAGTGACTTTTTTAATGTTTGTTTAAATTTACTTGGACATTGTGAGCATCCATTGCTGCTTTGCACATTACACATACATTTATTAATCTTTAAAACATGTAATTTACAACATGACTGTCTAATGTCATTTTTCAGCTAAAAGAATCTCGAAGTACACCAGCTTTCTTGTTCTGACATAACAGGAACCATAGATACCTGTTGAAACCCATCTTAACTCTGACTAAGGTGTTGGCTTCTCAGTCTTTGTACTGTAGTAGCATCTAAAGGAGCTGTAGGGCACAACTGAGTCACACCCTAAAAGAAAATACCAGCGCTTCACTCTCATTTCCAACATAAGAAGAGCTGTGTTCATATGCAACATAGTCTATGCTCATGCACCAATGTATTATGTCAAACGCAAACAGAAAATAGATTAACATCTGTACATGCATCTGCATTTGTTTGCACTACAATTTATACTTGTAGTTTGTGTATGGTTATGGTAACTAAATGCACTTAACTATGGTTAGGCATTAAATGTTGTCATGCATTAATTGAAGCCTGTAAGAAAAATAACCCATGTAAGTAGTATGTACATGTTCTCAAGAACCTTTCAGATAATTTTGTCTTATTTCGACTTTATTTTGTTCTAATTTCATTTGATGTCATCTATGCTGCAAATAAGGATGGACCCAGATCTGAAGCATGTGGTACACCACATACAGTAACCGAAGTGCAGATGAGAAAACACATTTAGCAGTAGCAATTGATCCGTGAGTCCTGTCAAATACATACAGTAGGTAGAAAACTTCTTCCGGACTGTCAACTTTTGGTGATCCACAGTGTAAAAAGCTAAATTTAAAACTTGTTTTAAGTGTAAATTGTTTGTAACCAAGCTTCAGAATGACACATCTGATCTTATGCCTCTGTTGGCAGGATGGCAACAGAGGCATTTTTTTAAATGACATCTGCCATGGTCAAGGTTTGGTGTAAACACAATTAGTTGCTAAAGATAAGTATGTATAAATATTGAGAGTTGTGTCCAAATGACTGTACTTTATTTTGGTTATGCATAGCTTCTTTTAATTTTATTTTTAAATACTACTGCTTTTAAAGGGGTTTGTCACTTGAAGAAAAACAGATGTCAATTTCAAAACTAAAGGGATAATGGAAACCAGGCCTGTATTGATAAATGGCAGATGACAGTAACCTAACATTCTCAGCCTGTCAAGTTATTCAACTTTCAGTTTGTGGAGTAATTGAATACCACATTTGGTGCAGATTCCAGTGAACTTCACCAGGGCCTGCAAGTCACCTGTGTAGACAATGTAGTCAACACTTTTTGTCCTCAGTTTGAAACACATAGTATTTGTGTAGACGTGTGATTAAAAGATGTGATTACCTGTATGGAAAAGCTACTACTTCCTTCACAATCTATAAAACAGCTATGTGTAAGCTTAGGTGCATATAAAGTAACTATATGAGAAACATAACCCTTCTGCAATAGCCATGCTGTGCAAAAGGAGGGCATCACACTACTACATTAAACTGTAGAGAAAACCTGACAACTTTCACTTACATTTCATTACAGCTTATGAAAAGACACTGTATAATGAAATGAAATCTTTTCACTTTTCCTCAAAGGCAGTGACACCCAGAAATGTAGTACAGGATTGTATTTGATCTTTTATGATATGACAGGTCACAATTCAGCCTTTCTAGTCAGCACATGTACAGGAATGTTCACAAGCTCATTTTTTTCTGTGAGAACCAACCTTGAGATGGGAGTTTACTCTACTGAAACTTGGCAAGTAGAACTGCTGAGAGTAGAAAGAGCAATTAAGTGAAAATGACTTGATTCTGACGTGTATAACGTGCTACTTTCTAGAGCAAAAAGGACAGCATTTGTACTAGACTATATATACAATAACAGAATTAGTATTTTTCAATTGAAAAAGCTAAGGTTTTTTAAAATTTTGCAAAAAATATTTGCAAATATCAAAATGAAATAGTGCAAAAGAGTTTTCACTGTTGCACCAGCCTATAACGTACAGTCAGAAATATGCATCAAAAACATAACAAAATATCCTGGAAAACAATGAATACACTTTTTTAGATGATTAAGGCAGGACATACAGTATTCATAATCAGTATGTGGTCAATGCCTCTAGCTAGGTAGTGAGCTATAAACCTAACCCAAAAAAACACTAGTAGTTAATAGCATCAATGCCCAGCATAATAATGAGAAGAGATGTGACAGACTCAGACTGCTCAGGTAAGAAGGTGCTGTTGAAACGACCAGTCTGAAGGTCACTGTAAGCCAGAGCAGAGCTATGAGTCACAGTCTTTGTGGTTGATCAAAAATGAGACATGCTACTGCATTTTGGATCATCTGGAGAGATTTCACTTTGCATGATGGTAGCTCTGTCAGTAGGGCAGTGCAGTAGTCAAGACGAAGGGTGAGAAGTGCATGCTCAAGGAGCTGGATAGTGGTACTAGAGTAGTAGTAGAGGGTGAGCCTGCATGCCTGAGAAATAGAGGTGATGTGGTTAAAGTTAAGCTGACACATGATGACAGTATGGTTTGCTCTGCACTGGCTATATGCCAGATGTCTGCAAAACCTGCAGGCTTGTAATGCACTATAGGCAACATTTTAAGGAAATCTGTTGCATTATTACACTAGAAGTATTAGAACAGTAGTACTACTACCGATACACTAACTCTCCATCGGCCATGGAAATGAAAAGAGACTGCATTACACTGCTTTTGTTAGTAAAATCTTATGTGTTAAGACGCAGGAAGCCAACAATAAACCTGCCATTTCTGTCAAGGATGAGTGAGCAACTGTCACTAAACAATTTTACCGTGTATCAAAGTATTAAAGTCATCGAACCATATCTTGTTAAACTAGCTAATAACAAAGTGGCTTAAACATGATGTGTCATTTTCTCTTCAGCAGTTTCTGGGAATTGCGTGAATAAAGAACTGAAGATGGACACACTGTCTGGTCAGTTCTGTCAAAATCTTCCACCTTAAATAACAGCTGCACAGACTATTTGTCTGTAAGTCCTTTCTACTCAGTGCTACTGTTCATTTCTATATTTTTAAGGGCTGTGAACAGAAACTTTACAGTATTACGTGATTCTGTAGTGTTTCGTAGCCAATATTTCAATTGCCTCTCCACTCTCCTCTGCCCTGATTCCTTTTTCATTTAGACACCTTCCTGCAGTTTGGTCTGACCTCTGATCCTGTTGTATCCCTGATTAGACTTTATGTTGTGTGATGTGTATCTGATCACGCTGTACGCTGGCCTTGCTATTTTCCCCCGTCTTTAATATTCGGACAGTGAACTACGAACTCTGTTTTCCTTCTCAAACTGTGTTTTGTGTATCATCCTGTATTTTACCCAACACCTGCTTTGGTTTGTTGTTTGCATTATACCGCTGCTGGTTCCCCCCAGTCTGCTTCGTTTAGCTGGATACTTCCCTGCCTCCTGACTTCATTACCCAGTATCTCCTGCTCGATTCCCGTCATCCAATTGTTTTTATGTTAAACCTCGGCTCATCGCTTCTAGTTCCTGTTTCCTGTTTAGTTCTCTGTTCTCCCTCCTTGTCTCCTAAGACAAAAATAAATCTTTGTTTAACCAATTGTAGTGTTTTTCAAGTCAACTTGTCATTCTCACAGTTAATTTATTTTGTCAACAAAGATCAGCGCATTCATCTCTCATCTCCTCTAAGCTATAGGTTAATAGTTGAGTAGCACATGCTATAACATGCATGAACAAAATGTATTTTTGTCCCAAAAAGTGGCAACATGTGTAAAAGTTAAAAATGTAAACTTTATTGAAACCAAAAATTTTATTAACAATAAAAATGTTTTATTTTTCTAAAACTGCAAGTGTGGCCACACCACAGTGCAATATTAAAGAGAAGTGAATCTTAGATATTATGAAAAATAATTAAATAAATCAGAAGTTGCTTTGTTTTTTCTAATTAGTTTTTGTCTGCATCATGCTTTATATTTAAACAAAGCAAAAACTATGCTGCTCTACTTTTATATGTGTTGATTGAAGTTGTTAAATCTGAGTTCTTGATAAACAGCCCACTCAGTACTAATACATTTCCATGAGGTGTGTGTGTGTGTGTGTGTGTTAAGGTGTGGCATTGACTACATCTACTCCCTTTTTCACATATGCACATGCTAAATTACTTTGTTGTCCTGAAGGTTACAAGGGAGTGTTAGTGGTCTGAGTTCATCACGCCAGGAGGGAATTCTACTACGTTGTATAAGGGGAAGATTATTATTGTTGCCACACCTTCAGACAAATTTGCAAGATGAAGAAAAAGTGAAGTACATTACTATGTGTGCAATGCTCCCTCTGTGTAGAACACGTAGCCTTAGTTTTATGGGTATAACGCAGATGGCTGCAGAACATGTCTGATAGTGAACAGCACCAGAGAAGAGACTTGATTGACTTGATAGGATTTATAGCCTAAAATAAATATAACTGCAATTCTTGCAAAACATTTGTCATTTGCATTGTGATGGTGAGCTATACTAAAGTTGCTAAAAAGCCGAGATGGATAAACACCTTCAAATTAAAACTAAAACACAGACAATTTGTGCACAGAGCCAACACTCTTTCATACTGTACTTTGTAAAACTGCAGATAACCCATGACTTCACAGCTTCTTCTTCAAGATTTGTGTCATAAGTAGCATAGAGTATATCAGTATACTGAGAATAAGTCAATCACTGGGCTACACCTTTCTACAATTCAAATTTTCTGCAACCACACCCAGTAATATATTAGCCAGAGGGGAAACTGGCACAGTACAGGCATTACTCAACTTGAAGGTGGCTGTGCAGAACAGCCTCACACGTTTCTTTGCTTCTTTGCTGCATTCACGAACAAGTAAAAAGGAGCAGACGTATGTGTGTGTCTGTCTCTGTGTGTTTGCACATGTTGTTGGTTTTGATAGTCATGTATCATTTTATGCTGTGGCCTGTATGTGTGTGAGTGTGTGTTACGCACCACACCCTGGCAACAATACCTGCATCTTGAATGCACACGGGCAGACAAAATAAAATAGAACCGACTTCAGAAAAGTACGGAAGCTGACACCTGTCTCATCCTCCAGAGTGATTTTGCTTTATTGCTGCAGATTCAGCGGTGGTTATAAGGCTACCAAGATTATCGGTGGTCCCCTGCTTCCCTCTTTCTCTACTTTCAGCCCAGTTCAGTCCTCTGTGATGCTGAAGGAGCAACAGGGGCAGGAGCTTTGCTACTAGCGCTTTACTCTTTGCTTTAAGTAAATAAATAAATATGTTTTAAATAAAATGAGTAACTGCCAGAAACTCCTACAGGAGCTGAAATAATTAACAGGCTGCATACCTATGATGCATTTACACGCATGCATAATCCCATGTTAGATTGACTTTATGAACAGCACTGAGTAATCTGGATCACTTCAGATGAGCAGAAAGCACCTGATACATATTATTTTGCCAGTTCTGTCTCCTTAAGTAACGCAGTAATGACACTTAAGGTACTGCTGTCTCGAACATGACAATATTTAATCAATCACTTCTCATTATGTGTAAAACGGCTCTAGAGCGGAGATGTTATTATTATCCATGATATTAAATAAGCTATAACACAACATCACATGTCCCGAGCAGGTCAGATTTATTATTGACAGCAAATAACAACACTAATCTGCATAGCTGTGCACCTGGAGTGAAAAAAGGTGACATTCAATTTGAATTAGACTTCATAGTTCGTGGGACAGGGTGTCTGTGTTGTTGGTGGCTGAGCTACAATCCCTCACATGATGACACTGGTCCTGTTTATGGTCCATGGTATTCTGGGTGTTCAAAATGACAAAACAGATAAAAATGGCCCCTGATGCTCGTTCAGCACCACAGAAACAGAAAGAGGGAGTAGGTGACTCTTTTTTTTTTTATTAGTAGCCCGCAGGATAACGGCAGAAAAATTAAGAATAGCATCCATGGTCGTTCCAAGCTTCCATAGAAAAGTGCTTTAATGTAAGCGTAGCCACAGTAACTCCCACTTATGTTGTATCTTTCCTATGAATCTCATGTTAGCTAGTGTGGACCTGTGACTAATATTCTTATTGGCACAGTTTGTAAATCACTTCACGTGAAATGATTGTGTTGTTGATCAGTGATCTGTTGTTTGTACACAGCCATTCTTTGGCGCTCTAACGAATCAGTTAAATTATGTTGACAGACACACAACAGGTTTGGAAAACCATGGATAACCATCAACCACAAATTCACAGGAAGAGGCTGTCCCTAAATCACACTGGAGAATAGAAAGAGATAAGTATGAGTGTCTATTTTTGTCCTTATGGTGTAACACAGAAAACAAAACAGGTGACTAACAGACCGGGGTCCACTTTGCCTTAAGCACCTCACTTGAAGCATTCTGACCTCTTGACCCTGAAATTAGTTTGGTCACTTGTGGCCACTGGGTGCAACACTAACATATCATGAATTGGGAATGCAAATATTTCAGAGTTTTCTTCTTTCCCTTGATTCATATTTGTGATGTTTTATATAATTTGAAACCATTTTAAAAACCTCAAAGCCAAAGGGAACTGCAGTCTCTCAGCAGAACCTAAAACTATTTTTAAACTATATAAAACTATTCTTTTTTGTAGGAAATACAAATCAGTCTGGTTCTATTCTTGTTTCTAGTGATGAACTCCTTTGACAGACGTTCAGCATTAGTTGCTGTAACTTTACTTATAAATAAAATGTGTTTTATTTCAGCGGATTAAGACCAGATCGTCCACTGTTAACCAGCCGTATGGAGACATTTTTTCAGTTTTGCTCCTGGATCAACTGAGTTCAAAGAGGAAAAACTGAAGGGGTTTGAAAGCTTTTTTTAAAACAAGCAGACCCTTTGCTCAGTTTCTTGTCAAATAGAGTAAACAGGCCTGTTCCATAGAGGACAGTGGAGTTACCTGCCAGATACTCTCTGGTCTGGTTCTTCTGCTTCTGCTTGTATTTAATGAGTTAGTTAGTCCTTGTAAGGTTTTCTAGCTCTTGTGCAAACTCATCTTATGTAATTTGTATGTCCACAACTCAAAGGGTTCTGATCAGTATTATTGTTTCTCTGATGACATTTTTAATTATGTTGTGCATTAGATTGTTAAAAATCTAATCTAAATAATTAAATATTGTTCTAAAACAAAGGAAACCAACTGAAAATGAGCACTGATCACAACATTTAAATAAAATCATAACCTAGACCGTATCTTAGATCAGATGGTCATTGAATTGATTTAGCAGCAGGGGTGGAAGGTCAGTTGTCAGCAATAAATAGTAAGTAAACAACTTCAAGATTTAAAAACATATGGATGCCGTATTGTCACAAACTGTCACGAAGGCAGGACAGGGGTGCAGGCTTCTATGACTATAAGGACCTTAGGTATTCTCATGTGTATGTTCCATATCATCAATCATGCTGCATTTGCCGAACAGAGCATGAACTTTCAAATGAATGCACACATATAGATTCCCTAAAATGCTCATTTTGCCATGCATGTATGAGTGACATGTACCTCTGAGATGATGGACTGGGACTCGTCCCCTGAGTAGCTGCTGCGAGCATGAGGCAACTTGCCAAAGTTCAGCTGTGATAATATACATTTTCACATTGGCAGCTGCATACGCTTACAGAGTAGGCTGCCCTGGGGGCTGCTCTTTACCTTTAGTCTAAAAGGTCCTCACACTGTGGGTTGTGGTATCATTAATTTCAGTGTTTTCGGTTATGCTTAAGTTAGTTTATAAGTGCATCACAGCGGTTTATTGATGTAATTCCAGACATCACACCGGAGACATCACATGACCTTGACCTTTGATCTTTGGCCACCAAAATCAAATCTGTTCGTCACTGAGGACAAAGTGACAGTTCCTTAGATATCACCTTCCCATGAACGGCCCCGGTTATCACTGGTGCAGAGGTATAAAAAAGAATTTACAGTATACATATAAAATAACCACTTATCATGCCATCATGTTGCATAAAACATCATGTAAATCACATAAATTATTCCCACTGCAGATGTTATCGAGATAAATCTGATCATTCATCTTGTTTTACTGCGCTTATACTGTATTAACATCACTACTGATGTATGTACATGTAAATAGTAACGAAAGAAAGAATTTGCAATGCAGGAATGCCAAACTGGATTAGAGACATCAATATAACATAATATCTTATCTAACATGTTGTGCAGCATAGTCAGCCCATTTTAGGCTCTGGGAGAGTCTTACAAAATCACCATGTATTTTTGACTTGTATAGTGTAAATCTTGGTCACAATCCAAATTTAAAAGAACAAAATGAGAGTTACGTATCAAGATTGGTCATGTTACTGTGTTTCTTTGGTTCTGTCGTTGTCAGATGATATACTGTTGAATGCATTGTAATTGTGGCATGTGCAGATTTTACTGCAACTCAAAGCTTCGTTAACATATTGGACCTGACTAACTGATCATTTGCTGCAAGTATTGGTATTTGTTTTTCCTTTTTCAATTTAAACAAATCTATTAAACATGGAATTTAACTCAGGGCTGCCCAAGGTGTCTTAATGGGGTGAATTGTTTAATTGTCCCTTAATTCATTTGTTTGTTGCTGTTGGCAAATAGTTAAGGTGATCAGGTCCAAAAGTTGCAACAAACAGTGTAATTGCTAAAAGTGCTTTTTTAGCCAAGGTGGCATGTTTCCACATTTGCCCCACCCTGCCCCACCTCGCTCCACCTGTCACAGAAACTCATCCTGTAGTCTGCACCTAAGATACCTAAACTGATCATTTCTTCTTTTCTCATGGTTAATCACTTCAGTGTGAACTATCCTGATGAACAGGCTTTCACATTTGCTTCTGAATTCAGGACGTGGTCTGGTATTCAACTTAAGTAGATAGTGTTACGACCTTTCTGTGTGACTGCATGCTCAAAGGACACTCACATGGTGATTACATTCCTCAGAGAAAGGTGAAAGGGACTAAGTTATATTGTTGTCTTTGTTTTGTTAAACCTGTTAGACTGTCATAAATGGGAAAATTTTAACGCTAAAAAGCTTTAAAAGCTTTAAGACAAACACCCCAGTTTAGTAAGTGGACAAGACATGCTGCAGATACAAGAATACATGAAGCACATAGATGATGAGTAGATTTATAGTATGCATTCCTCAGCAGTTCTTTTTTTGGCCTACATTTTACTGCTCTAGGCAATTGCATAGTCTTGTGCACACGAGATAATGTGAATTTATGAGAATTTATTTATTTTTGGCCCATGTCCCTTTTGTGGCTCCGTAGTTAGGCAAACTGTACTTACAAACACCAGCTAACTAGTTCCAGCTTTTCATACAGACTTTAATTCACTCTCTTTACGAGTTGCCATCGCAGCACATCCAATTCATGCAGCTTGTTGTTTGCCTCTGAACGGTGGAAGCTGACTGATTTACGTTTCGTTTGGATTTGTGCCTTTTTCCATCACACCTGTAGTTAAACACTTGGGACAACTTTGTCAGAAAAGAATGCCAACCACCTTGAGGTAAAACCACACCTCTAAGCATATCTAAAATAAGGACAGTGGCTCTTTCACGTTTCAATTCCCCCTTCAATCACGGCTTTATGCCCCAGTTCACTTCATTCAAACAAGATTTATCTAAAAGGTAGATACGCCACCAAAGACACTGAACCTGCTGGAAAAGTTTTGTTGATGCTTATCAAAAATGCCAACGCTGACACTAATATGTTAAATAACAAAACACATCTAGTTATTTTCTGGCCTTGTGTCAATAATAATAAGTAGACAATCATGGCAAGACGTGAAATCTTTTATGCCTTGTGTGCCAGAGATTCATGGGACTGTACTATTTTTGACCAGGCAGGATGCATTTTAAAGCCGTTATGTACTGTACATCTCTGGTTTATATGGAATTAAATATTTAAATTAAAAACACAGATTTGTATGGTGTAGTTGCACCAACTTCTAAACTGTAGTGTGTTGCATCATTTTATACTTTGAACTAAAAGTCTGAATAAAAGACAATGGATTAAAGATGAATCACATCACCTGACTATGAGCTCCTCCTCAACTATAACCCTGTCCTCTCTAAGTCTCTTTGCACCACATGATTCTGCTGTAAGGACAATTTGAACTACAACCCCGAACAACATGTTTTATTCCTAAAGATGTAGAGTAAACCTCCGCCTTCCTGTTCTTCCAGCCTTTGTCATGGCAACTAAACAACACTAATGCCTCACATTCAACAAAACTCATCAGCCGCTTATTTCTTTGGCAGCAGACTAGGTTTGCTGTTAGTCATCATAACTCTGTCTCCAACAGAGCTGCGATTTAAAATATATCACCAACACGGCCTGGACGAGTTAAATTAGACCAAGCAGCAAATGCCTAACAGGAGCAATCACTTAAGGAGCAAGAATGGCAAAAGTAAAAGCCACCGATTACTCTCAGATTGTCTTCAGTTGACTCCCATGGGACAGGTGTAAAGATTCATGAACGCTATCACTTGTCACTTCAGAGACTGTTTCTTCCCTGAAGCTGTCAGGCACTGAGTTTTTCTTTCAAAACTCCCCATTGAACCACAGATCTTATCTCTGATGCACTGAAGTCAATTGTTGTGACCAGTATTTAACATAATGCAAATACAATCTTTTTGTGCCTGAATGTATGCTTGAAATTTCCACTGGGATGTCTTCACAAAACCTTTCTGAGCTGCTACACTTTACTAGAGACTCTGCATCCATTATTTGTTCCACCACGCCCTTTCACACCATGCACACACCTACCAAACAAGCACCGACAATACACACGCTGACTGTTCTGCATGATATTATCTCTTGAAAAAGAGAGGCAGCGCTGCATGTTTACACTGTTGTAGTTGGTTAAAGATTAATTTATGATTCACTGCAATTAAATGATCTCAGATTTTCATTGATGACTTCTTCCATCAGTCTTTGGTTACCTTTGCTTTTTGTACCACTCCCTGCAGCACCAAAAAAAAACCTTACATGAAAACAGGCTTCGACAAGAACTAAACCTACCTGTAACCCCTTTGAGAGGTACTTTCTTTTTTTCTCACCGGTAGTCAAATCTGACTTGTTTCATACTTAGTGAGTTACGCCGCTGCCTTGCCTGAACCTGCTTTCTGCTGGCACTGGTAAAAACAAGCCCTGCCTACAGGCGCCTATGATAAAATGCACAAACTGTAATTGTGTTGGGTGAGCCTGATCAAAAATGCAATGACAATGAAAGCAGGTGGGATTACTTTGTGTCCCCGCAGACTGGAAAAGTCCCCAGTCCTCAGCCTGACATTTCAAATGATTCTTCAATCTACCTGCTCATCAGTCTAGTTTTTACTCCTACATTTTCCTGGACTTAGAGTGACAGTGAAGCTGGAACCCTTCCAAGCACATACTGTACTGGGTGAGGGGATAGGAAATACCCCTGCAGACAGGGTTACATAACACACCTCACGAAACAATCCAGCTGCTCGTACTGCTAATGGTGAGGATCAGAGGTTAAAATGAAGGGTGCAATCTCACAAGCACAGTCTTCTACCATGAGTATTTGTAGGTCATTGGTTTAAAAGCAACCAAATCATTGTGCCCAGGTACTGTACTGGGCTATTTTGATCTTGTTACAATAAATGATCACATTCATTGCTCAACTATTTCATACCACTACCTAGAGTAACTTTGCAGATCAAGATATTTCAAATATGTATGTATATGATTATTTAAGTCAATACAATGCCTTAAAATACTGAGTGACTTAGCTGAAGTGACCTTTAAGGAATTACTACTGACATACTGCTACTACTACTATACTATGAAGTATATAAAGATCAGCATTTCTTATACATATTATTCAGTCAGTTGTATTGTTCATTATATAACTGACTAACGAGCACTAAACTGAATCTGTGGCTGATGGAAAAGGTCAGAGTGGCACCAAATCTTTGATGGTCTGCAACTAATGGATGTAAAATCGAAGCAGCAGTGATCTGTGGAGCAGACATATTGTCTCCTTGCACTGTGGTCCTCAAGTTTAAACTACACTACAGGTATGTGAATAGACCAGTGTCAGAACAAATACAGTGTGAGTTGGCTGCAGCACGGTGCAACACAAACAAAGTACAGAGAGTACGTGGCATGCACTGTAAAACATTCATCTATGTATTTTTACACTGCGGTATGTCTATCACTTACTGCATGGAATGGGTCTGAGACACAGAAAACAGGAAATCTATTCATACAATCCAGTCAGTGAAAGTTGAAGTACCGTTTGACTGTTAATGTTGCAACAGTCAGCTGATAAAACATAAAACAACACCTGTCATCTATTAAACAAACAGTATTTGCGGTGAACAGAAGATGCTTTTCATACAAACCTTAGCTTTAAGATGTAGCGTCTTGGCTGTCATCCCAGTTTCTGATTGAATATATAGCACTGCTAAATATTTGTTCTTTGAAATGAATAAAGCAACAGCGTACAAGTTAAGCAACATGGATTCTTGAACGTACAGGTTGTTTTACTTTGCAGCCTGAGAGAACACATTAGCCGTTATTAACCTTAAATGAATTATATTAAGGTTAAAACGAAACAAAACTTTTCTACTCTGCCATCTTCAATCCTTTCATGAAAAACTAACTCCAAATGTTTGACATGTAGTGCACACATGAACAACATGCAGCTGTATCACTGATGCCAAATGCTAAACCAATGCAAGGTGTAGAAAAATCAGGTATTACTAAGGCCTTCTGTTGGTCCCTTGTGGTATGTATTAGATCAATGTAATGTATTAACAAATGTGACTTGTTGGATTCAAGGTTTTCATTGACAAATCAAGTGCACTATGAAGAGGCCTCAACCACATTGTGAGCTCAATCCTTACATAACAATTCCTGCACAGAGACACAGAGGGGCTTGTCGGGGAAACTACAGACAACACAGACCTTAGCTGCACAAATTGCATTAATCTTGGGTAACAAATGCTGGTTGGCTGAGGAAGAAACAAAAATCCAAACTACGTTGACACATTTTACTTAGTAAGGGCATCACAGGCCAAGTGCATAAAAATGCTGGGTATGCTGGCAGATCTGTGCATGTTGAAAGACCAGCCATCACAGGACATGATCCACCCTGCGTGCCCATAAATGATCATGAATCAGACTTTTTAATAGCATAAGAAGATGACACTTTGGGTGGGACTGCTGCACCTCATGCACACTTCAGACCCTGTTGCAGACGTATTGCATTGTTGGTCGTTTTGTTTGTTTCTTTGGTTTCAATTAATTTGAATCACAGCCACCTCGACAACATATTACGAGCTCCTTCAGGCAGAATTCCTTTCAAACCAGATCAAACAGCTTACTGAAATTGCTGGTTTAAAATGAAAAAGTTAACGTAATAAGGACAACAGCACCTCCTTGTGGCAAAGCATTTTGAATGCCAGCTCAAGTTGCTACATGCTGAAATTCTAGATGGAGCTGCTCCACCCTCCTTGATACCCTCCATTAAAGGAGATAATTACTGTAGAAACTATATTATGCAATTAATCCAAAGACTGTCAGACAACTGCTGTGAGACAGTTTTCTCCCCTTTTTTAAATGTTTCAACTGTGGATTTACTTTGTGAGAAGCTGCAGGAGGACACTAAGAGACAGCACAGCTCCATGTCAAGTATGACAAGTAAGAAAACGCGCACACACACACACACACTTTACACATGATGTCTCACTGAACTGAAAGAGGAAAGACTTTGTAAAAGGGCTGGTTAATGCACTATTACTGGGACCTCTGTTGCTTCTGTGGAACATGTTTTCTCTAATGGAACTCGCAATAACTTAAAACTTTGAGACTCCTTTCACTGCATGTTTAGCAATATTCTTTGTCATTATTTTAGAACAGTTCTTAGAAAAAAAAAGTAAATCTGGAAAAATAAGCCGGTTTTGTGCTGTTGTATTGTCGAGCAACAGTCTGTGTTGAACTTCTGCGGTTGACCACACCAGCAACATGCCCACAGACTAAAACGCTCATCACGACCTCCAGGTAAGTGCTGAGTTGTAGTGGTGAGCTCCTGCCCCCTGGTGGACAAAAGCAGGGAAACATTTTTATATTCACTCATATCTTGTGTGTGTCTGCAGCCAGAACCTACAGCATCCTCATGTTTATAATACACAAGACAAATCATGACTTCACCATTTGCAAACATTTCTTCCTCTCAAAATAGCATTTGGAGATTTCCATTTTTTAAGCATTCGGGCTGTGACAAAACAGGAGACGTGATTTACACAGCATTATAGGGTTGTGTGTTAAACATCAAGTCAGTCAAAGATGATGTTAGGAGCACTCACTGTATGTTAGAAGCAAGTACATCAACATAATAAAGAGTAAGATGTTTATCTAAGAAAGATCTTCGATAAAGACATCTTGATCAGAACCTTAAAGTTGTGATGCAGATTACAAAACCTCATTAATTTCATGAGGCTAAAGCTGCCACACAAACATGGCACACAAGCTTAACTATTAAAGTGACTTACAAATGCAATTCCAAAAAGGTGGGACACTAAAATCTATGTAACAAGCAATTAAAGTCTCAAAGTTGAGACAGAAAAACAAGCTGGAAAAGTCAGTAGTAGAAAGAAAAGTGTAGATTTTAATGTCAAGTCACAATTTTCCTTCCTAAATAATCTGTTGTCTTGTTAGAAAAACACAAGCTCCTGTATTTATGCCTTTTCATTTTTGCTGCAGATGTTTTCACAGTTCACAAAGTCATTAGCTAAAGTTAACAGCCATCTGACTCATAAAGGTTAGATAGAGCGACTAGTTTAGTCTGAAGTTTATTGTGTGTCGAACAAAGTCAAGGTTTAGACAAAATGGTGGACTCAAATGCAGGATGCTGAGGATTAAAGGGTGTTGTATTGTGAAATGAAACAAAACTAGGAAAACAAAAGAACAATGACAAAAATCACTCATAATGGAGATAAACAAGGAAACAAGACAAGAACAGAACAAACAAGAATTTAACCCCAAATTACAGAACTACCGGAATGAAAGGACATGAGTAAAGGGATATGGCAGGGGGAAAACAATCAGGCCAAATAGAAAGTGCTTAACACATAGCATGGGACATGAAATGCAGACTAGGAAATAAAACAAAACAGGAACTCAGTCCATGACCCAACTCACAAAAGTCCAGGATAAATCAATAGTCCAAGAGAAATGTGAACAGGGAACCAAGAAACACAGACACAGCAGCATGGATAAGAACACATCAACAGAAAAATCATCTGTGGGAGAAAGTATTTGTAGAGGGGCTGCAGCCGATTGATTAACTGTCTGCACCTGGACAGGTGAGAGGAGTGTGTGTGTGTGTGTGTGTCAGGCAGCGAGAGAAGGGGCGTGGCCAGTGTGGATCTGTGAGTGCAGCAAGAATAAAGGAGAAAAATACTAAATGAAGTCTGCATCACTAGGTTAATGAACAGATTGGGCCTGCACTCCATTTACGTTGTTGGGGCCTTGGTCAGCTCTATGACTTCCACAGAGAGCTGTTAAGTTTCAGCTTTATGACCATCCATCACTATAATCATTCATTATGTTTAGAGTAATTTAGTTTTAATGTAACTAATTTAATCAACTTAAATCAACGCACACACATATTGTATTTCAGTAAACACTTTTTTATTTGGTTTGGTAGCAAAAACAGCACCTCAGGACAACAGTATGACGTGGGCAGCCTCCTAAGGGGTCGAACAGTTTCAGTTACAGGACACGCATCGGGAAGACATGCACTACCTACTGTAGCAGGCAATTCTAAGACATTAGTTGACCAACTACTTTAGTATTGTTTCAATACATTCACATTCCTTTGACAACACCACTGTTTTGAGTGTGATAGCCCTTCATGTAAGAAATAGCTGTTGTATAGACTGGGAGCAGTTTCCCAATGTTTTTATTTCACTTTCTTCTTAAAATCTTCTTTAGTACAGTCAGACGTCAGACATACAAAATAGATTCTTTGGTCTCTTCCAGATCTTTGGTAGTGTTCGTTTATTGTCTCATGATAAACATGTTTATGCTGGCAAGCTTTTTACTTCAGACTTGTTTATTGCAATAGTTGTGGGGGGTAAGGGTGAACTGTGAGTATAAAACTACCAGAGGCAGAGGAGATCATAGCAGACAAGTAGCTACATCTCTAAACTAGACAGCTCAGTCTTCAATGACCTCAGAGGACTCAGACACCACTCTGCCATCCTTGGTCTCGATCATCTTGATAACAACGTTCTTCTTGCTCTGGGTGGTGCTGTAGCCGCCAGCACTGCCGCTGCTGAAGCCGCCCAGGCCGCTGCTGCCATATCCGCTAGAAAACCCGCTAGAGTAACCGCTGGAGTAGCTGCTCCTCAGTGTGTCCGAAGGGAAACTGCTGTAGCTTGCTATTAGGAGAAGGGAGGTAGAAGGAAATGGTTAGAACAGATGACAGACTGAAGCCCAACCATGAAAGCTATGTCTAAAAATGTCACTCACTGCTCTGTTGGGAGATGTTGATAGCCTTGATACCGCTTGCCAGTCTCTCCTCCTCTCCTTCCAGCAGTTTCCTGTAGGTGGCGATTTCAATGTCCAGAGCAAGCTTGACGTTCATGAGGTCCTGGTATTCTCTGATCTGGCGGGCCATGTCCTGTTTGGCTCTCTGCAGGGCTTCCTCCAGGTCCCTGATACGAGACTTGGCGTCCTTCACAGCCAGCTCACCACGCTCCTCAGCCTCTGCGATCTGGGCCTCCAGGTTGCCACGCTGGATTTTTATAGATTTTTAAAGAATGAGGCTCTGACTCATGACTGTTGTGTTTGATGTAAGATAAAAATACTGTACGATGGTGGTAAAAGACTTTTTCCCCTACCTGTGCCTTGACAGCGTCAATCTCTGATGTCAGTCTCTGGATCATGCGATTCAGGTCTGCGATCTCTGTCCTTGTACTCCTCAGGTCATCTCCATATTTGCTGGCTGATGTCTGCATCTCCTCATACTAAATGTAAATCAGACAAACAACATATTACAAACTGGAAAGTTTCTTGATGAGCAAATTCTATGCACTGATTGATGGCCTCATATTGAGGTAAGGCATGTTTCACCTTTCCAATTTGTTAAAAATGATAAACACAAGAACGAAAATTCACCTTGGTCTTGTACCATGTCTCTGCCTCAGCGCGGGTGCGGTTGGCAATGTCTTCATATTGGGCCTTGACCTCAGCAACAATGGCATCCATGTCCAGGTTGCGGCTGTTGTCCATCTCTACAATGACAGAAGTGTCCTTGATCTGGCTCTGGAGCTCACGCAGTTCCTAAAACAAAGCATAAATAAAAGAGTCCAGTCAGTAAGCCATGACTCGGCTGATTAATCACTAAGTATGCTGATGAAGAAGCTGATTCTGTGCCGTACCTCCTCGTAGATCGACCTGAGGAAGTTGATCTCATCTGTCAGACTCTCAAGCTTGGCCTCCAGCTCAACCTTATTCATGTAGGCCTCATCAACATCCTGGAACCAAGAAAGAAAAGCAAGAAAAATAATTAAATAGACTGAAGGCAATTAAATAAAAGGAATTAATTAATTAATTAAAATGAACAAATGTGTATTTGAATAAATCACGATGCCGACCTTCTTAATGAGGACAAAGTCGTTCTCACACTCTGTGCGCTTGTTGATCTCATCTTCATACCTGAGAATGGGAAAAAAATTAGGTTATGTTTAGATTTTGAACATTCAGGAAAAATGTGTGCTCATGCTCCTGCTCAGTTATTAGGGTTTATATGCTATTGTAACACTAGGAGGCGCAAGTGGTCCATCCCTAAGTCCTGAACTACCTTTGGGACGTGAGCCTCACAGTGTGTTGACTCAGGGCCAAGTGTGAGAGCTATTACTGATATTTCATCCTAGGGGAGTTCCTGGCTGATATGACCCATTTGTCTGTGGATAACAAAACAAATATCTGTGTCTCTGTTGAACCTGTTTAATTTAGAGACGTGTGCATGTCCGCAATCTTGCACAGAGAGGTTAGCTCACAGTCAGCTGAGGAAAATTAAGTTTTACATCTAGTAAAAGTGAAACGTGCTTCATCAGTGCTGTAATTCCCTTGAGTTTCAATGACGCAAGACAATGGACAGATGTAGGGAGGAGTCCTCAAAAAGATGACCTCAATGCATTAGTCGTGATGAGCTAACCTGACTTCAACAGTATGTTGGTTGTGATATAACAAACATCCAATAGTATTTTATTTGTGAATGAAGTTTGATTTCTAAATGAAATATGAATCCTCTTCACTGGCCTCTTCGAGGCCTGGTGCTGAATCAACCAGTACTCTTTTATCCTCCCTCGTCCCCTCCACACTCACTTGTTCTTGAAGTCCTCCACCAGGCCCTGCATGTTGTGCAGGTCGGCCTCCAGCTTCATCTTGTCGTTACCCAGGCTGTCCAGCTGTCTGCGTAGGTTGGCGATGTAGGCCTCGAACATAGCATCGATGTTGGAGCGGGTGGTGGTCTGTTGCTGCAGCAGGTTCCACTTGGTCTCAAGCATTTTGTTCTGCTGCTCCAGGAAGCGAACCTGATGTGACGAGAAAGATGCAGAAAGAGAAAAATAGTGTTATGATACTGTATGAATACAGGAATGTGAGGAACTCAATCAAGCAGCAATCCATAAAAGCCTTCAGTGATTTACCTGCTTGTTTACTGTTACTCATGTGAAGACTGATTCAGTCACTAGTTAGGAATTATCCTGAAATTCCTTTTGAAAGAGTGATGTGAAGATGTCTGCTTGCTGTGACATAATAACATTGCCGCTGGGTTAACATAATATTCAATCATGAGAAGAAATCCTGCTATGCCTATTTTCCACCGTCTGTGTTATTCTTTGCTATCTTTAGAGATTTGTAGGCTGCTTGTTGGATGTACTTCTATGCAGCCATGCTTTTCCAAAGGAAGGCCAGCATGACGTACGTGCATCCTGACAGGAGGTAGAGGGTGCAGGGAACAAGAGGGGGTTGGAAAAAGTCAGTGATGGAGAAATGGAGCTAGTTAACCCTTCTCCTACACGTCTTCCTGTTTTTGTACAGCGAGGTTCCCAACCACCGATGACAAATACAGGGAGGAAGAGAAGGGCGTGAGGCAAATCTGCATCTGCAGGCACACTCAGATCAGGTCAATATTTAACTGTGTCATACGTGTGATGAGAGTAGGGAGCAGAAAGTAAAGGCAATTCATTAGGTGAAGATAGGAGGGGGTGGAGAAGTAAGGGTAGAAGATGAACGGGGGGTGAACAGTACAAGTAAGGAAGTGAAAACTGATATGTGACAAGGTGGACCTTGCTCCTTTACACTTCACACTGTGCAGGTGGGAAATAATCTGGATCCCCTTATAGTATTGATTTGAACTGGACTAAATCCAGATAATAAGTTTCCTTCACATGGAGAACCACGACCAGACAGCTGATAAACGCTGCTCTGTGCTAAAGTATGCAAAATGTGCTTTATCTTCTTTTAATCATTGCGCTGGGAGAGTTGATATGTAGCCAGTCAGCTGGCATTGAACAGAACATGAAACCAATTAGCCTATTTAAATATTAACCCACTGCTGAGGCCTCAGAGAACAGACAGACTCCTGAGTATTAGACAAACTCTGGACTTTAATGCCGACTCGAATGATCTAAAGTAATTCTACTGATACTCCCAGTGGAAACTCATTTTAAAAGGTGTCACTCTGAATGAAGATATTGTCATTAAAGTAACAATAGCAGCCAGTACCGACTATGGGCCTTTTTGTGTGTGTGTTAGGCAGGGTGGGGGCCACCGGTGGCAGTAAAGAGAGCCACACCCAAGCTAAAGGAGGGACTAGTCCCAAGGTAACTCATATCACAAGCCCTGAGCTCTGCCCTGACACACCCTTAGCTTTCTCTCTCTCCCTCTCTCTCTGTCTTTCTGCATGTCTGTTTTTCATCACTATAAAAGGGCAGTCGAAGCCAAGAGATAGAGAGCCTAACCCCAAGTTTGAGCACATTCATTCTTTTCTGCCTTGACTGCATTTGTGGCAGGTGATGAAAGCAGAAATGGCTATAAATCAACTTTCTAACCACAGCAATGAGGAAATCAGCATTACAGCACATGTGGCAAACATATGGACTTCTAAATCTAAATATTGCATAACAGTGTCATGACACAAACGCTTTTTTACAATACTGTGACTGAGTTTTGCAGTTTCTGTCTCTTTGAAGAGGAGAATGAGACAAAGAAGAGTGACTGAGGAACCTGAATGCATGTCTCTGCACTCTATTACAAGTTCTTACCTTGTCAATGAAGGAAGCGAAGCGGTTGTTGAGAGTCTTGATCTGCTCCTTCTCCTGAGTGCGGACAGCTTGGATGGAGGGGTCAATGTCGAGCTGCATAGGGGCCAGCAGACTCTTGTTCACAGTGACTGCGGTGATAGGGGCCTGAGCAACCATGCCACCACCAAAGCCACCACCTAAGCCACTACCAAAGCCTCCACCAAAGCTAGCACCAGCCATGCTTGAGCCGAGGCCAAACGAAGAGGTGCTGGTGATGCCAGCCCCTCCATAGCCCCTGTTGACTCCTCCATAGGAACTCCTCATACTGTAGCTCCTCTGCGAGCTTGGTCCAGCATAAGAGTTGCTGCTGAAGCTCCGTGGGGCAGAAGAGGACTTCACAGTGTAAGTGGAGGATTTGTAATGGCTCATTTTGAAATCTGGAGTCAAGATATTCTTCTGGATGAAAAGAGTCTGAGAAGATCAGATGGAATGGCTCGGCTGGCAAGGCAGGCAGAGGGGAGAGACCAGCGTGGATAGGAAGAAAAGAAACTACTGAGGAGTTTTAAAGCCTGTTTCTGTGGGAGGGGACAGGGGTGAACTCCCATTGGCTGCAGGGCTGGCTGAAAGAGGGAGGCAGGGCTGTAACATTACCCTTGTATGACACATTGTCCAGTCATTCAAAACCATTACCTGGTCTTTCTACAAGATTCTCTGTGTTGTTAGAGAAAACCTGTGTCAAGGAGCTGTAGTTCTTCACTTTAATCTCTACTCTCTGTTTATATGTCCAGCTGAAAGTATCCAAAATACAACATGTAGGAGCTGGAGGTCTGGTCCAACTTTAAAAAGACTGATTTATGTCCAGTAGCAGCTATGTGTCAGAGAAAAGTGCAGTGTGTGTGGCAGGGCTTGGTTGGTGGGTGGCTGCTGGATAAGAGGTTATAATGTTATTGTATTTTTAACTAAGGCATGTTTATTATGTGTGTAAGGAGGGAGCCGATGATGATCTTCGTTTAGATAATGTGGACTGTACAGTGAGATGCATTGGTGTTTAATTCGATTCATTAAGGAAATCAGTAAGGTGTGATCAGATAGGTGTCCACCTGTAGCTACGTGTAGTACCACGAGCTCTGTCAGCTGCTTTACATATTAAAAAAGCAGGACAGGTCCGACTAGATGTCACGCTAGATGACGCAAGTCAAAACTCTTCCCAATAAAATGTAATTTGCTAATGTTACAGTACAGGAATGCAGTTTTTACTTTTTAAAGGAGTAGTTCAACATTTTGGTGAACACTCATTCACTTTCTAAAGTAAATAGATCCACCTACACTTTAGTTTTTGCATATTTTAGTAAAAATGCAAAAGTGTAAACTGCAATTTTACAGAAGGTTTCATGTCTGCATGGATCATGAGCATTAGAAATGCTGGCTTTTCAGATGTAGTTAACTTATCACACTAAATAAATCGGTCTATGGTTTGAACCCAGTGTAAGGCAATCATACATAAACGATGTGTGATACAAAATACAAATCTTTTTGTTGTTATTACATCGATAAATTCTTGCATTTAAATATTCAAACATCTTTCATACAGGGGTACAGTAAGTATTGCAGTAGAATCCTGCAGTAAACTGGTATTTTAGGGATCAATCACCCTGATCTGATTGCTCCAGACGACCTGCATGAAAACTCTAGTTATGTTCTGAATATAACACACGCCACATGCACTGTTTTGTATCCATGTAAACCAGGTGAACTGCACCAACCAGCTGGCTTTCATTACAGCTGAACCAGAGGTATTTTAGGTGAATACAACTGAGCCTGAGGCTTTTTAAATACAAAGAACACAAGTGTCAGAGTTTATTGATGCTTACATTCTGTATGATCGTGTGCTTGTGTCTGTTGATGTAGCTTACGTGTACTTTTGTCAGATAAAAGTCTAGCGGTATTAAAAGTGCGGTGTATTTGTATAATCTAGAAAAATATATTTCATTACTGATGCTCATTCATTCAAGAAAGAACTATGAACTGTGCAAAAAATTCCTACATCACACTGATTACAGAAACACTATCGCTTCTGTGATACCTGGAACTTCACACAATCTGTCACAAACTGTCCTTCCACCAATAACCGCCCCGTATTCCTCTCCTCCCTCGTTCATTTCCTTCTCCAGTCCCTCGCCACGATGACTCATACGTCTTGGCATAACCAGCGCAACCCCCTCCACCATAGCCTCTCTCCTCCATCGTCTCTAACGTTCTTCTTTTCCCGCCAGTGGCTCTTGGCCTTATTACTGTCATGGAAACATACCGAAATAAAATTCACTCCCATCTTCTTTTAGCCAAAAAGGTTGCCAGCTTAGGAACAGGGCATTTGCGACTGTCGTGTACAGAGTTTGCAAAAGCGCAGAGGGACTGACTCGATCATCCTAAAAAAGAACATGTGGCAATATTGATATGATCTTATGAATCTGAGTCGGTGCTTTCACCATAAGAAAAAGTCAGTATGTTAGGAAAATAAAGCGTGCCAAAGGGGAATTCCTTCCTTTGCTTTGTGAAAATTACAGTGAAATCATACAAATCAAATATTGTCACCAGGTTCTGAATCACGTAGGAACATAGAGGAACTGATCTTTTGCATGATCGTATGACTCCAATTACTCTGAACTAGCTAATGTAAATGTCTGTTAGAAAGTTAACATAAGCCTGTGCAGTTTTTACATTGCTAAAATAAAAATTTTTGCTAATAAAAAAAAAATCCTACTCATTATTTAAGAATTCAACCTATTTACCTAGTGTGTAATTCAGAGTAATGTGTTTTTAGCCTGGATTGGATTGGAGGTTCCTCCGCTCTTCTGCATTTATCAGGGTACAAACAACAAGACAATCTAACTTTTTATGGTTCCTCATGGTCTTAACTTGAATGCCATGACAGAAGCGCCATTCTAGGGTACATCCTGAGGGTCTAATGATGGACTACATTGTCGTTTAGGTCAGTGAGCTTCTGTTATGATTCGAAACTGAGATTTAAACATGTCACATGCATACATACAAGAAATAAATATAATACTGAAATACTCAATATATAAAAACATACAGTGGCAAGAAAAAGTATGTGAACCCTTTTCTGGATTCCTGCTATCCAGTAGGGGTCCTTAGACAAGCTCTCCTTACTCTCACCCTGCCTACCTTTTACGTCACGTTGGAGGACAGCGTCTGCTAAATAACTAAATGTAAATTTTTACATGTGATCATTTGCAACATATTCTTAAATGTTTTGACATTTGACATTTATTGAAGCCTCAGGTTTATACGTATGCAATTCTTTAGTAGGTTTCTCAAGCTGAGTAACACCACAACATTGCAATGAATGCACCACCTCTGTGATGATAATGAGGTAAATCCAGTCTGGAAGTGCTTAATTTAGAGTTTCAGTCATTTATCGTGGAATGGGTGGTGTCACAACACACCTGCCATTCATTCCATTCACCTGAGTGGTAATCAATGGCAATGGAGAGTTTCATCACCTCCAGTTGCATGTTTGTTGTGATTCTAACAATTTGTCATTACCACATAAATGGCTTATGTGTTGGCTAATCACTAGGTAACAAGGCCGCTGATACTTGTTGTTTGAGCGGAGCTGAGAGGTATAGTGAGGGGTTTTACCTCAGGATAAATGTGTGTACACAGAAAAGGACCTTTACTCTGTGGATGCTGTGACACTGTATAAACACCTCAGAGGACTTATCACTGTCATCTCTGCACAAAGCTGTGACCAGGCGTGTCTGACTCAGTGTGTCACAAGCTATAGTGGTGGGTGTAACTCTCTCTTAGCCCTGTGCTCCACTTGCAAAAGACAGGCAGGGTGGAGGAGCATGAAAGGTGTTAATCATCATATGGAATTCACGGAAATCACAGGATATGCAGGGTGAACAGTTTGTGACCCTTTAATAAAATAAATACAAGCTATAACACAAGCACCCATAATTGATTGATTGCTGTAGTTTTAATGCACACAGAGTTTTTAGTCAACAATAGCTGAGCTTGCCAGCCCTTCCTGACAGGATACTGTACAATACCTCAGTATTTTGAACAACCTTTGTCTTAGGGCCCTTTTGTTTTGCAACTGAACCTTCCATACCATTAAGCAGTGAAAGACGACCCTCCCTGTCAGATAACACAGACCTGTTTTTCTTCACTTTCCTCTGGATCAGCAGGTTAAGTGGGGCTGTCTGGTAGGAATGGTTTCAGAAATTATACAGACCACATTAACTCTTTAAAAAGATTCAATTTGATTACAAATGCAATGTGAAAATAAAACTGATGTTTTTTTCCAAACCAAAATGAAACCAATCAATATAATTACCAAACAATTCATTATTTAGTAGTGCATAGTTTATTTTCTATATATTTTAGAGACTCACGTTAAGATAAAAGGCAGTTAAAATATGCTATGAACAAAGGTAAAGAGAACACAAAAACTAAAATGTCTAAATTAGGTGAAATACAAGATGTTCTGCTTCTTTTTACATGTTGCTGACGGTGCACCTTTTCTCTGGGGTAATGAAAACTGAGCAGTTATACCTTGAAACTGTCTGAACGAGGAATAGAAATGTTTTCAGTTGCCTTTCTCTGCACTCAGGGGCAACAAAGTCAACAAAACAGCTCCAGGAATTCATGTTTTTTGATGGCACTTGTCAATTGTAGTCCATGTGCCAATGACCCAGCATGCAAGACCTGCAACAGCATCAAATAAAGTAAATGGTGCATACACTCATTATTTATTTTATTAGTTACACGTGTGTTTTTTGTGATGAGATTCATCAAATTGTGTTGTGTCATTTTTGTCCTGTGCAATATCTGTTTGTCTTTAACTGATTTTCTGATCTGACCACAAAGCTATGCAGGCACGCAGTGAGCTAAAGATCAAGGCTCAATTTAAAAGACTGTAAATTGCTAAATAAATGATTAATGTTTTGCCCCTCAGTGGGGAAAATTTAGTGGTGGTCATCCACACCCAAACACACAAGCAGACATCTTAGCCCTTCCTCTTCTTTCTGTAGTCATAATATGCTCATTAAAAACATTAAAGATCTTGTTTATTTATTATCAATATTATCTAAATATCACTGAATTATGACTTCAACACTACACACTGAAAGTAGATGACAGTGTTTTTTAGCAGCACTGCAGCCTAGAAAAGAAAAAGACCCACATAACTGAACAGCATTTTTACAAGTCATACACTTCTCAACATATGGCAGGACTTTCATGGAAAACATGACAAAGCAGTGTGTAATGGCAACAAACATGCATGCATGCAATCCCTATGTTTGTCAAATAGTAGAGCACAGCCAGGGTAAGATTAAGATTTCTACACACATTTAAAATGGTGCAACAAAATAAAAAACATGATGGCAATTATCAGTTTATATGTGTGACTCAATGTTCCAGATTTCAGATTTACAGTTTGTCTCTGAGACTCTGTAGGCAACCATAATGCTGAAATGGACAAAAACCTCAACCTCACCTCCTTCAGCAAAGGTATTACTGTGAAATGATCCAGAAAAATATATATCATCATGGAAACAGACTGATTTCACTTTCTCTAAATCAATTGTTAAAGCACAAGAGTAAATTTCAGTTCAGTTCAGTTTAGAAGCTGTATTTTAATGGTACTTTTCTGTTTAAATTAGTTGTTTCATTTGTACTTTTACCATATCTGGGATGTTAAAGTTGCAATCAGGCTACACAGATGTTTTCACTTGCTGTTGGTGCACATGGTATTTTGTTATTCAAGTCAGTATGAGTGTGTCAATGTGTCATTCGATTTGCCAAAAAGAACTTCAGTGGAAGCCACACCCATCTGGTTCAAACCAGCAATGCGCCTAACAGGTTTTGGAGCGCACCCATAAATGATAAGGATTTTAGTTGGCTTGTCTAATAAAAGTAGAAAACTCTGAGGAAGTCAATCAAACACAATCTGCACACACCCATACAGTCCAGAGCAGAGGTCTAACCAGACACAATAAATGACTACACTCCTTTTAGCTATCAGTTAAAACCATCCTCTGCATGAAATAAAAGTTCTGAGGCCGATGCTGGTAGGTTAAAGGACTTGGAGTAAAGCAAAGACTCATGAAGTGAAATATCACTTAATGTTTAATACTGTGGTTGAATTGGCTGTGATTTATGTGGAGATGATGAGCAACTGTAGCAGGGTTGATGTTTATACTAGATTGTGTGACACAAACACACTACGTAGACCAAAATAAAACATTATTAACATGCTGGTAGCACCACCTTGGTTCTAAGGACCACAGTGGCCTACCTACACCTGTTCTAACTAGTTGTAGTTCAACGTAAACTGACACCGTACACCTGAGTACTATTCCCCAGTATAGACTGGTGACACACCAGCTCCAGGCTATTCCCTAGCAGTAAATTCTTCTACAGACCCAGATTCATCCCCCCACAACAGGCCAGACCCTATTATTTCAAGCATACCTGTCATTCCTGCCCAAGAAGTGAAACTCGTGAGTGCTTTTATCTCCCATGACAGCTCTGTTGAGAGTAACTTTAAGACAGGTAATCACTCGCATTTGTGCAAGATTGAAAAAATATTATGTATGTGTTAAGAGTTTGAAGGCTGCTGCCTTTCTCTGGTTTCTTGATGAAACCAAAAAGAGCAAATGTGAGGAATGGATTACACAGTGTGTTGGTCTGCTTAAGTTGCCACCGCAAACAAGTTCAGGTAACTAGCTTACACAGGTTTTTACAAGAACAACCTATCATTACTGTTAAGGCCAAAGAGCCCTTCATTAACTACACACACTCAGGTTCGTTATTACATAAAAAAGCATAGATCACGACAGCACGTCCAACATAAACTACTTCCCCACTGTGCAGAAACTGGTTCAGGCTGTTCTTATTGATGTTAATTAGAGTGGCAAGAATAAGCATGTGTAATTTTGTGGTTTTTCTGCTTTAATTTGTCATTAAACATGATCTGATCTTTATCTAAGTCAAGAGTATTAACAAATGTAATGTGCCTAAAATAATAACATAAAAATAAATCTAATCTTTCATGTCTTTTTTGAGAACCTCATTGTGCTAGTGAATAATGACCTCAAAAAAGCTACCTGGAGTCTTGTAAGGAAAATTAGAATTGTTGATTTACATAAAGCTGGACGTTTACAGTTAGGAAAACAATCTACAAATGGAGACACTGTGGGACAGTGGCTACTCTACCAAGAAGTGGGCGGCCAGTCAAAATGACCCCAAGAGTACAATAAACAATCAATGAGGTAAAGAAACAACCCAGAGTGACAGCCAGAGATCTGAAGGCATCATTGGAACTGGCTAACATCTGTGTTCATGAGTCTACATTTAACTTTAGCTATTTTAGGGCCGTTTTGCAGGATCCTCGTTTTAATATGAGTCAGCAGAAAGTAAGCCAGAGGCAGTGTTTTAAACCAATTCATGCAGCTAATGATACTTTGATAAGCCAGCTAGCTGTAGGTGTTAAACTCGACCATTGCAGTTGGAATTTCACTTACATGTCTATTATTTTTTTAAATAAAAACTTAATAATGCATAAATGTGATTGACAGGTACATACTGAGGGAAAGCAGAGAGCATTCAGCAGAAATTTAAATTCCATTATCATTATTTGTCCTTTTATTAAGTTAAAGCTCAAACTATTCCAGAAATCCCCATAAAACATAATTTTGTGCATCATTGCTGCAGAACAATGAGCCAACTGTGATGTTTCTTTTTCATATTCATAACCCCCTCACGGTAGTTTGAACAAATAAAGCATGGACAGGGGAATGATGCTGGAAAAGAGAAGGAGGAGTGAAAACGAGCACGTTCCATGGAAAAATCTGGTCCTACTCAGCTCAGTGGCCCTTAGCCGAGTTTACCAGTGCCCACAAAAGTTGGGTTCCTTATTTGATTTTCTGTCTCCAGCTCTTTCCTTCCTCTCTCTCCGTTTGAACAGCCGCATTTCCTGATTTATAAAACAAAGGCCTCATTGGTAGCACGTGTGTGCATGTGTGTGTGTGTGTGTGTGTTCAAATGAATGACATATGCATTTTATCCATCGCCGTTTCACATATACCATGTTCCTTTTATGTTCCTATCGTGTTTCTGTGTGTGTGTGTGTGTGTGTGTGTGTTTGTGTCCTTGAGTGATCCTTCTGCAACAGTTTTTCCTCCACCCACCACCCGTGACACCCTACCCCTTGCCACACCCACAGTCGCTATGGCAACGGGGATTACTACAGAGCAAAGATGACTTTGCCAGATGCAAACGGGACTGCCATGGAAATTGTTTGAGTGTGGTTGCCATGGATATGACGCCACATACAATCTGTAATTAGGTATGGAGCGCAGTTATATGTGGAAACACTGGAGCATGTGTGTTTCAATGTGAGATTTGGAGTCGCCCGTCTTCCTGGCAAGTGATTGGAAAGCCAGATTAATTCAGAGATGTAGTCCCCCCTGTAAAAAAGATTCACAATAATACACGGACGCTCATACTTGAAGCATGAGTGTACTGCTCTTGGCACTTTTTCAGGGCACAATGACTGTGTGAGCACCCAAACAGTCCCTCCAGTCCTGTAGAACAATAAGAAGACAAATAAATGGTGACAAAGGCTGTAAATGGAAAAAGGAAGTTTATTATTCTGTGTGCTTTTTAAACAGAGCTTCTTTTTTTTTTTTTTTTTGCTAAGTTCAAGTACAGAAAGTTATGTGTGTGAATCTGTTTCCACTCAAAATGTTGCTCACAATAGTCTCCGCTGTCTTAGCTTGTGCGTGTGGTTTCGATTATTTGCATGCAAGAAATAGATTTGTAGGTCAAACATCATTTTAACTGATTAAAGAAAACAGCAATGAATGATCTGTCTTCTGCAGCTCAGTCAAAGTCGTTCTGTTTCCCGCAGGCAATAACCTTTCAAAACAGAATGTAATTGTGCATCTTCTGTGTCCTGTTGGTATTTGTCTGGACATGTGGTTCCTGGCAAATGCTGACTAATAATTCTTACTTTTAGGACTTTGCTAAACTAATTTGAAGATTTAATTGTGTAATGAATTACAATTATGAAAATATACGTTAATTTAAGAAACTTAAAGCCACAATCTAGTGCTTCCATGAGACTCAAAACCCATCCACTCTGCTCCACCCAGCCTGCCTTTTCCCTGCTCTACCGTGCTCTTCTACCATGTTTTACACTCTGCTGCACAGCCCTTCAGGAATTCGTTACCGTCAAATTACAATAATTAAGAAGCTGCAGAACTTACTAATCAAGCTGAAATTCTCTGGTTGGTTAGAAGATTGAACCTTATTTAAAAACCATTTAGGAGCAAATATCTCTAATGTGTTGACAAAACATATAGATTGATCCAGGCTGCAGGTATTTCAGCCTTTTTGTGCAAATTATTCAAATACATTTGAACAACAGCTGTATGAAATAAAGACTGTATCTGAAAAGTTTTACATTGAACCAAACTCTGTTCTTCAGCTTCATAATCTGCCACTGTTGTTACTGTAAACTCACTGTGTACAACTAGACTGAAAACTGGAATGCTCTAGGGCTTTTGGGGGTGCACTAAAAAAAACTCTATTGTTTACATCCCTGCTAATATCTGCAGAGGTAGATACAGTAGTGAGCTGCAGAGTGAAACAACCAGCTAAACAACCCCTGTTCTGCTTTCTCTACTTCGCCGTATACCATGTTTCATGCTTAAACAGTTAAAGCGCCGCTCTCCAAAGCATCATAAACTGAAATGCGATGAACCCCATGGAGCCCCAGAACAATACCGGCAGTGTGTTTCAAATGTCAGCAAATGTCTTTACATCCAGAAAAGCGGTGCTGAGAACAAGCATGGAAAAGGAAGGTAATAGGATAAACACTGGAGTCAAGCCTGGAAAATGGAGTGTTTTGGGTTGCAGTGTTGAATGCCCAGACCCTTGTAGGGATAAGTGCCACTTACCTCAACAAGTGGTATTTATCAGACTAATAAAAATCCAGCTTCAGCTCATCGTTGTGTCACAGCTGAATGACAAAGTGTTTTAGAGGCTTGGTGAAACCTATGGATGGCTGTGCAGGCCTGCAGCCAGTGCACATATGCAGTGTTATGTAATGCTTTATGAGAATGGTGTGTGAGCTTGTTATGGTTTCTGCCTTTTTTCTCTGCAACTGTGTATTGTATGTGTGTGTCTAAACAATTATGTGTTTGCTGTCTGTAATTATGTTAATTGCCAGATTAGATTAGATTGAAGAGTGAGATCTGCTCATACAGTAACCGTCACCATTGTGTGCAGTATGATTCATAGTCCAACAATGCTATTGACAGATATGTGGGAGATGTTATTCTTAAAAACAATGCCCTTATCCTATCTTTACAGTAGTGATGTCTGGCAGACTTGCTGTGCAACGAGGAGGCCGAGTCATGATCTATACGGCACTGACACACAGATACGGAAGCAGGCTGAGGTGGAGCTTTGTGAGAAAGGTAAAACTGAGCCGACATCCACACTAGAAGCTCTGTAAGACTCTACTTACTTACTAATACTTACACTGGTGCTCCAATTAAAAGTCTAAAACTGTTGAATGTCTGGACCAATTTTCTGGGCCTATAAAAAGTCAAGTTACAAGATTTGTTTTAAAACATTATTATCTATTATTATCTATAATGCAAAGATTATTATCTATAATGTTGAGATTTCTCCTGCAGCTGACTTCAGTGTTAATGACACCAGATCACAGTATAAAGTTCCTTGTACCAGTTGTGATGGTACCTTACTACCAGGATGAACCACAGATAAAGTTACAGACACTATTCCCACATTTTAGTGGGATTTCACCGTGCATGCTACTACATTCACATTCATACACAAAGACAGTCTAACGGGATCCAGCAGTCTCACAGAAAGCACCTTAAGCTTTATACACGTCATGTAGACTTTAATCTAATGCCGACATCAACTGTATCTTTGTGCTGACCTTCAAGGCATTCACAAAAAACAGAAACATATATCAGTGTATAATGTGTCACAGGTTTCCCTGGAAACCATGTTTTCTTTTTTGACTGTGTATCGCAGTCAAAACACAGATAAAAGGAAATGAGCTGTTACAGTATGTTGCTATGGAGATCAAATCTTTGGACAATCATACATAAGGAGGAACGTACATCCCCCTCCTTCCACCGTAACTCCACCTCCATATGTAACTAGCGAGGAGTGACTGACAGGAACAAGCTACGCCTTCTTGCCCCACACTGCTCCACATTACTGCTATGGACGTCAGCATATTTCAACATGAAATAAGACAGACGGAGAAATTGTACTGCATGCTATCCTGCTTGTGTTTGCTCACAGTTTTATTGCTTTTTATTACTTAGCTACTTCAATCAGTTCATGAAGTCTTCCAAGGAAAGAAAAACTTCTAAAACCTGTGTTTTAGAAAGAAAAATGTGTTTACTGGAGCAGTTAGTCTGAAGTTATGTAAAATGTCGATTAAAAAACTAAATCTGTCTCTCTGGTGACCTGACTGTCAATTTGAAGCCTTATTATTGCCATAAAAAGAATTTTTTTTTTTAAGGAAAAAGCGGCATGTATGATGCAAAGAACAGGATTTGAATGAGAAGAACGAGCTAGATGAGTCAGGGGTATGCCACTGACAGCCTGGCACTTTGTGTAACATTATACTGCAGACAGTCATGAGACAGTAGATTAGCACTGTGCACAATGTAGGAAGTCTGTGTACAATCTCAGTTCCACAGCATGTTTTCCTAGTTTTTAAACAGTATGTGTGATCTGAGAAGAGCTGTGTAGGTCTGCCACAGGTGAACAGACATGCAAACACCAAAACACGCATGTGTGCAGTATGTGTATACCATACATACAGCACATGTTCCTGACTTATCCTTCACTCTGCTTGCTTTGTCCTCAGTGTGCAGCTGGGTGTGTCTGTGTTTAAACTCACACAGAAGCATAGGATATACAAAACCTGATTGCAGTGTTTAAATTGGGCCTACTCTAATGTTTGACTAGTGAGTGAGGCTCTCTTCATCTCAGCATAATGTCGGGTATTTTGGGTTTAAAGAAAAAAAAAAGAGAGGCCACTTAGTGTGGGTGGTATGAGTGAGAGTAGAGTTACATAACAATTTGGTCCATATCTTATCTTTTGAACTTTGTGTTCTAATAGTAAATGAGGTGATAATATTGTATAGTGTTTAAAGTACAGTAGACAGCCTTAAAGGGGTTGAAATATCTTTTTTTTAAATTATTATACTATAAAAAACATGCATATTGTGAAGCTGTTAAAGTAGCACTAGCAGCTGGTTTGCTTGGTTTTGTGTGAATATGGAAGTAGGAACAATCAGCCAGCTTGCTCGCACGTTATCACGTTATCATTTATTTTTTAAATTGTTTAACGAAAAACCAAAATGTTTTAAAAAGTGGGGTTTTCCATGCTGGGATTTCTTGTCTGAGTGCACTGATTTCAGTCTGCTGGTGGCCTGTATGTGTCCAAACAAGATATAACGTTTTAATTATAGCTTGATAATTGGAGGACTTAAGGTGCTGGTTGGCATTTCTTGTTGTTTTTACAGAGTTGGGATAATTGTTTCCTGTCTCCAGTCTGTCTTCGCTAAGCTAACAGGACTCTGATCTAGCTTCATATTGTGTGTAACAGATTGTGCATGAGAGAGTTTAGTGCATGAACAATATATATTATCAGTTTTCACAGCTGACTAAACGTCGGTTTCTCTTTAGCTCAAACCATATTGCTATTCGGTGCCAGAGCTGCATGTGTGACAATTATGATTTATGAGAATGATTACTCTGATGCTGAGGCCTTGTAATATCTCGCAGAACACAGGAAACACACAGGACTTCTGAAATGTTTCACTATGTGGCAATATGGATATGAAACCTCTGTGTATACTTGAGGTTTGCAAAAGCATACTTCATCACAGAAATTCTTTGCACTGACAGGGAGGACACTAAATCAATGAGACCAATGCCAAAAAGTAGAGCTCCAAATTAGTTTGCTGTAAAAACACAAATCTCCACTTTAGAAATGGAGTCAGAGGAATTTTCAGTATGCACTAATCTCGTTACATCCAAAAATAACAGTAGCTTATACGTGTTGAGGATGGCAGTGTTTGTTTCCTGCACCGTGAGGAATTTATCATGTCTGTGAGGCAAACTAATGAACTATCTATAGAGAAAGTTGGGCAAATTGGGACATCACAATCAAATCTGAACTCCCCGTGTGTGTTTTTTGTAACAGATCATTCAATTTCACTTTGTGATACATAATAAATGCCATCTAGTATAACAAAGGCGATCAAAGATAACATAAAACACAAACAGAGGGGTGAAGGGTCATATGACAACTGCTGTTCTCATGCCAAGGTGACTTCTGTTCACATTTTTTGTATTGGTATCAAGGAGCCAGTATTTGGCCTTAGAGGCCTTAACTATTAAGTGTTTAAGCACATTTGATTCCTGTTTGGTCTCAGGTTTGGTTGTTTAAACATCACAATCCATCCTGTGTTTGCAAACCCTCACTACTTTCCCAAGCATAAAAACCTAAAACATTGGCATCTCAAATGCTGTATTCATCCCCAAAAGCATAACTTGAAATGTGGTTGTACAATTAGGCTGTTAACACCTTCCAAAGTAAGCAAAATTGTACGTTGGCACGTTCAGAGGAGAACAATAAAAGAGAAACACAATGGTGTAGCCAAACAGCAGGCACTCACGAAAGGGAAATAAAGCTGCTGTGACTCACACCCTCATGGCTACTCCTCAGTGAGGAAGAGAAAAAAGAAGTGGTAGAAAAAAAATCAACCGAACATCTCTAAATCTAAGCCTTAAATCTGGATCTGAGCTTCCTGTCCTGACCGCCTATGACTCATAAAGGTCTATTATATGTGGAAAGGATAAGAATCTGTGACTGCTCTCTGCTCTCGAATTTGCACACTTTGGTACTAGACTCAAGTGCTTTTTCAAACCAATGAAATGATCCCACAAGCTGAACAATCTTAAGAAGTAGAATATACACAGTGGGATAAAGAAGCATGATCAAAATCCTTAAAAGAAAACTTTCTAAATGCACAAATCCTCTGTTTCACTGGCAACTCCGCCTACTTTTTATACTCTTTTTACTGTGCAGTAGCTGGGAATGATGGGCAAAGTGTCCAGAGCAACACCAAAGAGCCTTTGTTGAAGACTTGGTTTACTGCAGAGAGGAAAACTGGTGGACTGCAGGGCCTGTGAGAAAAACAGGTATGATGGCAGAGGAATGGAATGTGCCAAAATGGGCAAATGGAGAAAAGGAACTCAAGGAAGGGGGGAAAACATGACCAGGAGTGGAAGGGAGTGACTGTAGGAGGGTGTATTTGTACAGATTACCAAACAAAAGTTGATCGATCAACCACGTTTGCATGGTTTTAAGATGGGGTGGTGATGGGTAGATGAACACATGTCATAAAGACTACTAATCCCTTTTTCTTGATAGTATATTTAGTATTTGTATGTTACGCTTTAATTCCATTATCTTCCATTTAATGCTGCAGTAGTTTTGTATTGGGTTCTGAAAGCTACCGAAGTGCAAGTGATGTACACTCAATATTGTGCCTGAATCCATCCTGTGCACACTGGAGCACTGGAGCTGCTACTAACGGACTGCTCATATAATGTCTCCTAATAAAACTCTTAAACAACGCTGTAACAAGGTCTTGTTAAGGTTAACTTTCCTTGAGTACTTAATGCCTGGCTTGTCAGTGTAGTTTATCCTACTTACAGTAGCTAATATAATGTATTACGTTGAGATAATAAAATTGCATTACAGAGTCTTCAGGCCTTCAAATTATATATTTGATTCCTGTACAGTCTAGAGGTGGAACTCTATCGAGATAATGTCTGCACAACCTCACAAACTGTCTCTCATCCAAACTATGAGACAGGGAATACAAGCATGGCTTGTGGGATAGGCAGTGGGAGTGGAATGAAGTCAAGTTTAATAAAAAAGAGAGAGTAGTAGCCAAACAAGAGCTTCAGTGTGGAGGGAGAGCCAGATTTATGGGTTTCAGGGAAGAATGTGAGGTGTCCAATTCCTCACTTGTCTTCTGTTAGTATGTTAGCAACCCAAAATCCTGCTTTTAGATTGTTGGTTGGTTGAGAAGCACGTATTTGAACCTGTACAAACCTGCCTTACAACCTCTTTATCCCAAGGGTCAAAGCTTTAGGCACCAAACTACTTTACATCCAGAACCTGAAAACTTTCTTCTGTAGCTTATGCTGAATTATTTTGATGCCTGTGTTTGCTGATAAAGGTCTTGACTTCTGGACTACACTCAAAAATAAAATGTGTGTAATGTTAGTGGACTTTATAGATGAGCAAACACTGTTTGCACTCCGCTCTAGTTTCTTGATTGATTTTTATGTATGTATGTCTAAACACAAGCTGCGTCAGTGTTCCTACTATTAATCACTTCACTTGCAATATTAAATCTACTTTATGGTTGCCATTATATTTCCCATAGTTCTTTTGTAAGCTATCTTATCATATGTTACATAACTTACTGTACCACACCCGGTTCAAAATTTCACTCAGACAATTGGACCGACTTAAGAGTGACCTGACCCCAAGGGGCCCATCAGGGAGCGGTCTGGGGGAAACTTGTTGCACTGGACTATGGGTGGTTCTTTATCCATTTGTTAGAACTAGCAAAATGTCTTTGAAGTCTCTTCCGTTCTTTTTAACTCCTCCGGCACCTGAAGCTACTTTTTTTTATACACATGCAAACTATCACGCCTTAAACGCACAAATTCACACATGCAGACATAAAGTAGATAAGAACAGCACTTCACTGAATGAATGTAGCACAGATAAGGAGCCTGACCACTCAGGTCCTCTGTCCTGTCAGTTGATATATGTCTTTGTGTTTTTGCATGTGTAACCAGTTACATCTGGTCACACAGGTTCAAATGAAACACACCTCCACACATCTGATTATCCTGTGGCAATGGATACGATGATAGAAGCTCATATGTTTGTTCAACAGGTTAAACCACCTGTCTGAATTGGGTCAACAGCTGAGAATATATGATAACTGTGTGTTCCTGTGTGTGTTGATTTAATACAAATGGTCTTTTCTCATTGAAGAGAACTTGTTGTCACAGAACTGGACTCCAATTAAATTCATAGAAGACAAGCTGAGCATACACACTTGCATGCTCTGTCTCCAGAGGGTTCAGATGTGTTGATACTAGGTTAATTTGTTCAGTGACACGATGAAGGAGGAGTGGAATTTTGTTTGGGGTTTTTTAGAGGCAACATCACCACATGCAGTTTCAGGGGCCACACAAGGCCAAATGATTCATTTGACAGCTGAAGGGGCTGGATCTGATTGTGTTGTGTAACCAAATTATGCAACTCCTATGACTTGACATTCTGCCTTTAGGTTCTGAAAATATTACTAATCGAGTACTGGACTTGATTAGTTGGCCTTCAGTCCAGTTTTCATTATTTTTAGCTTCATTTTATTTGCATAGATGGTGATGAGATGCAGGAACAATGTGCGTATCTATGTTCTGTGTTGGCTCTTTATCTGTCTGCATGCATCTGTCCATGTGAGGCTCCGTGTAAACCACCTGACTGCTGATACTTCAGCACCTTTTGTGGTCTCTCTGCCGGCTGTCTCAATTATTAATACAGGTTTACACCTGGTCTTTGTGTGTTCATGCCCTCAACACCAGTTATGAACACTTGAACGTGCCTTTCAATCTCCAATGAAGAGCACAAGTGAAGCAACACATGTTTAGGATTCAACTTTTATTGACATCCAAACAAAATTGCATGTGTTAAATATTTATTAACATGCAAATATTTGCTGATGCAGCACAGTGTTATAACATTGTGACAGTCAATGTGAGAGTAGTATTTCATTGAGTTTTTGTTTAAATAGGTACACTCCCATTGAAGTTAGCAATTCAATAACCTCTTTTTCAAAGCAGACCTGATCAGGACAGCAGCATTACAAGTAGCAGACAAACACGTACAATGGAACCAGACAACAATGTATAATAGATGTTCATTTCACAGTCATTCAGGTTTTCAAATAACTTTAAAGATGTGCACAAGAAGCCTGTTTGTAACTGTCTTCAGTATCTTTATTTGAACACAGGGGCTATTCTACTGTGCAAAGTTCTGTATGCATGCTCTATAATAGGAATTAGTAGGAATTCAAGTCTCCTATTAAATACAAATAACATCAAGAAGAATACCTGGAGACCAAACAAGGAGGAAATGTACTGTCAGTAGTTAAAAGTTGGTCTTTCTGCATGAAAAATTAGAGAAAGGGTGACACATACTGTAGAGACATACAGAAGCAAAATTTAATCAAAGCTTTGAGGTAGAGTTAGGGGAACAAATTGAGCCCCAGTGGAGCAGGGAGGGGTGCAGCATGCAGACCTGTTATTTCCTACTCCGGCTGTATGCCATGTTAAGATAACAGCTGGACACTTTTTTTATCGACATGTGGGAATGCATGGTTTATTTTCTCTATGAAGCATTGTTTTGGAGACCAGTCACAGCACCTTTAATGTTGCTGGCTGCCCTGCTGCTGATAAGAACTGATGACTCACACAAACACACCCACGCCCACGCATTCGAATTCCCACACAGAGGTACTTTCTATTCTCCACTGGATGTCCCTGTCTCTCTCTTGCTCACACACCCACTCACATATACACACACACACACACACACACACACAGATCCAGTCGCCCAGATCTAGCCTACTTCTGATAACCCGCATCTCATTACACAATAAAGAGCTTATACTGAGTGGGAGGAGCACACAGGTAAGGAAAGATTAAAGAGCGGCAGATAATTGTGTTCCTCAAAAGTCATTGAACCTTCTGCTGCTACCTGTGCACCCAACACCTGCACCATACTGCCCCCTTCTGCTGTAACTTCTGTTATAAAAATAGAAAACCACCAAAAGTGGCACTCTGACGTTACAGTCACGAAAAAGCTTTACAAAACTAGCACACTTACATGCTGAACATAAAAATGAGTCTGATGTTGCAGATACAAGTACAATATATTCTCACAAGGCAATATCCAGCTGTCAGTCCAGCACTGTAGTGAAAGTAAAGCAGCCTTTGTGTGGCCAGGCTTCATGTGTTTGCATGTAATCTGACACCATTATGTAATGCCTTACTTGGAGATTTGTGCATGAGAGGACCGAGATCCTGGGGATGTTGTGTCTATCAAGAGAACTGTCTGGATGTTTTTCAGTGAGCAATACATCCTATTTTGAAGGGAAGTTTATTCATTGTAGTCAGTGAATCAGCTGCTATGTTCATTTCTATACAGACTGGTGCATCCACACCCGTAGTTTCACGGGGTATTGGTGCAGGAATCCATGACTAATTAGTAACATCCAACTGCTACTCACTGTAACTTACCATCTCTCACTTTGTTACTGGGTTAACCATTAGTCAGTGACTGATTGGGAAGGTTAGCGTGTTGACACCAGCACAGTGTCACAGTGTCAATAAAGCAAACAAATATTTGTCATTTCGTGTCATTTCTGGGAAACCAGTGCATTCTTTTTGCAATAAATATTACAAAATACCTACACACTACATTTTGATCATATCTTATGCATTTTGCTATTTGAAGTTAAATTAGGTCAGTGAAGCACTAACACAGCACTAATTTAACTTGAAAACCTGATAGTGGGTTGTTTTGATGAACTGTGTATTCTTTTTAAACTTTTTAATGTTCATTTATCTGTTGAATCTGTTTTAAAGATATAAATATTAAAAGATAACAACTGATTCATTTAATGAAAGTTGGTTTCCTGAGATTTTCACTGCAGCTAGTTTTCATAACTTCAGTGGAAATTCAAGTCCAGACTTTTTCATGTGCAATATGCAAATGAAAACCCAGTGGATAAGAAATGCATTACTTTTAAGGAAAGACAGCTTGTTCTGTCAAATACTTGGTGAGATATTTTGGTTGTGTATAAATTAATGAGTTATGTGGAAAAAAAAACAGCTTCACTCTCCATTTTCATTATTTAAATATCTTGTATAAATTTGAACAGCAGTTTTGAATTAATTCCAGACAGAAGTTTCATTTGATAATGAATCTGAAAATAGTTTAATTCACAATTTGGGACAAGCACAGTGCATCATTAACCCATCACTCATCTCACCTGATGACAAATCTCGTCTTCCTTCCTTTGCAATCCCCCTAATAGTATTGTGTTACTGGTCAGAGATCGGCCTTTGTGCAGACACGTTCTTATCTATCTTCTTGTCATGTTTATGTACAAACATCACATTCCTGTGGGGGAGACGGGCGTGCAGGACAGGAACTGAGCAAGGTCAGGAGTTAGAAGGAGAGGGAGGTAAAGAGGGAGTGAGAGAGAGAAAGAAAATACACAGAGCCAGAAAATGATTAGAGGACTTACAATATTGCACACGACACCTGGACGGGAGAAGAATACAGAGAGTAACAGACAGGATGGTTAAGTGATAGAAAGGGAGCAGAGAGGAAGCACAACAGATGTTATAGCTAGTAGAAAGGAGGTAGAAAGTCAGGAGGCAATAAGGCCAAGGGCAGATAATGGGCTGTTCGACTAGGAGATGAAAGAAAACTACAGGACCATTCAAACACAAATCTAATAAAAGGGGGAGTTTCAGACATGATGAAATTCTGAGGAAGTAGGGAGGCCCAAGTGTGGTTACTTCTGCATTTTTCCACACACTCTCCAGTCATCAGGTGACACGCCCAGGTCAAGGATCAGGAGAAAGGACAAACACCACGCCCATGAGTTATAAGTGTAAACACTAAGAAGACACAACATGCACGTAATAAAATGAGCATAAATGGATCCACGCATGTTATCACAAAGGCAGGAATGTTTGCATAAGCACGATAACAGTCAAACGCACATGATCATGCAGTAGCTCAGTCACAGACATGCATATGATGTAAGATGGAAGTACACACACAAATACTGTTACGATTCCTCCCTCTGCCCCTGTCTGTTATGTTTGGTTCTGTGTCTCACCCTCCTGCCACACCATATATGGACTTCCTCTTCCCCCCACTCTCCAGTCTGGACTAATTATTGACTCATTTCACCTGTGCATCCTTTGTTTAAAAGCACCCCTCAGTTCTCTGCTCATTGCTGGTTTGTCGCACATTGACTTTCATGCTCTCACACTACTCCTCCAAGAATCTGGTTAGTCTGTCTGTTTGTTTGTTCGTCAGGAACCTCCATTTTGTTTGTACGTTTGAGTTGTTTGGTCTGCGCTCATGCAGTGTTTTTCAGTTGATACTTTGTCCTGTTAGTTTTGTATGTTTTGTTCTCGTTTTCCTGCCCTCTGCAGTGATTTTGGTTTGTTACTTTGTACATCTGCTTTGTCCGTTGGTTTGGTCCACATTAGTGTGTAGTTTCAGTTGTTACTTTGTATATTGGGTTATGGTTTTGTTTGTATGTTGTTCCAGCGTTTTTGGGTGTTTTATTTGATACTTTGTTAGTGTTTGTTAGTTCCCTGTGTCCCCTGCCCTTTTTGTCAATAAATGTATCTTTTTGTTCATACCCGTTTGGTCCCGTTAGTCAGTTCGTAACAGAACAAACCAGCCCTTATTGCGACCATGGAATCGCCACATTCCCCCACTGGTCGCTTCACACTTCCCCCCCGTACAAGTTTTGAGTGCTATGGGGGCCTGGCGGATATCCTGGAGGTGGAATATTTGGACCTGCGTGGTAGTGCTGAGCAATTGCTCAAGTGGCTGTACTCAGACGCAGGTCTAGAGTTCTTTGAGGCACTTCGCAGGGCAGCGATCAAGACCTTTGTGAAGAAGGGATACTTGATGACATATCCAGAGTTTCAGCGTCTTAAAGACGCTGTCATGGCTGCTCTGAGTTCCTTCGAGCGAAGGTTTTGCTTGACTGCCCTGCCTAGCCAGCACCATTTGCTCTCCTCCTCCAGTACTCCCCGGTCCCCAGCGTTTGTTAGTCCTGCAGCTAGAGCTGCTTTTGTTGGTTCTGCAGCCGATGCTGCTTCTGTTAGTCCCGCAGCCCCTGCTGCTTTTGTTAGTCCTGCAGCCGCAGCTGCTTTTGTTAGTCCTGCAGCTACTGCTGCTTTTGTTGGTCCTGCAGCTACTGCTGCTTTTGTTGGTCCTGCAGCTACTGCTGCTTATGTTGGTCCTGCAGCTACTGCTGCTTATGTTGGTCCTGCAGCTACTGCTGCTTTTGTTGGTCCTGCAGCTACTGCTGCTTTTGTTGGTCCTGCAGCTACTGCTGCTTTTGTTGGTCCTGCAGCTACTGCTGCTTTTGTTGGTCCTGCAGCTACTGCTGCTTTAGTTAGCCCTGCAGCCCATGCTGCTTTAGTTAGCCCAGCAGCCCATGCTGCTTTAGTTAGCCCAGCAGCCCATGCTGCTTTAGTTAGCCCAGCAGCCCATGCTGCTTTAGTTAGCCCAGCAGCCCATGCTGCTTTTGTTGGTTGTGCAGCTGAAGCTGCCTTTGTTAGTCCCGTTTTAGTTAGCCCCCCAGCAGCCGATGCCGTGTGTGTCAGTCCAGCAGCCGATGCCGTTTTTGTCAGTCCAGCAGCCGATGCCGTTTTTGTTAGTCCCGCAGCTCCCGCTGCTTTTGTTGGTCCTGCAGCCCAGGCTGCTTTGGTCTCGGCTCCTTTTCCTGTCACGGATCCGGCTCCTGTTCCTGTCACGGATCCGGCTCCTGTTCCTGTCACGGATCCGGCTCCTGTTCCTGTCACGGATCCGGCTCCTGTTCCTGTCACGGATCCGGCTTCTGTTCCTGTCACGGATCTGGCTTCTGTTCCTGGTCCTTCAGCTGTCGCCGCAGTTGCAGCCACCTTTATTGCTGCAGTCACCGCTGCTCTGGTGTCAGCTGCTGCTCCGGTCCCTGCAGCCGCCGGGTTCCCAGGCGGGTCGACGCACAGGCCGCCGTCGTCGCCGTCTCTTCAGTCTCCGGACGGGTCGACGCAGAGGTCGCCGTCGTCGCCGTCTCTTCAGTCTCCGGACGGGTCGACGCAGAGGTCGCCGTCGTCGCCGTCTCTTCAGTCTTCGGACGGGTCGACGCAGAGGCCGTCGCCGCCGTCCCTTAACTTTGAACTTTGTTTGTCACCCCAGGAGATGTGGTGGGATGACAATGAGGACACCACCACCCTGCTCCTGTCTCCTTGGGGGGCCCCTGAGAACTGTGCTCCTGTCCTGGCCCCTCAGCTCCAGCTGGCTCAAAGTTCGTCGCCGCCGGGCAGTCCGCCCGGGGCTCCCCAGCCTTGTTCGTCGCCGCCGGGCAGTCCGCCCGGGAGTCCGCCCGGGAGTCCTCAGCCGTCTTGCTGTTCCCCAGCTCACTGCTCGCCATCCGGCAGTCCGCCTAGGGGTCTCCTGCCTCGTGGGTCGTGTGCTGGCCCCTGGCCTGGGGGTCCTCGGCCTGCTTTCCGGCTGGCTTTCCGGTCCCCGGTTCTCCAGCCGGCTCAAGGGTCTCGGGCTCTGTCTTCTGGTTCGCCGCCTCCCGGCCGTCCGCCCGAGGCTCTGTCTTCTGGTTCGTCGCCTCCCGGCCGTCCGCCCGAGGCTCTGTCTTCTGGTTCGTCGCCTCCCGGCCGTCCGCCCGAGGCTCTATCTTCTGGTTTGTCGTCTCTGCCTTCTGGTTCGTCGCCTCCCGGCCGTCCGCCCGAGGCTCTGTCTTCTGGTTCGTCGCCTCTGCCTTCTGGTTCGTCGCCTCTCCAGTCCTGTTCGCCGCCTCCCGGCCGTCCGCCCGAGGCCCGGCTTTCTGGTTCGTCGTCTCTTCAGTCCTGTTCGCCGCCTCCTGGCCGTCCGCCGGAGGCACTCCTGGTCCGTTTGCCGCCTCCTGGCCGTCCGCCGGAGGCACTCCTGGTCCGTTTGCCGCCTCCTGGCCGTCCGCCGGAGGCACTCCTGGTCCGTCTGCCGCCTCCTGGCCGTCCGCCGGAGGCACTCCTGGTCCGTCTGCCGCCTCCTGGCCGTCCGCCGGAGGCACTCCTGGTCCGTCTGCCGCCTCCTGGCCGTCCGCCGGAGGCACTCCTGGTCCGTCTGCCGCCTCCTGGCCGTCCGCCGGAGGCACTCCTGGTCCGTCTGCCGCCTCCTGGCCGTCCGCCGGAGGCACTCCTGGTCCGTCTGCCGCCTCCTGGCCGTCCGCCGGAGGCACTCCTGGTCTGCTGCGCCCGGTCCCTCCTCCGGGCCTCCCTCCGCCCGCCCGGTCTGGTGTTTCGGGCCCTCCTCCGGGCCTCCCTCCCCCCGCCCGTCCTAGTTTGTTTGGGGCTGTCTGGGATCCGCCCCTTGCCGGGGGGGTTCTGTTACGATTCCTCCCTCTGCCCCTGTCTGTTATGTTTGGTTCTGTGTCTCACCCTCCTGCCACACCATATATGGACTTCCTCTTCCCCCCACTCTCCAGTCTGGACTAATTATTGACTCATTTCACCTGTGCATCCCTTTGTTTTAAAAGCACCCCTCAGTTCTCTGCTCATTGCTGGTTTGTCGCACATTGACTTTCATGCTCTCACACTACTCCTCCAAGAATCTGGTTAGTCTGTCTGTTTGTTTGTTCGTCAGGAACCTCCATTTTGTTTGTACGTTTGAGTTGTTTGGTCTGCGCTCATGCAGTGTTTTTCAGTTGATACTTTGTTTTGTTCTCGTTTCCTGCCCTCTGCGTGATTTGGTTGTACTTGTACAACATAGTGTGTAGTTTCAGTGTACTTGAATATGGTTTGTTTGTATTTGTCATTTTGGGTGTTTATTTGATACAGGTTGTTAACTTTTGTATAATGCTTTTGTTCAACGTTGGTCCCGTAGTCAGTTCTAAAAATGTCAAGAGAAAATGTCAAAAAAGTCAAACAAATTAAATGTATTTTGATTAAAATGTTCTCATATCTGTTTTCATTCATGTATTAAGTTGTATTTATGTTTCTCCAGTGATTTTCTGTTCTTAGCTTCCAATGGACAACTTCGATACTATAGTTTGATTGATGTATTATATAGAGAACCAGAACATTATTAGCCATTGTGTAGGCTTATCTGGGATCTGCCCACTCCTTTTGTTAATCCACGAACCTGCACATTAGTTACTCCATGTCATGATTTTAATTACATACTAAAGTACGGTGTGCAGAGGTTACAAGACTACAAGCTGGCAGTCTGGTCATTGACTGTCACCCCATCTAGGGAACAGCAGAGAGTGGGAAGCAGAGCTATGTAGACTCCCTCCTTTGCATAGTGAGGGTCAAACGGTGCTGAGTGAGCAAGGGCCACCAATGACTTTCATGGAAACCAGGGTCTAAGCAGTTAGCTAGGCTAGGCTAAGCTAGGCCAAACTCCACAGCACAATGTGTTACTAATGGTAAACAGCTGTGTTTGAACTGCACTGTTTAAGCTATGCATTATGAAGTGGCCTTGAAGTATACCATATCTTCTAGCACCTCCACCCCTGGGAACCGACCACCAAAAGGCCTGAGACATAAAAGGCTGTATAATAAACACAAAAGACAAATATGTTCTAAAAAGTTTAGATTAGTTTTTGTCTGTATTGAAAAAAATGGAAAATACATAGAGTATAATTTCAATTTGCTTTTGCTTAAAAAAAGGAGAATTAAAGATTCTGTTTGTTAATTATGATAAATACATTGGCTTTCTATCAATTCACACTAAATATTGTGAATTTAATGATGCAGGCACATTATATTCAGCACGAAGCAGAGCCTTAGCTCTACAAGGAGGTCACAGAGGGGGGACTCAAAAGGTCAGCGAATGGCATTCTGGCTGAGTTCCTGATGTGTCAACATATGGTTGCCAGACAAATTCCTTTCGAACCAGACATCAGACTCGAACAGAGAGGTACTGAGGTAGCTGCTGATTGTCACTTTGCATTTTCATACTCCTATGCTGCAGCTAGTGAACATATGCGATATTTATCAACTCCTCAAATTGGCTCTTCCTCTGTTCCACTCCAGCTTTGTTTCTCTCCAAGTGTGTCCCAGCATGAAGCAGCATGTGCACGCACTTCATTGTGCTTTCCTGTAAATGATAGAAGCAGAAGCAACATAGGCCACAGCAAAAACAACAGTGAAGGAGAGAGCTATGCATTTCCCACCATTTGGAATGAATTAAAACCATACACAGCCACAGTGGCGTGGCATGGAAAAACGAGGATGGAAACACAGACAGAAAGGGAGTGGAAAGCTGTAGGAAGATGTAATGGTTTCCAGACGTGCGTATGGTCGATGTGGATGTTGGAGGTTAGTAGAAATAAAGAGGCAAAGGGGGTATAGAGGGTTTTCTTGGTATGGGGATACCCTCTCAAGAGGGATTTCCCTCCCTTCCTGCACGTTTCATTTCCTCTACAATTTGGAGGCGATGACTGGTCAGCCAGAATCTAATTACATGGCAGGAATGAGTCAGCCCCTGTACCTGAAATAGACACAGCATGCGAAAAGACAGATGGAATAGGAAAGATTTAACCACAGGGTTTGGGGACCAGTGGAAACAAGGGAAAATAAGGGTTAACCAGTTATTCTTCTTGGGTTTTTGGCCGATTCAAAGTGTATCATAGGATATAATATAATCATTTATAGTTACTGGGTAAATATGATTTCAATCGATTCATAATGTCTGACAATACACCTTAAGACATTATACCTTTCAAACTTTTTAAACCTGTGAAACTTTTATAAATGGCACCATTGCTCACTCAATACATTCTTTTTAACTTCTTGGTCTTGGTTTATTGTGACTAATGCTCAGAAACTTTGGATAAGCAATGTTATGACTTTGTTGTCTTTATGACGCTCTTATGTGACAATACAGTTTAGCATTTACTATTATCACGTTATAGACACCTGCGGTCACTTAAAACGGAACCTGTGTGACTTACAATCAGCAAAATCTGACCTCTAGGCTGACTTATCAGAATGTGAATGTGCCATAACTTGTCATACCAAAGCAAGTAAAGCTGTGTCTTTAGCACCATGCATTTCATTCCTAATGAATTCAACATTTGATATGCTGACATTTATGACTTTCAGGTTTTCAGGCTTGGAAACATCCTGTGTACTGGGCTTCCCATGTGCTGTGACCAGGAACACTTGCCTCTCACAGTCATCTCAATCAATGGCTGATTCTTCTTGAGTCAGACTTGGCCACTTTTACCATTCTTTGAGACCAGACAGTGGCCATTCTTTCTCTCCCCCTTCTTTTCATTATTTTCTATCCTTGACTGAAGCACTTTGGAGAATTTCTTTTTTCACACTGTGCCTTTCCACTCAAATGAACCCATTGTGTCTGAAAACATCCAGCCCAGCAGCTCAGAAACAGAAGGGAGCAGTTCTGAAGAACTGGATCCTGGCTGCTGCACTGTGTTATTGCACATGCTTGTGAAATGTGGTGTGTCAACTCCACAAGGGGTTTGCCAAGAAGCGTCCATACAGGCCCACCATGTGTGCCCGGTGGGGTCGTAAACTAAGGGTCGGACCATAGTACTTTCCCAAAGTAAACTCAGCAAATTTGTTTCCCGTTGCCTTGGTGATGTGGAAAGACCCCAGTCTGGAACATTCCCAAGTAGAGGGAGGGATTCTGGGAGCAATTACTGAGCGGGAACGTGGGTTGTGACGGGGAAAAAGGAGGAGATACACTGACTAAGAATGTTTGAGGGTGTATAAATGTGAGGGATTGAAAGAGAAAAGGATTTAGACTGTACAGAATATGTATTAGAAATTGTATATATGTGATTTTCTAGTTTACTCTGAATCTATTACATGAATGTACAGAAATGTAGACAAGATACTGGCCTCTCCCTGTTTTGACACTACTCCCACCCAGAGCTCTGTAAATGCTTATGTAAAGAATTCTATACTGAACAAAACCCCACCCTGAAACCCTTTTTTCAGAACAGACACTCCCTCCATGAGCCTTTACTGCAACATCTTTATTTTTCACACACCATCATCCAACTACTCCCCTCCACCCTAAACATTATAACAATGAGATGTTCTACTATATCTGTCCACTGTGACTTGCTGCATATGACTCAACATGAATCCTACAGCAGGTCAATAAGTTAAAGAAACTGTGAGCAGCTTATCAAAATCCAAATAAGTCTTTCAAAAATGATTGGTGTACTGTTTTCTGAGATTCTATATAACCTTTAATCCTAACCTTAGATAAACTGCTTTTACTGCCTGAACCTCTTACCTCCAGTGTCAAATGCTGTGTTGTGTATGCCCTCTATCTACTATGGGAACCCCCCCCCCCCCCCCCATGAGCTCTGTTAAGTAGAAGAATGCAGCACTTACCAGAAGGGGAAATAAAAATGTTCTGACACAACCTGTCAGTAGTAATTTTACAACACAGAAGTCTGTACCACATCTGCAACATGTCAAGCAGGTCAGGACAGTATTTTGATAACCTTTGTGGTGTGAGATAGAGTTAATGCTAAAAAGTGGCCAAAGTTATGCAATGTTCTGCAGATTATCAGTACACAAGTCTGGTTTCACTTTTGAACTATAAAAAAAATATTCTCGATTCAAATCCACGTGTTCTCCTGTTGTTGGCGGCCTTGTGACTAACCTATCCCCCAGGGGGATAGGTTAAATGCATACAATTTCATTGTAAATGAGACTTATGACGATTAAAGTCATCAGGTCACAGAGTGGTTCCTATGACCGGAACACTGTAGTAGAACGGAAAAGACTTATATTTAACTTTTTGTATCCCAGCATTTAATAATTAAATGGTATTTATTTACCTTTACCTTAGTTACTTGAAAACATTTATCTTAACATTATCCTTTTTGCAACATGTGACGCTCTAGTTGCAGCTTTCCTTTGTTATTTACCAGTGCTTCCTGAAGACCACATCCCTAATTTCAGACCTCACTCTTGCCAGTGACCTCTGACCTAAACTTTCTTCTCTGGAGCCATCTGCTCCTCATAAAATTTCAGCAGTGATGGCACCCTGTCTCAACCTGTGACACTCTTGTGCCAAGTTTGGTTTCCAGCTGTCAAACTTTACTCATTTTTTACTTCGGTCTGTTGCTTTTCATTTACACCCTCTTTAAACGTACACACTGCTGATTAAAACCATCATAAAAGTTCAACAGGTTTCTCTGTCTCGTCGTGGCCACCTGCGACCTTATCCACCTCCTGCAGATCTGAATGGGCTTACTGGCACCAAGGAGCAATCATCCCATTAATCATCTGCACAGTACCTGCAAATCAGTTTGGTTTTTAACAGACACAGAAGAAAAACACCCCCTGACGCTGAGTCTGCTCTTTCTACTTTCTCACACCACAACGGGAACACTGACTCAGGCGTTTCCTGATTGTCTCAAACCATATCAGTGATTCAGTAGTCTGCAATGGGCCACTGCACCTGGCTGGAATGTTCCACACACCTGTAAATTGTCTGCTCACAACTGTTTTCCATCTGTGTGCCCGCCTCAGCTCCTTTAATTTGAATATAATCTCATGATGCTGCATATCCTTTCATCTAGTCAGATGTGTCACATAGATGTAGTGCTACCAGATAATAGCTTCGAGTGACAGTAAATGCGTGTGAGTAAGTTGTGACTAAAGGCTCTTGTGTGAAAGGACGTTTGAGTGGGAGTTGGATTGCACGATTGACTGTCCTCCTCCTGAATGAGATATTGACTGAGTGCCAGAGGATGATCCATTGGTGAGGCCTGTACATAAGGCTTCTCAGTGGTCAGTGTCAGAGTGGCTCTGATTTAGTACTTTAGTACTTTACTTCTGACCCTTAGAGTCAGAACAGAGCAGGGATGGCCCTGCTGAACAAGAACTCTTCAGTCTCAATAGGCCGTTCAAGCCTCTTTTTTCCAATCCCACTAAAAAAGAGTTTCAACTCATAATCAGATGATTATGTGTCAGCCTCTGTTGCAAATGAGTTGATTACCTCGGCATTAAAAACAAACACAACCCTTGTAACTAAACAGAAACTTTCCAAACAGGAAAGTGACTTCTTCTCAGGGAATTTCACGTTGACAGCATAGATGCCATAAATAGACAAATGCATCTCACCCTTTCCACTCAAAAGTAAAAGCGTGTATTTACCATACTGCAGGTGTGACTGTCGTGTGACTTCCCAGACTCATGAGGTTGATGGGTTTGTGGAGTGTAGGTGCACTTCCTTACCTTGCAAAAAACTCTTTATGTTTAAGTAAACAGTTTAATTTTTTTCAGTCCATTTCTCTTTGTAAACATTTAAGACCGGTACTTTCAATCTTTTCTGATTTTGATCAAAATTAGCCTGTTTGCTTTGAATAGAGAAAACAGGTCTGAACAGATCACTTTTAATCTTCCCACACGACTAAAAACGGTTGTTTTTACAGCTGCAAGTTCTTCATCATCATAGTTTATAGTAAATGAAGTGGTCCTGCAGTGAAGACAGCTGATAAAATGAAAAGATAAAAATGGAGAAAAGGATTTTTCAAAATAAAAACCAAAGGTCCTGTAAACATTCGCACCACATGACAGTTTAGATCTATTCAAATAATAGTTAAAACAACCTTATTAATCTTTGATGAAAGTGTTGTGGGAATCGAGAATAGTAAGTGGGAGGGAACCACTCCCAGTGGGTGATGAATATCTGGGCAATGCAGACAAAATTCTTGACACTGAGCCAGAAGCATTGAGGTAAGTCCAAGGTGGCATTACCGTCTGCCAAAGCTGAAACAAAGGATGGAATAATGCTGCACGTCAAACACTTTAATAGGATGTCCACAAAAACAGGTATTTTCCCCTTTTATGTTTTGAACCATTAGATCAATAGAAAGGCAAACATGAGGGATTTGATAATTAAGAGGTGATGATAGTTAGTTACAACTATTCATATCTAAGTTTTTATTATTATAATTTTTATTTTATAATATTGTGCAACAGAATTCTCAGAAGCAAAAATGTTGTTGAAACACACCTTGCATCACTTTTAGCGTTGTTTTTTCCAACACCGTGACCGTGTTTGTTTTACGTGGAATGAATGCTTCACTTGCAGCTGACATGTAGTAACACTTAGAAAACATGAGCAAAGAGGAAAAACATTACTGCGTCTGACACACCTGGATGAAAGACGCTTGTGTTGCTGATGGGCGACCAGTGTGTGAAACAAAGGACAAGGCTAACACGCATTTTGTGAAGTAATAGTTTTCTCGCCCTCGTTAAGAATCAGGAATTTGTGTGAGGACCGGAAGCCTGGTGTTTTCCAAAGTATAAAAATATAATGACTAATGAACACACACTCACAGTCATTGTTAGAAAAAGTTTGTTCCACCATCTCTAGTCTCAATGCTAGCCTAAGTTGAGCTAAGCCAAATCCCAGCTTTGTGCTCAATGCACAGATATGAGAGTAGTCACCTTTGCCAAATCTCTGAGCCCCTCTGTCTAAAACAATGCATACGATTCCCAGTCTTCAATGCATCACAGTGTCTTGTATGGGAAAGACGGAGGCCCGCAGTAATCTCCATCACTTATCTTACACAACAAGTTTGAAACTCTACACCGTTTATCTTCTCCATACCATCATCATCTCTGTTCCTAATCTTTGTTTTCTTTTTGGGTGTGGCAGCCATCAGGAACAGACAAAAACACTGCAGTGATCGCTGCCATTTTTGGACAAAGACAAACTCTACAACTGGAGAATCATAAAGAGACCCCTTGGGACCTGTGCTGGTTTAGTCTTGTGTTAGGATTAGTCATTTTTGGGAAAAGATTTGGAACGTCTGATGTTTATCTGTTTATGAAAACTGACGTTAGTGTTTGTCACTCAGACAGTGAGTAGTCACCCCGCCTTGAGTTTTAACTTACATACCTTAACAGGTATCAATGCATTATTCTGATTCTTTTCATTATTACACATTCTGATGTAACTTTATATGAAGACACGTTATTGCTATGCTTAACAGGAATCCCTTTTGTTTCCCTGCTCAATGACAGTACAAGAGTTGTTTTGATTTCCTCAGAAAGACCTTAATACTTTAATATCCTGTTGCATGTTCCTTCCTGAAAAACAAATAAAAACCTAAGAGCAGTGGATGAGACCGAACATGACTCCAGACGAGCGGAAAACCGTTAAGCAGCAACTGTATCAGAGAACAAGTTGATGCTGATACTTTGGGTTGGTTGACAAATGATAATTTCAAAATAGTTGCTTAATGGTGTACAGCCTGGAATTCATCCTTTTAAGCTCTGCTGACAGACAGGTATCTTAAACAAATACAAGCACAAGTGTTTTTTTTTGTAATGTTAAATAACCTGCAAAAGAAAACATAAAACTGCAACGAAACCAAAGGGGAAAAAAAGAAAAGCTGGATTTGGGTTCTTGTTATAAGCCAATAACAAGTAGCCTTTAAAGTTTTGTGTGCAGCATGTGTTTGTGTTAAAGACCTGGTGGGGGGTCTGGAATTTCTGGTTTAGAAAAGTCATTGTTCCTACGTATCTACCGAGCAATTGTTCCTTTGTTTGACCATATCCTTAATGGGAGGCGGACAATCAGGCGCACATCCGGCTATATAGGATAGATAACAGAATGTACTGTGGATACCATCTGGAGCTACACCTTTTAAACCTTTGTCTGATTCTGTTCTGTCCAGGTTTATTAACCATCCAGGTATTTTTAAAATATTTGATACCTATTGCTGTAATGCTTATTAAATGTCCTTTTCACACACTCCCAAGTCTTTCCTTTTTTTCTCTGTAAAGACTTTTACATCGAAATGAATGGAAAACAATACGTACCCGGAACGGTATGAAATCATTTAAAATGCTCACACCTTGAATAAAGTACACAATAGTTAGTTGTGCTGTGAAGTGTGCTCTAGTTGCTTATATCTGGTGCATTTCATTCTTTCATATCTCATTCTCTGAAATATGTACAATCGAATGAGGCATCTCACTCCTCCAGGTGTGACATGACCTGATCCTACCCACCCAGAGTGACTAAAAAGCTATGAGGAAATTGTTTCGGTGAACTGACTGACTTCTTTTTGTCCCACTTGAAGTCATTGAAAAAGAGATGTTCCCTCGCTGACATGTTGCTCTTAGGGTGGAGAGTGTGAAGCAACTGATAGCGTGTTGTGATGAGCTTAATGTAGGTGTCAGAATGAGAAATATTTGTTAATGCAACTTTGTGAGACACCTCGCCCATCTATGACCAACAAACAAAAAACGTTTCTCACGCTATGGCCTCATACACAGAGAAAAATCTATAACAGTCTATCTTTTTTTATATCATCCTATTCAATGAAAATCAACAACTATTGTCTATCAAATTATTTCCTCAGTGTCACTTTACTCAGTTCTTACTTAGCTGTACTGTTGGTTTTAGTATCACTGTGGGTTTTTCTGAAACTTCACTGTTCAATCTCTAACCTCCAAAGAATAATTCAAATAATTTTTTGTATAGGTCCAAATCATGAAAAAGTAATCTCAAGGCACTTCACAGTGTTTAAGGTCTAAGCCCTTATACAATATAATTGTATACAGACTTATATAGAAACCCAACAACCCCACTTGAGCAGCATTAGAAGACAGTGGAGAGGAAAAACTCCCTTTAACAGAAGAAACCTCCAGCAGAACCAGGCTCAGGGTGGGCGGCCGTCTGCCTTGTTTAATAGAAATGTGTAGTTTTATTTTCCATATCTCCAACTTATTAAATCTCAGTGTTTTCTCAGAATTTACCAACTTAGGAAGGTGGAAGGACAAAGGCATGCTGCGAGCAGACTGTGGTTAAGCCTGGTGGAAAATGTGGGAGGTAGCTCACATAGGGGGAGTGGTGAGGGGCGGGGCTGAGGGCCCACAAGGTTTATATAGTTCAAAATCTTCCCCTCTCCTCCTGCCTTGTGTCTGTGAGCGCTCATTTCTGCCTCCCCAGCCAGTACCTCTCTCTGTGACTCACAGTCTCTCTCTTTTTGAGTGCCACACTCTTCAGCAACAATGACAACAACCAGGCAAACATACTCCGTGCGTTCCTCCATGTCTAGCAGGCCCTCTGCTATTACAGCCACCCGTACCTCTGCTCCTGTCTACAGGGCCTCCAGTATCCATGGTGGGGCCGGTGGAAGAAGCATCAGCATCTCCTCCACTGTCAGCAGTGGGCTGGGAGCCAGTATGGGAGTTGGTTCTGGAGCTGGTGGCTTCTCCAGCAGCATGCAGGTGAGCGGTAAAGGCGCTGACATCATGGGCAATGAGAAGTTTGCCATGCAGAACCTCAACGACCGTCTGGCCAACTACCTGGAGACGGTGAGGAACCTGGAGCAGGCCAACCACAAGCTGGAGGTTAAGATCAAGGAGGCCTTGGAGAAGAGCGGACCTGACTTCAGAGACTACAGCAAGTACCAGGTCATCCTGGACGACCTGAGGAAGAAGGTGAGGAGGGGATCGGGGAGTTGTTCGCCTTTGATTGAAGTCTTGAACAAAAGCATGTGAGGGGGAAATTGGAAGGAGGAAGGGAGGGAGGCAGCATGGATTAAAAAATTAAAGCCAGGGTGAGGTGTTAAATGAAATGAGTAGAACAGAAGAGTACTACATACGTTTTGAAAAGACATTACACATCTAAATGTGATGTAGATTCTTGACAGAGGGAGTTGACTTGCTTCCATTTGCAGTGCAGTGCCCACTGCTACTTTACGAAATGGGGGCCGAGAGTTGGACCGGAAACAGTATGGTGGAGGAATGTTGGAGCAACAAGGGTCAGAGACACAGGAAAGAAAGAAAAAAACAAAGAAAAGCAGGACGCTGTGACTCTAAGTCAGATTGCAAACCCATTCATTAAGACTTTCACAACCCTTTTCCTTTTTTTTCTAAAACTATTAAACTATGTGTTATTGTTGGACAATGGGGCTGAAGAGTACAGTCATTACTATTGTATGTACATATACAACAGAGGCAGATAAGGAAAGAACAAGGGCAGGGAAACTCAAGTCACCTAATGTGAGAATGATGTTTTCCAGGTGGAGCTTATTAATTTACTGACTTTATTTTACAGGTAGTTAATTACATGATGTATTTCATTTCAAACTGACATGATGTGTCACTGGGAATTAGTTAAAAAATAATTCATAACTGAAAGTAAATAATGATGCTGCATGATGTCAATCAATATGAAGAAAAAAAATGAATAGACTGAATGAAAATTGGACTCTGTCTCCCTTCACTGGCTGCCACGTCATTCAAACTACACTTTCCTTTTCAGAAAATTAAGTCAAGTCAGTTTCCAGATGGAACATTTCAGTCGCACTCAAGGAGAAACACACAGTGGTTCTCATTGTAAGACGACGCTATGCCCTCATTTGAAATTACAACACAAATTAACTGGGGTAAATGGGAGACACAAAGACAAAATGTCTACTACATCTGTTTTCTGTCTAATTTGTTTAGATTTTTTTGCAACATTATCCATGAGCAAAACCTTTGCTCTTAATAATTAAGAATTAAGTTAATAACACCTGAGGGTCTCAATTGGTTAAAATGGCCCCTGGTCAGCTGCTTTTTTTTTGTGTTGCAAAATTCAATCAGGTCTCTCGACCTCATTCTCAATCTGAATAAATACAAAATCCCACTGCAACATTAAAACACCCTAGTTAGTAAAGCACGCCAAGTCCACTACATGTGCAATCACATGACTGAGCATATACACACAAAACCACCACCACAACCCCCATTATCACTATTATCATGCAAAACTCCCGTCTTTATCCTGCCCAACAAGATAGATCCTGTTCCTGAACAGTGACTGGACAGTTTCTGCCTGGCAGCCAATGATTGGCTCTTGGACTTTGATACCTGGATGGCTCCTCTGCCGTCCCTCTCCCCGCTTATCTACCAGACTGTGACTGTTAAAGTAAATACTGCAGGCATCTGTTTTTTGAAGTGAGCGAGTTGCAGTGTCGTCATTTACAAACGCAAACAATGACAAGTAATTACCTATTACTGCTCAGTGGAACGAACACCCATTATAAGCACACATATCAGTACACTGTGCTTGTGTTTCAGACATAATTAAATCAAGTAAGAATTTTAGAAAAGTATAAACAACGGCCCGTTTAGTTTTAACTAGTGAAGCTAATTAGTTAACACATTATTACCTATTGGTTTCTTCTTGATAATTCGTTGATCAGACACCGTGATTTTCTAATTGAGAGTGAAACTCCAGCCCTAACAGTATTGATTTATGGTAACACTATTCTTCTTCAGCTCTTTTGTGTAAATGACCACCCCACTTGTTGGGTCTGTCTGCCTCAATTTGCAATCTAAATAACCTCTTTCTTTTGCAAACCCCGTTGCAGGTGTTTGATGCCACCGTCGACAATGCCCGCCTGGTTCTCAACATTGACAACGCTCGTCTGGCAGCCGACGACTTCAGAGTGAAGTAAGGCCCACAAGCTGCACCACTGAAACTGCAAAACTCTAAGCAAGACAGCCGCAGGCACACCCTGTTTCACAGCTGAACGGGCAGTGGGATGAATACATAGTGTCACGATCTAAAAAGACAGTCATTTCTCTTGTAGTGATAAATCACCACCTTTGCATCATAGCTGGAGGAGGCGTTGCAGTTGTGTCATAAATTAAATGTCACAGCAAACACAGCTGGTTACTAGTGTGTAGAATATTGTATGCTGACCAAATATTGGTCATAGATACATTTAAATGTAAAACATAAAAGACGTTAGAAGACACACATCTATTCAGCGTGGGTTTTCAGACACAAGCTCTGATGAGTTTTAAAAAGTCGGACCAATCTCTGTGAATCTGCGAAAGTTGTCCTCACTGCCCTGTCTTGTGCTTTTTAGGTACGAGTCTGAGCTGGCCATCCGCCAGTCTGTGGAGGCCGATATTGTCGGTCTGAGGAAGCTCATCGATGACACCAACATGAGCCGCATGAACCTGGAGAGCGAGATCGAAGCGTTGAAGGAAGAGCTCATCCACCTCAAGAAGAACCATGAAAATGTGAGTATCACACGAAAATCCAAAGCTCGGCTTTTAAAGCACCTCAAAACTGTGTTTCAAACTTGAACCAGTCCAGTCCAGAGCAGTCAGTGAAAGTCAAAGGTTATGTTTATGGTACATAGTCCCAAATAAAAGTCACTTTTAAAACACCCTTGGACATCATCTGACCAAACATCTACATCTTGAGATGAGCTGAATCAATATTTGTTTCCTAGCTCATCTCAATAATGTCATTAAACACCATGTGTGCTTAAGGCACATATGGACGTTCCACGCTAAGCCACTACTGCTACCGACACATCCTGACAGCAGGGCGTTCTTCAAAACAAGCTTGAGAAAACTTCACTGGGGAGAGGGAGGGAGGTTTCTTAAGATATCTGAAATATCTGTGTGTGAATTCTGTGGGAAGCCTCATCATAAAAATAATTCCCAACCATATTTGGCAACAGAGAAGACACCAAAGAATTCAAATTACTGTCATTTAAGCACATAAACTGAAACACAACCATTTGTTTACTGAAGGGAAATATTGAATTAAATGTTTAGGGCCTCAGGCACTGGTTTGGATGCACGCCCTGTATATTTACCTGACCTTACCATATGATTATGGCTGGAAGTGGCTAGGAGTCACAGATAGGTCACAGTTCATATAACCGAAGGTTTTTCCCAGTCACATGAGAAAATAAAAGTTTGTGAATAAGTAAATAAATTAATCTATCTATTCTTGTTTTTAGGAAGTAATGGAGCTTCGTAACCAGATTTCCCAGTCAGGAGTCCACGTGGATGTTGACGCTCCTAAAGGACAGGATCTGTCTCAGATCATGGCAGAAATCAGGGCTAAATATGAGAAGATGGCACAGAAGAACCAGGAAGATTTGAAAGCATGGCATGAATCTCAGGTAAATTATTAGAATTATATATAATATTATATATAATATATTATAATTTTTTTACAAACAGAAAATCCCAGTTAAAAAACTCTTTAAGTGATTTTTAATTATCTTTCAATTGCTATAATATTTCAGATAACAGAAGTGCAGACCCAGGTCACCCAGAACACAGAGGCCCTGAAGGGTGCCCAGACAGAGGTGAACGAACTGCGCAGACAGATACAAACCCTGGAAATTGAGCTGGAGTCACAGAGGAACCTGGTGAGATGCACTCTGTCAGCACTCACTTCATTAACCCCAGAAGACGCCTATCTTAACTGCCTGCAACACACAACTCAGCACTCTCACTTCAAGTCTCTCACATTGGCCTTGTTGACACAAGCTTTGCACTCTGGTGAACCGTCACAAAGGAGCTGTCATCAGTGAGCCCAGTTCACTGTGAGATTTTAACCCGTTTTGTTCTTTGCCTCTTGCTCATCTTGTGCCAACAGAAAGCTTCTCTGGAGGGTACACTGAGGGACACAGAGCTGCGTTACAACATGGAGATCGAGTCTCTGAACAACGTCATTCTGGGTCTGGAGGCAGAACTCACACAGCTGCGTAACAGCATCCAGCTGCAGTCGCAGGAGTACGAGGCCCTGCTCAACATGAAGATGAAGCTGGAGGCCGAGATTGCAACATACAGACGACTGCTGGACGGAGGAGACTTCAGGTGGGTAGATGAATGATTCCAGAGAACAACCTTTATTGAGGTTGCTGATGAAAATTAATTGACATTTAATTTGCTCTTGATCTTTTTCTTCAGACTCCAGGACGCTGTGGAAGATCAGAAAACAGTAAAGACCAAAGTGATGACAGTCACACAAACCCTGGTGGATGGCAAAGTGATTTCCTCCAGCACAGAAACCAAGAACCTTTAAAGATCAGAAACAACATAACAAACACTGTCGCTAACATCATAACTCTAACACGTAATTGGCTAAAACTGATCTCTTTTTCCTGTCGGTTCTCCCTACTTCTTAATCATAGTCACTTCCTGGGTAAACAGCTTTTCACAGGCTAATAAAAAACTGGATTAGAAGAAAACTAAATCATCGTTTATTTATTTCATCGTGTCGTTATATATGTGTTTGTACACTGACTGGCAGATATGCACACAGGTTTAAAATTAAAGAACTGTGAGCTTTTCAGAAACAAACTAATTGGAACATGAAAATATCAGAATTGAATTTTATTTCAAAGTAATAAAAGAATCTAATTAGAAACAAACATTTGTTTTTTATAGTTCATCATCTTTTCTTTTTGTCCAGTTTTTGTCCCAGCTGTGCTGTGATGTTGAGACACTTCAATAAAGTTCATGTGAGAAATTTATCTTGGTTTGAACATGTTTTGTTTGGGACTATAAATAACTCATGGCAAATATGTCATATAATATCAATTATATATTATATTATCACACAATAAACATAAATAATAAAGTATGAATGCAGAAACACACATAATGACAGCAGATAGTGACAGTAACATCAATTGGAATCCACTGTGCAAGTCAGAGAGCTCCAGCATTGTTGAGGTGGAAGATAAAATGATCATTGCTGTGACAACTTTAAAATTTATCAGCACGGCATTATAAACCACTGGCATAGGTCTTATCACTTAGTCCTGTTACTCATTCACTCTGAGGCAACACCCAACAGTGCAGACTTGTACTGTTGGCCTGTTAAAGGTGTAATTCTAAACTTTTATTTTTGCCAGCAAGTCGCGTGGAAAGACTAAAACCAGTCTGTAACTGCCCCAAACCTGTTCTTTAAACATGCACTTTCATTTTTAAACAAAAGAAAATAATTTCCTCATACTAAATGTTTTATGTCACCCAGTGTTAAATGGTCTGCACTTATATAATGCTTTTCTAACTAGCTGGCACTCAAAGTGCTTTTACACTGCTTCTCATTCACCCATTCCCACACACTCACACACTGATGGTAGAGCTAACTCACTGGGGGGGCATGTGACAGGAGGAGTCGGGATTCAAACCACCAATTCCACAACTCGTAGATGACTATGCTACCTCCTGAGCCAAAGCTGTTACAGTTGTTGTTAATTTTAAGCACATTGATGTCTGTTATATGTTGATGTTTTTAAAAATGTATTGCTTCTGACAACGATCTATTTCAGAGAGTGATATATAAGTTCAGTCAGTGGAAGTGCAGGACGAGGGTCTCTATTGTCACCATGGGTGGTGGATATTACTACCAATCTTTGTCCTCCTGGTGCTTCTGAAAAAAATAGAGCTCCATTGTGCAGAACAATGAACATCAGTGAACATCAGGCTTTGTATGGCTGACTTAAGTCTTTAAGCTGTTGTTAGTATCATCGTCACATTGACTATCACTATAATATCACTATGAAAGTGTCATAGCACCTTTTTTGCGTTTGATTTGATTGAGATTAGTTCACAGTGGGTATTTAGTTGGGGGGCACAGTCTAAGCAAGAAGGCTAAAGGTAATAATGTATAAATATTGCCTTTCAGAGAGTGATATATACGAACCCCAAGGCGCTCCTCTGTCGTCTACTCTCAGCTGCCAAACTGCTCTGTGCCAAGACGCTTTTTCTTCTGATTGATCAGCCAACTTCTTTTCACAATTGAACCCCTGATTAAACAGCAGAGTTCTCAAGTTTATTGGGGTTTTAGCATGTTTTCCCAAACCTCTACAGATAGAGGGGGCCTACGCCCACAGTGTCATTGGAGGTGCAGGCGGCTGTAGGACCGGGATCTCCACTGTCACCTGTGGCTCAAGGTTTGGCAGCAGCTTGGGTGGTGGGAATGACTCACCATACGTGTCCTCTTGGTCCTACTAAAAACAGTAGAGCTCCAACGTGCAGAACAATGAACATCAGTGAACGTCAGGCTTTAGAAACAGACAAAATAAGCGCCTTTGTATGGCTGACTTAAATCTTTAAGCTGTTGTTAGTATCATCGTTACCACTGACTATCACTATACTATCACTATCAAAATGTCAGCACACCTTTTTCTTGCGTTTGAGAGATTGGTTCACAGTGGGTGTTTACTGGCGGAACAAAGTCTAAGTGAGATGGCTAAAGGTAAAAATGCGTAGATAAAATATAGATAGGAAAGGAGTGGCACAAGGGAGTATTGCCTTTTCAGAGAGTGATATATACGAACCCCAGGACGCACCTCTGTCATTTTCTCCCAGCTGCCAAACTGCTCTGTGCCAGGACGCACCTCTTCTTCTTCTGATTGATCAGCAAACTTCTTTTCACAATGGAACCCCTAATTAAACGACAGAGTTCTCAAGTTTATGGGGTTTCAGCAGGTATTTCCAGACCTCTACAGATAGACCGGGCCTATGCCCACAGTGTCAGTGGAGGTGCAGGCGGCCGTGGGACCAGGATCTCCACTGTTACTTATGGCTCAAGATTTGGCAGCAGTTTGGGTGGTGGGAATGACTCCCAGTACTCTGCTAACCTAGCTATTGCGAATGAGAAATTAGCCATGCAGCAGCTGAATGATCGCCTGGCCACCTACCTGGAGACCGTCAAGACTCTGGAGAAGAAGAACAGCAATCTCGAGATCAAGATAAGAGAGGCTATTGAGAAGAGAGGTCCTTTGCAGGAAAGAGACTACAGCAAGTACTACACCATCATTGCAGACCTGAGGGCCAAAGTAAGTCAATGCATAAGTTGGTCATAAAAAATAGATAAAGATTACTGAAGTAAAGAGATAAAGTAAAAGTAGGACTCTGTTTTACAGCTTTACAAAGATTGCAGTGTCTTCAAGCACAAGAAAATCAAGCATGTCTGCATGAAGGGCAACATGATGTGCACAAAATATATTTAAAATATGGTGCTGTCAGTGACAAATTTGTGAAACTTTTTATGAACTAGATCTAATTTTGCCACTATTCTTACTCAAATGTCACAGAATATTGGGCCAAAAATCACAACAGCATAAATTAATTATAATATCTTTTATAATATTTATCACCTATAATAAGAGTCTTATCTTTAAGTTGAAGTCAAGCAATGATAGTACATTGATAGCTTCCTCTGGTCTTGTAAGATTTATTATGCATGAATTTTAATGTATGAAGATTTATAAGTAATGAATGTAATTCTTTTAACAGACTGTGGGAGACCACTATAGTAGTGAGTTTGTATTTTACAGACAGGAATCACCAACAATTGTTCCTGTCTTTTAGATATTTGATATGATCAAGGGCAATGCACAGCTTGCTATCGCTTCTGACAATGCACTTCTGGCTTCAAATGACTTCAGAGTCAAGTAAGTATTCAGTTTTGATTCTCCACCCATTATGAGCGTATCAGAGTTACAATTCTGTGTGTTTAGGATGGAGTATGAGTTGTCCATGCGTCAAACGGTGGAGGCTGATGTTGCCAGACTGAGGAAGATTCTGGATGATACCAATGTCATTCGTCTGCACCTGGAAAGCGACATTGAGTCTCTCAAAGAGGAGTTGATCTATCTAAAGAAGAACCACAAGACTGTGAGCAACATTAGTCAAAAATGTTCAATTCAAAGATAAGATAGTGGCTCAAAGAGGAAAACTAATTTGATAAAACCAATATTTTAACGATCCACTAGCCCATTTGACAGGATAACCCTCATAACCTTGTTCTGGAAATCCCTTACTGTTTCCCCCTCAACAGGAGGTTGATGAATTACTTGCCCACATCACCCAGGTTGGAATACATGTAGATGTTGATGCACCTAAAGGACAGGATTTAGCCAGGATCATGGAGGAAATGAGAGCTAAGTATGAGAAGATAGCACTGAAGAACCAGGAGGAGGTCAAAGCTTGGCATGAATCTCAGGTAAAACAGAATTTGTGGCAGGTTTGTGTTCATGAATAGCACATCTTAGTTTGACTTGACTTGAATTGTTAAAGTATTGCTAATGTTTTATCATGTATACAGATTTCAGAGGTGCAGTTCCAGGTGACTGAGAACACAGCAGCACTGAAGGATGCCACAAGTACACTGAGTGAAACTAAGAGGAGGTACCAGGCACTGGACGTTGAATTGCAGTCGGCACTTAGTCTGGTAAACACCATTTTTTAACCATTATATTACATTAACTATTACATGTGTTAAAAACCAATACAATCTTAGGTTAGCTAAGTTATCACTGCCAAAGGGAACAATAACTAATTAACTACCAGCTGCTCATAAACTGGGTAATCAAACTTCTCTTTCGCCTCTTGACAGAATTCATCCTCGCAGGCCACTCTCTATGACATTGAGATGCGTTACAACATGAAGATGAAAGAGTACAACACCATCACCCTGAGTCTGCAGGAGGAGCTGACTCAGATCCGCGCTGACATCCAGCAGAACCAAAGAGAATATGAACACCTGCTCAACATCAAGGTGAAACTGGAGGCCGAGATCGCTGAGTACAGGAGGCTGCTGGACGGTGGTGCACCTTTAAAGTGAGTATGAACACAGGAGGCAGATAGGATGGGTGAAACAGGTAGAACACCTTGTGAGAATGCTTGTGCCACCTTTGTACCGCAAACATTCAATGCTGTCAAACATAAAAGCTTTGTTCGTCTCATGAACGTTTTTGCAAATTAGATTCAAATTAGCTTCATGCAAACATGAAGTGACATTGATATGGAAACTAAAAGTAATGCCTCTGGGTCAGTACTTCTACCTTGACTTACACTTTCAACTGCTGAATGTCAGGTATGTATTTTATGTCTATGTCTGAAGGTGCACCTTAAGACAGATAATATGTCTGAGGCCAGAATAGCGATGTGACAGATTCGATCCTAGCCTAAAAAATGTGACTGTGTTTTTGTTAAATTCAACTTAATGTCTAACTTGTCCAACTAAATAATGGTACTCTTACTTTATTCCAGACTGGAGGATGCAGTTGACCAAAAGAAGGTTGAGACCAAAGTGGTGACAGTCACTCAGACTCTAGTGGATGGCAAAGTGGTGTCAGAGAGCCGGGACGTGGCACTAGCCTAATCTAGTGAAGAAGTTGTTTCTGAAAACAACAAACAAAACAGAAATTAAGCAACAAAAATAAAAGAAATGCACAAAAAGTGAACCATCAACGCCTGGGACTGTTTTTGAACTTTGTGTTAGGGAGCAAAAGAATCATTACATAGATTATTATAAATGTATTACATAATAAATTATGTATTACTTTATTATGATCAGATGATCAATACCACTCTGTCTGTGCATTAAATGTGATTAGGTTAACTTAGCTTTCTGCTAAGCTAAGCTAGTCTGTGACTGTCAGTCAAGTTGTATCGCTCTTCTCCTTTTTCTGACAATATGAAAGTTAATAAGCTTGTTTTTTAAGTTTAGTATCAATTTTAAAATATTCAATTTTAAAATGTGCAGAAAACAGTAGAAAATGGAAACAGCTGCAGTTTTATATATAATTTATACCATGCGCACAAACAGTATGTTATACACTTTCCTGTTATGTACATACACACAGTGCTGACCGTAACTGTCTGGCCTCCTGCCATCTGGCTCCCACACACTCAAGTCTGCAGTGAATGAGGGAAATTATTTCAGCTTCTGAGAAAAATCACATTCTGATCTGCAATTCTTTACTCCTGTAATAGGAATACTCCTTTTCCCATGCCTTATTCAGGCAAATCAGTTCAGTCCCGTGTCTCTGCTTTCCATTTGTTTATTTTCCCATTAGTCAGCCTAATTCCTGTGTGCTCTTTGATACAAACTTAACTCTTTTGATCTCAGATAAATCAAAGTGTGACTTTTCTTAGTAGGCTGTCCATATGTTTTTAATGGATAAGTGGAGAGTGTCATTTTGAGGTAATTAGCTTGTTTTATTTCAGACAGTTGGAGATAATTAGACACATTTCATGCATCCATGTACTGTTCATAATCCCAGTGTCACATTTTTTGAGAAAATACAATTGCAGCATTCAACTGACAGCACCATTTATCATCCTGTCAGATTCTATGAAACTGTTTTTCCAGCCATCGCTGACAATGAGTGGTGGTTTTGCCCACTTGTGCCAGTTTCCAGTGCTACTCTGCACGCCCCATATCTGTTACTATTAGAAATGTATACGGCAGCATGTCTGTTGTTGCTGTTGTTAACATTCATCCCTGGCAGCCAGATGTGAGCAAAGGTCTCAATGAAAGAAGTACTCCAGAGAAAAAGCAGAAAAAGGGGGATGGTGGGACTGGTAGGCACTGGAGATATATGGTAGGATAGAAAAAGGACATATCTCTACTGCATGCCTGTGATTCCTCAGTGGGCCCCAAAGAGATCTAGCTGAACAATACTGCTTTCTGCATGAAGAGAGAGGAGAATCTCTGAGAAATAATTTTTCTTACTTGGTAACTCATCCAAACCAGTACAGCAGACAGTCTGCAATTCTGGACACGTATTCTGAAAATACATTATTTGTGAGTATTGATACAGTCGTCTATAGAAAGTGCTGAACTCTTCATTGTTTATAGACTTAATGTTGCAAGACCTACAAGCAAGAAAAGCCAATAACCACTGCTCTCAGGAGAATGAGCTAAATGAAACACTTTGAAACATGCTTCAGAGATGAGGACTGACTTCTCATTGGATTAATAAAATCTCAGGTGTCTCTGAATTCTTATCATCCTGTATTCATAGCAGTACCACACTTGTATCTTGTCATCTGCATGCTGAAAAATGTATTGGTTGCTGTAACAGCCATATTTAGATTTATTACTGACTTTGTATGCTCAGTACAGAACCACTGCACTGGTTCACTACTAAGAATTAGTTCACAGTATTTTGTAGTTCACTACAAAATACTGTTGGCCAATCCTGTTGGTTTGGCCAAGGCAGAGTGCTGAAAGCTTATTTTAGTTCAGATGAACTATTGCCTGGATTTGAACACATAATGAGCAATGTGGATTTTGTCCCTTATCTCTGAAAGTGTAGTAATGCTTGGAAGGTTTCACTTCACAACTAGTCCGGACATGAAGAATGATTACATAAACTGATAACGCTTTCAATATGGACGTGAGGATCGTGTTGAAACAGATTTGGAAAGTTGTGAAGCTGTTTTTAAATGTCAATAATAATTGAATGTAAAAAAATAAAAAATTATATGTCACTGAAGTGGAAACAAGGAAAACCCCAAGAGAAAAGTGGATCAAATTCTTCTACTGACTGTAATCTTAAAGTCTTTATATCACATGTTGCATGATTTTAAAAAACAATGTAAAAACAATGTAAATATGTATGTGAATATGACATGTTCAAGACCAACTTTATTTACCCTTTACTGTTCAGTCAGAGTGTAGAAAGGTTTTGATTTGACTAAGATCTGAAGATCCAGAGTCTATTATTTAATGTTACAAGGCTTGTAGAAAGTTGTCAGCAGCAATCTTGAAGTAAGACAAATTATTGAAGTAAGATGAATTCTAGCTCATTCAGAATTTTCTCTAAGCTGTGTATGAGTCACTCATGGCAGGTCAGAGTCCTGCAAACTAAACATGGCTGTTTCCTCCTCTTTCCACAGTAAAACAAGTTAACAAGCTTAACATAGATAAACCATGAATCATGTCTCACTCTCACATACACATAGTGTCGACCTTTCCCTTTAGCCCACACATCCGTTGGGTGTGTCGGGTGGGGATCAGTCACTCATCCAGTGCTCCCAACGTACTGGGTCTCCTCCCAGTTGGACTGAAAGAGGGGAGAAGTGATGGGCCAGTAGTGGAAGGAGAAGGGTGTGGTGTGTGTTTTATGTGTTCACAAAACTTTTAGGACACTTGATGATAGCAGGGCTGAGAGGTAAGAAAGTGAGAAAGGAAAAGGGAAAGTGACGGATGAAACAAGAGCTAGGGCAGGAAAAAGGACCCAAGCTGGTGGAAAAGCAATCAAAGAATTAATTAAAGCTGCAGTAGATTCCCTCTGATTGGCAGAATAAATCTTCTTTACTAGACATACGTACATAACAGACTTTCCACAGGAAGCATTTATAATCAAAACATGCAATCACAATCCAAAGAGTGGTGAGAAAGCCCCATAAAATGAAAGACTGACTAAGACATGACATATGATGTCCCCTTAAATGACTTCTGAGAATAGCAAATATTACTTTAAATAGTTACTGTAAGTCACGCCACTATTTGGAGCTGCCAATGTGCCAATGTGCTAAGTTGTGGAGGTCGAGGGCAGTGGAGAGGTAACAGGGTAAGGTGTAGGAAGAACAGTGAATATGAGAGAGAAAAGAAGGAAAGAAAAGAGTGTGGGAGAGCAGCAATGTGGAGTGGGCAGAGAGGTATGCTGCACAAAAGTGAGATTAAGTAAGAACAGAACTGGGCAGCGTGCCAGTGTTTTCTCTCCTATTTTCATTCTCCACTTCATGGAGTTGCACGGAAAAAGAGCTGGAAATCCAATTTTTTCCTGCCAAACTGAAGAGCTGAATTGGCTGAACTTGTTTGGTGACTCATTTGTCTGGTTTCTGTGGAAACCAGCTAAAAAGAACCTAGTGACCAGAAAGTCGCAAGCTGTACACCCAAAGGAGTACGATGATTACCACCTATCCTTAGCTAAAAATACAACTGTGCAGCTCTCTGGTGTGGATGAATCGAGCCTAAAACTACAGTTGCAGAAATATACTGCAGAGCTGAGCTCAACACGGTCGAGGCATCCAACTTTGCCCATGATGAAGTAAATATTTAATCTCCCTGAAATAGCAGTACAGAGTATTTTCTCCCCTGCAGACAAGTGACCATTTTTCATTGATACACTTGAAGCAGTTTCTCTAACCTTGACATTCTTTGAATGAATAACTTGCTCACATTCCAGAGCAAAGGGTGAATGATTAAAGCTGTGTGGTACCAGTCTGTCATGGTAGAAGTTAGGAGAGTTTATACAGTAGCATTCTAGTGGTTTAGCTGTAATGCAGACTGGTATACGCAGGGGTATGGTATTTCTGTGGTTTTAACTTCTTGTAATACCATGTACAAAAGAACAAATAAGCCTCAAATTGATTTGACAAAACTATTATTAAATATAAAGTTATAATTTCCAGAAACATCTGCATCAACATACTGTGCTTGCAAACTATACTTCTTTAAATGCACAATTATCACAAGTGAAACGTGTAAAAAACAAAAGACAGTGTTTTTAGCAGCACTCAGTGGCAAGTATGAACTATAAACTCCTCATGGCCACAGACCCAGCTCCACCCTAACTTTTCTCTCCAACCTCGCTCACACCCCCTCTGTCCACAAGATACAGGGTGGCCCATAGTGTAGTTGAGTGAGTGACAGAAGACACCGTCCGACATTCTCACAAGAGACTATAACGACAATTATTATTGAGGAAAAGATTGTAATGCCCCGTTCAACTGTTATGCATGTTAACATAACATCATACTACATCATGTTACGTTAAAAGCTAAAGAAATGGAATTAAAGGCCGGCAAAGTCTAGACGTGATTTAGATCAGAGGTCTTTCTAACTTGTCAAGCTGCCATCACCCACTGACTTTACACGGGAATAATCTGTTGTTACTAGCAACATCCTGTTTGCGTGCAAGCTACACATACCGTGTTTCTAGCATGGGAAAGGGTGATATTGACATTAACCTCATCGTGCCGTGACAGAAAATGGTGATGCCAGGCAGTTATGACATAATGCAAAATGCTGACCACAGCACAGACATTTAAATCAATTAGTTGGTGCATAACAACAAAATGTACTTTGTCTACATAATATTATCCCAGGTATTTAAATGCCCAATGACTGGTGCGGAGATGGAACATGTGTTAAATAACTTAAAAACTATGGAACGATGAGAAATACATGATTAAACAGAACAGGAGCAGGAGCATGTTTGTAGTCAGTAACAGCGAGCAGACAAGAGGAACTTCCTCAAAAGCCAGTGATAAATAACTCACCAATATGTGCAGAAATGATTTGTTTATCACTTCGTCAAACAAAGAAAACAGTGTCATGGTAAAAAAAATAAAAAAACTTGGCTTTGTTCTCAGCATTGTGCTGTAAATTTGGCCTGAGCTAAATATTTGTGTGTGACCCTGGAAGAACTGTGCACAACACCCCCCTCTATCTCATAGTCTGAGTCAAATAAGTCAAAAACAAAATATATTTTTATAAAGTTATATGAAGTCCTGCTGTGGTATGTGAATAGCTTTGACATTCTGTGCTCGCAGTGACAGCGCCGGTCAAACAAACTAGAACCCTGGTCATATTTTGTTAAGACTTTCATGACAGCATTGACACTTTGTTTAAAGACCTCTTTTCCTCACTCATTCGCTTCATTTAACCCCAAATAATCCACTTACTGCAGAAAGCTTTTGGGGACGGGGCTCTAATTATAGAGATTGTTTGGGGGGTTCTTTTTTGACAGGAGGAATTCCATCACACAACAGCAAAGTTCACGTTTAAAGAGCTTCAAAGGTTAAAATGACCCTTTGTTATGTCCAGATAGAGTGACAGACCAACACAAATACAGACACATTCACACGGTTTAAAGACGCACACAGCCACACCTGCACACCTGCACACTTCATGTTCTTGCACTTTCCGAGCACACAAAAGGTGCACGTAACATAATCTTGACAAAGCTTTGGCTTGGTGCCCCATGTGAAATCTAAATCTAAGTAAATGAGACAGAGAGTGAAAATGAGGAATACAAAGGGGGTGTGACTCTGGGAACTGAACTACTGAGGTTTAGTCTCCAATGGTTAGCAGCAAACCCATGGAGATTTAAGAGGGGAACAGGGTCTCTAAAAAAAACACCAGCACGGGTTGAGAACCCAGAATGAATCATCATTTAATATCTAGTGGTTTCCCACATAATAAATTGTTTATTACATTCCCCAACGAAGATGGGTGGGGAGCTGGACTATGTGTCTTGTTCTGTCGTTACACAGTCAGGAATGGGTAACACTAAACAGTTTGGTAGAAAAACATGTGGTGATGGCACTGGTGGACTTCTTACAATGACTGGCCCATCAAATCCTCATTTCTAAATGAGTGTTCAGGCAAAATAAGATCTGTTAAAGGACATGTAAGGTACAGTTTAAGATCAAAGGAACACCATTGTCACAGGCGAAGATTATTCTTATTGTTAAAGGATCCCACGAATGAAATGGGATCGCTCCATCACTGCAGTTAAAGTGAAACTATTGTTCATCCAACCATCACAGCTCCACACCCTCGCTTGACTTTTTAGACAGACACCATCAGATAACTTCATTCTTTGGCTACTTGTAATTTTACACAGTAGAAAAGAACAATGTTGTTTTTCAGGAGCCACATTCATCACATTAAGTTCTAAGATTAACGCTCATTCAACTCCTGCTGTCGTTCTCTGTAAAATGTTAAATTCATGTTTTAAGTTGGATTTTATGTGCATACGTTTTTCTTGTAAACCCCCTTATATACAGCTGTGTTTGTGAAACTACAGGTAGCTGTTTCCAGAAACAGGCTTAAGCAACTTAATTGTAATCTGAGTGGCTGGAGGTTAAACATTACATAGCAAACTAAATACAAAGAGTTGGTCAAGACTAAAGCAGATCTACAAGGAAAGTTCGTCAAATTCATCATGTGATCATGTACTGTCTATCAAACCTTGTCTGTACTGTGTAGCAGCTTTGGTGCCGGTTTGCTAGCAACTGCATTGCAGTTGTTGGTTGTGAGGGATGAGGGAGTAGTTTGGCCTCTTGTTCCCACCATTAAAACACTTAGGACAGGTCATGTGTTTGTTGTTCCTTGTAAACGTTCTATGTTTTAAATGAAACCCTCATTATTCCTCGGATTCCACGGACAATTATTCTCATTGAGAGCTTTTACTTGCATATAAATTCTCAGAAAAGAAAAGGCCCTCAGGGGCCCACCTGACATCACTGTTTATCCCGGATGTTTTGTGAAGGCTCGCGTATCTGTTTGGAGGAAACTTGCTCAAAGACACAGAGAAAACAGAACAGTTAATAATCCTACTGGATGGTGTTTGTACAGTTGTGGGTCAAAGGTGAAGTTGTTGCAGGGATCCTGTTGCATTGCATTTGTGTGGTTGCCAAGGTAACATGACAACATGATGAAACTGTCAATTAGTATGTAAAGCATGCGGGACACAGTGGTTTTTCATGTTTTGTTTAGGTTTTATGGAGAGAAGACTCACATACAGCCCTCACCTGGAGACAAGAGTGAATCGTATGGTTCCTTCTGGATCCTTGATTCATGTGGTTATGCTCATTCAAGTGCATGCGTGTGTCCTATTTTGTCTTCTTGTGTTTGCATTTCTATCCACCAGTGTTAGCAGAGGTCATCTATTGTCTGTCATCACAGCAGCACTTCCACCCAACCTTACAAATAGCCAGGAGGGACATGCCCAAACTGTCACAGTTCCCTGCAGTCCAGTCATGCAGGACAGCTTTTTCACTCCTGAAGCTGACACACACAAACAAACCTCTGGGACGTTAATACAAATCTAAATTCTTGAAACAGGATTGTATTTCAGGTATACCACGTCTGACCTGTGTGGGACTACCTCCGCTGGGTCAAACTCTATGGTACATATCCACCCTTTTCCCTATTCTTTAGCACATCCTCTCCAATGGAAGTGTCGTTCCCAAGGGAGCCACTTTTAGCAGTGACTACCAGACAGGAAGTGCGACAGTTTATTCCTTTCCTCTGCAAGTACTATACAGGACATCCTGCTGGATTTTGACAAGTGTTACCCGGCAGCACACTCATCTCAGACCTGACTTTCATTTTTGAGACACATGATGAACAGTTGTTACGCAAATAATAGGAGCATGTAACCAGAACCTAGTTCTAATCTCAAATATTTATCTATGGCAAACTTTAGCGCCTCACTCCCCCTTGTGTCTGTGTCGAACCAGAGTGAACCACATAAGTTCAATCATATCTATTTCACATCATTTGTATAAGATCTTTCACAAGACATAGGAAAGTCAATAAAATTCTGAACATGCCATAACCGAGGAGAAAAATCCAAGTTTAATTTAATCATCAGCACAGAAACTATTTCCTCGATCAAAATCTCTGAAAACAGCCGTCTCAGTCAGCCAGTGCATGCCTGTGAATTTTGCCAATGTTAGGTCAAGCAGTAGTAATGCAGCTCAGTGCTGAGTGAACAGAGTTCTTCCCAGCAGCTGGCTTATTTGGCCTCAGTTTACTGTAATATGACCAAAAAAGGTCTTTGGCTGTTCGCTGATATTGGGAATATGGACTTTATCTATCTGTTACAAAATGCTGCTAAAGGTCACCATAGGAGGTTTGGAAAGGACTGTGACAGCTGAGGGAGGTGGAATAGATTGCGCATAAGTTAACAATGGCTTTGTTTAAGAGTGTGGACATGTGAGTGCTTTAAAGCACCTAAGTACAGGATGAGACCTTTCTGAACTCATGTATTTATTAACTTGTCTACCTGATACAAGTGCAGGGATGTGGGAATAAAAACACAGTAAAAAAGAGTGATTTTATCTGTGCTGGTAAACATTTACAGCTCTGGAGATTATCTTGAGTTGACAGCTGCAGTAGACATAGCAGCAACACATAAAGAGCAATACGTTTTGCTGAGTTAACACCAAAACCAGGAGCTGATCATTTCCTCTGGTCAGTGCTCTTTCTTATCACACTGTGCAAACAAGTCCCTAATATGATGGGGAACAACTTCAAAGAGTGTGAGAGACTGAGGCAGAGTGGGAGGAAATGATTTCAAATTACTTCGGCCAGCTTGATCACGACCTCTTAAAGAGTGTCAAGTCTTGGCTCAGATACTCATTTATTACATAAGCAGGCTAAAGAGCGCTCTGATCTTCCTGTGGTTCGTTTGGGGCCAAGTTTGTGCTTCTGGTCACAGAAAGTACTGAGGCTATGAAAGGGAGACTCCTACAGTGATTTCATTTTAAAGGCATCTTTTATTTTGGTCAAATGAGCACGCTCAGTTGACTCTTTAATGTTTTGTCCTGACTTCACCTAATCTGGTGTGCCTCTGGAGAATTGGCTCACCTTTGCATACACACAGCTCATCCTCCCCTTCTGTTTAATTCTCACAACAACCCTTCCTTATAAGAGCAGAGAGGAGACTCCAGCTTGGTGGTGCTTCCCACAGGAAGCGTGTGAAAGGAATAACACTGTATTTAGTTCTCTTCTGATGCACAATGGAACTCAAAGTGTGAAACAGATATGACTGCACTGGCATTTCTGGCTCAATACAGAGCCAGATGATCTTTCAATCTAGCCAAAGCAGCTGTATGGTGTAAAAACTGACAGAATTTAAATATGGTAACTTTAGCATTAAACCTAAATTTTCTAGTCAGTGTCAGTTCTCCAATGTCCCTACCAAGGCCTTAACTTTGTAACCCAGCGCTAAGGGTGAGTCAAACTACCCCAAGCAGTGAAGATCCATTCACTTGTATTCGTGCAATTTACCATCCAAAGCCCATGACCATAGGTGAGGGCTGGAACATGGATCAACTAGTACTTCGAAAGCTTTGCCCTCTGGCTCAGGCATAACGCCCGCATTACTTACACTCCATTGTAGCCTGAGTTATGACCAGTCCCCCTAGACAAAACCCCTTCATTTGTGGAATTAACTCCCAAACAACTTTTTGAACTACATTTAATGATTTCATCTTTGAAAACACTGATCAGATTAGATTATTTAAATGACACAGAGTAAAAACCCACTTGAACCCTTTCTGACTGCATGTCTTAGTATGCACTGCATGTTGTGAGCTGCATTAGGATTGTCCCTATGTTTGTTTGTTTATTCATTTTTCTCCTTTATCTCCATCACTGGACAGGATTATCCTAAAAATATTTCTTTTTAGCCAGCAGCTCCTATATGGAAATCCTTTAAATCCCAAAATTGGCACTCACATCTTATCCCATGAATCGCAGAGACAAAAGGACATACGTCTTAACATATTGTTATGGGACCTCACCCAAACTCAAACTGACAATCCATCCATTTTGGCAGGATAATGCTGACCCATCCTTAAAGTGAGATCATTGTCTGCTGTCTCCATACTCAAGAGCCCTGACCAAGGCCTGGGCATGTCAGACAACAACATAGCAGCATGTGAAAAAATGAAGGATACTAAAAAAGTCAGTTGAGCCTTATGACTGTGTCTCATAGAACCAAGTGGGATTAGATGGGAAAACACTTGGAAATCTCCTCTGTAATGTCTAAGTAGTTTGATCATCTGTACCCACAGGTAATCCAGTTCTAATTCTGTGACACATACAAAGCTCAAATAGAAGTGTTAGGTTGTGGCTTAATGAAATAACTATAAGAATGTTTGGGAAAGCTTTCAAAAGTGATGATGTCAGTTTTTATAACACTGCACCTTCCTCCCAATGACATCATTGTATGAAACTATAATCCTGCAAGCTTTTTTCACCTGTAGTTGATGTCATACAAAAACATGACAATGGTTTCATAAGCTGCAAAAGTATTTAAACCTCCCCTTCATAACCTGAACTGTGATGGGTACAATAGACCTTTATCAGGTTCAAGAATTTATTGTGTTTTTTTAGGGGAGTAAGGAATGGGAAGTATTAAACTGATATCCCAGATAAATAAATGCAATAAGAATGTCTTCATTCTCCCCTTCTTGTCTTTCTTCAACTCAAGCAAACAAAACTGACTTTTTCTGTAAGCCAGACCACAGGAAAACCTCACGAGACACGTTTTCTTGCCAAGTTTAAGAAAAAAAAGCAGAGAAAGAGGAGGAGATGAGAGTAAGACGAGGGAGAAAGAACAGCTAGTTTGAGAAAGTGGTGAGATAAAGGAAGATGTAGTTATGGCAGCAGCTAATTAAAATGACTTAGTGCCTTCGTAAGCCTTTCACATGAACCACTTCACATGGTGCAGAAAGAAAAGCCAAACAAGCTGTATCTCTGCAGGGAATCACTGCCAAGCCACACCCAGCATCACAGCAACACGCTGTCAGTTCACATATGGATTTTGTGCAGATATTTTCACTTCTAAGGGTTTTTTTTAGCCAGGCTTGTGCTTCTGACTAATCAGAGAATTTCTACTAGCTTAAACATTCTTATTTATTATGACTCCAAAACAACTGATAGGCTACCTGAAGGGCTGAGCAGAATATAATGGAGCAGGTAGCGGCCAAATGTAGTTGACTGATGTTCACAACTATGTTACTGGTAGCTTGATTTCCAAAAGTTGCATATTGAAGCTTAAGAATAAAGTATTTCCCATTTTTGCAACATCATTTCCTCCCCTTGTTCAGTTGCCAAGTCATTAACGTCATCATTTCGTTTGTTACCATGTCGCAGCTCACAGTAATTCCTATTTTTGCATTTATAGACTTGCTGTTTATGACTGCAACACTAATGAGCATCTCTTTCTGTTATTCTTATATGGTGATAAACCAGCTGGGTTTGTTTGCCTGCTCTGTGCAAAAGGACAAGTCCTCTATCAATCATGCCCCATATCTGCTTCACTTATGTAATTCTGATAGCAGTGCTTGCACACGATTATGATGTTTGCAGAATAATCCGTGATGAATGTAGGACAGCAGCAGGTTTACATTTAAACATGTCTAAATGTATAGATATACAAATTGTACTATTATATAAGTATTGCATTAGTGAGCAACATTAATGATGTTTGTCTCAGTTTGCCTCTCAAAATCACAAAGCCATTCCTTTTAAGTTTTAATACAAAGATATTCAGTACAATTTAGCTGATTCACTTGATTTGAACACACTGTAAAATGATGCAGACAGTACTGGTCTTTCACTGCTCTCCAGAGCACAGCCTAGCTTGCCTAGAGGGGGTGAAGAGGTTGAGTGAAGTCTGAATTTCTGAAAGCCCTTCAGTCTTTCACAGTGTCTCCATGCTGAGGAATCCAGGAGAGGAGTCTGCCAGGAACCACACAGAGATCCTTCTCAAATCAAGCCATGTTTCACTCCAGAGGGATAATCACATTGACATTTACAGAAAGTCACTAATGGATATGGTGTGTTCTTAAGCACCCAGTGCGATCAGATTGCTTTGCCTCTAACGCAGGAAAATCATGATTTAAAGAACATTTATGCATTTTGTGCAAAAAATACAATATATTAAAAACAACTTTGTTGATCAAAGTGGAAAAATTCAGAACCCACTGATGATGGTGTAACGTCCTGTGTAGCCGGGCCAAAGTTTTGTTTTACTTTCCACAAATTCCTGAATGAAAATAACTTCAACTTGTTGCAAGTGCTGCTGCGAACTTTGCACATTAACCGTTGTATCATAAGTTTCAAGAGAACATTGAGACTCACTCAAAACAGTGTGCCAAAACAATAAGCTGAAAGGGGCTAAATTAATTAAGGATCGTTACTAAATGAGAAGCTTATGATATTACATGTGGTTATTTGATTTGGTTAAAATAAACTTGATCGGTGCAACTTTTAGAATTGTATTAGTGATGGTATTAGAAATGACAAGGGGCTGTGATACACCAAGCTAATAGCTAGCTTATCAGTTAATGTCAGTGAGCATCTGTTGGTCAGTTTTCGTGGTGTGTTACACACTGTTGGCTCTGGTCAGATCGCTGTCAGCAGCTTCTCGGTGGTACCTGTCCGTGAGATCAGCTTAGTGATCACGGCATGAAAATAGAGATGGACCCCAGTGCCCATTAAAACTTCTTTTCAGATATATTCTTGATTCAAATTAGCTGTAAACCGTCTGTGGTGAGCAAGGTTGATATGAGAGGAGGAAGCGAACGCTGCCTAATGCTGCTTTGTTTGCAGGTTGTATACCTGCCCTGCTATGCTTTTCATTTTTGGACGACGAACACAGACTACTGCCACCTGCTGGTATCGGATAAGTTGCCTCTAGTTTTTTGATGTCGACTTGGTGTAAATCTGCCCTTAGAGTACACACAGCAGGTCTGACACTGAGGACAGCTGTTGAACTTCCTGCAACCATTCATTCATACAGCTCAACACATCACTACCTATCGTCATAACATCACAATGCGAGGATCCAAATACAGATGAGCTGACATATCAATGCTTGATATGAGCTTAATTATGAGCGGTTGTTGAAAGTCTTGTGCTAGAATTCAATTAGAAGGTGATGACTGAAGCTTTGCGACTAACACACCAAGGTTAGCATTTTAAAACCACTTCTACTCTTCTAAAGAAGACTCCAGTCTTTAGTTTAGACTAGTTTTAAGGCCAAATAAGCTTTCTGGAATTGTGTCACTACCTGACAGGCTGCTGCTAACGTTAGAGTTTGGAAAGTGAGTTCTGAGGAAAAAATGACAGAGTCAAAACCACACTGGGAAATTTTCCACAAAAGCCATAGAGACACAGTCTCCAAACACACATGTGCACACAGTCTATTCATAGCGCAATAATTTATGTCTTTCAGTTACCCAGGCCCATGTGTTTTTGATTCAGTCATTTTAGTAGCACATGAGATATAAAGACACAAGAAGGACCTAATTCATGCAAAACTTTAGCCAGATACAGAACAGATGCACATATCTGCAGTAACAAATATATTTTCACAATTAGTACAGCCAGTGTTCTAAGTTAAAAAGCCTTTGTCAGTCTGTTTATTATAAATCCTTCCCAGAAACAAATTCTTTAGGTACATTAATTCAGACATTGTACCAAAGTTGAATGTCCGTCTGTGTCATGTCGAGTGTCAGTGAGTTCCAGCCATTAAAGAAAAACTTCAGTCTATCATACAAATGTCAGATCTCCAAAAATAAATTGCTCATTTCCTGTGTGTAACCACGGCGAGTAAGTCTGCTGTGCATTTGTGCTTTCAAGCGTTGTCATGGTAATAAAAAATGAATGAGAAGTACTGTACATGTGACAGTCGTGACGACAGTTTCGAAACGTCAGTCAGCCGGGTAAAAAATAAATTGCATTCTCAGTATGGTAACAGTTACCGAGAAAGCAACCTGTTACCACACAGATAAATGATTTCTTCCTCCCCTTTTTATATTTTTCTTGCTAATAATGAGCTCAGTGTGTGAGTCAGAAGGACACTGAAATGTTAAGGAGTAGACACTGAACTATTTGAGGTCATGTTAATATTTCCTGGGTGGTAAATAAATGAAAATCATATAAAACTGAAAAGTCCACCATAGTTCAGCTCCAGCGGCTACTGCAGGAATGTGAGGGGGAGAGACTGTTGTCAAAACAATGATTGAACTGTTTGGGAGTTACTAAGACTTTTCAGACTTAGTTTTGATGACCAACAGGAAAAATCTGTGAAGGAGTAAAAATCCTTCATAGCTGGCGTTCTTTTCTTCTCTATCTTAGTATCGTCTCTCAGGTTCACCATCATGTTCCCACAGATAATCAGTTTTGTACCTTGGCTTCAGGCAGACTTGTATTTGCATGTTCACAAACACACACCTTGTCCTTCAGTAAACAAGCACAAGCTCTTGCCAAAGAGATAATGATAATGAAGTTTTGGGCAAAACAGAGCGTGGATGCATGACAGCGCCACATGAAATAGTGGTGTGATTGATCTATTAATATGGTGGGTCATGCATTCACACAGAGATATAATCATCATGTGCCAGAAAATGAAATGGGCCTGATAACCTTGTGACATTTTGACTCACCAGCTGGTAGCATGCCCACTGTGCACAGGGTACATTACAATCACAAGAAGTCCCACTTCCTGTTATTTCCTAACAACAGTAACAGAAAAATAAGGGCATACTGTAAGATATATACACACATATATGCTGTATTTATCTATATTGTACATTTATATAGTGACTGGCCATTCAAAATAAAAGCATAAAGAGTGGAACAAGTTGCACTGTGCAGATATTTTTATTTCAAGAATGGAAATGACTATCCATGAAACGGTTAGATTTGTCAGTATAAGCTGAGCAACACTAATTTCTTTGCCTGCACTGCTCCCTAGTGACACCTAAATGTTTAGCTCACAGAGCTAAACTGTACGCAGGCTGTGGCAAAGGGTTGGAAATAGGTTTTCCTTGGCTTTAGAAGGTCACAAGCCAAAATGGTTCCAACAGTTGCCACAGCTTAAGCAATATTCAATGTTAGGACAGACTAATTTCCATGTACCTGTCTGCAAAAAGCACAGAACAATGTTCTGATCAGATGCACAGGTCAAAGAATCTTTAATTGTTTTGCCATCATAGTTTTTTATCTCCACTAAAGTGTTGACGTGTTCTTTTGCTGATGAGGACACAGCTGGGTGGAATCAGCATCTTTCTTTTCCCCCTCCTCTTATGTGGGATTGCCACAAGTATGTGACTGAACCTTCTGTCTTCTTCTGTGCTTGCTCCTCTCTCACTGTAATTAATCTCAGTGAAAAAACATCACTACTGTGTCTACATTAACTGAATTTGTTCTAGTGTCTCTGCAAACAGGAAATTATTTTAAAAACCATCGCCTAATGGAAAAAATACAACAAACTACCTGGAGTAACTGAAACAGGAAATAACTATTTGTCTTTTATATCCTGTGCTACAGTCAAGCGGTGTTCATGTTTAACCACAAGATGGCACAGTAAGCCTTCAGGTAAAGACACAAACATAAAAGGTTCAAGCATTTAAATTAAATGATTCCTGTGTCAAGGACATTTTATAAGTTATCAAATGTGTGATAAAGTGTGGTTTCAACATGAGCTTAATTTTATTCTTTAGCTAAAGAGTGCTTTTAGATAGCTTAGAAATTAACTCAACAATATATGGTGCTGCGTTCTCCAATTCCACGCTCACAAGAACACGTCTCTCGTACCACTAGACATCCATGGGAATATGTGGAATTCATAATCGACTCCACATGAAGCTGTTTTACAGTGGTCTAGATTAACCAAAATGGATGTGAGAATTTTTTATTTAAGGCTCAACCAGATATTTTAATCATCTACTGCAAGTCTATTGAATGTTACCCTTCCAAGAACTGTGGAACCACAGTCATCTGTGTCAAATAGTGGCAGTTTTAGATTATAGATGTAAGGGGAAGAAGGGTCTGCACAGTGAGTCACTATCAAATCCTGGACAGTTCATCTGCCATGATGTTCTTATGTTGGAGGGTTGAGCGATTGAAAACAAGATGACAGAAAGCAGTTCCATTTTTTGCCTAATACAGTAGGCCTTATAGTATTTATCCCTTAAAATGAAAATGTATTTTACTACAAATAATGCATACTTTAATGTTTCTAAATACAATCTGTCACACTGAATGTAGGATATTTAGATGCATATTAAATTGTACATATAGTAATATTTAACAAAAGCATATATTTATTTTCTTCAAGCTCCGTTTTCCTCACACAATTCAATGACAGGTTGTTAAATTAAAAGACAATCCCAAATGCCTATTAACTCATGAAAACCGCTGACCACCACTGCTCTACCCCAGAATGTCACAGATGCTAATTTGCATTAGCATTGTAATGGTATATTCCCTTTTGTTTTAGCATTGCGCTAACTGACTGGTCAAAAGCAAACTATGCTGGCTGTGTTTGGAGTTATTTCCTATTTTCTGTTTCAACTAGAAGTGAGTCATTTTGTAAATCTTTCATCTTATTTCAATTTTGCAACACTTTGATTTACTGTAGGAAGAATCAAATAAACAATCTGACCTTAAAACCTGTGTCTCTCACTCTCCTTTGCCTATTTTCCAAACTAAATATAATATATAACACTCACAGGGATGGAATAATATTCTGTTAGGCACAGTTTTACAAAATGTTGAGATGAAAAGGCCAAATTATGAAAAAATGCTAGTGTCCCTGCCAGAGTGTCCCACACTCATTACCCAATGTGAGCTGGGCAACATGTCTTTCCAAATTTAAATTATAATAAAAATCCAGGTTCAGAGCTCAATGATGGTGATGATGAAGGTATTAAAAATAAAAACTCTGATTGTCCTTTCTGTACTCTGCTAACATGAATACCACTTGTTTCTTCTTGGTGAAGCTTGTTGTTTGGGGCACTGATGCCAACAGAGTTAGTTTTAACTGTATAAAATGTGGAATTTAAGACACAGTTTTTAATCCTACGTTTAGCACAGACCAAGCATCAACATATCAACTGAACTAAAGCTACTGCCAGTGGAGTTGTTATGAAATACTTTTAACTTGGCCTTCTTTAAGCCTACTTATGTGCAGACTGAGCTGAAGAACGTAGTACTGGGCAATAATCTGACTATTCTGTCTGCAGCAACATCCAGAAGATTTGGATATGACACATTTCCAGCTTGGCTTGATTTTTATTCCAATTTCCTTCCATCTATTTCCATGATGACTAAGCTATTTTCCTTTCAGACCCAGACACTCTGTTTCCGGCTTTTGTGTTCACTGTGAGCTCTGTGTCAGATCTGACGTCAATCTCAAAGATGAAGATAAATCTAACTGATCATAAAGAAAAAGTTTGCCACCCTGATAAATAAACCATAATGTTTGCCTTCATTCGAGTTTGCAACCATTTATTCTTCAGTTTTTATCTTGTTTCTTAAGGAAATGGTCAAGATGACAGTTTCATTTTCATATTTCGGAGGGATCTAACAAGTTATTTATAGCTACCGTCTTCCTCTGTTTGTTTCAGTAATTGGAAAAGCATACGAACATATTTGTCATGTTGTCAAGTTACAGCTTTAGACCCTGATGAAGAGGAAATTATCAATTAGTTTGTAAACACTTTTTCTAGGCTCACATTAATACACTTTCTGTGTGTTAATGGGTGTTTGCAGCAGCAGGATGCTACAGGAAGAAAAGCTAAAACAGGGCTAGGCAACCATTCCCACTTTTGATTTTCTGGATCAGGTGAGTTCAGCCACAAGTCACTTAGGAAACAAGCAGGGCTGCAGCTTTGGAGGATCAGGGTTGCCTGCCCCTGTCCTAAAATAAACTACAGTGTCCATGTGGATCGTGATGACAGCCGTGTGATGCTTACTGAGATGTATGTAGACAAAATAAATGGTCTGAACAGCATGGAGGAATCACATCTGAATTAGTTTGGCCTTGACATATGTGTTGATGTGAAAAATCTAAAATCTAATGACCTTATCCTTTAAACGTCAACACTGCATTGAGTTGTCTTGGCCCAGTAGGGGTCAGACAAGCCTCAAAGGAAGCCTCAGAGGAAACTCAGAAATACACAGCCGTCAGCTCCATTCAATATATGAAATGTCTGTATGTAACATTCCAGTTGTTGTTCTGCCCTTTCGATGCTGTGGGCCTCATGCTTGGTGGGATCTGAGCTCAAGTGCACACACCCTTGGCATGGATGTGCTTGGCTAGCCTGTGGCTTGACAAACATTATGGTTGTGCATATTTCCCACACACATGGTGAAGCTGTGGTATAGTCCATTATTGACCCACAAAAACAGATGCATGGACACAGCCCAGGGGTCAAAGAGGGGGTTGTTTGTAATGCCTGTGCACAACTTTGGGAAAGTCCTAAATGTTGACAAAGTGGATAGAAGTCATCGACTTGACATATGATAGTTACATCACATTCTGTGATGATACGCTCATCACAGAATTTGGGTAGCGTCATCCCTGACATCACAGCTGTGTCCACTTCTGTATTCCTTTGTTTCTTGAGTTGGTTTCTTCAGATTACTGCACCGTCTTTTTCTTTCTACATATTTGGACTTTGTTTATCTTGTCTTTTTCTACTATTTTCCAAAATCTATCATCTCTCCTTCTCCTTCCATTATATCAAAATAACACATATTCCAGAAAACTAAAACTCTTTTCTTTTAACTATCTGAATAAGTGGCAAATATTCAGCAACACATTTATGCCAAAACAACTTTTTAGTTATCTTAGAATTGTAGGCCATTGCGAGTACCATTTCGACTTAGATTTGGCTGTTTGACAAAATAGATAATAGAAAATGAATAAAAAACCTAACAAGCCCCCTTAAGCAAACATTGGTCAATGGCAGAAAAGAAAAACTCCCTTAAATGGAAGAAACCTACGGCAGATTAAGGCTCAGGGTGGGCAACCATCTGCCTTGACCAGTAAATGGAAAGAGGAAAGAAAAGGGCAGGTTGGTAGGGCCAGTGTAAGATCCATTATAGTAATTTACAATTTTATTTTAAAAAGACAAAGGAGGCTTTAGGGGGAAATGTGTTCAATTTTAAAGCAATATGTCACAACAGGATCGAAGGTGTGATTAAAGCAATAAGTGGGTTTTTTTACATTTTGAGTAATATAATCATGTCTAATAGTGAATTAAATACAGTGTTGAGGTTGTTGTCAACATCTACATGACTGTTAAGGTCACCAACAATAATAAATTGATCTGTACTAAGAACTAAATCTCAGGCTCTCAAATGAGTTATAACTATGCTTACATTTAGGGTTGATTAATAAGCAGTAGATAATCGCTCAGTCTGCAAACCCCCAATTGTTCGCCATATTTTCCAGATGCAACACTTGGACTTTTGGCAACACCAGAGTTTATTAAAAGGGCTTAATTTCATGGCATGTAAAACCAGGAGGGGGGCTTCTTGTAAACACTGTCTGCAGTCTGAGCTCATGTCTCAGACCTTGACTAAGAAATACACGAAGGGGAGGGATTGGAAGAAAGAAAACACAGGGTTTGAGGTCAACTGGAGAGGGGTCTGCAAGACATATTGATGGTTGTGCTTAAGGGAGGAAAGAAGGACACCTGGATGGGGAAGAGGCCAAAATAACAAGTCTGCTTCGCCAGTGGATTCAGTCTGAAGAGAGAAAAGATAAATGAGGCAGCCACATGAGAAAGACAAAAACAAGTGAGGGAAAGGGGGCTTGCAGAAAATGAATTCAAAGTTGGTAGAGGGGGGGCTTTTGGAGGCGCGTCAAGAATTTGCCTTTTAAGGGGTACAGTCTCAGTCTTCCAAGCCTTGTGAGCTCTTGCGTAGCAGCCAAAACACTCAAGGGAGTAGAAATAAACAACAGTAAGGAGACTGTGAGCGAGAGAAACATTTAAAGTATTATATTCTTCACACTTTAGGGCAATATTAAATATGCAGGGGACTTGAAATGTATGTTTCCTTCCCAGTCCAAACAGAAATGATCTAAACAAACAGAAAACCTTTCCATGCTTTGTTTTGTGTTAGGTATGGTTTCTGCGCTGAAAGAGACCTTGTTTTACAAATGCAACAAGCAGGCATTTGCGTTTTAAACAAGGGAAAGCTCAGTCCAATGAAGGGTCAGTCCACTCTGAATCACTGCCTTGCGCAGCATCCTAACAGCTGCAATCACTGCTGTGGTTTTCTTGGTTGTTTTCTAGACAATACCAACAATATGTGTTCCCTGAGCTGGAGAGTCTGCCTGTATCTGGCAGCAGGAAAAAGAGGGGAGCTAAGGAGGAGAGATGGGTGGGGATGAGAACAGAGAGGTAATTGTATATGTAAGAGTGAGGCAATCGTACTAGAGGGTAGAAGCAGGAGGAAGGGAAGAAAGAAGGAAGGGAGACATGTTCTTGGGATGGGAGGACTGGGAAAGTAGACAAAAGGCAACAAAAGGAGAGAAAAGAGAGACAGAAAAGAAAGAGGAAGTGCAGGAAGGCTTCTGGGGATGGGAAGATGAATCCTTGAGCATTGACATTTGAGTCAAGGGTCAGAGAGAAAACCAGAAAGAAAAAGTAAAGTTGGGAAACTAAGTGTGTTTGAGGAAGTTGGTGATATTTGTAACAATGTGTGTGAAACAAAGACAAGCAGTCGTGGAAGCAAGAGGAGGTGCAGGCAGAAAAATGGGGAATCCACATGCAGCAGGACAAAGCTGGTGAGAGAGGTGTTTTTAAAGTGCGCATAGAAAGAAGGGGGTGGGTGGTGCAGAGAGAGCATGCAGAGTGTATCCTAATCTCTGTCCCCGTAGCAAAGCTGAACGAGAGCCAGGAAAAGGGGAAGGGCCTCCCTCTCCTCCACTCCATCTGCAAAAAACAGCTGCCCAGGAGCCTGAGCTGGATCCTGTTTAGAGGACAAGCCGAAGAGGACAGAGAGGGAGTAAGGAGGAGGGAGGACCGAAGGAGAGAGGAGGAAAAAGTCCTCAAGTCCAGGACCCCGGCCACCTATATGGGTTGCGTCCTGAGTTCGGACTGGTGTGGGGAGGAAGAGGTGCAACCGGTGCCTGTGGTCAGAAGCTCATCTGTAAAGAGAAGGACTCTGGAGAGGAGTGAGAGTGGCAGGATGAGGCTGACAAAGGTCAGTGTGCATGTGCTGTACACGTGAGTGTGTGATGATATTACAGATGAACATGTTTACTATAACTGGGCATGTGTATCTTGGGTATCCACGAGGGGTACCTGGGTTTATAGTCTCAGTCCTGGGTTCACATCTGGAGCATCGAGTGATTAAGCTGTTTATTGAGCAAAGGAAAAGGTTCAATAATAATAATTTAATCCACAGTAATGCACATCAAAGTACAATAATCTAAAACTATTTGCATGTACTAGAGTGATGTCACTCACTCAGCTGTCAGTGATCAAGTTTATTTTAATTTCTTGTAAGATAATCATTGCCAGTCACATATCTTTAGTTTTGTTGCATTCCCACAGAAGTTGTGCTGATGCTTTAGCAGCATTATATGTTGCACAGTTTTCACAAATATCCATTTGAAACAGTACACAATAAGATTCTGTTTTTGTATTGTGCTTTTAGTTGAAACAGACAAAGATGATGCATTTTATAAGAGCAAAATAAATCAAACTGGTGATGAATGTACTGGTCAGTCATCTACGAAAGAAATGATGTTACACTTTTCATACTTGATAGGATGCTAGGTGTCAATATTCAGCATGGAGGCGATCAATATCAGACCCGAACACCTGACATTCTTCTTTAATTGAAGCTCATTTAAATCTGATGTTAGTGTTATGCCTGTTTCCCACTCATGTGCAGAAGATCTGAAGATAGAAGAAGTGATTGTTTGTGTTGAACTCTTACAAGGAGCGTGTGTTTTTGGCCTCGATTCAAAAGCTGATGCTGATGACGATGGCTTCTCTGTGCTGGGGCCACATCTATGCAGATACAATAGTGCTGCTGTGATGCTGGCCAATTACCATAATATAAACAGAGACTGTGAACACAGAGAACCATGACTTCTGTGTACCGGCTTACATCACTTTTGATTACATACAGGGAGTATTTGTGGTATTTGTGTACTTTTTTTATCCAGATATGTGACCTATGAAGTCTGTTTGTGTGCATTTTTATAAATGTGCCAGGATTCTTTTTTTTCCTTGTTTTCCAATCGGTGCATGTTTTCCATGCGAGTATGTGCATGAGTGTGTGTGAATGCTTGGTTGCGCCACAGTCCCACTGGCTCCATATAACATGCCGAGCAGTGTGGGAATGTGGAGCCCTCTGGGCTACGTCATCCTGCAGTGACCGACCCCACTACATGGGTGTGGGAACCAGTTAAAGGGGGAGATGTTGTCTCTTCTATGTTCTTTTTTTTTTTTATGAACTTGTTTTTCATTTCTTGGTTGTCCTCCCTCGATGTGCACACAGTCCGGGGTGTGAATTCCTGCAGTTGAAATGCAACTATAAGTCACAACCTGCCACAAGTGTTATGTAGGTGGGCGCCTTTAATGTCTTTATATCCTGGCAAAAATCATGCACACACATTCCCAGAGAACATCCTGGAAACTTGGCAACAACACATCATGTTGCCATTAGGTTATGTTATCATAATTATGTAAGCACAGTCTGATTACATAATTTGCTTATATTGTGTCAGTAACATGGGAAAAAGACGTTTCATTGTTTTTTTTATCATCTGACGTTTTGCATCTGCAGTCTTTCATAACAAAACTGATCATTTCAACAAAATATCTCAAAGTGCATGAAGTGTTTCTTCACCAGTGCAGCTGTTTGCAGGGTTTTGCTGAGACACATGCTTGGCTTTGCACAATTGAACAGCTACTTATTGCTCTGTCCAAAGACTTCTGCTGTTTCATATCATCATTCACCTTATTTTAGCCTAAAGGTGCTGTTTTTGCTCATGCCTGACTGGGCCACATTTAACACTGTCCAGTGTTGGACAGTTGTTGATAGAGAGCAGCTGAGCATCAAAAAACAGTCTTGCAAAAAAAGGATTTGTGAAATAAACCATTCATGGCAATGAGAGTCAACAATTCATACAGTTCTCTTTTTAAAAGAACTAAATGCTGCTGCAGAATTCATGTGGGACAAATTAAAGTAGGTGAGCCTCGCACAGAAGTATTGGTGACAGAGACATGGTTATGGTCTACCCATTGAACCACTAGGCCACCCAAAATGTCATGAATTTAGCTTTTCCATTGTGTGTTGTGATCACAAACAGATCACATTGGCATTGAATATGTTAATATCTTGGCAGGTTTTATAGTAAAGATGCGTTTAATTCACAAGCAGGCACACGCACAGCTAGTGGTTCAAGAATGACAGTCATTAATGGAATCACTTAGCAGTTATGTTTTAATATGAAACACATTTTCTCTCAGCTTCTCTCAGCTTCAGTTGGGTTTCTTTTATCCATGCTAGCAGCAGGAGGGCAGCACCACTTCACACCAAACTGAATTATCTCAGTAGTATGCTGGCTTGATTGCCATGAACTTCTGAAAAGATATGCCCAAATGAAGAAAGGGCACTTTCTGTCCTCGACTCAGCTGACCAGTTGCTGCATGCAGTGGAGGTGACAGCAGGTTTCTGAAGCAGTTTGCGCATCCTCTGACAAAGTAAGAAACAAAAAGAACTAAGGCCATGTTAAGTTGACTAGTACAGTAGTTGCCTGCAATGCCAATGATCGAGAAATCTAAGTTCCTCCTTCAGTTTGAACCTGCCGTTTGTTTCTATTGAGGATAAAAAGAAAAACATGCAATTGCATCAGTTCTGCTCTTTCTCTTGTGTTGTTGATTTTAGAAATATATAGACACTGGTTTATACGTATTTATCCAGCTTCCCTGTAATTTCTCATGGACAACATAGTTTAGATTGGCTGTGACCAATACTGAGGCCTTGAACCACAAACATTCGCTACAAACACACCCAGCGCAGGAAGGAACACTGACCGCTTGGGGTTAAATATAGACCCCCAACATCCAGAATAGAATAGAAGTAATTCTCTCTCTCTGGACCATTGAAAAAGGTGAATTCCTGTGTAAAGTCCCCGTTCAGGGGGTGGCTGTCGTAGACTAGATTCCTGCGGCTTAAAAAACAATGATCTGTCCCTAAAATCTGAAGAATGCTTGTTGTGTGTAGCAGGCACGCAGATGTAAGCTGATCAAGGGAAAAGGGAAAGACATAAACCATTTCCCCCCTCAGTAAGTCTCCACACGCCCCCTGCAAATACGCACACCAGCCCAAAGAGAAACACCTCACAGCAAACTAGGCATGACATATTTTCTTTTCTTGCACGCAAAAATGTCAAGTTTCACACACAATTGGCCGAGTTTTGAAAAATATTTTTGGGACTAAGGAGTGTTGGCCCACAGACAGGATTTTATTTAATTCACTCACAATAAATGTCATTAAGCTCAGTTGTGTCCTCAGTATCTGTCCCACCCACTCTTCTTACTTCTTTCTTTCTCTTTCGCTCCTTCAACAGCTGGACCTTATCAGCCTTTGGCTTAGCGTTGCCTTGCACAATTCCTCATCAAGCTGCAGAGCCACTTTTTCTCCTCCCCACATTTCCTGTTGGCCCCAGTTCCCACTCTGTCCATATCTTTCTCATTCACCACTATGATCCAAGTCTTTCCACTTCCTCAAGATTCAAAACTCTGTGTTATGACAGACCAGGCACAATCACTTTGCATCAAGTGTGCATTCCTGCTGAAGCACCTTGCATCCCCTTGTCCTCTGTGATCATTTGATGTTGCTCTAAAGCTATGAAAAATGTTATTCCACATATTTATTCCTATTCCATCCCCTGAAAACGTTCCTCTCTTTTTCTGATCTTTCTTTTTCTCCACTGAAACTTTGTCCCCCCTCATTCCTCAACCACATCTTTGACATGACCATCCCCCACTTTGCTCACCGACTCAACCCTTCATTCCAATCCCAAGCACCAGCTTCCTGTCTCTCATGGTCTCTCAGTGGTCTCGTACATGTCCTCCCAACCTCTCCTATTACCTTTTTCACCTTACTACTTTGCTATGCACTGCCTAATCCTCTTCTCCACCTCTTCAGTGCGCTCCTCTTTTTCCCGCCACCATCCAAAAGAAAAGAAGACAAAAATTCCACAAACAGTCAAACTCCTCCAAGACCCCCGAATCCATCAGTCCCCCCTTTTTCGTACTATAAGCCGGAAATTCTTGGGTTATGAGCAAAAGGAATGGACTGCATTAGTGCACGTGTTGTTTTCAGTAGATTACTGTATACATCATGAGTCACAGTGGCATTCTGCACTGATTGGGAGGCATCTGTTGTGCAGCCTTCATACCTGCCTGTCAATCTATCACATATGGAATTGTCTAAGAGATAAAAGCAGCAGACAGAAGTAATGCTCTGCGCGTTAGCAGTGTGCGGCTGGGTCATATTATCAGCTAACAAGTTAAGACAGGCACCTCAAAAGAAATTCACTTATACTGGGATATACAGAGTGTAATCACAACCATGAGCATAAACAGACAGCTTGGCAAGGAATCAAAGATATCGTGTAAGTAAGTCTTTGCTTGTTTAACTGTGAGGAATCAGCCCAGACTGATGTCTAGATCCCCTAATATTTGAAAAATGCCTGTTATCACTTTAATGTGATTTATATTTAACATCCACAATCTCCAAACACTGGTCAGTGAATAATATCAAGGGATGTGCTCTCAGAATCAGCAATGCTTTGCCTTAACTGGATCATTTCTCTCATTTCACCACTAGATGCTGCTACTAAAGCACTAGTCTCTACTCAGCAGCTGCATTAATGCAAATGTTAATCAAGGCACATCCGTGATTGGAGTGCTGAGAAACCAGCACTGCCCACATGAAAAAACACACAAAGTCCAATATAAGGAAGGGAGACTTAATAAATTAATAAACTCAAATGTGGGAGATGTTATGTTTCTATATATAATAAGACATAACTGATGTTCTGACTCCAGTCACGTGTAGCAACTTGTTTAGTAGTAAACATGTGTTAAAATTATTAAGACAAATCACAAAAATCACATCATTACCAAACTGAAGAACATTGTTCACTCTCCGATTCTTTGCAGGAATATTCTAGTGATTCATTGAGCCAATCCAGATCAAGTCCCCTTACGCTCCCCTCCGGGAACAGACCAATCAGTGTGTGAGAGTCCAGTAATAGTACTCCACACATGCTTTGAGCTGCGTGTAGCTCCACCCTTCTACCCCAGTAAAGAGGGTGGACCGGGGTAAAGAAAACAAGCCATCTCACAGTCGCAGGCCGTGTTATTGGTGGCCTGCCTGAGAATGAGGGGCTGCTTTTAAACCAGGGGATTGTTGATTAGCGGGAAAATGAACAAGGTAAGTGGACTGCTAGTCTGGGAGGCAGGTTTTGAGGCTTCTGGGTGTGTTTGTCACTGGTGGTGGGCAGTGAGTGTTTGGACTTGGTGTGGACTGTAAGGATTTTGGATGGATGCGTGATGCAGACTTTTCGTGCGCATGTGTTGCCAGTGCAGTTGCGCACTTTGTCAATGTGGAATATCATCCGTGTAGAAACCATAACTTGTTCCATTTCACCTACATGACCTGCCCACTCTGCTAAAGTCTTGATGTTTGACCACATTGTATGTTGTTTGCAAAGTTATCCACTGTCGATGCGTTTGGAGGCGGATCCCCAACGAGAAACATGAGAAACTTGCTGCGTATTTGCGCTGATGCCTCTAATAAGATCTCACCACACCTGACTCCGTGCTCAGTTACACTTTGACAGTTTTAGCAGGCTTGCTGTTGGATTTAGGGGCTTGGTGACTTGTTGCTGTTCTTTGAGAAGTTGCTCGATGCGTCGCACTTCATTAATCTGACATAAACTGTTCTGGATCGGGTCATATGATGCACTAATCAGACCCCCCCCACCCCCATTGTTACTGCGTCAGCGCCTGTCAGCTGCTGTTCATTTCATGTTGGAGGGAAAAGCGTGACTTTAGTTGACAGGTGACTTTAACCAAGAGCAACAACTGAACCTGTTTATTTAAAGTAACCAACCTACATTTAAGTATGTGATGAAGTTAAATCTGATGTAGTTTAGCTGAAGGTGTCATTTTGTCACCACCACTAGTGTCCTGTCAACAGGTTGGAGGCTTAAATTGCAGATGTTCTATTCCAGTTTTACGCTGCCAACCTGTCAGGTTGTGATGCCAGGTTAGTTCTGAGTGCATGTAATGTATCAACACCAGTGTTGACTGAAAGGAAGCTGTGAACAACAATTCAAGCAGGTGTTTGTTTGCTTGTTTGTATGTGGACACTGATTAATGACCGTGGCGTGGTTCATACATCATGAGTGTTCGCTCCATGTCATGATCCCGGCTTGTCAGAGTTCCTGTCCTGCTTAGGGCCATGAGGGAAACAAGCTATGGACTGACTACAAGATAACATTGTCCAACCTCTCCATCCTCTCCTTTACTGATAACAGTGCAGTAATTTGCAGTTTTTCTCTTATGTGAACCAAATTTTTGTCCAGATAAGCTTTGGTCAGCTTACACGGGGATCAGATAGGAAAGGGAGCTTGTGAAGACAAAGGCACATTTTCTAGGAAAACCTGAAGTAATCCACGTGGTCCTCATCCAACAAAAATCAAAGTTGCCTTTGAGCAAGGCACTTAAGGCAACTGCTCCAATGGAGAAGCTCCGGAGTACAACACTGTAGTTGTGTTGAGCTTGCAGCAGGCATTCGATAATTGTTATTATTGGGTGTAACTGAGAGGTTTGATGGTCCAGATAAGTCACATGATGGGAGACCCTCTGTTTGCTGCCAAGTTTAGAGGCAGAAACAGAGGGGGGTTCACATTCGCTTGAGCCAGATGCAGTTCCACCGAGTTCAGATCTACAGTAGCAGCTATTCACTCCTACCTGAAACATCCTGCAGCATTAAAGCAGGGTGGGTGCAAATAGTTCCCTTCTACTCCAGCAACAGGTCTCCTGGATATACTGTATGTAGGCTGCAATCAGATCAGATCCGGTCCTAACTAATGTGCTTAATGTCACATAATCATCCCCCCTGGGTGATGTCATCCGATTACAGAGGCCACTTCTTAGTACACGGATAATGTTTTGAAGCAAAACAGATGGTGCATTTTGCAAGTAAATATGAACTACTGCAGCAGGGGGTGTTGGTCGTGCTGCTGGAGCAATAAGACCTTTCTGTGCGTGTGAGTCTCAGGGAACGGAAATGTAACTTGGAGGCGCACTGACCTCACCTCAGGAACAGGCAGTCTCTGTTCCCCGCACCGCCTGTCCCACCCTGTGGACACACACGTGCACTGAAATACAAATGAATTGACACACATTTATTACCACACGCCCGCCTTGATGCCAACAAATGATGTAGGAACCTAGATATGAGCCCACTCTCTATGCACGGTGGTTTTTAACTACACAAGAAAGAACAAACTGTGTGTTGAGGTGCATTAGACCAACATACAGTAATTAGCAGCCATTACAACATTTCTGATGGAACATTCTCATCACAAAAAAGAGACTTGGGGCATTTCCAGAGAAACTGAGAGTCACGTCTGTAAATTCCTTTTTAAGGACCCAAGAATTTTCCCCCTCTTTGCAGACGTTTTAGTTTATGATTGCCAGTGGAAAACCTGCTTTGGACTCATTTGCATTTGCAGATTAAACAAACAGTTTTTCATAGAAATATTAATATGAATCAGTTGCTGACATTAGCATTTTTTTCCGCTGTATCCTGCATTTTATTGACCAAATCATTAAACAGCCCCTTCTCATTCGATCATGAGGCTGGAGTGGATTAAGGTAACATTAGCTGCTATATAGTTCGTCATATGTAAGATTATATATTTTAAATATAACATGATTTAAATATTGACTTGTCCCAGCAGAATACACCCTTAAACATCTGGCATTTTTGTTGTTGCAGAAATGACACACAGCTGACTGACTTGAGCTCAGCCTGTTGAATAATGATCTACAGATCTGAAGACAAAGTTCAATTGTGACAATCATACAGTTCTTCTAATGACAAAATCAGTGAGAAGACTTTCCCCCTCGAGGCTAGTTTCACTGTGTGTCCTCGCTGACCATCTGCAGCTGAAGCTAAGGTCACAGGGCCCAGTCTTGTAGTGACTTATGAACCACTCCCACACAATGCACAACATTTCCTAAATATCAAGACTATATTTAGAAAGACTCAAGAGGGCAGGAGAGTTTCCAGGCCTGTGTCCGTGTGCACGAATGATCTCTCTGTTTCTGTGTATTTGTTTTTACATTTGTATTGCACAAATCTCTTCCTGTGTGAGTGTGTGTGTGTGCGTGCATGTGTGTGTGCATCTTTTGTGTATGTGTCCAACTGCTCCTCATTCAATTCATCTACTGTTCTGTGATGGCTGGCAGACATGCAGCGAGGAAGGGGAGGGGCTTTGATTAGAAAGCATCTCTTTGACTCCAGAAACCTCTGGTTTTTTTTTCTGCCAGAAGGCTAAAAATATTAGAAAAAGGACCTTCTTGTGCATAGCATATGTTGCAGGAGAGGTGGGATCTGTCCTGGCACATGGGGGGACATGGGGACGGGAAGAGGAAAAGGGAAGGCTGCCTGTTTCCACTGACTGTCTGCTGGGATGCACGTCTGCGTATGAGTAAGTGTGTGTTTTCTCTTCCTGAGGTCTCAGGTAGCCTTTTACAACTTGTCTCACTTCTGTGGAAATCCAGGCAGGTCCCAGCTGGTGGACGCATGGGTGTTTACGTTACATGGTCACATACTACAGTACATGCCTGTAGATGTTTGTCCACTCTATTTGGCAGTGATGGCAGATGGATCCAGTTTGGTTAATCTGTGTGTGTGTGTGGAAATGTGTATTTACAGTGTGTGAATAACATGGTTTGTTCAATTTAGTTCTTTGAAACTAACTTATTATGATGTTGAATGTTACATTTGCCTTTTTTATGTAGCAGTAATGTTCTAACCAGTAATGCTCCCATTTACTGAATACCCAATACATGTTTTACTAGAGGAAGATGTTTTTTATCCACTACTGTGGTGACAGTAATTACTATCCTGGGGACCGAGCTCATGCACTCAGACTCTACCAGCTGTTTTCTGCTTCCTTGCTGTTGTAATCTTCCTCGAAGCTGTAAACCTCTTTCACTGCGGTATTCACTGCTGGCTCCCAAGTTGAACTGAGAGGGACTGTTTCTTAACTCACATTGCACAGCACGTTTTCTTTAATTAGGCTGTGATTACATTGTTGCTTGTCAGGGAAATAGCTCCACGATACTGGAACAATGCGTTGGAGTGCCCAGATTGTAAAAATATGCCTGTTTTACCAGTGTAAGAGTCTTACAAAGGAAAAAGAATTTGTGATAAACAAACATGAACCAAAATGGGACAAAGAGAATCTGATTAAACAAATGGGACAAAGATACACTTGATTCATTTACTAAGTAAAAGTATCTAATCATTCATCTGTGAACCACGGTGGTGGCAGTATCATGATTTGGTCCTGCTTTGCTGCTTGTGAACTAGGGCATCATTAAGCCTTTTCAGACACTAGATAAGTTACATGGTTGGCTTCATCCTTTTCAGACTTTAGTCACTTTCACACCTTCATTTAGATATACACACAACTGTGATGGAGAGAGTCAGGGTACGTGTGTGATATTTGCCATAAAAGCAAGATTATTTGAGTTGCAGGCCACTTTGTATCAACAATATGTTGTTGTTTTTTTTTTCTTTTCATAAAAAGAGACTTTTCCCAGGACCAGAGCAAGGTGATTCTATTTGTCTTGTTATAGTAAAGTTGTAATCTTTACTATTATAATTACAGCTAGCTGTAATATAGCTGTGATTATAAGGGAGTGAGAGTTATGAGAGGAGTGAGTCTTCTGAGGCTTTGCCCCTACTGTAGAAATGCAACTCCAAATGCAGTAACTCCAGAGAATGTTATTGGACTTTAGTCCTTGGGAAAGAAAGTACCAGGAACCTGTTGGAAATGCACCCAAAGACTCAATCCTATATAAATGCAGAGGGAGGATCTGCAGCAGGCAGGTGATGCAAGGAAGCATCAGTGACATGAAGCTGTGAGTAGTTTATCTGTCCATCCAAGCCGATGAAGGGCTGATAAAGACTCAGCTACTGTTTCTAGGAATGGAAACGAATCTCACTGAGATAATTACTATTTTTAAACTAAAATAAGTTTCTGTTCAAACTGAATATTTTTGTCCCTTGGTACCCTCCCATGAACCATATTGTTGCAGCTTATATTGGTGTCAAATATGAGCCCTCATACAGCAGTAAGTAGCAGAGCTGTGTACCACTGTCTGACCATGATTGCATGTGGTTGGACTATATAGTGGTCTTGATTGTTCTTAAATAGAAGGAATGCTGCCAACCTCTCCTATGTGTTTATCTCTCGACCCACATCACCACTGTGGTTTAGCTGGTTGCTTTTTTAAATTCACCGTGAGCCTTGTGCTCATTCATAGTTTGTGCACACACATAGTTCTTCTATGAATCTGTGTATATTATACATTGAATCTTTAAACACACTCACACACGTTAGTGTTTGTTGTGTTTGTCACAGCGTGTGTCTCACACTGTTGGTCAGTAGGTATAAATGTTAAGTCAGAACTAATAAACAGAGAACACATGCGGTAGTTAAATTGAGATTTAATTGAAGTGAAGAAGTGTTTGTTTTGTTTGGGGTTCAGAGAAGGGATTTGGAGACAAAGACAGAGGGCCAAATCAAGTATTCATCAAAACAAGATCAAGATAAGACAGGATAACATGAAACTTTAATCAACTCTGTGTGGATTTTGGTTTGTTACTGTGAGAAAGGTATAAACTAGTCATACTAGTCAAAAAATTTAATAAAAAATCCTGAGAAAAACATCCATGGCTATACAGTTTTAAAGAGGGATGTCAATCCCCTGACCGCACCATATTGCATAACAGTAAGGCCCCTGAGCTCCCACTCGGTCCACCTCCACCATCCAGGGTGTTGCTGCCATAGTACACTTGTATTGGAGCAGGCCAGCAGCCACTGAACACAGCTGGTAGAGGATGATGCCAGGCAGGCAGCTGTCCAAACACTGTCCGGTCCTGAGAACAGAGTCAGAGCTTTGGGGATAATGGAAAAAGTGTGCAAACAGCTCCCTTTTTTGTTACCAAGGAGTAAAAGCACACAGAGGAAACAAAAACCCCTTTATGTGTATGTATCCGTTTAATTATCCAGAGCTATGGAAACAGGAGTAGCCTTAGCATGATCACTTTCTCATGGTGACGATGTCGATCGTGTGTGTCTTTGCCCTCGTGTTTGCTCTCAGATGAGTGAGCACAAACACTTTGTGTCCCAAGTCCTACTCTTTTGGCTGGATGCCTGTCAGTTTCCACAATATGTGCTCTGCCCCCTAACATGACATACGTGCCTGCCACTGATGTTTCCCCATCTTTTCCACTTACGTATCCATGCTTGATAGTTAGCATTCTCATTTTGAAAGCCTTTGTAGTGCCAGGTTAGGTCCAGTCGTCTGTGGATCTGATATAACACAGATTAACGCACACAGTGATACTGTATGGACATGGGAAAGAAACATCCTTGTCTCCCTCTCCTTTAAGCATCAGTCCCACACATGGGCTATTTTTTTGTCTATACACACACACATACACACACATACAATAAGAATTATAGTAGGGTATGGGCGGGAACCACAAGGATTATTACTGGAAGACAGTTACACAACCAGAACAGAAGTTCAAAAGGAAACGGCAGCAGGGAACAGATGAAGCCATATTTGTGCTCATGCATTCATAAACCCCATCTCATTCACAGAGCCAAGCACCCTGATTTAAAGTTAGAATCAAAAGTTAAGGGAGTTCTAACTCACAAACTATTACGCTGCTGTCTTCTTTCTTTTTGTGGAAAGAGTCGGGGAAGTCCAGTTCCTTTGTTTGACTTGTTTTCATGCCATCTCATGGGAGTCTATGGATGGTTGAGAGACAACATTTAACATCTGCCAAATCCAACTCTTGGATCAAGTCAAACGATTCTTGCATTGTTCCTGGAGGCAGCACCAGAGACTGTATTACCACATTTGTTCCTGTATAATGCTTCTAAACTGAGTATAAATCAAAGTTTTCTGTGTCTTTGTGAGCAGGCGGGGAAGGGAGAGCCTCACATTTTCAAGGAAAAGACCTTCAAGAAGAAGCGGCAGTGCGGCGTGTGTCGTCAGAACATCGACAACGTGGGCTCCTTCTGTCGAGGTAAATGTTGCAAGCATGAGCGTGTGAGGTGTTGCAGTGTTGACAGCTGAGCTCCTCTGAATGGTTTGAATAAAAGAAAATGACACATGATGGATGAAAACCAGCAGCGCATATGATGCATGACAGATGATTTAGGACTTGGAATAGAAGATGTGCTGCAGAGAGTTTAATTATGCAGTAATACATCAGAACAATAGTAGAATATGTACTTAATTTACTTAATTTGTACTTAAAGTTTAATCAATCTGCTGTTATTATAATTAATTAGACATTGCAGCCATGAAATTACTGATCATGTTATTTTTGTTTGTTTGTGTTTTTCCTATTCTCACTCCTAGTATGCAAGACAGCCACCCACAGAAAGTGCGAGGCCAAGGTAAGTACATAAAGAAAATCATTTGGTATTGATTACTGCAACAAATTAAACAAACTGAACTCAACAATGAGGATTTATCCTGGTCTGAACAAGTCACTGAAAACCATAAATATAGTATGACCACACTAAATGAAAGTTAAGCCCAAATCCTGACCTGCTAACCTTGTGTCATGAGACAGACTCTGGGAGATTGCCCTCCTTGTTCATAAATATTAGTGTGACTGCAGGAATAACATAGAAATGCTTATGTGAGCTGTTCAGTGGGTTGTTAAACCAGTGAGATGTGAAAAGACAAATGACAGTGTCTCTAAGAGGGAAGAAGTCTCAACATTTCTGCTAATACGAAGGCAGCTCAGTTGCATTCCTCAAGAAGAGCTTTCAGCTTTGCCTCAACCCCGCACTGCTGCCGCTGTGAAAGAGTCATTGATGGAGGGATGGCATAATGAATAGACAGGGAGATGGGGGGGGGGGGAGAGAATGCCAGCCACGGACAGAGTGATGAAGGCTGAGTCTGGGGGGTCTTGGCAGGCAGCAGGTCAAGGGGAGAAAGCCAAGTGCGAAGACAAGATCATTATTCTAGCATCTCTCCATCCTCTTGTCTTTTATCTGAGGAGATGACTTCAGAGTAAAGAGGATGGTTGAAATGATACATGCAGTTTTCAATACAGCTGTGATATGGCGCGATTTGTTGGGTTGCTTTCAGCAGGACATAGAGTGTAATTGTTGTTTGATACTCTGGGAACGTAGACATAATTATCTAATATTTTAGCGCAGGAAGTTGTACATTGTTTCCAGTTTTTTAATTAAGCTGCGTAAACTAAAAGTTTCAGTGCATAGACAAGACAGCAGGTATTGATGTTGTCTGCAAATCAGAGTTATTTCATGTAAAAAGGGTTCAAAAGAAACATTTTGCAGTCTGTAATTTGTAGTAGGAATTTTAAATTGCACGAAAACTGTTCAATTTCTAAAAGTCAAAAAACATTTAAGTCAGAGGATCATATTTTTCTAAATTGTTATCTTCATTTTGAACATCATCTTACAAATGTTGCCAACACACTCTGGGAAACAACAAATCATTAAAAGGGGGAAACATACAGTAATTCATTGTTAATACTGATTACAGAAAGGAGTAAGCAGGATGTTGTTTCACAGCCTTACTATAACTGTCTGATGTGTAGTTGTTGACTGCTTGTTAAATAGTGATATCCATCACAGCAGCCCAGGAAGGGAGAGGTCAGATAACATGAGGCGTGGGGGTCTGGATCTTGTATCCATCTCAGCTGTTATCTAACCTTGTGTGTAGAGGAGGAGGGATCTGAGTCTGGATAGAGCCTCTAATGATATCTCAATTCTAAAATCCATAGTTGACAATAAATAAGCCTCGACATGCTTATAGATTTAAAATCTTTAAACTTCCACGTGAATACATTATGACCTGGTTTGTGTTAAACTGCTGTTTTTACCTGTTTAATCAGTTCAGTGTGTTTGCTCACTTGCATTTCATTCACATTTGGCAGTTATTACCTATAACATTGTGTTTGAATCAACCATCTCAACGCTCTGTGATGAGCACATTTACTGTTTATGCGCATACACATCTGGAGGTCTGCCCCCAGTCATCTGTAAGTCATCCGGTTCTCACCAGGATTCTATTTACATCTCCACCCGGCTTGTGTTGCCGTAAGCTTGATGACAAATCATCTCATTACTACACTGTTCAGTATTTTGCGAGTGTTTCTGCTCCAGTTCTCTTGAAAACACCCCTACACTTAACTTAAACGTTCTTCCTAGAGAGAATAATGGTGGTAATAGGTTGTCTGTGTACTGTACATTTTGTTTTTTCTTTTCATTGTCTTAAATCAATCTGTTCTTTCTCTTTGCCCACAAGGTCAACAGGGTCCAGCTGGTCCATGTCAAACCTTTTACACAGACACTGTCTCATACAAAAACAGAAGGACATAAGCACTTTTATTTTAGCCTGTTTTCCTCTCAGAGAAATTTCCTCCCTATCTTTGATCCCCAGTGTACATTTGGGCCCACAGGGAGAGAGAGGAGAACTGGAGTCTAGTGGCACAGTGATGGAGGGAAGGTTGGGAAAAGTCACTGAGATATGGAAGGAGAAAGAAAAGGGAGTTGGAGGAGGTTGGATTAAAACGAGTGAAATCCGGGCTGTGACGAGCTGACCAGTCTGAATGTCTAATTAGGCAAGAAAAGGCATTTCCGTTAGCCTGAGACTTGCTGTTTAACTGATTGCTGCTCAGCTCACACTAGTCACACAGGAGAACACTCACTGATAAGAAATCACTAGCTGAATGTGACTGGATGGCTGATTGGCAGAAACAGAGGGACAGTACTTACAGTCTATGAACCATGTTGATTCTTGCTGTCTGATTTCAGACTACATAAAAATTAATGACAGTAATTCACACAGTGGCTATGAAATTAAAAATGAAGGCTTACAGAGTACGAGTGTGACTCTGATTCAACATTCTGTATAGTAAAACTGTTGACTGGTGAGCCACGCCGCAGAGGGTTGCAGTAATTACAGTCCCTGCTTCCCTTCTGTTCATCACGATTCCTCGTTGTCTCTCATCCTTGTCAGTCTTTTTATCTGTTGAACATGTCAAAATACATTTCACAATCGATGTGGCGGCACTGCCTGTTCCTCTTTACAAGATGTACAATCAAGCAAAGATAGATAGATTGGAAGTGGGGGAGGATGCAGGGGCGAGAGGAGAAGAAACATAACTCTTCTGATGTTTCTCTAGTATAAAAGCCTTTCATCCGCACAGTTGTGGTTAGAGTCCTGCTCCAGTCCAGCTCCTCCATTTTTAGTGAAGAGAGTGGATTTTAGATGAACACAGAAGAGGAAACCAGTCTGCAAACTGCCTTTCTTCCTTTGATACTTTCTATAATTGAGCCATGGTTATGATACATAGATTAGTTACTTAGATAATTTAATCCAGTTCCTTTATCTAAACTTATCCTTGCATAGTAAATATGCAGCAGATACAAACCATAGGAAGGAGGCAAGGTGATGATATGGAATGATGAAGTAATGGAAGAAGTGCTCTCAAAGCTTGTCGGCTACAGCTTTTATTTTCCAGTACCAGGCCTGCAAGACTGACGATTCAAGAATTAAACAGTTTAGGTATGAAGTAACGTTTAAACAGTTCACTATAAGCATCCTTCTTAATAATATTAGTAGGTGGTAGAAAGCATCACAGAAATATAGTTTGGGGAATCTCTGGGGGATGTTTGCCACGTTGGGCCCAGTCGTCTGGTTTCCCTCCTGCAGGCTCAGCACTTCATCAAGTACATGTAGCCATGTGAGTCATTCAGGATAACAGGATCCAACTGTATCGTTTTCATATTGCAGGGCCTGTGACTGTCAAGTCTCACTAAGGAGTCATCATTTTATCACAGACAGCTCTGGTAATTGCTAAGATAGGCTGGCATGTTTTTAGTTCAAGCTCTGCGTGGGCTTTTTTGTGTGTGTGTGTGTGTGTGTGTGTGTGTATGTGTATGTGTGTGTGTGTGCGTGTGCGTGTGCGTGTGTGCACAGCGAGTGCAGGTAGAGCAAGGGATTGAATGTGAGTGAGCGATGTTGATGAGAGTTAAAACCATAAGCATGACAGCTGACTTAGCCAAGTTGGGGGATCTCCCAGTCCACTGTGCGCGTGTGTGTATATACCAGCACTAATTGTCCTGTCTTAAATATAACAGGAAAAGATCATTTGGATATCTCTACTACCAGGAATCTCAAATATTGACACCAACACTGGTATAAACCATGAGTCATAGATGTAGTGATAAAACTAAAAAAAACAAATGTTAAGTTAAAACTAGATGTAAAGCTTAAGGAGAAGAGAGAGATGTGTATGAAGTACTGATTTAATTCCTAATCCTGACAAATCGAAATGCTTCATTAGTTTGCATTTGTAAATTTTGGCATTCCCGTCTTGATGTCTTGTGTCCCATCTGTTTAAATGAATACAAACACACACACACACACACACACACACACACACACAATAAGGACTTTGACCACTTCTTGTTTGTGAGTTGTGGTGAACCTCAGAGGAAGATGGGCCCTGAAGCAGCAGTTGACAGTGCACAATGGCTGTCTGAAGTATGCCAATACATTTCTGTACATATAGTAGCCACTGTTTAGGCTGTAGGGGGCTGCAAATATAGAAAGAGAAGAGAACGTTGTGCTCTGGGGAATCGAGCCTGTGCAAACCTGTCAACAGGATGAATGACGGATGCAGTTCAACCACAGACTGCAGACGCGGAGGGAAGAACTAGAAATCTGTAATAATCCCTCATGTTGTTTGATCCACGAGACATTTTTCCATTGTTGATCTCTCCCAGACTCATCCAGACCCCCGTCTTCCTGCTTTGTTTATTTACCCTACGTTTATTTTTATCCAGCATCAAACTTTGAACCCGTGTTTGACTCAGGAGGAGGGTAAAGACAGATTGATGAGAACGAGCCTTCCTTGTGTACCAGAAAAAACACTCTTTGCATCATGTGTACATCCCTGCTTGTGTTTTCCATCTGCATAACTTTATCAGTATGTTGTGTAGTGGGTAAGCTCTATAATAGGGAATTGCATCCCACTCTGTCGTTAAGCCTCACCACAGGGACCCATGTGACCTGTGATATCTTCAGCTTCCCTTTCAGCTGCTTGGAGTGAAAATGAAACAGCTCGACACAGAGAGCCTTTTCTTTCCTTTTGGGGTCAAAAAACATGTGGGAACAAGAGACAAAAACTGAGAGGGAGAAATGACAAAAAACAAAAAAAAACTTTGTTAGATATAACATCACATACAGAAAGGCACTAACGTGTGATCGCAGCTTCTCTCTGTGATACATATATTTCAGCCATAGTTGTTGTGTTTTCTTAGCTGCAGCCTTGAAGCCGAGTGCTCTCTGGTTTTCTCATGAAGTCCACCTTGCCATGATTAAGAGGCATTAGACATGTGGGGTGCAGTTGAAGGATAGTTATATGGCTAAGCTGGGTAACTCTCTAAACTGCCATAAAACGAGTCCTGCAGGTTTGTCCATTAGCGACATGTGCATTTTGGACTTCCAAACATACATACATAAGAAGGTTTTAGTCTTTCAGTTGTATGTCTCTTAAAGTTGGCCATTTCTATGCTTGGAGGTTAAAAGAAAAGTTCCATTCCAGTACAACAGCAGTCGGTGAGCATTTTATATAAGTAGGTTTTGTGTCATCTCGTGAGAAACAAATCATTTTTTTTATTTTCCAATAAACCTCATAAAGCAATTCAGTGCAAAGGTATTATTTTCCACCCATGTTAACCAAAAGGACAAAATGGTCTGATTGTTCTTCTTATATTTCAGCACTTTTCAGTTTGAAATTAGTGTGAAAAGTGATTAGTGCCACTTCTTTTACTGCTTTTGATGATTCACTGGCACCCAGTTTTCAACATGAATACCTCTTACTGTTCTTTTACAGTATTTGAAATTTCAGATATGACCAGTTACAGTTGTAAAGATTTACTATGCTTGCTTCACCTGGTGACAAGAATGAGCAGTATTGCCTATTGAAGGTAGTGCTGGACTCTCTATTTAGCTTCTCTACTACTTTAACCAGAACTCCTACCTGATAGGGGTGGGCTTTTATTACAGCATGTCTGACTGATCCAATTAGCACTGCAGTAGTTGGTGAACTTGTATTGTTCATTTGTGTAATCTGTGTGCACTGTAGCCATTGTGTTGGTGTAAGTGCTTCATTCATCACAATTACTCTCATAATCATAAAAGAAAATCAAAAATGATGTCAAACCTTTTGACATCTTATTTCTCCATGAGATCACTGTGCTCTGCTTAGCATGAGGGCCCCTGCATTCTTCGCTCACTCGCTCACTTAGGATGGTGACGGTGAAAGCGCACAATGTCACAGCCAGCATCGACTTTCACTGCTGTTTCGTTCAAGCTTTCATCAGTGTTCCCTGATTGGCCGTCCCAGGGGGAGCTTAAGGAATGAGGGGCACTATTAAGCCAAAGGCTAACCATCAAAGGAAATGCTGCATGACTGCTGTGTTCATATGTAAGCACGGAACAGGAATGGCTTCATCAGGATCTGGACTTGTTGCAGCAGTTCACTTTGCTCAACGATGTGGTACCTGCTCTCAAGCATCCGTGCAAAACAAAAAGAGTTCTTTTGCATAGATGCTGGACTTAATTAGCTATGAAACAAAAACCTGTTTATTCATCTTGTCAATAGCACAGTGTCTTTGTTACACGGGTAAAAGGTAACTCACTGCTCTGTTTATTTCTTGGGAGGAAAGGAACTGGCTGCTTCACATCACATCCAGTCAGGTTTAAACTTATAAGTAATTCTAATTAATTTGTAGATATGTATGACCGTGTAGAATTTAAAATCTCCATAACTTCCGGTGCCTTGGTCGCTTCTGTTGTTTTGTTTCAACGTAAATCCAAATTGCCATTCTGAATCCTGCATGAGGAGGCATCTGACTTTCTGAGGATGCTGAGAGATGACGACTTTCAAGTTTTTGCTTCAGCTCGTTCGTCAAATCATGCAGCAGTGCACGTGCAGGTCCTGGTTATACAGCAAAGACAAGCTGGTGCCTGCTGTGAACTGATGTCAGAATTCATGTTTCATTCAGTCTATTCAAATATAAAGGCTTTCATTCATTATTGTCATGACTAATGCCAGATACAGCAGCAAGTTCGACGGTATTGTGATTTCCATGGATCACTTCACTCTGTTTAGAAAGGTAAAAATAATTGCCAGGAAAAACCAATGTTTAATCCACTATTTCCACAGCATGGTCAGTGTTATAGGCCGTTTGTTAGGTGACTCATAGTGGCCATAAAAAAGGAGAAACTTAGATGCTAAAGTGAGGGCAAACACACTCCACATAGGTTGGAGTTGAGGGTGAATGGATGGGTTTCCTGTTTTAAATTGATACTCGTTTCTTTTTAGCGTGACAACAACTGATTCAACATGTTAATCATGTACAGTCCACATATTTGGTACATTAACCATACTGACAGCGATCCTTTACACCTTCTAAAATACAGTAGTGGTATCAGTGGAGTGTGGAGCTTGGTGACCTTTAATATTGTGAATACACTGGCAAAATATGATGAAGCCCGCATACATGGGATGAGAAATGGGTATTACTGTACAATCAGTATATGTTATCAGTACCTTACGGCAGGACATGTTGCTATCGTACAATATGAATTTTAAATTTGTTAAAGGCTATGCTGGATTGTGCCAGTCTGAGGAGCAAGTCTCATAAAACTGCAACTAAAAAAATGCTCTTATGTGCCCATTTCCCACACTAATAACATACCAAGGCTGCTACCTAACCCCCTAGTTATCCCGCTCTGAGCCCACAGCTCTTAAACCATGCGTTGAGATGAGAGAGCTGTGCATTATCCATTAGCTATGCTTCTTCTGGCTTTGGCGGATCAAAGAGCGTGCAGTGAGCTGAAGGAGCCGACAAAACAAAACAGACTAAGATGAAGAGGACAGAAGGCTGGCAGCGATGCTGAGATGGAGCGAACAGGGTGGGGAAAGGGGTGGAGCGGAGAGATCGGGTTATGGGGGTCAGGGGTTTTTGAGCTTCACCAGCTGGACCCACCTGGGAGAAGGCAGCAGAAGGGGAGGGAGTTCTTTTTACTGTTGAAGGAGAGGCGGTGGCAAAAGTGTAAGGGAGTGATGTAGATAGAAGAATAGCCGACTATTACCAAAGCAGCAGTGATCTGTGCCATGATGTGTCGTTTTGATCTCACTTTGATTAGTCAATTTGAAATGATGTTTTTGTTGCATTACTGTTTATTCTGGTTTTAAATTTAGATCAGTTTGAACTTGCAGCCACCATTCATATCAGGAGCAAGTTAGGACAAGATAGCTATTTGTGGGCTTCACCTTTTTCAAGGATACAGAGGATCAATCCTGTGACCTTTACGACCAGGAACATGAACTGTGATGGTTCAAAAAAAAAAAAAAATGCGACGGAAAACGCAAGAAGATCATAGATGGGAACTTGGAGAGTTGAGGGGAAAACAAACAGGAAAGGTTTTTGTTAGAAACAGATTAGAGAGAAAAGGAAGGAAAGAAAAAAGGAAGGAAATGTTGGGATTGAGAGAAGAAAGGGGGAGAGTGGATAAACATAGGAAGAAAGAGGGTGATTAGGAAAAACTGGAGTGAGAGACTAGAACAAGAACAAAGAGATGGAAAGAAGACAGAAGTAGCGTAGCAAAGACTGTGAATGAGCACAAAAAGTGAGGTTCAAGAAGGAGAACGGGGGGAGAAACTTACTGTGAGAGTAGAGAAGATGAGAGAAAAAGGAGGCAAGAGGGACGAAAAGAGGACAGAGATGGGTGGAGGTCTGTTAGCAGGAAGTTAGTACGTAAGAATTGGCCTGGGGAGATGGAATCTGGTGTGATGTGTTTGTTCTGGCTCAGGAGCTGCCCTCAGCAGGCCCTTCCACGGGGTGCAGGGAGAGTGGGACGTAGAGGAGTAAATAGAAGAATGAGAGAAAGATTAGAGATGAAAAAACAATGACTCAGTGACCGGTGTGAAAGCATCAACCCAGGTAAAGCCTGATAAAAGCACCAAAGGTTACAGTGTCAAAACGGGGTTACTGTAGTCATAACAACTGGAAATTTGAAACAGTGTGGACTCGGTGGACTCGTTCCAGGATCGTCTGAGTGAAAAGAAACTGGAACCAGTGGATGAGTCCAGACGATTTTGATTTTACTTGTTAGAAGCTGGAGTTGAACTGCTGCCTTTTCCAGCAATACCACTATATTTTATTAGGATTTTGTGGCATATATGTAATAGAACATGGCCTACATGGAAGACTTTGCCTCCACAAAGAAGAAATGAGGCATTTATTCACCACCGAATAATATACAGTACTTGTCAAACTTTGCACTTTTGCCAGGATTGATCTAATTCATATTGGGCCTATTCTACAGGAACTCTGCACAGCATAGCATCCAGACGTGTATTTTAAAGTACATCTAGATTTACCTACAGTATTTTAGCATAGAGTTTCCAGAGGAGAGACTTAAAAGCAAATGTTCACAAATCTGTGCTGTGTTTGGGTAAAATATGAAAATACACTATGACCTGGATCTGAACCATCATATATCAACCCAGTTCATCAACGCACATCGAACGACCTAATGAGGGAACGTCTGTCATAAGAAGGAGGTCCATCATTTCATTAGAGCTTCAGAAACTTTAAAAGCTTCTCTTCAGACTCAAAGCATCCAATGTTTGCTGTCTTTTATTTGCCTCATTTGTAGATTCACATTCACGTTTGTTCCTTGGAGCACTGGGAGATTTCACAACTGTCTGCTCGCCAACAAACATGTTGGCTAAATAAATGAAAAATGAAAATACAATGAAAATTTCAGTTATTCTGGCTTTTCCCGAAAAGCAGATGGATGAGTCAGAGAATAAAAATAGGGAAAGATGTGTTTGACTAACACAGGAAGGAAGTAATTGCTCGCTGTGGTGGTGGGAAATTTAGAGTTATTCAACTGAAGGATAAAGGATTTAAAGCTCTACTTTAACCCCACTGTCTTTTTAAACAGTGCCCCTAAGGAAATTAAGTTATTTAAGAGAAATTAGAACTTCATGCAGCCTAAGCCTATCTGGTTATGACTCGAAGAAATGAAAAAGAAAGAAATCTTTGAGTGAGGCATACAGGAGCATTGTTCATCTGGCCATTTGATAGCCGACGTTCCACCTGAATCTGTTTCCTGCGCCTTCTGTCAAACACGACAAGTCTGTATTTAGTTCATTATCTATTCCTCTGCCTTCCTGTTGATGTCTGTTGTTACGTACAAGCAACAGTAAGAGAGCCCGACTCTGAGTTAGAGGTTGATTCTTAAGAAGGGAAGAAAGAAAGATTAACACCAAGTGTACTTCTCACACACACACACACACACACACACACACACACTGTGGTGACACACCTCCAGGTTCAGGGCCTGTGTGACTTCCCTTTTGTGCACAATGAGATATACACAAGCCCTTGCCCTTTTCCTGTATCCAAATAAACAGTCCAAAAAGGGCCGTGTAGCAAGAACACTGCCGTGTGTGTGTCCATGTGTTCCATGTATTACGTAAGCATGACTGTGGACCTCACCCCCCCTCCATTAGGGCTGCTGTTCAGCTCTGGCTTCCTTTGGTCACAGTTCATTGGCCTGTAGGCCCACAACAGACATGGGAATCGGATGTGTCAAACTGTATGGGTACGTTTATGTCTCAGTGCCCCCCCCAGCTGTGAAGCTGTGTATTTGACTTCACATACTTGCTCTCAAACATCAGCTGTACTTCGGTTTACTTGGCACTGCTTTTAGGTTGGTTTACAGACGGTTTGTGTTCTGTTTTCAAATGTTCCTCATGATGCAGCTCTTAAAAATGTTGCTGTCTGTGTATTCCTCCCCCTGTCTGGTCTCAACGAGCTGTCTGATAGTGGTAAAAGGCTTCATGTTAGATGGGCAGCGTTCCCAGCACTAGTTGACAAATTGAGGTACGAGGTTAAAATGTCATTATTTTCTTGCCAATTCATATTCAAGCACGACAGTACGGAGGCAGTTACTGATGACGGTTAGCCAGAAGAGAAAGATTCATCTTTTCATCTAACTCTCAACAAGATTAAGGTCACAACTTTACCTAACGTATTTAAAAAGAAATGGATGTTTCTAATAGTTTGATAGTTGCTCAGTGTTATGTTTGTGGATTTTTTCATTTTTATGTTCTTATCTCAGGGAGCTTTGCTCTCCACTTCACTAGTCCCTCTTCCCTCTGTCCTGAAACACAAAATGTTTTCTTTTCTTTGTGTGTGAATCAGTCTTTTATTGAGATGACTGTCTTTGTGTGTTCCAGGTGACCTCTGCGTGCATCCCAGCTCCCTCCAATGATATGGTAAGTCTCCTTTATTTACCCATTTCTTGTGTTTTAGTACAAACAAAAGTAGTTCACCCACTCTGTCTATACATAGTTAGAAGTTATGTCTTCCCAAAACCACTGTATGGTTTCCTCTTGTTGAATTTCTTCTGGCAAGCCAAGCCCTCAGTCACTTTTGGGCTCGTTTCATTCCTGGAGTTCTGCAGCTTTCCAGTCCAGAAGAAGAAGAAGAAGAGAGGGGGTGTTGTGTTAGGAAGTAGTAAAGTTTACCCATTAGAAAGTTTGTTAATTTGTTTAATTAACTCTTCTTTCTTTCTCCTGTATCCCATTCTCTTCTCTTTCTCCCTTCCTGCTTCCCCTCTCTATCCCTCTTCTAACAACCCCCCCTTTGCTCCTCTTCTCTCCCTCCCTCTCTTCTTCTTTTTATGCCACCACGTATTTGCATCCAGCAGCGTAGAGGGACTGCTCCTTCCCGACACGTCCAACACCTGGTGAGCAAAGTTGAACTTCCATCAGTTCTCCTTGCAGTTCTCCTCACCATCATCACTTTTCTTCATCTTTCCTTTAGACAGCTGTGTATCTGTGCACAGCAGTTCTTTGACGTAAATGCTAGTGTCAGCATGTTGAAATGCTGACAGTAACCATACATACAGTACAGTGTTGAATTTGTACTGATGCTAACCATAGCATGGTAACGAAAGTTCAAGGGTAACGAGAGGAAAAGTCTGGTGTGTTAAACAGATGAATAGACAGACTGATTTCAATAAGAGGGGTTTTAATCAGTTTCAGCTGTATTTGTGTTTTATTCTGCAGGGGTCCACCAAGTCTCTGACCTGTACCAAACAGAGAAACACTCTGCCGAGGTAAAGACCATCACACTCAATTCATACACACCAATAGGTGTTAGACTCTTTCTTTCTGGTATGACTGTTGGCCTTTGGCCTTAACTACATGTCACACATCCAGTCATGAGTTTCACTGGAGTCTATGAAGAAGCACATGTTCTCTCTTGTCATGTTGTTCTTCTCCAGGAGCTTCAGTGTGGACCGTGTGATGGAAAGAGTGATGGAGCGCCACTACGACTTCGACCTGACCTACATCACCGAAAGAATCATTTCAGTCTTCTTCCCCCCGAAGCTGGAGGAGCAGCGATACCGGATCAATCTGAAGGAGGTGGCTGCCATGCTCAAGTCCAAACACCAGGACAAATTTCTGGTGAGGGAACAGAAAAGCATCAATCTGCCAGTAAAGTAAATCCAGCAGTTGTCACAAGCTGTCGTGGACTTTCTCTGTGGTATTTGTTGGAGCAGTGGTTTCACCTCTCTCCTCACATGCTTGTTACACAATAGACAAAAGAGACAATATGTTTTGACATAGTGAATGGCCACAGGAAGCCACAAGATACACTTAGCAACCCACAAATTACCAGTCTGTTTTTACTTCTGTCACACCCATGTTACAATGACATTTGGTTACAGTGATAAACACTGTTTTTGTTCCAGCTCCTGAATCTCTCTGAGAGGCGCCACGATATCAGCCGACTCAATCCGAAGGTAGAACTTTTTCCTGGTAACTTTATGATGAGCATGCGATTCACAGCATTTCAGAATTGAACCTCCTCAAATCACATTATCCACCAACAGGTTCATGACTTCGGCTGGCCTGACCTCCACGCACCACTGCTGGATAAGATCTGTGCCATATGTAAAGCCATGGAGATGTGGCTGACCTCTGACCCACAGCATGTGGTGGTCCTGCACTGCAAGGTGCGTTCAGGGGGCACCAGTTTTTTCAGACGTCCCAATCTCTAAAATAGGTGGAATGTAGTAACAAATCAAGTCGAGCAGTTTATTGAATTACTAGATACTGCTAGTTTCAAATTAATTGTTAAACATCACAGGTATTCCTAAGACCCAGGTACAGTGTAAATAGTTGGATTGAAACACAGCCTGATGACGATTGTGTTACGTGCTGTTGGATACATTTAAACATGAACTTTTTCATTTCAGTTTACAACTATACTCAGACTAAATCACTATTTCTGATGTAAAATGCGATGAATTGAGTTCGATATGGCAGTTAAAACACAACTTAAGTAAAACCAAAATTACAGAGTGCTTCACGGAATTCGATAAGTTGTTCCCACCCTCACCAGAAAATTAACCATTCAATTTAGTTCAAACTGTGTCAAGGAAGCCTATCACTTCCACACTGTCATGCCTCATTAAGTGATTCATTAATGTTTGCTTTCAGGAAAAAAGTGGCAATTTGAATTTTTCCACTATTATCAAACGGTGACCACCAACACTGGAGGTGTCCGAGCACCCGCAGCTTGTCTGGATGTTTTATTTATTGGTTCTGGTCAGGAGACTTTAAGTACTAAAACCAGACAACCTCTGTGGTCTGCTGACTTTCCAGAACATTCCAGCTACAGACAAGTTTTTCCCAGCTGCAGATTTTGCCAGTGATGGGAATAAAAGTTTTTGTCAATGATCTTTCTTTAAGAGAAACACTGAGCTATATCAGTTTTAATTTGTGCTCAGTGGATGTGCAGCCTTCTTTCTGATATCTGGAGGGGTCACATTAGGAATTCGAGACTGGAATGTCTTTGGAATGTGTCAGGAAGTGTGGAGCACCCAGTGTGAGAAAAACACCACAGGGAGCTTTTTAATTTGAACTCAAACTGCTTGTCTACAACTTTCTGTGACCCTGCCTTGCCTCATCTCTCTCTGTCTCTCCTGCTGTCTAACCGTCAGCTCTAACAAGCTGTGGAAATCAGCTGTCCCAGTGTAAACCACTGTGCCTGAGGATGGAATTAGCATATCATGATTCACTCTCTGTCTCTTTCCCATCTACAGGGCAACAAAGGTAAAACTGGTGTGATTATTGCTGCCTACATGCACTACAGCAAGATCTCTGCAGGGTGAGTGTCTGTGTCTGTCTGCAGTATCCAAGGTCACGATTTGACAATTTCTTGTTCGTCAGCAAATCCACACATGGAACACATAAAAGATCATTAAAATGACATTTAAAAACCCATTGGATTTATATGTGACTACTTGAACGTGCACGCCAAAATATATTTTACGCTAGTACATCTAATGGCTGAAGTGCTCTAATTCACGTATATGCAGCACAATGATTTCTATTCAGACTTTGTTGATAAGTTGTTAAATTATGCCCTGTGGATTTAGCACAGGAACAGTGGAAACTGGTTTATCCTGTGGTCAATGCCAGCTGTATCCTCTCCCTGTACTTTCTGGCATCTAGAGGGTCTGGTGCAAATCCCATGATGGAAATTATGTGTGTGTGTGTGTGTGTGTGTGTGCGCGCGCATTTATGTACAGGGCGGACCAGGCTCTCAGTACTCTCGCCATGAGGAAGTTCTGTGAAGATAAGGTGTCCTCTTCCCTCCAGCCGTCCCAAAACAGGTAGAGGCCACAGCATGATCGGGGGGAAATAGGGAGTGGGTGCGGGGCATCACAGCAGAAGTTATTAAATGCACACCCCCCATCGTGCATACTGACTCTCTGTCGCTCTGTCATATCCTACTGCGACACTTGAATAGGACGGAACCATGCTACGTAATTTTTACACTTGCATCCTGCTATGGGCAGATAAGTTTTTATTTGCTGCAAAAGTACACTACAAAAAAAGCAAATGCCTAAGACTAGCAAGACATTAGTCACAGTGAAATAATTAATTAGAAAAAACATTTAAAAAATGAGTTAATATATAATAAAATGTGGGTTAATTCTGTCTTGTAAGTATGCTTGTTATTCTAATTTACCAAGTTAACCTCACTTATTTTACATCATCTCTCCTACTCTTCCTCTCAGGTATATCTATTACTTTGGGGGTCTTCTGTCTGGGGCGATCAAGATGAACAGCAGCCCTCTCTTCCTCCATCAGGTTCTCATCCCATCACTCCCGAACTTCGAGGGTGAAGGAGGTATGTGTGTTTCTCTTATATATATATATATATATAGTATAGTATATATAGTATATCTGTCTGTTGTGGTTTCCTCATTTGATTGTTCCTCTCTCCTCAATCTTGGATCTGCTCATCAGCATACACAGCAGATAAAAAGGCAGAACCAATTTGTCACATCAATCCCAATTTAAAATGGGCTTTTTATGTCACATAAAATGTTGTTTTCCTTCACGTTTATTCATGACTGAAGTCACCTATTTTGGACGGCAGTTGAAATAACGCTGCTTCACATGATGCCTGAAGAGATTTGTTAGTAGGAGGGACCAACAAGCCTCTGTCCTGAAATCACAGCAACGTTGCTGACTGCAGCTCTCAGACAGTCACAGTCACCCTCCTCCTCCCACACACACAGTTGTCTGTTTATCTTTAATCAGATGATCAAGTCCAGAAGGAGGGGTGGCAGTCAGCACATTCCTCTGTCTTTACGATGATAATGCTCTCCATGTTTTAATGTCTCCATTTTATCTCTCTTCAGGTTACTACCCCTTCTTAAAGATCTACCAGGCCATGCAGTTGGTCTACACTTCAGGCATATAGTGAGTCTCTCTGAAAAATGGGCATATTTGTTGGTACCAGGGTGTTTTCGTTTATGAGATGAGGTCTAAATGACGTCATAGAATAAAAAAAAAAAGAGGAATATTATGGGCGTCTTTCTTCTTTTAACTCCTATCTTCAAGCTTTATTGTTTATTTCATAACCTTTCTGTGTATTGAATTTGAATATAGCATTTGTCAAGTGACAACATGATCAAAATTTAAAGAAATTAAAGTGACAGAATGTATCTGCTTCCATCGTTCACAGTTTGTCCACGTTTAGTCACAAGCTGTATCTTCTGGTGTTCACTTATTATTTTAGTTTTTAGTTATTGTTTGTTTTCACTCTGTCGTCTGCAGTGACCTTCAAGGCAGTGGAGGCAGGCGCCTGTGTGTGACCATTGAACCAGCACTACTGCTGAAGGGTGACATCATGGTGAGTCATATGGGAAGGAAATGACAAACAGAAGACCCCTGGCATGGGTGGGGTCATCATGACTTTAAAAATGTTATTTATTTTCATTGAACATGAAAAACAAAGGAATACTTGACAAAGTAAAACCACATATGCTGCAAATCTTTGGTGAAGTTGTCATATTCCCTGTGGAAACTGTTTTGTCACTTTGTTAACGAGGAATCCTAATTTGCCTCTGTGGGGCAGTCTGTCATCTCCAAGTGTAGGTGTCACTCATTTTGGAACAAAAAGCTGTAAATTTACTGTCCAGCCTCTCATTATCCCACATGTGGTTTTCCTTCCTTCTCTGCTGCCCTCTGCAGGTCAAATGCTATCACAGGCAAGCGCACAACGCTGACAGAGACACGGTGTTCAGGCTGCAGTTCCACACATGCACTATCCACGGATCCCAGCTCTGGTTTGGCAAAGGGGAACTGGATGAAGCTTGTACTGGTGAGTTTATTTAGGTAGTAAAAAAGAATTAGAGGATTTAAAATTAACAGAATTGGAACAGGTTTCAAGGCAGTATGCTGGGAAGATAAACCACACATTTCTTATGTACTTATTATGGGATGACATTACAGAATTTTAGATAAATCCTCTTATGAGACTTGAATCAAACAGCAAGAAACGTTAGAAAGTAGCTAGAGGAAACCAAAGAACAAAATGAGAATGAATAATAGACATGGATTAAACATAAACAACAATAACTACATATAATATTGCCCCGTATCTGCTATGACATGCCAGCTATATCAGTGTGGTAAAATGTTAAAACATATTGTAGCTGTAGCACAACACGAATTATGGTAGTGTATTAAATTAAACAAGGTTTTTTCTATTACTTATGAATTTAGCTTTTGCATGTTCCCTCCCTTTAAGGCTTGATTTTGCTTCTTAATTATCATTGAGTCACAAGTTGTTGAGGATAATCACATTCAAATAATTGACATAATAGCAGCTCATTGCAGGCATGTATTCACAGTGGTTTGGCTTCATCCTATGGTGGTTGAATAAATCCCTAAATAGTAGTAGCACAATCACCCTCTAAGACATAATAACAGCTCTCTGGAGGTGAGGATAATGAAAATTATTTGTCCTGTACGCCAGAGCGAACGTCTCTAACTCTTTGTAAAGGAGGTCCAACGAGTACGGCTCTATTCCTTAAGCCCATAATGAATACGCTCATTACTTACTGTAATTTCCTCCTATTTCACTTTTTTATTTCTTAGATGAGCGTTTTCCATCTGATGCCACAGTGGAGTTTGTCTTCTCCTCTGGACCTGAGAAGATCAAGGGTTGGTTTACTTCAAATACTTCTGCTCCACTTCCAAAATGTAGATCACGTAGTTAAAGGAGTAAAACAGAACACCATGTAAGTGCTGAACAGGACTCCACTTGTTACTTACTAGAAATGAAATACATCTTTCTTCAGGTCGCGAGTACCAGAAGAATGATCCAGCTGTCACCGTCGACTACAACACTGCTGACCCAGTGGTTCGCTGGGATTCTTATGAAAATTTTAACCAACAGTACCAGGACAGTCTGGAGGGTAACACGTGAACTCTTTTTCTAACATCACAATTCCACTTGATTTTAAGTGATTACAAATGTTAGAAGAATGTAAAAAGCTGGCACTTACTGATGCCACCAGCTCTAATCCTAACCCTAGACTTTGCCAATCATTTCCAAAAGGACAACCCAAACTTTGAGCGCTGATCTTCCCTGTGTTTTGTTGTCTTAGATATTGCCCACACCCGAGGCCCTCTAGATGGCAGCCTCTACGCTCAAATAAAGAAGCGCAGGGGACCTGGCTCTGGTTCTCTCACGTCGACCAATGGCAGCAGCCCAGGAGCAATCCTTGCAGAAGACAGACCTGATCATCTCATCGCTCAAGGTTCTGACTCTGCCCTGTCAGGCCATTCTATGCATTTGATTCAATCGTCTATCCATCACGACCGCCAGGAGGAGCCCCTTCGTCCACCACCTCCAACCAGACAGGAACGAGAGGAGCTTGAACGTCTTCTTGGAGGCATAGAAGGGAACCGAGATGGAGAGCGAGAGACCGCCATCTTGGATGATGGAGATTCATTGCCCTCGGAGCAATCTGGAACACTGAGGCTCAGTCGGTCATGTTCCTGCCGGGAAGGTTACCGCTCCCAGCGCTGTGCTGAGCCTGGCTGCGACCGTACCCTCCTCATGCCTAATGGATACTGCCTTGATCGGGCTCCTGGAACCAATGGGCACCACGGTGCGACCCCTGGTGGCTCCAACCTTGTTGCTCCTCCATCACATATGGATCTCTGCCAGCACTACAGCCCTCACCCCCATCAGTCTCTTCCACCCCCAGATTTGGTCTGGGATCGCCAGAGTGGCCTGCCACACTATCTACACCGCTCCTGCTCCGAGGGTCCCTCATCCCGACATATGTGCACCTACCCATCACCTCACTCTCATAATCACCCGCTTCACCACCCTCTGTCTGCTCCAGGTCGCCTCTGCTGTCAAGACGATGAGTACAGCCCTTACCACCGCCCTCCTACAGTTCACAGCCACCACCACCCCCATGCACACCGCCCTAAACCCTCGACCAGCCCTACCTATCATGACATAATGCTTATGGATGGTCTTCCAGCATCTGGCTGCCCCTGCAGAGACTGCAGCATCAGGAGAGAAGACTCAGCAGCATATCACAGCTTAAGGTTGGACCGAGATGACGGCTTCCACTGGGACAGAGAGGGGGAGCTTCAGCAGAGGGAGGTGGGCCTTAGGAGAGCCAGGGATGCAGAGTTGCCCCGAGGGTCAGAGCTACATTGGGAAAGGGACCCAGGACTAAGACGAGGCAGAGAGCTGTCCCTCCACTGGGAGCGAGACAGGGAGACCGAGCTACAGTGGGAGAGGGACAGAGAGGCTGAATATTGGCACAGGAGGGCCACCGTAGCCTCTTACGGCCCACAGGGTCATGATCTTCCAGCCTTCGCATTTGACCCCTTGCCATCAGGTCACCCAGCTTATCCAGAGGCGTCAAGATCCCACTCACATTCCCATCTAGATTTGAAGTACAGCAGCAGCAGCAGTGGTTACCAGACACCCCGCCAGGTGTGTCCCTGCTCTCCCTACCAGCCCTCACCGTCTGAAAGCAGGGGCTATGCCTCGGGCTACCAGTCTGAATCCACGTCCCCACTCCCTCCTCCTTCATCCATGACCGGCCCCTGCAGCCATAACAACGGGCAAGCAGAGCATAACCACCACCACCACCATCATCCAGACTCGCAACAGTCATACGGCTCTGACTCACACACTGGTGAGTCATGTTAAAACAGAGACACTCAGAAATGTGTTTTCTTTTAATAGGAATCAGGAGTGCATAAATTATCTATTATCTACAACAGCATCCACTGAATATTCGTGTTTAGTGGGACTAAATCCTTACACATTAATCACCAGCTGAATCTTCTTGCCAGTCTGCCACATCAGCTGATATTGTGACTGTTGGTTTTTCTAAATATTTCCCATTTTGTCCCTTCCGATATCAGATGGTCTCCGTAGCTCTGGTGAAAGCGTGGGCTGGAGAGATCACATTACACATGGATCCTTCAAAAGGGCCCACAGAGACGGACACGCCACGTGCTCCACGCCATCTGATATGTCTGGACCTCCCACTCCTGTTCACACAAGCAGCCCTCTGCGTACACAAGAAAGGTACTTCATCTTAACCCTTTTACTAGGCAAAAGAGTTTTGTGTGTGGAAAATGTGCCCTTTCAGCTGAGGCTAACATAATTATTGTTGTCTGTTTTGAGAGCATCTGCTAAAGTAGTTTACAATAAGTTAAAGTAGAAATTTTCTGTGACACTAATACTCGTGTCTGTCCAATTAAGCCCCAGTCCAGGAGGGAGGGAGTATGAGATCCGGACCACAGACATCATCAGCAGTGACTGTGAGGCTTCCCAGCCTCCTGATGGACAGTGTTACGCTAATAATATCGTCCAGGAATCGGCAGAAAGCCAAACAAGCAGCACAGAGCCATCAAACCTGCAACAGGCCTCCAAAGACACGCAGTCAAACACAACCACACAGTCACAAACAGAACTCCACAAAAACTGCACTGCTCCAACAGATCCATCCCCTACGGCTCCCCCGCAGCAGAACTGCAGCACAGATCTGCCCTCAGCCTCTTCTTTTGACTCTAAGACACCAGCCACATGTAACCAGGCTCCTTTATCCCCTAATCATACTTCAGTTGCACCAAATACACAACCTCAATCTGGTCATCTCACTCCCCAGAGCCCCCATCCTTCAGAAGCTGCTGCTGTGCCTTCTACTGTGGCACACACTGTGTCCCAGCCTCAGAGTCAGGCTCAGACCCAAGCCACTGCCTCTGCAGGACCATTCCAGACACAAGTCAACGGTTCTTCTCCAACCAGGGAACCTCACCCTGAAGCCCTAAAACCCACCAGCACCACCAGTCCTCAAGCCCCTGTATCTCCCACCCTAGCTTCATCATCATCTCCACAGCCTGCATCCAGCAGCATGGAGGGCTCCCCTGTCTTCGAAGAACCAGTTCCTGGCTTTGCCACCCTGGGAAGGAGGTTGATGTTGTCTGGGCCTGACCCCCACCATCCTAACCCCATCCAGCAGCACCTACATAACAACTACCCAGCCATGGAGCACAGTACTACTCTGGACACTAACAAGAAGCACTGCTACTCCGCTCATACTCCTCAGCTCCACCCCTCCTCCTATTCAAACTACTCCACCGTCTCCATCCCTCTTCCTTATCCCCAGCCACCTTTGCCAGAGAAGCGCCACCTGCCAGCTCAGTCAGGATCACCCAGCGAAGCGGTGGGGACTCTGAGGCCAGCCGTGGGCTATGTGCCTCCATCAAACACCAGTCCCACTCAGCATCAGCACCATGTGACCTTCTCTCCCACCGTGGGTGAAATTGCACCCCCTGCAGGCCAAAATGACGAAGTGGCCTCTGTGGAGTCTGGGAATGCAAATAGGGTCAGTGTGAAGTTTGTCCAGGATAGTTCAAGGTTCTGGTACAAGCCCGCCATCTCCAGAGAGCAAGGTAGGTCTTGAAGGGTAAAACTCCTTCGATGTTCTTAAATTCAACAAATAATATCTAATTTTTACATTTTCCATAACATTTCGGTTGTGCTTACTTGTAGCAATCGCAGCTTTGAAGGAGCGAGAACCAGGAACCTTCCTCATTAGGGACAGTAACTCTTTCCAGGGGGCCTACGGCCTGGCCCTGAAGGTGGCTACACCTCCACCCAATGTAAACAACCACAACAGCAAGGGTAAATGTACTGGTTATGTAAATTAGATCTCTCATTTCCAAATGTTGGTCCTTCTACTTGTCAGCTAAAGTTCAATTTAGCTATTCAAGGTTCTTCATGTGACATCTACTGTTGCTAACAGGGATATTTGGAAATTGTTAACAGAATCTTTGCTGTTACAGTGAGCGACCCTCTGGAACAGCTTGTCAGACACTTCCTAATAGAAACGGGCCCTCGAGGAGTCAAGATTAAAGGATGTCAGAATGAGCCCTACTTTGGTAAGCTGGCCTTCCCTGGCTTTGTGGACGTGCTTGCACTCCAAGGACAATATGAAAATTTAAAGTCTTCACTAATGGGGTGTCTTAAGAGAGACAATTAGTTTTTACCTTTAAAGCATGTAAAGGATTTTCATTGGTATCTGTTATCCACAGGGAGTCTGTCAGCATTAGTGTACCAACATGCCATCACACCGATCTCTTTGCCCTGCACTCTGAAGATCCCAGAAAAAGGTCGGTGCTCTCGAGCATTTACATGGACTGTAAATAATAAATAAATGAATTAACAATGTAAATTTAAACCTTGCAGTGAGACTCCTAGTGATATAGAATTTTTATTTCTAACTTAACATTTAATATATGTGTTGTCAGATCTGATAGGAGAGGTGCAGGAGATTCAACCAGTGACTAACATCAGTACAGCTGCTGACCTGCTTAAACAAGGAGCAGGTGAGTTCTCCACTCAGCCTTCTTTCTCCTCAGACACTCTGTTGTGCTGCGGTTTCTATCTGAGTCACATTATTATGAACGTACTCTACAGCCTTAGATGCAGGTGTTATTTCTTAAGTGAGTGATGTAGTATCAACTGAAGACATCCAAGAACTGGGTACCTGCAGAAAAAACATTAAGTGTTACACATAATGCTGAGAATCTATTTGCCAGCTCTGTCATCTCATAGGTCAATATGCTCAACTCTTCCTCTTCCTTTCTGTCCCTCTCACTTTAGCCTGTAACGTCCTCTACCTGAACTCTGTGGAAACAGAGTCTCTGACCGGTCCCCAGGCCATTGCCAAGGCAACAGATGCTACTTTGGGTCATAACCCACGTCCTGCTGCCACTGTTGTTCAGTTCAAGGTGACTTCACAGGGGATCACACTAACTGACAGCCAGCGCAGGTAAAGAACATCCCATAGATTTATTATATTAAAAATCAAGTTATATTGTATTTTACTTTAAGATTTACTCTAATCTTACAGTATTATTTGTATTGTGACCCAGTTTGTCTTTCTCACAGTAATTTCATCATCATCTAATGAAATAAACTAATAATTGTAATTATGCATAATTTTATTAAACGCATTACAGTTTAACACCTCTTATTTAATAAATAACGATTATGTAGCACTGTAGTGGCAACTTGAAGCCTAATATACACTGCTGTCATTACGGCTGTTTCACTACTTGTCCTGTTTTTACTGTTCTGTATCTTTGTTCCTCTAGGGTTTTCTTCAGGAGACATTACCCAGTAAACAGTGTAACCTTCAGCAGCATTGACCCCAAGGACAGAAGGTGGGAAATAAAAAGACGAGATGGATGTTGTAGCTGTAGTTGGAATAATAAAAAACAGTAATAACATAAAATCAGCAGAAATCCTAGATGCATAACTGCTATCAGTCACTCACAATGACAGCATTTGCTCCCGTTAGCTTTTGCATGGATCTGTGTCTGTTTTATGAGCAGGTTACTGCCCCGTCTGCACGAGAAACAAATCCTTTTGTTTGCAAGCATGCTGGCTGTGGCTGAAGCTGCAGCTACATCAGCTTGTTTGGCAGCTCTGCCCGTGTCTGTTTGTCTGAGTCCCGTTTCTGTGTGTGTCTCTCTCTTTCTTGGCTTTAGGTGGACTAACTCAGACAACACCACTGTTAAGTAAGTGCTCTGTTTGCATATGGCGACTAAGAAAGTGAGCGAGTTAGTGTGGATTTTAGAAGGGTGTGTAGGTTCACCCGTGGCTGACAAGTAGGTGAAATGAATGCCCTTGCATGGCATTGGATTGTGTGAGAGCCTCAGCGAAATAATTCCAGCACACATGATCTTATGTGAGCCCATATAACAAAATACTAATTATTTCTATGTAGTTAACCCTTCTCTTACAAGACACACTCAAGACACACTTCAAGTTACCTTGTTTTCACTTCCTCTTCTTAACTCGTCTCGCCCATTTCCTTCACATCCTCTTTGCTGTTCTCTTCCCTTTTCCTCTCAGGGTGTTTGGTTTCGTAGCCAAGAAGCCTGGCAGCTTGGCAGAGAATGTTTGTCACCTGTTTGCAGAGTTGGACCCCGATCAACCTGCCTCTGCCATCGTCAACTTCATCAACAAGGTCATGTTGTCACAGCGCCGGTAGATGAAGACAGAGAGGAAACCAAACTCAAAGCATACAAGCAAGACACATGCAGTATTAGTAATGGGCCATGACACTAACATTATCTTTGTCAATCACTTGATAATGTTACAAAGATGTTCTTTAATCGAAAGGCAAATCTTAGTGTATTATCCACACTGAAGGTTTTTCATTTTTTTATTTCCCATTTGTTTGCGCCTCAACATTTCCCTTTCCTAAAGGTAAAGGGAAACATTTCAGCTTTCAGTAAAGAATTAGTGGATTCATACTAAGTTCAGACCGACAAAGCCATGATATACGGATTTACAACTCTTCCAAGGATGAGGAGGCTTCAAAAGAAACTTCTACAATCCACAGGGGCCTGGATCATGAAGAAATATTAGTGGGTTAGTAAACAATCTTTAGCCATAAGCAGAACTGAAGTTTTCTGGCATGATGAAGGTGGCTCACTGTTAATAGGTGAACAGTATATCACCATGCCATGTGGTTTTACGAATCCAGAGCAGGTTAAGTTTGGAGGTTCTCAAAACGTGATGAAGAGGTGTGAAAACATTTGTATACTTGATTTAACTTGCCTAAAGCCATAGAAATCAGAGAAATTATTGGTTAAATGGTGCCATTTGCTCAAGTGTAAGAGTGTAAGGCTTAGGTTCCAAATGTAATTAATTAATGTAAGTTCATGATACAGGCCCCTGGTTGAATGGTGGTTAAATACAGCTTTTATTATCATTGTCTGACTTGCGTCCAGTCAAGCGATGATGAATATACTAAAGGTAGCTTTGACGACACAGCGACGACTGTATGGAGTGGTTACAAAGAGGATTTTTTCCTTGCACTGTTTGAGGGCAACAAAGCCCTGTAAAGGTTCAATACTTATACATAACTGCATTTCAAAACAGCAGGTGTTTATATTTTGTATTGTTACAAAATCCCTTTTTTGTTTAAAAAAATAAAAGTCACCAAAGTCCTGATGATGTAATGTAGTTTCTACATCTACAGATGTTCAGGTATTCAGATGTATATAGAGCATTTTTACAGCCACTCTTGCCTTCAGCCCCCCCACAGCACTCTCAGCAGCATAACACATCTGACAATCAAGTGTTATTTTTTGTTTGTTTAGTTCTTCCACTCACATGCACTTAGGAGTGTGATCACATAATCGGAGCGAGTGAGAGATGAAGCTCTCGAATGAAAGTAAACACGAATGTGAAGTTTTTAAAACTCTTTACAAGTGTGTGAGGGGGAGGCGTGCGTGCATGTGTGTGCGTTGAGGTTTGTGTGCTGAGGGTATTAAGGCTGTTGTGTTGGGTCATGGTTACGTTCACTTTTAAAGAAATGTATGTGAAAATGGAGGAGGGGGGGAGCTAGATGGGGAAGGAAGTAGAGAGTTAAACCACACCACTGCCGTGAAATGTTTGCTTATTCACTGCTTCACATCTTGTTACCAAGTCCATTATAGAATTCATTCACTCATCTTTACTGTCAAAGAGAAGACAGACGCCTAAAGACAGACGTACTTAACCAAAGATGAAGCACTCTTGTATTAATAAGCTTATTATCTAGCTATATTTTTGTACTTACTGCCTCTTGTATTTTTACTATGCATTTGTTTAGTGCGTTTCCTCATTTGGTAAAATCCTAGAAAAACACTAGTCATCTTACAGCGATAATATATTGTGGTCTGTTTTCTTGTGGATCTCTATATTGTGTAGTAATATATTTTCACATGCAGCTATAGGACAGTGTATGAGACATTAAAAGAAGACATTTTCTTTAAGAAGAATATTATGCTATTTTGTATGCAAAAAAAGAAGAATTGAATTAAACTGACAATTATGTGGTACCTAAAGTGCTTCTGGCTCGGTGCTCGTTTTTGGGTTCATATTCACAAAGCTGCAACTAACAATCATCTTGGTTAATTATTTGGTTTAATGCATATCAGAAAAAGTCAAATGTCTTATTTTGTCCAGCCCAAAACCCAAAATTATTCATTTTCTAATGGTTCTTCTACAAACTCAACCAGCAAATCCTCATTTTAAATTTGTTTTGTTTGAAAAATGACTGCAGCGACATATCTTGTGTGCATCATTCATTTTATTTTTTAATTTACAACTCTCTTTAATATTGATATATTTTAGAACTAAGCACAAAAATATAATATATAAAAACTGGTAAAAAACTTTCAATTACAAACAACTGTCCCTTTAAAAAAAAAAAACTTAAATGACAATTGCTTTCTTCCTACTGTATTTACACAGGGACATTGTCCTTGTGACAAACTATGCAGTCCAGAGCAGACATTGCAGCAGAAAACATTTGAGGATATTCAATGAATATTTATCAACCAACACATCCTGAGGCCAAAAAAAAAAAAAACACTTATGGAAGATGCAAAGGCTGTTTGATGGTGTACATTAACATTAAGGCTAAAAACTGCAAAGGTGGGTGAGTGTATACACAGTAAATGTAGCACAGCTCATACTGGATGAGGCACGTGGGTGGTTATCTTTCAAATGTCTAACCAGGAGTGTAAATGGTAATGTAAGAAGGTTCTGAGTTTTACAGGATCAGTTAACAGACCCTCGCTGATATAGTAAAAAATTAAAAAAAACTATCTGAGAACAGTATGACCCTATAAGACACTTGTGTGAGCTGTACCTTGGATCTAACAGGAGTGTGCTTATACCTGCTGAGATGAAAACCTGAGCTGTTCATTGAAAACATCTCTGATGCGTGAAATGTTTAAATGCTTCAGAAATAGTTAAATAACACTGCAAACAGTTTTTAATAATATGCCCCAGTTTCAAGGTGCAATAACACAATCGCCAAATGATCCCCTGCATTCAATCTAAAGTAGAAACAGCAGGGCAGCTCCTTTTCTTTCTTTTTTTTTTATATATACAAAAATTTCAGCAGCATTTAGTTCAATTTTACAGTGCCAGAAGGTATTCAAGCTATGCTGAGGTTTTCTCTCCTGATGTCACAACAGCAGCAGGAACAGACAAAACTCTGCATTGTTAATTAAAGCTTTGGCAAAAATGCCATTTCTTCATTGTTAGCTAGGAATGTCGGCCATTTTCCTTAAAGAAAAGACCTTTCTCTGTCATTTGACTTGTTTCCAAAACCGGGCCACATGGAGCTGGTTGGCACCGACTCTCAATTTGCCGCTCAGCTTTCACCAGAGGAATATGTGACTCATCCTGTCAGCAACAAAACTGGCTTTTGAAACTGGTCACTCGCCTAACAACAACTGCAACAAAACAGCTTGTCTGCTGCCTCCAGGCTGCTCAACGAAAAACCAATGCAGAAATGGCTGTTGCCGTTTTAAACACAGTTTTGCAACAGTTGTGCTTTCCAGGAAAAAGCTGCATCATTTAGTGTTAACAGCAACATGATTTTTTCTACCAATTCTGTCTAAACTCAGGAAAGCACCACTAGTTACTAGAAGTTCTGTCTGCAAAAAAGAGGAAAAGTCACCCTGGAGTTTCCCCTAACTTCCTCATGGATGTTAGTGACATGGTCTTAACAGACTTCTAATACTGCTTCACTCACGAAGATGGATGTTGGAGGATGAAGAGGAGAGGTCCCTCTGATACTTAACAGTCTAGTGGTATGTGGTATTTGAACCGCAGTCTATGTAGCGATAGGCCTCGAGGCTGTTCTGCGATGTTCGCACCATGTATGAGGTTTTCACTGAGGTTCTGAAAATGGGCAAGAAGAGAGAGAGAAATAAAGTTCAAGCTGCTTCAAGCACAGTTGCCTGTCAGAATAGATTTGCTACAGACGCAAAGCACAATGTGACCACAGCAGGGATCTCAACATGGGCCTTCCCACAGCTCTCTTTCTCAGAGAAAAGTGTACAGGCAGAAAATATAGTTCAAGTGATTACAGTTGTTACAAACAAGAATTAAAACATCACAAAGAATTTAAAAAAAATTTCATAAGAGCTGCAGACAGGAAGTAACACGAAGGAAGTGGTTTAAGTGATCACTCTTATTGCCACCCAGCATGACACGCAGAAGAACTGCGTTTCTGGCTCTTTGCTGAAATGGTGCAGGTAATTAATGGCATAATTAGAGCCTCGCAAAACACTGCCCAGGTGAGAGTTTTCCAAGCACCTTTATTTGTTTGCTGTAATAATAATAATAAAAGGAACATGAAAAAATATCCCGAAGGTGAAGCATTGTCATTTTGCTTTGCTGCCTTTTCCTTAACATAACAGAGATGCTGGGAATGGGTTCAGACAGCTGTTCACACCAGACAATGGTCCAGTTAGCACAACTACTGGATATTCTTGTTTGACGTTACCACTGTCAATGGACATTGTGTTCATTCTCTTCTTCCACCAGCACTGTGAATGTTTAATGGGTGTGTTCAAAAACTTGTACTTGTTTGCGTGTAATAAACTTTGTAGAGGTGTATCTACTCAAGTAAAGAATCCATATATTTCAGAAATGCAACAGCTATAACTACAGAAAAAGAATAAATGAATAAGAATAAGTTTTTAATAAGTACTTACTGCATTAATACAACAATGTTGTGGACCTTGATGCTGGGCATGGTGCAGAAGGCACTGAAACATGCACAAAACAGAGTAGGTTTAGATTGTTAAACATAGATTTGTGTTACTGACTTTCACATAGGCTTCATACAGACTCTTTTGCTGATAAATTCTAGTGACTGTCACCAATTTTCTTAGTAAACAACAACATGTGGCCTTATTGTCAGCACATACAAATCTTAATGTTGGTAGGTGATGTGTTAAAGGGGCATTCTACAGTGAATACAGTGATTTTGAAGCTTTACCCACACTGGGGACTTCAAGTCTGGAGGATTTCTGCCACTGTATTAGTGGAGGATCATTTCAAGCCAATGAAAGTTCACTGCTGAGGAAAAAAAAACCTCTACATCTAGGATTTTATGTTACTACAAGACAGTGTTTGGAAACTGTTTGGATCAAACTTAGGCAGAGAATCAACACTTACTAGACGTAGGGGGCGCTGCTACCAATCTCCACACTGACAGTGTAGTTAGCCTGCAGAAGATTGAAATGGTAAACAACAATAAGCAAGAGGAAGTAGCTGAACAGCAAACATACAGATGTTCTATCAGCAGTGAGTCAACAGAATTACACCATGTTTAAGAGGGTTTGCCTGATAAAGTAACTCTTTCATCAACCTCAAGACATTTTATCACACATTCGTGTCAATGAACGCCTGGGCTGCACTATGACATGACATGATGTGATGTGATGTTGCTGACTGTTATTTCCAACTAAGTTCATAAAACAATAAACCAATATGCGTTTCCAGCTTTCTCAGCATCATGCAAAGTCAGTGTTTCCCCACACAAAGACTTCAGTGTGTGTGGTTTCTGCAATTTGGTGGGGAGACAGGCCTTAATACAATACTGCACACAGTACATTTATTTCTACTATTTATACTGGGCATCGTCCAGACAGATATTTCATAGAAGATTAATTCGATTAAATATCAGATGATTTAAATCACATTAAAGCAAATTCACTGTACTTCATTGTACAAAAACTGCTGGTTTTACCATGTTGACAACATCACCTGAATTACTCTTTAAGTTTCTGTTATTTTGAGTATAAGTGCATGTTGCTTTAGCACATATAGCATGCGAGTTTGTGGAGCAGAGCTGGAAACTCATATTCAAAACAGTACATCAAACAGATATGACATCCTGTAGCACATACAGCTACATCATAGAAGAGGCATTTGTTTGCATAGTGAACTCTGCACCAGGAAGCTCTGATATAGCAACCAATGAAAATGTTTATTATGTAAACCAAATATTATTTACTCAGAAGATGCATCATTCATTTAAATATACATGTAGATATAATTTCATGTATACTGAATGAATTGAATGTGTTTCCCTGTACATTTAAATTCTCTATTTCCCCTTACCTGACTCTGACTGAGTGGCAGGATGGTGGTGACGTTATTCAGCTGCCGAGTTCCAATCACAGTCTTCATGTAAAGGACCTGGCAGTTCACACTCTGAACCAGCACTGAGAAGAAGTTGGGGTTGCTGAGGTTCAGCGTGCTCTGAAAACCAAGTAAACAAGTTTAAAAGAATTAGGAAAAAGCATATAGAGATGAGTGACTTAACATTTCTTAGTGAAATCTGAATTGTGTAAGTTTTGGTATGATGAAAGTATAGCAGAAAGCCTACCGTCATGTTCATCAGGACCCTCATGTTAGACTGATCGAAGTGCACCGACACTGAGCGTATGCCACCATCTACCACTACCACCGGACGAGGGAAAAGGAAGAAGGCAACGAGCGAAGAGGCCAGGAGGCAAAGCAAAACCGACAAGACTACGTACAGCTTCCTACAACACAGACATGATGCGTTCTCTCTTTAATGTGTTGTGCAGGATACACTACTAATAGAGTAAAGCTTATGAAGATCAACTCAACGTTCTACACAATAAAGTATTGAGCAGCAAGTAAACACCATGTACAGTTTGAGCACTGACACACTGGGTGGAGAAATCCAATGTTAAAAACAAGCAACACTATCTACATCTACATAGTAGATAGTGTTTATTTACTTACGTCCTTTGTGGCTTCAACCTTTGGTCATTGTATGGGATCAGTGCAACTAGTTCATTCACTTGATCTATCAGGAAAGAAATAAAATGCCATTTATCATATTTAGTCATGTGTTCCTTTAAAATTAAATTACAACACAATACATGCAATGGAAACATGAAAAAATGCAAGATGGAGACCTGCAAGTGTGTGCTGTACATCCTAAAATACTACATTCTGGGAGTTAGACTGAGTATTCTTTGTGTACATGTACTACTGTTACACCCTTGGCTTTATTCCAAACCTTTCTCCAGGCTGAACCATAAATCCTGTGTTGGATTTCTACTCCTATTTATTTATTAAGCTGACTAATAATAATAATCAGCTGTTGCTCCTCACCTGAAGGAATTCGTCCAGTGCCTTGACACGTTGGACATGTTATGCTGTCCCTGCCGGTGAACTCCACGTACGGGAACTGGGCTATGTCCTCCCGTCTGTCGAGCCCATCCAGAGAGTCGTTGTCGAAGTCTCTGTCCTCTCCTCGCCGCCCAGAGAGCTGCCTCTCCGGGAGGAGCGTCAGGCTGCTGCCGCTTCGAGACAACCGTGTCCCCATGGCGGCTAGTCTCGGATGCGGGTGGTCGAGTTGGGGTTTCTCATCGACTACTGTCCGTCTGCAGGTGGATGAACCACTGAGCCGAATAAAATAAAAACAAACAGACTCAAATAAAAAGTTTGTGTGTTTCTCAACTCGTAATAATCAGTTTTAAATAAACATGCGGCGGTTAACGGCGGCGTCCTCAAGCTAATTAGCTAACAGTTTGCTAACAGAGACTTTTTCTAGTGAAGTTAGCTGTTGGCTGCCAGTGACTATAAGTGACTGTGACGTTAGTTGGTATAATTACACACACTTTACTTACATTTTAAACTAAATAGATCCCATGTGGCAGCAGAAAGCTGTGTTTACATCAGTCCACGCACTCGTCCGTCTGCGACTGATCTGTCACGACGATGTGTTTCCTATTGTGCTGCCTTCACGTACCCGGTGCACCGTCGGTGATCTGACTATTCCAGTAAGTGCGACTCTTCTGCGCGTTTAAGTAGAGCTCCGGGCTTTACTTAGTATTTGATTGATTGATATTTGATTGACGCTTTACAAAGAAACACAGTACAAAATAGACACATTGACATGCAAGTTAAATTTATTACTCAGATGCAGTATGGCTTTAAGCAATTAATAAACCATTTGTGATTGACATTAAATATAAAGCAATAGCAAACATTTAGCACATTGTGCTATGAACTTGAGTTGTTGTTAGTCTTTGGTATGTGTTAAATAGCCCACTAATATTTTAGAGCTAGTTTAATTCCTAACAGTCGATATGCAAAGGCAAAATATCTGTCACTGCAAAACGTAGCCTGAACGCAGCCTCTGCAGCGCACATGTGCAGAGCTTGTTGCTGCCACCTGCTGTGACAGAAGCAGAGAAATGATTAGATTAAAGGTTCCAGAAACAAAACAAAGTACTGCATTTAAACTGTGAAGAATACTCATACACCAAAATCATGCTCTGAGTGTACAAACACAATCACACGCATCCTCCTCTGTCATTCAGGTTGTCCTGCAAGTCTCCTCTTTAGCTCAGCATTCTCTCTCTGCAGCATTTTATTCTGCAGAAAAATGAGAAACCGGATTGTAAACTTTTAATAACGTAAGAGCAGGCATTAATTCCCTTTCTGTTTAGCCATTTAAAAAATAATAAGTAGAATTGACCTTATGTCTGAGTGCTTCTACTATCAGGTCTCGTCCTCCTCTGATGCTATCCTCCATCTTTGATGCTTGGAAGGCATCCCCGATAATGGAGACCAGCACGTGAGACTGAAAGATGTTAAGGGAATTCATATCTCATTTATCGATGGAACAGTATTCCATGTTGTTATTCAGTGGCAACATTAGTGGTTTCCTTATCTAATCACTTGAAAACAATCAATTGCTCCTGTGGGGATGTGTGGCGTCTGGTAAGCTCTACTAGGATTACTTACAAACTTCTTGCTCTGGAACAGATAGCAGTGGTACATGTCTGCAGCAGGGTGTCTGGCCACAAAGCCAAAAACTTTAGGTGAGGTTGGCTGGACGCCACAGAAGGAAACAGTGGAGAGAGGGCACGTGTACAACAAAAACTGAGGAAAGGGAAAAATAATGAGATGTAAAGTGACCACTGAAGGTCAAAGAAAGCTAAATGTGGAATCAAATTGTATGACTGAGAGGACGACATGCAACATGTAACTTCTGTTACACACCTTGGTTTTGTTTTCCAAAATGTCTATCCCACTGCGGGACAGGAAGAGATGGACTTTGCTCTTCTTAGCGGCCTTTTCTGAGGAGTATTTATCTGGTGTCTAGGAATGAAAGGGGAAAGAAAGGGGGTGCATTAAATGTCATGTCAACGTTTCTGTGACCAGTCGCTAATATTAAATATTAAACTTTTAAGATAAAAAGTCTGGGGATCACCAAAGTCTTTAGGAATCAACCTCCATGCACCATGAATAACTGCAGGATTTTTGTGGATCGATACAGTAGTCGATACAGTAGTCTGAGTTTGAGTCTGGACCAAAGTGATGTAGTCACAGACTACTATATACACAGATATTTCAGTCCTTTAAAATCATGCTGTTAGTTATCCTGGGTAGTGTTTTAAACGCTACCAATGACTTCGAACTGGAAGAAGTCACCCTTAGGAGAAATCTAGTTTGGTTAATTAAAGCTGCTGAGAAAAAGTCGTTTAAACTACTTTGTAAAGAATTGATCAAATTAATAAATATTATGTCATGTATAACTGCTAGTTTAATTACTGATGGAGGGAAGGAATATGTTCAATGCATTCTAAAAACAGCAGCTGTGGTTAGTGTTACAGTAATTTTCTGACCTTGATGCTCTGTGCTGCTTCATCCAGGATTTCTAGTCCGGCAGGCCGAACTACCTCAACTCGCCCAAGAAACTTCAGTGTAAAGAAAGCATGAGTGGAACAAAGTGTTTTCATTAAGAGGTATCTTCAATTAAATTAATACTGAACAAGAAAGTCAGGAAATTTGATTTAACTTTCTACAAGACCAGCTGAGCCAGTACACAAAATAGCTCAACTGCCAAAACACAACTACAGCATTATTGTTAATTTGTAAAGAATAAAAAATGGTATTTACTTTTACACGAAAGGTGATCTCATTGTCATCCTCTGAGGTGTCACTCATGTTGACACACCCAACGCTGTACCTGCTGTTTGTCACAGAAATTTCTTTACAAATAAAGGAGCAACAAAGGGAAGAGAGCAGGTTCACAGAATCAATTTAGTAAAGAAAGATGTTTAATTATTCTCACCTTTTCGTAAATATCCTGCAACCAGAGTGAACCAGCTTTTTGCTGTATTAAAAATAGATGAGTGCAAAGTCTACGGGGGTTAATAAGTAACAAATATGTCTTCCTTATTGCCCTTGCTGCCTGGAAGTTTCATGGTATTTTTATGTCCTACCTGTGGACTTGAATGAAGGCAGATACAGCATCTGTTATTTAGAGGCTTCTTTCTTGTATACAGAGTTTAATGAGAATTAACATGCAGCAGATTTAAAACTTCACTGAAAAAAAACACACACACAATAAATAACTTTCATTTGAACTGTATTTATTGTTTTTTTTACAGTGAATGCCAATTCATCAATGCTGAATCATATATATAGATCTTTAAATTAGCAAGTGCATACAATGTCAGTGTGTCAATCATAAGCTAATGAGCAGCATTATGGTCAACAATGATGATGCTGAAAATGATGACTGTGATTAAAGACAAATGAAAGGAAGCCTAAAACAGACATTTAAAATACCTGATGACACAAGATGGTTTGTAATATTTTATAACTGTAAAGCTATTCCAGACACAAGATTAAGGTTTTGGTATCAACCAAGAGCCCGAGAATAAAGACTTCACACAGTAACTGATCAGTTGTCCTATTTGTACTGTAACACCAAATGAATCATGCACCTGTATACAACCAGTGGTTCATCTGCACTACACACCAGTCACAGAAACTACTACCTGCTATGGAAATTAGGCCAGAAAGGTACATTTAGGCTCTGTCCCTCAGACACCTCAGGTCATCTTATCTGTCTGTTTTAGGCTCAGTGTAGCTGCAGATGGGGGGAGATGACAGACACAGATGGTCACTGGACTCTGAAGTGGATTGTGGATGGGTGACTGAGTGATCCCTTTCTCAGAGAGCTTTATATGAATGAGATTAGGAACAGCTGAGATGAAGAACACCATCCATTCAGACAGACACAGGTGGGAAAGAGTCTTCACTATAAGAATAACATTGAGTCCATACTCAAAAGAGTTCCCCATTTTTAAACCTTAACCATTTTCACTTGGGATAAACTGACCCACAACTGACCCCAGACCAACATATATGAGGCTCTGTTCCACCAGTTTCTATCTGTAAGGCTGGTGCGCAACACTGTCATCGTGTCTCTAGGAGTCGTTGACGCACATGCTCTCCATTGCGTTAGGCAAGTTCTGGTCTCCTCCTCCCTGCTTTTTCTTCTTTCCTCCTTCTTGTTGTTTCTTTGCTTTCTTTGACATCTCCTGATCAATAGGAGCAGGCTTGACAAACTTGATAATTTCATTCAAACCTGGAAAACGGAGAGAGATGAACAATAAATTTAAACCTCTAAATCAAAATGAATGACAAAGAAACAAAACAAAACAGAAGACACGAGTGTTCCACATGAATCAACACAGCACACACCAGATGAAAAGCCATAAGCACAGCTTACCAGGAGGCATGAACTCCCTGAGCTTCTCTGGAACAACGATGCCCTCTTCAGTTTGGTAATTCTCCAGGATGGCGCACATCACACGGGTTGTGGCACACATGGTGGCATTCAACATATGCACAAACTCTGCCTACATAATGCGTAGAGAGGGGAAGTGTGTTAGTGGGGAGATGGGCTTCAATACAACAATGCTGTGTGTAGCCAAAGACTGTCTGTATAAGAGGTATCACTCTGAAAACCTCCGTTCACTGGATGGAAGTGCATTCGCTTTCCAACAATAACTGAAGCTGCGTTAGTGTCGTGTGAACTTTCTTACCAGAAACAATATCACTTTCAAAGCTCTAATAAAATAGGTCTTGTATGCTGTATAGAGTGTAAATGTGTGATCTGTGATGTTGAGCTACAATTAAAATTGAATTTGTCTTTAAAAAATTTTGTCTTTGTGAGATGCACATCTGTGCTCACCTTATCCATCATCTTTTTGGTCTGTCCATAGCGGATGCGGAGGCGCCTGGCCTGGTAGTCTGTGCAGTTTGAACAGGAGACCAGCTCTCTAAAAGCGCCTGAGCCAGGGAACCAGGCCTCGAGATCCAGCTTCTTACTGGCTGCATGGTTCAGGGCACCTATAATGATGTGTAATAATAAGAAATTAACTGACATCATACGCAATATTTATATACACTGCCCTTATGAAAAAAAGTCAATAAGTGTCTTTACACATGACATTAAGTAAGCTGGCTAAAATAATCTTGACTGGTAAATTACTGCCTCAACAAAACACTGTTACCAAATGTTCACTAATCAGTGTGTTATTTTGCACTAATTGAAGATATTGATTGATTTTATTAGTCCTCCACCAATAAATTTGTTCCTAAACAACAAGTAAACTACAAATCCTTTTATTCTTGATTTTCACAGCAATCTTCAAACAATCCATTTTTTGCAGCCGAGTTCTAGCTTCTCTTTTCCTAAATGTTCCTCTCACAAGCCTCTCCCTAGCACCAACCTGTTTTAAATGTGTGCACTTCCATTTTTGTACGTGTATTTTGCCTAATGTACCCCATTCTTGAGACGTTGTAATTAAAAAACACAAAACAAAAAACTATCGCACAGTGTTTAAGTCTAAAAAACAGCTGTAAGAATGTTCAATTTCACAGTGTGATATCAGCACAGTGTGTGTGTCGCACTTACCAGAGACGATGTTCACAATGCGATAAGGAATTCCTAGTGACTGGTAGAACTCTTCTGCTGTGTCGATCATCTCATCAAACATCTCCCACGATTTGCCGTCATGAGGGGAGGCATAGACAAACTGTTCAATCTATAAGGATAGAAAGAGGAAAAGGTTATGGATCATTCTCTCAAGCTACTTGTGTGTTTCACAAATAGTCGTTGGCTAGAAATTTGAATTTTAAGAGTTAAAGTGACCATTTATTTATTTAAACCTTATTTAAACCATATTTCACTTTACCTTCTCAAACTGGTGCACTCTGAAGATCCCACGAGTGTCTCGGCCATGGGAGCCCACTTCCTGTCTAAAGCAGGTGGAGAAGCCAGCGTAGCGGATGGGCAGTTCTTCAGGTTTAAGCCATTCTTCCCTCAGGAAAGCTGCGATGGGCTGTTCTGAGGTGGCAATGAGGTACTTCTCATCTATGGAGTTGTCATCTGACTTCTCACTGCTCTTACCAATCACCTGATGTGGACATACAGAGATGGAGGGGAAAAAAGCAATAGACAGAAATCAACATCTGTATTTGCAAGAATGAATGAAATGAAAAAAGTGTTAAAGTACTTTAAGCCCCAATGTAAAAAAAAGTATACAATGTCCTCTTTTTAAAACCAACTACAGTTAACTACAAAGCCACATATATACTTATTGTATCGTATATATGTGTATGCAATTGCATGCAAAATCATATAAAATTTTTTAATTCATTTTTAGTGTGTTGAATTGTTTTCCCACTGTTCTGATAAAGACAACATTTTGATCTGTGGGACATTACTGAGTATTTTAAGCATGTTCTGCACTGGAAGATAACCTTTTCTTGGAACAACACGGTTCAAAGGCTGAAAACTATTTATGTGAAAGTGTAACGCTGCCCTCTTTGCTCGGGCTTCAAGATGGCATTGTCACAACACATTACATCACCAGAATTACATGGACATCTATACATCTCATTGTAAATCCATGGTAATAACGTAGTTATTATTCAATTCCCACACTTCTAAAAATAATTGAATTTCATTCTCATACTGCTCAATGTTGTAGCATACAGTAACTACAGTACACTGCTATGACATGACCTTGCTAAGTTAAAAGTTAAAGAATGCAGTAAAAGGCTCTGTACCTTGTAAAGCTCTTCATCAAACTGGCTGAGCTGGGCGACTTCCTGCATGACCTCTTTCCTCATGAAGAAGGGTGTGTAGAGCATGGTGTATTTCTTGCTGTAAAGGATCCTTAAGGCATAATTAATAAGAGCCTGCTCCAGGAACACCAGTGGTCCCTGAACATAAGAGAGGAGAGGAATACTGCTGAGTGACTGATCTCTTGATTTACAAGTGCTAGTTCACACTGAATTATAAGTTTCTGTGCTGCATGTGTGTCCATACATGTGATGGAGCTTATCTGTGAACTCACCTTCAAAAAGTATCCTCTACTTCCAGCCACAACAGCTCCCCTCTCTCCATCAAAACCATCAATCATAACCACCAAGTCAACATGGGAGTACTTCTTCTGGACATCGCAGTCCCCCCATGTACGTTCCACTTTGTTATCTGCATCCTGTCAAGAGGAAATGTGTGATTTTAGAGATATAGTAGATTAAATATAAAAAGAAGAAGTAGATTAGTCTATAGACAAAAATACATTAATTTGACAACAGATAACAGTTGTCTAGTTCATGCGAGAATCAAATAATACTGTTTATTTGACCACTGTGAACTGTATCATTGGGTTTTAAACCTATACAAGACATAGTTAGACATCTTCCTTTTTGCTTAGAGTTATGGGAGTAGATTGAGAACATGTTTATAACTGTATGATAAATATGTAGTTAGAATCAAGAAATAATTAACTTAGCATTAAGACCAGAAAGACGCTTAATGGGTAGCATGAATGTGGCCACAGCAAGAGGGTTAGACATTTCCCATCTTTATGCTAATCAGCTCCTGACTTTCATTGTTACAGTGGCATCAATCTTCTCACTTCACGTCTGCAAGAAAAAAAGTAAGCAAGCCTATATCCCAAAATGGCAAACTATTCCTTAAAAATAAAATATCAGCATCAGCAAGTGGACAAAAACATAAATGCCTTGGAATTTGGACCTTTTTGAAATAAATGTTTTCTGGGGAAAACAATAAATTATCATTAGCTGTAGCAATTCACAAACATCACAGATACACACCACAATCACTAAAGCTATTCCTGTTTTCATTTTCAGACTCGATCCCACAACCAGTGTTTATGGCACTCATGGTTTCACATTATGTGGTCATTAAAGTGGAAGCCTATTCCTTACTCATATGCAGCATCTAAAGGTGACATCTTAGATGTAAGCAATGTAGAATTAAACTTAGAATTCCAAGTAATGTATAATAAAGAGACAGGATGGCAAGAGGCCACTCGACCCACCTCATCATTGCTGATGGGTACAGAAGGGTGCAGAAGGTTGCCGATCTCCCTCAGGTATTCAAAGCGCTCTGCCTCTAGCTTTATCCTCTCACTGTCAGTTTTCACCACTGCCTCGTCCACCAATAAACGCACCTTCTTGATTTGTGTGACTGTCAATGCCTGAGACAGAAAAATGCAGAGATGCAATATAAACATACAAACAAGTTAAGAGAAACCATGGCAGAAATTGCTAATCTTGCAGTTATCTCTGGCTTCAAGCACTGAAAGCACAGACAGTCCTACCGATAGCGTTTCCGCTGTTAGGGACTCCAGGTTCTGTGCATCTTCGGGTAAAGACTCATCATCTCCAACAGGCTCCTTTTTCTAAAATCACAAGATTAAAAAAAGTGTTCAAAGAGACAAACTGAAACAACAACAACAACAACAAAAAAAACAACACAAAACTGAACCTCTCTCGAGAACTTCTGCATCCTTACCTTCATTTTCTCTCCAATGCTCTTGCTGCAGAGGTTCTTTGCTTTGTTGAGGTTGTCTGCAGTGAAGCGGCCTGTTATGGTGTAAATCACAGTCAGTGACAAGCCCTTTGGGACTGTGCTAACCCTCATGAGGTCATGAGGGCTGGCGACCTGGTGACAGCTGTTGCTGCTGTTGTCAACAACAACTCACCAACATTATGACAATGATAAAAATGTAAATAAACTATCACTGGCGCTTGAGTAGTGACAACAACGTGCAGACCAGAATGACACTGTGTGTAGCTGCACTGCAGGGCGAGGTTGACTTCTCGTATTGTTGGCTGAGATTGCATCAGATTGCACGTTACCCGGCATCGCTAAGCTAACCCAGTACTAACGTTAGCTAACACTTCCTTTTAGCTGTACTTAGCGATAAAATGAATAAGAGGTGGTTAACAAGAGCTTGGTATATCTTAAAGTTAATAAGAGGCCTGACATTAAGTAAGTGTGGTGATGTTAGCTAGGTGGAGGATAACCATATGGCTCAGTTGGACTCGTTGAATGCTGATAGCTATGCTAACGTTAGCGTGCTCTAACCTTTCTGCTGTGAAATATCATACCAGACTCCATTCAAATCTACTCTAAATTATTGACTTGTACAATGTATTTTTATATCCTGTCACAAATAATGTGTATTATTATGTATGACATGAATATAATACAGGACACTTTATTTACTATTCCACCAGTTAATTCATTGCAATGATTCGTAAAGTCAGTCCACTGCAGTACAGCGTTGGCGACCAGTTTCCACTGCAGTGGTAGTGCCTATAAGTGACGTTAGCATAAGTAAATCTACTATAAAAGTACATTCTTAAGAGGTATTTCTGAAAACCAAACGCACCGAATGGAGGAAAGAGTCCTAAAAATGACATAAATATTTTAATGCCCCACACAGGAGATAACAGTAGGCTATATACGCATATTAACAGTGAAAACGGGACGATTTTAAATGGAGTCCAGTGCAGAATACCCTGACGCTATGCTAACATGAGCATCATTAGCCACCATGCTAATATTAGCTGCTACGGCAGGGACAGCAGAAAAAAGGGCGCTTACATTTTCTCCACTCTGTATCTGCGGCGACGAGTTTGTCAACAAGTGTTACATCTTTAAATCTCTTCCTCTGAGTCTCACGGACGATCTCTGGATCGCCGCCTTTGTCGGTCCGAAACAGGTCCAAATCGAGCACCATCTTTCCACGTTGTCTGTCACAGAAGCCGAACGAGCGTTCAACGATGACGCGGCCACTCGGGTTGCCAGATCCTGTTTTTCAAGTAACTAAACCTCATATTTTGGCTTGTTCCGTACGTTTGTTAATTGTTATAAATATCAAAGCAAGTTATCTAATCACACATTGCATTCTAGTTCATTTTTATTAGCTTAATTTACCTAAACGATTTAATAAACACACATTTAAAGATGTTAACTTCTAGTCTGGCAACCTACAGCTGAAGTAGCCTTTTGTATTGCTGTGTTCAAGCAGTCACAAAACTTATTTTCATTTTACTTTATTTGAGTAGATTTTTTTTTACAAAAGTACAACAGATTGGCACATGTATAAATAAACTGAAAACATGCATGTATACACTGTTTGTTAAGGTAAACAATCTCACAGAAGAACATCAGTAACTTGTGTGATAGTATGCCTAGTAGTGTAACAGTTCATTTATGTACATTATTCATTATTCATTTGATATTAACTCTATAATGACAAGAAAATAAGCAGAATATTTCTGACAAATGCATTTGTACATGTATCGACCATTTCACACATTACTGGGCCCATTGCTTTTAACAAATCCTTCCTGTAGACACATATATTGGATGAAGCATGTTAACACAAGGTCAAAGTGCACAATTGCTGTCAATGCAGCCCAGCTGAGGCAGATTAGTGGTTAGTTGATGCTCAAGAGCATATCAGCATAGAGTGTAAATGTACCAGTCACCCTCCAGCTGTTAGCTCACAGCTGCCAAACCGCATGCTATCTGGTCAAGTATGGAACCAGCAAGTTTGCTGCTATCATCCTGAGGATCGCCATTAAGTAGAAGTATATGGATTTCTTTTCTTTGGGTTTAGTCCCCGTCCTCCACAGAGTGATCCCTTTTTACCCTCATTGCCATCCCAGCCTCATAGATGGCACACTGCAGAGCTGCTCCAGCTGGTAAAGTTTTAAAACCTTCCTCTGAGATGTGATTTATCTTCAGATAACCCCCCGGCCTGTGCAGAGCCACTCCATGGAGGTGGGAGAAGAGCAGTGGTAAGTCACTTGTCAGCACATAGTGAGGTATCAGCCTCAGCTCAGTGGGGATGTCTGTTTCCTCAGAGTACTCAAAAATGGCTGCCATGTATTTGGACAGGTCCTGGCCTCTAGCTTTGGCTCGGCACACCTCCGCCCCAATAATTTGGATGACTGCATCTGAGCTAAAAGAGTCGGTCCCAAAGTTCGCTTGCTCATCTTCGTCGTCACCCTCAGGCTCTGGAGGCTCAGGTCTGTGGTTGAGTCCCCAAGAACAGATCACTAAAACAAAATCACTTTCTCTGATCTGTCGGCAGTTCCAGGCCATACTGCCCTCCTCAGCCACGCTCAAAGAGTCCCACAGGTCCAGGCAAACCTGGGAAACAACAAGAGAACCGTTTTTTATGAATAGAACAAGTAAATTAGCACCTTGACAAATATCTGATTTATCTTCTAAGACATAAACCATTTACTATAAATAGAAAACTTGTTGCCAAATTTGAAGTTTTACATTTTTAGCCATTAAGTATGACCCTACCTGAGTAGCCATGTACTGCTGTATGAAGGCTCCTAACTGCATGACGGCTTTGACATGTGCAGGGCCATCATTGCTGCTGTAGCAAATCAGAAGACGAGGAGGGCTCGAACTGCTTCTGGGCAATGACACCACTTCCTCTTGAGTCTCGCTGTCTTGATGCTGCCCGATAATATCTGAAGGTATGATAGGAGAAAAGAATTTGGTTGTTTTTCACATTAAACTAGAAAGACAGACTGCAGGTACACATTTAGTTTGCCTTTGCACCTGGTTTTATGTCAAGTTTCCTCATCTGCAGTGAGGGCCTCCTCCTGGTGAGAACAGCCAGGGGGACTACAAGTAGGATTACCACAGCCAGGCACAGAGGAAGAATCAGAGCCAAGGAGGGAGTGACAGAGAACTGCAGGGCACCTGCTGAGGAGGTTGCATGTGATTACATGATACATCAGTGACAAATCTTAATGGAACAACTGGACATTCAGGAAAGGCATGTGTCAGCATTTGTGCTACTGAGAAATAAATAAGAGGAATAATAACATCACATTTATGTTTTAATTATGAAGACAGAATTGGGAGTAGATATATCTCCACATGTCTACAAGAAAAACTAAGGACAGGTTTGAGTAACAGCTAATATAATACTTTGTGATTGCGTTCCCCCTACCTTCCTGAGTGTGCAGGACAGAAACATTGAATATTTTCCTCACTGCATCCACCTCATTAGCTGCAATCTGTGACACGAGAAATGCTGAGAGTGAAACTTCTTGACCATTAAAACTGTACTTGGCTTAATGAACCTGTGTTAATGGAGTTTTTAGCCACTTGAGTGCAGAACCTACAGATTTAACACAACATTGACTTGTTAAACAATTGCTATACATAATGAACATGTGAGCAAAGGGTAATCGTTTGCCCATTTATTTAGCAGACATTAATCAACATTTGCATTAGTGGGAACTAAACTTAAGTACATAAGTGTTATAATTTTTTGTTTTTTTTTTACCTCACAAGTGTAATTGATTCCTTCTTTGAGCTCATACAGCTGGTAGCTGTGGTGAGTTTTGTTTTCGGTGAAAGTCTAAGGAAATATAATTACTAGGGTTAATACAGTTGTTAATATAAATTATCTGATACCTCTGTGAATGTAAGTAAGGCATTTACTCAAATGAAAATAAAGAACAGCTAACTAAACATAAAGCTGCAGAAGCCGAAACCACTCACAGGTGTTATGTCTGTGTATTGTTTCGTGCCTTTTGCATAACACATGGAGAAGTAGCTCCTGATGCCCAGGTTTGGAGGAGCCAAGTTAAAGGTCACAGTGATGGTGGTCCCTTCCTGCTCGACCGCAACATGTTTAGGGTACCAATCTGCAAACACACCATACAATACAAAAATTTGTAAAGCTGCTTATAAGAAGAAGCATTTGATCACAACATGCATTGTTGTTTAAAAGCGAGAAAACAGTTTCTCTCACCTTTTTTGCACTGCTCAAGACCATTCTTCTCTGCACATGCTGCAGAAACATATTATCACCACATTATAAGTTTATATTTCCATAAATTCACTTCTGTTTTTACTGAACGATACATGTAGAAAGGTGCAATGGACTAGGAGCACATGCTTCCGGATGAGCATCATATTCATGCAGCTATCACACTATGTATGCACTGAAGGTGTCAGAAAAGTTCAAACACAAATTTATGTGTGTGTGTTTCTTATGAGACAACATCTAGTCATAACTTAAAGCTCCATTACAGCGTGTGGAGAAAATCTTGCTGTGGTAGAACCTCTCCCACTCCTCGGGGACTGGTAGAGCCATGACAGTGACAGCATACTGGGACCCAAGGGAGAGGCCAGGGAAAGGGTCTGACGTGTAGACCTGCAGAATACAGCAAGTTGTGACCTTGGTTTTCTTTAAACACACTGCACACTTCACCTACAGGGTAAGATATAGTTTCTGCTTGTTTATTACCATTAAACATAATATCTAGGAAGAACACGTCCTACCCTTTGAGCATGTGAGGCTGAGAGGGAGACATTACGGTGAAAGAGAAAGAGTTGACAAGCAACACTATAGCCTCCCAAAGCCTGGAGGGACACCTGAAAGCCTCGCAAGAAGGAAATTCCTGCAGTAAACAAAAAAGGGATATCAGTGAAATCAGTGTCATGGACTCAGTGTCAATCTATCATCCCTGCTGTATGTCCAGTAGTGTCCAGTGTCAAATACAGTTCAGTGCACTGTCTCATAAGCTTTAAACATGAAAGCTTGTTACACTGTCACTTGTCAGACATGTTATATCAACAGAGCAGGTTCTCATACTAAGCATTCTCCAGTGACAAGGCATATCTATACCATCCAATAAATAATCCATAATTGTATGTAAAATCCTATTTACTATGGAGGCGGTTCCTCCTGTCCCCAACAGCTTCATGCAACTGTACACAGAAAAGAAGAGCATGTAATTATCTCAAACCATGTCAACATACCAAAGTAACTGGGCTTCCAGGAAACAACAATGGTGTCAGATTCGGGGTTTGGCTCATGCACAAACTCAACTTTCACATCATTTGGTGCTTGGACATAGTGCTGACAGATTCTGGGGTCTTCTTTTCCCAGCAGCTCAAAACATGGCCATGGAATACAACCTGAACAAAAGTAGCAAAAAAAGTTTGAAGTGTTTCTGTGGAGGCATTTTCTGTATATTATCATGAGCTCTGTGAGCCTATACTTAGTAATGCTAGTGAGTCAGCATGTCAATCATGGCACTGCTAAAATTCTGACCCCTAGGTGGCACTAGATAAAACATAATGGTTTAGTAAGATTACCTACAATGAGTATTACAGCTAATTCTTGGGGCAACATTAACATCTAGAAATTCCACTCAGATGTCAGGGGAGTTCAGGGAATCACCACCATCCATTCATCCTGTGCTGTCCCTAGAGTCTATGTGACAGACTCAGGTAAAGCTAATTAGAGCTGATCCTGTTGGGCTAAATGTTGAACCCTGCATATCTGTGATCTGTACACTAAAGGCAGAGTCAGCTAAATATTTGAAATGCAATTACAAGGTTTTACATTTCATTTTTTTTGAGATTTGACATTTGTTCTGTGCACAAGCATTCTCAACAATGACAGCTGGCCTTGCTCATATTCATATTTGCTTTTAGGGCTGGTTTGTCTTCAAATTCTAATAGGAAATGCAAACAATGTCATTCATGTTATGGACAGGCAAGCTAGATACCCCGAGGGTGCAAATGAAACAGCAGCTCGTTTCTGACAAATGCATGCTCTAAGCTTCAAACAGATTATCTGTGTAATTAGTAAACGGAGTCATTTATAATGCCAAGATTTGCAGGTAATCATACTTACTTCCAAATGCTTTGAAGGCGTTAAAACCTAAAACCTCTTTGACATCATCTCTGGTTATCCTGCAGTATTCACACCCAGGTCGTCCCTGCAGAGGAAAAAGTAACAATGACTTATATATAATAAGCAGCAATATGCAGCAACACTATTTTTGTTTTTAATTACTTTCATCTTTTATTCTGTTTTGGCTTTCAATGCTGCATTAAAAAAAAGAGTTCCTTTACATCTTCACCCCCGTATGCTACAACTAGACATTGTACATAATATTTACATGGATATATTACTCCATGCTTCATCTACACTGATATCCCATACAGGGGGAATCCTAAATGTTAGAAAGCACAGGTCTGTTTCTGAACTGTGTCTTTGTAAAATGTGGTTCCAGTTAACAGGATCAGCTGCTGCTGGACAGTAAAAAATAAATAACAACAAGCCTGTTACTTCTAATACACTGTACTAGTGAATAGGTATTTATAGAATTCCCAAACATGACTTGCAGATTTAGAGACAATAACTACAGAAGACTAACAGGTGAAAAAACTGAGCGAAGGAGAAATTCTGCAGTCGCCTCTGGTACTGGAGAGACGGTGAGAGAGTGTTGCCATTCATACAATACTAATTAAACTCACAAGATAAGTAACAGCAATCAGGTTTTAATAACCGAAATACATTCCTGCACGCAGGCGTATGAGCAATCATAACAAACAATGCATTACACAAAGAAGTCTCCACTGACACGGTCACAATGTGGGTGACATATACAGAACACATAGATGACCACAGTCCAGAGAGTCACTTTGTTTAAGGGAATTTACTCACACACTCAAATACTGAAAACAACAAAAAATGCCAATACCCTGAGAAAAAAAAAAAAGATTTGTACTTGAATTACCACATTGTGGTTGAATGCCTCCGTCAAACAATCACCTTGCACTTTACATGCATGCATGTCTGTCTAATGACTTTATGCATCAGTCAAAGGATATGCTCCATCAAACTGCCACTAGACACACAGATGTGGACAAAACGTGTTGGTATGCGTCCACAAAAACAGAAGAATAATAAATAATTATATGACAAATTTAGAATCCTATAAAAGATAATGTATTAATAGAAATTATAACTTTCAAACCAGCTGTGCCCTGAAATTAGCACCACTTGTCTTAAATCTTGCAAACATGTTATTCAGACATCTCACTGCACATGGACCACAGAATGCAAGAAAGAGAGTTGTCTGAGGAGATCAGATGAAAAGTTATAGATCAAAAAAGATAATTAATGCAAAAGGTAAACAAAGACAGGGACAGCTTCCAAAGAGATATAAGTTTCAGCTTCACGAGTGTCTGATTGCACGACTGGTCGCTTTCTGAGTGAAAAATAAAACAGACACAAGTCAGTCAAACTTAAAAAAAGAAAAAGAAGATACGGGTACCTACGGTAGGGGACATGGAAGTGGCTTGGCTGTGTTTGGTGCTTTGAATCTGTGCACGCCACAATGAAGTCTCAAGACTATCAAGGAATTCTGAAGCAAAATGTACTGTGCTGTAAGAAAAAACACAGCTGAAAGCACCATGAATGAATAAAAACTAACTAACGATGGACTTTTCGGATGTGGCTTTCTATGGGCCCAGATCTGAATCCTATTTTAAAAAAGACACTATCTGTGGAAAGAAATTAAGTATGGCGCCTGGAGAAGCAGAACAGAAGGGATCCAAACTATCCGTTTGCACTTGTTTGCAGTGATTCCTTCTAAAGGTTGTGCAACAAAATATTACGGTAAAGATTTGTTTTAGTGACCCACATTTTCTGTACATGAATGTTACCCATCATAACCAAGATAACATCTAAAGCATTCATCTGTTAGTCATCTGATTTATGACAAGACAGCTGCGTATTATACAGTATAACGTGGAAATTGCTCTTCTTAGAATACATAATGGAACTCCAAAGCATGCATGTTAAAAATAACCCTACTGTATTTATAATCATGTGTTGCACAAGACACTGTGTAACAGAACATTTGGAACTTAATGTCCCTAAAATCTCAGAGTCACAATTATCCTGTCAGAGGCGATTCTAACTTGTACGACCCCCTGAGTGGACTCTTCAGTGCTGCAAAAAAACGGTTCGCCATTCTGCTCTAACTTTAAAGGAGCACCACATCCAGAGCCTTAAGAAAGTGTAGAAAGCTTTTGATAATTGGCTGGTAACTTAACATGGTCATCTAGAGAAATGAGAAACTATTGCCTATTGTAAAATCTACTTAACAGAAACAGACTAATTATAACATCTAGACAGACACAAACTAAACTGAACGACAGCTTCTGAAAACTGACTTTTCTTGCCTTATTTGAAGACATCAGGTAAGTCTGCTTAGCAACTGTAAGGTTAATAGGGCAGCCTGTAGCAAGTTTCTTTAACTTGGTAGACAGGACAGGATTTGATGAGCTTTGAAACCACAAAATACCAGAAAACAAATAAACCCATATAAACCTATCTATCAGCTTACTGAATTAAGAAAATAAAAACAGCCGTAACAGAATGATTTAATGTTAGAACCAGTTTTATCCTGTCAAGGTTCCAGCTCTATCAGACATAAAACCACAAACATAAAGTTCAGGTCTGAGCAGCTCCTCGACTGCACAAGTAAACAGATGCACCTGGCGGGGCTTAATGCAACGAGAACCTCACCAGCAGCAGTAGTTCAGGTCAGCTGTGGTTTTAATAGTTAGTTACCACTCACATCAAGATGAGCGAAGTGTTTTAAATACACTGGAGCACCTGCAGCAAATGTGTTTGTTTACTTAACACATCTGTAGCAGTAGTCCTGTAGGTTGGAAATCTGGCCTACCTGTCTGATACAGTCCAGACTGCAGTGCTGAGGTGTGATGGCAGCTGCTGAGACATCATCCTGAGCCCAGAGTGGCTGACCAAGCGACAAGAGCTGGTACAAAACAACAAGTGCTCTCCACATGCTGCTACAGCCAACAGGACATTGTTCCACAGCGAGCACCAAACCTCGGAGTCACAAAAAAAAACACTCTCTCACGCACTCTCCGGACTAAACAGCTGTCAGAAGCCACCACTCACTGTGAAATGTGATGATGTGCACAAGTGACAGGAACCTGAGAGGAGGAGAGAAAGTCGATGAGGGGAGTGGCACCCTCAGGGTACGGGTGGAGGTGCAGCCAGCGATCTCGCTGTGCATGTTTTAACAGTTATGATGCCAGAATTCTTTAGGAATGGGAGGCGCATGTCAGGTTTCAAATGCAATTTACATTTAATAGCTAAAGGCGAGAAACAACCAAGTTCATATTTAAAATAAACACACATGAAGGATGAAAATCTTTTTAAACAAGAGCCAAAAACATCCAAGTTCTAGTTCTAAATAAATCAAGTGAACACAGCTTGGTGGTAAAGGATAGCCAGGCTCATTTTATTACGCACAGACAGTTCAGCATGTTTATGAGCTATATACATATGAATGTGAAACATTATATTGACAGCTCTAATACATTTGGAGAAACTAGTACTTCAAATACAAAGTAAAATCATGAATCAATATTTGATCAAATCTTGATGTATTGACAAAACAAATAAAATGGAAATTAACAAAATCCTTGCGCACCAAGGATCGAAGAGACCAAAGAAACCGTCTGTTTCACCGGATCTAAAAAAACAAACAAAATACAAAGTTACTGAAGATGAAACACATCATGTTTCAATTAGCTTGAAACGACTTCTATGCTACAACGTTCCATTTTCACCCTTTTCTCTTTTGAATATGATTCAATGCAGCCTGTTGTTAAATGACTGAAGCTCTTAGAGAGCCGCGGGTATTGTGTTTAGTTGAAGTTGTAACAGTCGGGAGGACTCTCTCTTCAAAACAACTGAATTTAAACTGCTAACGTGCTCCACACAGAGCTGCATATCCAGTTTCCCCAAGGGAGTAATTAAAGTTCATACTTTAAAACTTAAGTCATACACTAGTTTGGAACGCAAATACAGGTTGAGTGCAGTTTAAAGAAAAAGGAGCGAAGCTGCTCCCTTTGAATTCTTTCCAGTATCAGCCAATAAAAATTCTAAGGTTGATTTTAAAATCCTACATGTCCAATTAAGAGTTCTGTGTGGTGGAACAGGATGTGGGCCTCATTCGAGAACCACTCGCACAACCATGTGTTCTTAAATGGGATGTGCGGTTTTAGGAGAATGTGCGGAATTTATAAATTTCCTCCAACTTTTCTAAGCATGTAAAAAACTTATGGCCAGTCTAAACTTGTTATTCTCTGAGAGTTATGTACAGATAGTCTGTCTCTCTCTGCAGGGCTAATGCTAATTTGAGCTGAAATAATCTCAACCCTCATCTGACCGAGTTTCAATATTACACATGAAGCAGCTAGAAAACGTGATAAAACAAATATTGTTATTTATATTGTGCTCGCCACATTAAGATAATCAAAAACAGCATATGTACACTGTACATGTGTAGATTTCAGCTTGACAAAGATGGCTGCCCTGATTTTAGTTTTAAACCACCTTGTCTTTACAAAACGAGACTTCACCAACAGTGTTTTAATTTGCCCAAAAATGTTTTACTGACATGACCTGACAGGAGAGTATCATAATATGATTAGTTAAACAGACTACAGTAATGAATTACTCCCCATTCATTAATTATTGCTAGAAGACAATGTGATTGTTGTTTTGCCTCTCTGGCTCTCAGTCTGGTGCTCCACTAGGACATAACTGAATATCTGGCCTCAAGCTTTCAAAGCTTTTACTGCACAGGGATGAATAAGGTGGTGCTGTAAGTTTAGTACCAATAAATTCTGAACAACCGATGAACCCTGTTGGATGAGAGGCTAAACACACTACACAGCAACTCCTGGTGTGTTTATTTGACAAAAACAGAAAAAACACTCTCACCGTATATTTGTCCCATTTCTTCTCAGGATCATACGGTTCCCAGCGACTCGCAGGGAAGATGTGCTTGTTCTTCTCGTACCAGCTCCTCAGCACTACCTTACCCGCATGAGACTTCAGGCAAAAGAGCACAAGTCAGGACCTTTACTGGCATGCTGCATGTTCAAATCTGAATTTTGAGTCTTATATATATAAACTGCAGCACAGTTAGTTAGATGGGGCACAAATTTTACTTCAATTCAGTTTTGTGAATAAATTTACTGAATTTATTAGGTTTATTTTTAATATTTTTAAAACAAACATCCTCACCTCATCTTTTTCTACAGTGGCGTCATTCACGAGTCGAATATCATCGTGAACATCAAAGCTAAACAGAGGACCTGTGGGAGAAAGACAAGTGTAAAAAAAGCAAAAAACTAAACTACACATTGTTAAATATGTTGTGAAGAAACTAGGATTGTGTATTTGAACGGTCTTGAAGGCTGTAGGAGTCACTTACCAGATTTCCCTCTTGCTTTGGTCACAATAAAGTCGTAAAAGCTGTGGTGCTGAATGAGATAAACACATAAAAAAGCATGAAGATACTGAATAAGTGAAAATGTGTCACAGACAAAGTCAAGGAGATAATAAATATATAAAGACTGAAACATAGATTTTAAACATTTTATTTACTGTGTCATATTAATTTGAGCTATTAATTATATTCCAAATTAATCGAATTGACTGTAAAATCTACCATTATATAAAAATGTATGTTGTGGATTGTGAACAGCTGTGGTTTCCATGGACGTGTCAGTAACACACACACTGTACTTACATGTGGGATTATCAGATCCTCTTTGATGTACATCAACTGCTCTACTCCAGCAGACCTGCGTACACAGGAAATTAAGTCAAATCAAACATGTCATGTTGCAATGACTTGCAAATGGAAAAATTATTTTTCAGTTAAAAGTTCCTGTTTGCAGGATTGAAATTGATTTAAAAACATGTACCTATTGGCCGACAGCAACCTTCAGAAATTCAGCATAATTTATACCATCTGTGATCATCAAGCGTAGACTTTATGTTTTGCGAGTGACTATAGGTCATGTGTTAGCGTTTTACTTACAACGCAGAAAATCACATCTCAATGTTTAAACAAAAGTCATGCTGACAATTTGAAAGGTACACTTGGCCACTTTTCCCATGGACATGTAAAGTCTTTGATACTTATAAATTGACTTGACCAACCTGTCAAAATCATATTTAAGACTTTTTAGAGTGGTCTGGTAACACAGATGGGGTGCTGGTAGAACGTTAACGTCTCACCTGAGCTCACTGAAGTCCTTCCTGAGGACTTCCAAGGCTCTCTGCAGGAAGTTCTGGATGGTATTTCCCTTCTTCATCTGCAGGAGTAACAAACACATAGATAATGAAAACATGAAGATAGTATCAACTTGTGAATTTTGGTTCAGATGTGAAATTAATGTAGTCCATACTCTCCCCCTGTGCTGCCGATCCATACCTTTATGGTCTTTCGGTGTCCAGAGCCATCCCAGTAGCTGAACGTAATCTCAATCTCCTCGTCTGAAGACAAACATATGCAACATTATTATGCTGAAATAGGGCGTGAGTTTGTTTCCATCTGTACTTTTACCAGTGAAAAGAAAAAAGACAACTGTGCATGGATTTAAACTTGACACTCACTCTTAATCTTCTCCTGTTTGAGCTCCCATTCCTGCCTGAGTTCCTCTCTGAGACGATTCTCCTCCTCCTGAATCAGACATAATCAATGCAGTGAGAATGCTTAACTTTAAATCAGAGGACCATGTTTCACTTACATGACATCAGAAACTGAACTTTTAAAAAGAAATCCTACTGGATAAAACTGGAAAAAACAAGTAACATTCACATTGACCTCACCTCTCTGTCCCGATCAGGAAGGAAACTTGTGTCCACGTCTGGATTTTTCCCAAGTTTCTTCTTCTTAGCAGGAAGATCTAAAACAGAGACATAACTGCTGAGCAAACACACTAACTGAAATGTTTATTCTGTGAAAACAACCCAGGTATATGAGTTTTAAGTTGTGTTTGAACAAGGGGTTTTGTCAAGGACTAATTCACAGGAACTATGAGGAGTCCTCATTGGTTGCAGCGCAGGGACAACAAGCTTTCAGCAACTAGTCGTTCCCCATGTTAAACAAAAATCAAATGAAAAACAAAAGAGGGGGTGCAGTCTAGAGCTAAAACAGATCTAGGTCTCACAATCCTGCTCTTCTTCTTCGTTTTCGTTTTCCTCCTCCTCTTCCTCCTCCTCTTCTTCTTCTTCATCGTCTTCTGGATTGAATGATAAACTGGCGATTTTCCTTTTCTGTTCCTCCTTCCGCTTTTTCTCTTTCTGTTTCTCAAGTTTGCTGCAAAGACAAAAACCAACCATGAACCAACAAAACGGTTTACAGTGCATGTTTTCTTTGTGTACAGTCATTAGTCAGACAGTTGAAGACAGTTACAGGCAGTTGCTAGTGTTGAACTACAGCCCAGTACAATAATGGTTTGGTTTGGCACCTGGTAAGGAGTTACTGCAGCTCCCTGTCCTGGCTTTGAAAGCATGTTGTGACGTCAGGCTGGACGTCGGCCAGCATTATCATTACTTCCATATATTTTTTTGCGCACACACAAATCAACGGATTATTTGATTATAGATTTAATCGTGCCAGAAATTAAATTTTGCAATCAGTCTCATTCTTCAAAAAACAAAACATATATTAATAATCTATGCATAAGAGTCACACTGATAATAGTTAATACCAAAATAGTTGCTGATAGCATTTCTGTCTAAGTGATTTTCTCTCAATGGACTCATTTGAATGAAAAAATGCATTTCTATATTTAATCTTATGAGCCCTCAGATCTTGGGATTAAATATCTTGGGAACCCTCTTTATGACATGATCTACAAAATTTCTGGTTGAACTTTTTTGTCAGATACATTTTTCAATGCTTAAAGCAGCAGGGAATGATTTTTTTCTTGCAGAAATGTGGAATGAACTGTGCCACTTGTGCAGTAGCAGATTTTTGACATGAAACTTTAAAAAAAGAAAACGTGAAAGACTGAAACCAGACTCGTGGTAATACTGCAACTTACAGCTGGAGCTCCTTGGACTGCTCCTTCTTAGCCAGCTGTTTTTCTCTCTCCTTCACCAATGCCTCCTGCTTTGCCTTCATATCATTCAGTGTCACCAGACCTGAAAATATTGTAGACATGAAACAACAAGATTTATGTGGAGTTGGTAATGTTATAAAAATCTGTGACACAGGTTTATGTGCATTTTTAAAGGAGCATCCATGTGCAAAAGGACCAACACTTACCAACTGTGCTGGACTTCAGCTCTGCCTCTACAGCGTCATAGTGAGCTGAGAATTTCTTATCAATGTTGGCCTTGACCATGTTGTCCTGAGAGAAAACAGAGACACAGCAGAGATGGTGAGTTAACATTACTTTGACCACTTTACATCCTAACAACAGCTGTAAAGGTGACTCCTTTGCATAGTAACTGGCTAACTAACTGGTTCGTCTTTTGAAAAGTTTCTTTCTTTTAACAGACGTCCTTCACAGTTTAATTTAATCTTGCATTTTAGCTGCGTTCTTTCATGTTCTGTGGTGAATTATGTACGTAATTTTCAGCAAAAGTCAATTTTGACAATAATGTTGAAATATATTTATATGTTTACAGGTAATGGCACTGCACTGTGGCGCGGCACATCTGGCTGTAGATTAGTCACTAAATGTGTCCTTCTGTCTTCAAATGCTGCAGAAATGTAAGAAACTGATAAAGAGCCTCTTCAGTCACTCCCGATAGGTTTGACTGTGTGACCCATACTGTGATATAACCTACCGTGCGCTCTCTGCATTACACACAGGTGCAGCCATCCTTGCATCTGCACATCACTAGTTACAGTATTTAACTGCAACCTCTTCTAAATTTGTGTTTTCTTCTTCTGAACAGATGCAATTAAAGGTGCTTAAGTCCTTATTCTAATTATCAAACTGTGTTTATGTGCTAAAAGACCAATAATACTAAAACAGCATATTGTCACTACTTCATTCATTCTCAACAGGTTAATTTATTTATTCTCAGACTTTCAAATTTAATATCTACCTGTTTGTCAGGGTTTTAGTAGAACTATTTTGGCTTTGTGCTCTAATTTTAGACTTTAATCGCAGCATGCATTCAACTTTCTTGAAATTCTGACTTTACATTTAAATGTAGTTATTTAGCAGAAACTTACAAGTGACTTGAAATCTTCTTCCTCATGAACTTATACTTCTTAAACTGAAGGTTGCTCCGTTTTATCTGCTGTTTCTTTGCTAGCATTAGCTTCTGTAGTTCCTATATTAACCCAGTTCTTATTATTACATTATTAGAATAATTAGCTCATCGTTTTTTTATCATTTATGGTAAAGTTACACACCTCTGCTATCTTCTGTTTCAGCTGTTCCAGGTGTTCTCGCTCCTTCTCTCGTTTTTTCATCAGCTGCATCGCTCTTCCAGCTTCACTCGCCGCTCCTTTATACTGAGCCATGTTGTTTTTCTTATTTCTAACGCTCCCTAAGAGGAAACTTTAAGTCACAAACACCAAAAAGAAAAGTGAAATGCTAAAATAACACCGATATTCTTCCAGAAATGTGGAGTTAGACCAGCTCCGAGCACATCACAACAAGAAAAATGGCGTCGACCAAGTGCATGATGGGTACTAACTCCACGGTGCCTTCACGCACCAGAGCAAACCTTGGAAAAACGAGAGTCGCCTGTACACAAAGTAAGTACTCAAGTACTACAGCAGGTACTTGGTTAAAAAAAAGTACTCTACTGGAAGAACTACAATTTTTGGAGTTGAAGAACTGAGTGCATACTCTAAAAATGTTCAACACAGGCCTGATGTAACATGTGCTTTAATCATTTTTCACAGATTTTAGTATTAAGTAAGTATTAAAATTTAGTATGAAGTAACTAGACTAACTAAAGCTTTCAAATAAAAACAAAACAAACATTTCTCTCTGATTTGTAGCGCAGTAAATGTGTGAAAAATGTCAGCCTACAAAGTCGAAATACCCCAAAATTGTACTTACAGTACTTAAATAATGTACTGTCTACTGTAATACATTCACTTACTTTATAAATGTGTGCCACTGCTTTTATTATTTTGTCTCACTGATAAAGATTGAAACACATTTTCCAAAATGATGAGGGGTTACTAATTTAATTGTATGATCATTTTGACATAGCCTACACCTAAGTTAGTGCATTAATGTCGTCTAATACAATAATCCTGCCGTACATTCTCATTTCCAGTATCCTATATAATGACTGTGCAGTTGAATTGATGTGTCAAAGTTTCAAGCACAACAGAACATTATTTTCCTCACAAAGGGAGAATATTTGACAATAATCTTGTATTAGACTCCATCAGCTTAAACTAGAGAGTATGAGGTGTATTGATTTAAATTAAGAAACACATTAGGATGTTTTCTTTTCTAAAATCACCAAAATGCTATGTGCAACAAAATCATTTAAAAAGTTACAACAATGATTTTCCTATTCGTGTATTGATAAATTTAGAAGCAGGATGAGTAGCAAAATCCTCCAATTTGGGAAGCTGTTTTTGTTTTTGCTTGTTACACGACTTTAATGATTATCTGCTCATCCGTCATTATTACCAAAGTGTTCAGTCAAAGCATTTATTGATTCAATAACTCAATTTTTTCAGCTCATGTGGTAAAATAAAATAGAAATACACATTTTTGGATTGTTTAATACAGTTTTATCAGAATTACATCTAAAGACAGTGAAAAATAAAAAGCATTAATCATATTAGTAGTATTAAGTAGTAGTAATATTAAGAATTTTTTATGAATTAGCTATACATGTAGAAAACAGTGGGACAGTGCCAACTAAATAATTCAAAACAAAATTATCTCACTCTTTCTGTCGCTCACTCAGTCACTCGCTCATTACATATCACTATATCTCATGCTCAGACATCCTCTTTGCTTCTTATTTGATGCCAGTCCTTGTTAGACAGATGTATGGCAATTTGACTGCAGCAGAGGGCGATAGACGTACAAAAGGGAATCAGGAAAATGTTCACAGCACACATGCACATGGACCGCAGGCATGGAAGGAAAGTGTTGCTCAGCTGTACGCAAGGCACCAGAATCCTAAAGAGAGAAAAGAGATTCAAATGACTGATTCAAACTCTCATTGTGAGGAGGAGAGATAGAAAGTAATTCATTATCTGCGTTGAGTGAGTGTTTATGATAATTAATGGAGCTACATTCCATTTTTTACATGAAAAATCCCTCAGGCATAAACATGGTAAATGGCAACTAATGACAGTTTCCCAGGTTTAATCACTGGACTGGAAGAAGCCTTGGGCTCTTTCACATGTCTGATGTGTTTTCTATTGAATGGTAATGTGGCGAGTAGTGATAGTAATTCTATTAATTTTATAATTACTGAGCGGGGTGATAAATTGATGTAAATGTCAAATAAACATATCCAGAGCTGCCACATTCCATCCCATTAGTTAATCTAACAGTTTTTGTCCTGTAGCATTTTACATGTTAAGAAATGGTAGAAAAGATTTCATCTGATTTTATGTGTGATGTGTTGGAGCAAAAGGTTTCTGAAAATGTGAAGGTGTACAGCAAACAGGTATATGAAATAACACACAAGACCAGTTTTTATGTATTATACCTATAATAAATATATTAATTTCCAATGCATAAACTGTAGCTCAAACAAAACCTCGATTCTGACTAAACCTGTGTTATGACCAAGTATTTACTGAATTATTAATCATTATGTAAGGCAGATTAATTTATAGTGAAAATGACTAAAGAGGGTGTAGCAAAATATGAAGTACTACAGTAGTCTAGGGAGTATATACAGAGTATATACAGAGCTATAGCCACCAGAACCACCAGACACAGAGTCAGCTTCTTCCCCCAGGCTGTGGCTGAGCTGAACTCTCGAATCCCCTAAAGCAAGGACTCAGTGCAATAACCCCATGTGATATAGTGTGCGGTATATTATGTAAATAATTGCAACTAAATATGTAAATAATTAATGTTTCATGCAACCAGAGGGTACAAAAGATGGAGTCAGACCACATCCAATTCCTTGCTTGTCCTGTGCAAACTTGGGCCAATAAAGCTGATTCTGATTCTGATTCTGATAACATTTATACATAGGTGATAAGTAGACATTAATTTGCACTGGACAAAAGGAACCAATAAATACAAGCTGTGCTATTATATTGTATATAACTAATGTGCATATTTGTAAAAATATTGCATTTTTATGCCTTTTTAAGAGAATGTTTATGTAGCATCATCATACCAGACATGTAGACAAGCAAGAATGGCCAGGAAAATGCCACAAAACAGAGCGAAGGGCACAGCAAACAGTAAGGTGAGGCAGCGGTATGTCCAGATACGAGCCCTCTCAAAGCCAACTACACTGTGAAGCCACACTCGGTCTATGGTTCTAGGTGCAGCAGGCTCTGCCAGCACGTCACTGACCTCCACCTACAGACAGGAGACAAGGCGTAACTAATAATGCAGATGAGCTGTTTGACATGGCCTGCATTTATGGTCAGATCTCCATTTACATTGGAATTATGCACAGACATAATCTGTTTTAATTCATAACACAAATCGTTGGTATTGGTCATGAATGTATTGAGTCCATGGCTGGACACCATGCAGGAGGCTGCGTTACTTCCTCTTATTCAGAGGAAAATGAATTCTCAAGTTTATAAAGGTATCCTTATAAAGGTCGACCCGCTGGTTTACTTACTTTATTGTGTTCGTTCAAAAGACAAAAAACTGCTGTTTGTGTGTTTTTAGCTTAAGCACACTGCGTTCATCTATACTTAGATAAAATCATGTTTTATGATCAATTCATGGAGAAAACCAGAGGCTTTCAAAGGGTTCAAATACTTTGCCTTGCTACTGTAAATTCATAATGAGAACAAAAGGACCTTTAGGTGCTTGTTGATGCCATAAGGGTCCCTGGTGGGTGGGTGACAGGTGGGTGTGGGTGCAGCAGGGGCTGTGGGAGGGGTCCGAGGTTTGGGCGCTGGAGTCGGAGTTTTGGATGCAAACTCCGGAGGAGGAGGTGGAGTGTTTATCTGTTCCCCTCCTCGATCCTCTTCATCAGTGTCGTCATCAATCTTACACTCCACCAGGCAGTCGTCGCTCACCATCGTCATCTTCACTGCAGGAGGAAGCACATGTTGTTTTCACATGTAGATGCAAATTGACAGGAAGGCCTTCAATACCGGTTTACTTCAGTATCTATCTATTATAAAACCACTGCTCTCTCTCTCTCTCTGTCTCTGTCACACACACACACACACACACACACACACACACACACACACAAAGTTAATACACACTCCTGCAGCAGATTGCATGCATGAAGAGTGTAACAGCAAGCTGAGCACTGGCTCTACCACCTGTTCTTTAGCCCCCAAAAAAGAAGTCATACCAAAATCTGTAAATAGCAGCCGGTCGTTTTAAATTTACATTTCAAAAATGAAGCACACACTCTAGAGTTTAGTCATGTATCTCATCGTACATATTACATAGTACATATTCTTACATATAAGTAAATAACAATTGATAACATGATTTTTTATTTTATTCAATTGAATTGAGGACTTCAACTCAAACATTTTCTGGGTAATGATAATTTGATCAACTGGCACATATCTGATATGCAATATACAAGAAACAGGTTTTGTAAAGTGACAATAAGTATCGTGGTAATCATATCAGTGTAGCAGATCGGCAACAATGATGATTCATATCTGACTTACCTTACTTCAAAGTTCTATCTTAATCCTGTATCAGTGACAGAGCCCCTTGCAGAGAATCGTGGCGGGGGACCCCTGCAGAGAGTGTTAATTTAAAATGCCAATGAGATCAGTTCAAAATCTTAATCACATGTCCCTCAGAGGTTATGTGGATTCATACAGAGGCAGTCACAAAGACAGACACCTACAGGGTTTGACACTGAATTAGAGAGGCAGAAGTGCTAATGTGGTAAAGTGTCTCTACTCTAATCCTTCTATGTGTGTGTGTGTAGTGCTTTGGAAGGAGTTATTTTAGGAGAAGGAGTGGATGGGTCTAAAATATCACGTTACAGCACTTGAGTGCCGTCTCAACACAGAAACGGAAACAATGACAAACACACACATCAATAACTCAGCAAACAAGTGTAAATGTAAAACTCTGACTGTCAAATTGTTGCATTTGACACCGTGATTCTGAATATACTGTGTATGTTTTTACATGGACAACATGTTATGAAAAGGTGTCCTTCATCATTCATCATTCATTTAAAATCATATATGATCTCTTTTGGAACCAGAACAACTTGTCAAACAGATAAATTAAAGCAAATCAATCAAACCAATAAATAAACAAGTGATACTGTATTCATGGAGGCAGGCTGCCGGTGTGTAAATCCAACTAAATGAATCCAACTAAATATGACAACTCATTCTCATAATAAACACAGGTAGTTGTCTCCTGGCTGTGCTCTGTACCTTTGGCCTCATAGTGAGTGCAGCTCTCCTCCCATGCAGCTCCACCCCTGAAATACAGTAAATTATGCATTTGCATTATGCATTTGAAATACACTGACAACCCCTTACTCATTCATCATTTTATCATATTTATTGTATTCATGTTTTTTTTTAATCACATATACAACCGGACACAGTAAATTTAGTGACATCATCAAACAGTGATCCAGAACTACATGATTGTTTTCATCATAGGAGCAGAATCAGTATTATAATAAAAAAGATTCTGCTTCTATGTTTCAAATACTAAAACACAACAAAGGGGAGATGTTGTATGTTAAAAAAAAAATCTCAATTGCTTTTGTAGTCAAGCTAGTTGCACACCTTGCTGCAGAAATCATCAAACACACATTTAACTTGGACCTTGTGGATGGTGCTTGATATATAGTAAAGGGGGCAAAATGTGTCAATGAATGAGACAAGTTTTTATCATGGTGCCAAAATGTCACCACATTCACAGTTTAAACCAGAGCAAGTCACTATATCCTCGCTGATATGGGGGCCATGTTGGCTCTTGAGGCTAGGGCACAGTTTCCAGTTGAGTCCAGTAAGTCAATCAAAGCCCTGAGTGAGAAAAACTCTTACTTATTCCTTTGAAGCCGTCTCTAACTCTGCAAAAGCCCTGAGATTTGGCCTGTGCACCAGGCCGTGTATCACATATGAAGGGAATTGTAGTTTCCATCCATTTGTGTGCGTGTGTGTATGTGTGTGTTTGTGCTAATGCTGCATGCTTCTATAAAATACTGACCACTGCTGTGTAAAGTTGTCCCAGCTAACATCTATGGAGCCCCAGAGTGTTCAGCGTTAATATGAAATATTGTAAATAACCACTTGAATAAGCCGTGTACAAGCTATAAATGAAACAACAACTGGTGAAATAGTACCATGCCATTATTATATTCCCTTTTTCAGAATTACATTTGATGCATCTTACTATTTTATGTCACTTTCAGTAGTGTAGTCACCTCGTCTTACATTTCAGTAATTATTATTATAGTAGTAGTAGTATAACAATAATTCCTCATATTCACATTCTTCTTATTATTATTATGTATAATCAGAGACCATGTAGATAAAAATGTATCTCATATAATGAGAGATATGTGCTGTTGTTGTACCAAACAGGAGCTAAAAGGTTAAATCTAATAGCAGTTTTGAGCTTAGCTACTCCACTGAACAAGACACTGGAAAAAATTCATTATGAAATTTTAAGTAAAAATATCAATAATTAAATAAAAATTATACAGACGAGTTGGGTTTTAATAATTTCTTAATCTATTTCACTAATTGTTGGTTCATTTATATATGTTGCACAGCTCGTACATATATCCCAAAATGTCTTTTTAATTTATTTTTGGTGTTCTGTAGACATCTTCCTCAATCACATCATTATTATTTTATATGAGATGCCTATCATGTCTTTCCATTTGAACTAAATGTGAAGAGTAATGGATGTGAAGGCACTCCTAGGCACAGGCCCCAGATCAGTTTTGTCATTTAAAATAAAGAATTCAGGGAGAACTGATCTCAGACCTGCCGCTAGGGGGCAGCTTAAGTCTTCTGTTGTTTTTGATAAAACATGGCAATACGTTTTAGTAGTCAGTCTGGTGAAATCACTGGTGATGTCACGTCCCTGATTCTCCAAAAATTGCAGAGGCTTGGAGAACAAAAACAGACCAAAACACAAAAAGACCAAAACCAGCCAAAAACAGACACACTGGACATACAGTAACACGGCACCGAGACTAGTGGCACTATGAGATGGCAGAGACGCAAATATTATACATGTGTCGAAAAAGAGCAAAAAACCAAAACAAAACAAGATCTTCACCAAATGCATCATCGTCATCAGCGTAATCATCATCGTGTCATCAAACAATAAATCAGTTACTACAGTCTGCCTCTGCTTTCTCTCAGTCGACCGGCCTGAAAAGAGCCCGTCCTCTGAGGCCAAATCCGACTTTTTTGGCAGAAGGGGCAGCTTGAGGAAGAGAGGAAGAGGAGGATGAGGAGGAAGAGGAAGAGGGGGCGGCAGGGCTGGCGAAGGTGGCAGGCTGGACAGGAGGCTGGCGTGACAGGAGTTCCTTAAACACTGAGTTCATCTGACGGTTGATCATCTCCTGAGAGAGCAAGAGGAGAAACAGAGGACGGAGAGTGAATATGTAGCCTCAGTAAGAACTAGACAAGATGCTGCATGACTGAGGTGTTCGAGCGACTGTGGCCATAATATTAATTTTAATTCTCATCAGTGATCCTGGATGATTCATTGTCATATCTACATCTGTGGGGCGCAAGTCTGTTTTGTGAGACAGATATTTATGATAACGTGTTACAAACCAAGTTCACTCAGACGAAGAAGAAGAAGAAGAAAAGCATTAAATACATTAACAGTTCAAACGCCATGCATTATCTCTATAATAGAAACATCAAAACCACATTTTACAAATTAAAAATGGAAACAACTCAAACTGATATTAATATTTGTATGTAAATGTGAGTGGGAATAATGCAACAAAAAGACATAGGAATAAATCTGCATCTGATTCTCAACCACACTGTGTATTGTGTCAGTGACCTACAGTATGCCGTCCCTCGTTAAGAGGGAAAATACAATCTGTCTGTCCAAGCGTGGGCAAATTTGGCATTAAATATGGGAACTTTGGCTAATTTGTATGTTTATTGTCCTTTTAATCATATTCAAAATGAATTAAAGTCATCTTTGAACAAATACAACCGATATGACCACATTACATCAACAAGACATTACACAGTTTCCCCCTTGATTTTGTTTTTTTAAAAAGATAATGATGTGGATCACTGTGTTTTATACATAATAATACATTTTAATTTGAGGTTTCTTACACACATGCACATGCCCGAGGCCTTTTGTGCACGACTACCACAGTTGGCTTTATATTTATTTAGAGATTTTGGAATACAACATAGTTAATCCTGTTATAATATTGTTACAGATCTACTGAAGCTACCAACAAATCGTTTGGAGACATCTACCATGTTTGTCTAACCCAAAACTGAATTTAATGAACTGCCCATAATTGTGATGCATGCAGTTATAGTGCAAGAAGGGCGTTATCTTTTAGTTCTTGACATCAAACACTGCAGGATGTAACACTTTAACTAACAAAATTCACACTGGCCGGTAAAACAGAACTTGAATGGTAGCTAATCAGATTCAATAGTTAGATTACAGCATCATCTATACACTGTATGCGTGACATGACTCACGTTTACCGAGAAACATTTTTCTTAGTCTTTCTTTTTCTCTCTTTCTCAACTTGTAACCTGTGACTCAAAAGATAAGTTGAAGAAAGATACGATGAAGTACTAACCTTGTCAACTGTTGGTCTTTCTGCCTGACCAAATGGAGGTTTGTCTGTGGGTCTGAAGCTGCCCTGTCTCAGAGTATCCAAAGTGTGTCTTCTCTCCTGAGACCTGAAAAACAATTAGAAGGAATCATAGGTCAGAATAAATATAACAAAGGATTCTTCACTGTGTTCTTCTTTCACAAACAAAACTAGAAGATCCCTATTATAAGCCCTCACATGTTTGACATTGACAGTGCAGTGTGCAGGACTGTTTGTAAGGACACCTTTCATTAGCTTATGTGCATGGTGCACAATTACCGGCAGCACATTTTAATTTTGAAACCTGCAATAACTAATGACCCCTGAGCACAGAACTGACATCTTATCAATGCCGAAAATCAATATGGTGATCATGTTAGGAAACATGCAGCACACAGAGCAGTGGTAGCATTCAGTGAAGGACATGTTTCTATCTGTGAGTGTATGTAGGGTCATTATTGGTTCCTTCTAGCTCTGGTTTGGTCTCCACCAACATTAGCCTTTTTAGCTGCTGCATGCTCCGGTTTATTCCTCATTTAGTTGCTACACCTCGATGCATGCGAGCCCTGAGTCAAAGATGGACTACTTTGATATGTTATTTAGCACATGCATATAGTGTGCACTGTCAGTCTTACACTGGCAAGTGTCTTGTGGCAGGGGAGGTTGGCGGCTTTCGACTGGGGCTCCCCTCACTTCCTCTCTGTCTCCCTGGCAACGAAGCACTGTCACTGTTCACCCGCATCCTGTCAGGACGTACACAGAAACTTAGTGACTTTGTGTTTCGTGCATTCCTCTCTATGTGCACGGAGCTGTAGCGCAATAATGTGGAAGTGAGTATTTCTGCCTGTGTGAGTCTGTATTTTACTGTCTGCACACTGGTTCGTCTGTGTGAAAGCATTCATACAGTATATTGCAGTGTGCTTTTGACAGAGCGTGTGTTCATGTCTGTGTGTGTACCGAGTTGTGTTCTCCGTCTGTGGATCTTCTGCTGTCAGGTTTCCAGTACTGCCTCCTCCTCCTCCTCCTCCTACTTCTTCTCTTTTTCCTCTCTCTGACCTAGGGGAGGGGAAGAAGAGATATAAATAAAGCACATATTTCACTACAGGAAGTACAACAAGTTTGAGGATGGGATAAAGAGTGAGTGAGGAGAATGATAATTAAAAATGTTAAAACCTTTTCTAAACAAAATGAGGCAGTAAACTATATCTATATATGCACCACGTCCCTATAGTCAAAGATAACTTTAAGTGGGTATAAGGCAAAATGAATTAGACATGCAGTTTAAACACCGTCTCATGCTCAGTACCTCAGTCTGAGTCTTGAAAGTAGTTATTCCAAAACCTTTTTAAACTATGGCACCTGTTCAGTATGCTTTTTTTTCATGATACCTGACCACTACACAAACACATTTTTCCTGCTGGCTTTGGGTCTTAGACACCTGAGAGCCGAGACACAGCATTTCTCTCAGACCTATTTTTCTATTGCTTCGTCCAATAGCTGCTATTTCACTGTGTTATAGGACCTTGACATGTATCTGTGTGAAGGCATTTAGAAATCCTTTGCCAAGCTGTTGTTGTGTTTTACTGCTATTGTGGCAGAAATCCTACGTGCTGCAAAACTGCACATTTTAACAGGTGGTTTTCATGATTTTAATGCTTAGCTTAGCTTAGCTTAGCTTAGCATACAGACCGATAAAACAAAGGTCCATAAAGCTTATTAATTAACACATTATATTAAATTATCTTAAGTTTGATGTGACAGCAAATGAAAAATGTGCTTTATTTATGGGAATTATGTGGCAGGCATTTTATTTTTGGCATGTAGCACATACACCATCACTGCCAGAAGTCACCTCCAGCAATGGGTTTAACATGCAAATCCACAAACTGGTAGCTGGTATGCTACCTGTGCCCCCTTGCTTCCAGTGTTTATACTAAGACAGGCTAAATGAGAGTGGCATTTACAGAATATTATATAACATTTTATAAAACAGAATTGAATATTTTTCATTCCTTGGTTCCTACAAACAGGATGTGCCAGGCCTCAGGAGACCCACGGGTAACATGGTGTTTTGTATTGTCCTTGGTGGCAAACACAATCAATCTGGCACCCAAGAAAGAGCTTGGAAGCAAGTACAGCAGGTTCTGGCAGCTTAGATTCAAATTAAATCAAATGTGTTAAGAAATAGTGAAGTCATCAGGGAACATAATTGCCTCAATGGGTGTGAATGGTCAGAAGAAGCAGAAACGTCACTCACCCTTCCAGCACGCTGATGTACTTGTGAGGGATGAGACCCTTAACCCCGCCAACTTCGCCTCTCCACCAATCACAGGACGCCTTGCTGTGGAGGGTTATAAGATCTCCCTGCTTGAATGATAGTTCTGCTGGAGATCTCGCCACATAGTCAAACATAGCCACTGCCTCCCACTCTGTATCACACACACACACACACACACACAGAATGATTACCAACTCATCTGAATGTATCTTTTTAATTAATTATAATTTAAAATCATTATGATTCATGTATGCTTATGATTCACGATGCAAAGTGGTAATTCAGAGTATGAATGTTAATTGGCTTGCGCTACATGCATGTGAAGGATGGTGAGTGATGCATAGCCTATTATTAATGGAAATCTGACTGTGTGTGTGTGTGTGTGTGTGCGCGCGCGCTGTATGTACTCACCATCCTCACTGGGCAGATGCTCGGTTTCTCCGTCTCCCTCCTCTGTGATTGGTTCACTGCAGATAAGCAGAAAGAGGTTGGTGATCGTGCACATTTCTTTTTGATGCACACACCAAACGTCACCACAGACTTCCTTAAATGACCCTAAATCCTGAGTATTCCTCAGAAAATAGCTGCAAATGCTCTCTCAAACAACAAAAACTAAAATGATCAGTGCTCATATACAGAGCAGACAGTTGTATTGAATTACCAGAGAGCTGATTTGGGGATGTTGAAGCTACACTGTTGATAGGCTGGAGGCTTGTGTTCAATTTTAGGGAGCATACAGCTTAATAGTATTAAACAGTTGTTGCACAAAGCATGGGAGCTTCACAGAAATGCCTCTGGCATGGCATGAAATTCAGTTTCAATAGGATCAGCCATGAAAAAACAGGGGTTAAGACAAAGCTAATCTATGTACTTGGAATCATCTCAGCTGGTGTATTAAACTCTAACATGATCAACAAACCTCTGGAGCAATGCGAGGCTATTGCCCGGTCAGTATTACTTTTCAACAAGTCATACAAGGACAGAAATGAGTCAAAACAGCTTGACTAAACTGCAGTCAAATGGTATGAGACAAATATAAAATATACAGCAGCCTTAACTGGATGTATAAATAGAGTCAATTATATTGGCATTTAAATCAATTCAGTGAAGTGTTTAAACTTGGGAGTGTTCACACATTATTCCAAGGTGGTCAGCCCTAGTGCTAACCTCGTAGTCTCACTTAATAGCATAAGTCAGTTGCCTTTGCTGCCACAAATAGATTGAATACCTGAATCAATGCCGCCTGTGGTCACGCATTTACAGATTATTATGGCAACTGATTGCCGACATGTAGTTCTTTTCTCCAAGTAGAAGATAAATTGTTTGATTTACAAGTTGAAGTTTGACATATTTTACCTCTTGGCTACTGGTAAATAACCAGTAAATATATCAGTATCTATCTCACCAGTACTCCTGCTCTAAAGTCATGTGCTTCTCGTAGACAGGGCCTGGCAGTTCTGATTGGCTGGGGAAGATGATGTCGTGTTGGAGGATCATGGTTTTGACGAGGTCATTAACCTGTGGCTGCCTAGCAACCGCATCATCAGAATCTGTTCCCCTCAACAGGCTTGGTCCGAAGCATACGGCCAGGTTGTAGGGCTGCATCATGTTCTCATCACTGTACTGAGACACACTGAGAAAAAAACACAGACACTTAGTATGTTTAAAGCTTTATGATCATGGGAAATATTACAATAGTAAGAGTGTGTCGTTGCTTACTGATTGAGGAAAGCAAAAAGGTAACGCATCACGACGAGGAGAGGCCGTGGGAAGGTGGAGTGAATTGCTTTAATCTGGGCAGCTTTCTCCGCCTCCTCCTCGATTTCTGATCACGATAGGTAGGAAAGAAAAATCATGGGATCACAAAATGAGAAAAAGCTAATCTTTAACCATCACAACAAGCTTCACCCAAAAGTCTAACTTAAAGAAACGATCTGAGAAGTACTAGAACTTGTCATGGCGGTGAGGTGTTTGATTTGAATCTATTAGGCTACTGACAGGAAACCTAAGTATGTATGGGGAGGAAACAACATTCACAACCTTGGCTAGGTGTGCAAATTGTGACTCAGTGTGTCTGTACTTAAAAGTAGAAATGGGCTACTGTAGTAACACAGAGACAGTGAAAAAGATAACAGCAGAGCGCAAACGAGTCAGTGAGAAGCACCAGGCGAGAGAATAGTAGTTGCACTGCCTTGCATCAACAGTTTATGTATTTGTAGAGAAGTGTCTCATAAACAAGCTTCTTTGTGCTTCGGTGGTAGTTATCAGGGAAGTGATAGCACAGCCACTGTTTAAGGCTACAGCCTTAGCTCTGCAAAGCTAAGCCAAAATGAGCTCTTTTGTGTTAGAAATTCATTGTGTATATCAAACAACACAACACTTCCATCACGCATTGTGAATGAAGACCCACAGTAGGGGGTGGGTGAGCTTAACCAAGGTTTTATAAAAAAGTACTGCACCTAGAAGCCAACCACCATATAATTAACTAAGAAACTGAAAGTAGACAAACCCCAAGTGAAACCTATGCAAACCAAAACACACACACAAATATAGAAGTTGCATAAGGGAGTCTTACGGACACACTCCAGCAGCTGAGAGTAGCTGTCGTAAGGGAAGAGAGGAGGCTCAAGGTTCCTGAAGTAAAGCTTCAGCACACCGGCCACAGAGTCCAGGTCACACTCACTATCTGAGAGAGGATCCTCTCCTACAGGGAGTCAAACAGACATGTGGGAGAAATGTTTATTTAGTTTAAAAGTTTATCAAAAAAATGAGAGAGATAATTGGGAATATTTAGTGGATTTAATTTAAAAGCAGCAATTATTCTTATTTTTAGAATAATAATGGAGAAAAAAGAACTCTAGTGGTCGCTCATACTGATAAACCCAAGAATCACCTGAGGCCAAAGCTCTGTTGAGCTCTTTACCATCTAAGTTCATTGTTTTGACTCCCAGAGTTGAATAAAGTTATAAATATTGTTTTAATGACTGTGTAATTCTATATTATATATTATGTTAAGTGGACCAAGGGATAGACACATGCTTTCTACATGCACTACATGGCATTATAAAGAAAGAATTACAGGTGAATAAAATACGTTGCACATGTCAATACCTACAGTGTATAGAAAACGTTTAAATCAAAACAAATAACAATAATAAAAACATTTTAATGACGAGGTATTTACTTACCTCTTTCAAATGCATCTCTAAGAAGGTTAACATCTCTCTGCGACCCAGGAACTCTGAAAATTCCTTCGTGGTGGAGGCCTGAGAGACAAACACACACACTTTACAGCTACATGTTCATAAATGTCTCATACACTTACAACTACTTCCACCATTTGTTTTCTTAGTGTCCAAAGCTCCCTCACCGTGTTATAATCATACAAACGGACTCACCGTGAAGGTTTATAAAACGGATACAGCTTTCAACCACCACAGGAATCTGCTGGCCAGAGCTCTGGAGGAGACAGATGATCACAGAAGGAGAGCAGAGAGAGTTTTAGAGACAGAAGGACACTTCTGATATAGATGCAAAGAAAGTGAAATTATTAGAGGAAAAATGTGTAAAGGAAGATATTATGTGAGGCACATCAGTAGGAGCTGAGCTGGGGAATACTACTGTGTGGATAATACAGTTATTATTCAGGTAAAACGCTTAGTGTCACTGGCAGGGCTGTAGCAAGATAGTTAATTCTGAATATTGCAGGTTTTGTTTAAACAGCAGTGTTCTTTTGGATTCTTATGGAAATCAACATACGCTAAAACATAACAACTAACTAATTTTGTTTGTATCTTCTCTGTAATTTGTGGCAATTTACAGTTTCTTCTCCTGGGAACATTAAGGACCATCGCTAACCACTTTAAATACCAATATCTGACTCTGTCTTGTGTTTATTTAAGACTACAGTAGATGTTTCTGCTGATTCTAGTCTAGTCAGTAATATGATTTAGGCAGAGGAATGCAAATGGTTTATCGTTATCTGTGTCCTTAGTGGTAGCTACAGCCCTGGTCACTGCTTGTGTTCAGTATATTAGCAGCCACAGATGGGGCCGAGTACCTGTGTCCGAGACATTCTCCTTCTTCTTCTGCACCAAACCAAGCAGCGCAGAATAGAGACAGAGAAAAAGCACAGATTAAAAAGGAAGAGTGGGAAATAAGGGGAATAAAGATTTAGAGGCAGTGGGAAGAGGCGCACACAAAAGCACACTCACACACACACACAGACACTCAATAGAGGAGTCGAGAGAGGAGGCAGCAAAGAGGCCAGTGCATTTTAATCCCTTTCACAAGAGAGGAAGAGATAAAAGGGGGGAATGGATTGAAAGGAGAGGAAGTAAGCAATAAGCTATAAGCATGACCATACACATGAAGGCAGCAGTAAGTACACTGGAGAGGGGGGTGTGGGGGGTGGATTGTCAGTGTGTGTGCATGTGCTGCAAGAACAGCCCCCCTCCCTCATTCTTCTGCATCAGTATGACAGGATTTTCTAAATAATTTGCTTCGGAGGGTTGAAAAGCAGTGCAGCACGGTGCAGCAAGCAAAAAAAATGAAGGTTAAAACAATCGTTCAACGGCATTTGTTTTATGTTCGTGTGTGTGTGTGTGTATGAGTGTTACCTGTATGTAGGAGAGTATGTCTGTGTTGAAGAGTGTGTGGCAGAATTGGGAAACTGGCCTGGACTTCCGAACGCGCACTGACCGAGCACATTGCACTCTGGGAAATATAATAAATAAAATGCATGATGCCATTTCACATGTGGGTATCAAGATTCAAGATCTAATGATGTTGGATAACTGATATGACCATTTTCACTTTACAGCTCAAAAAGTTTTTGTTAAGAATAAATTCTTTTTGGGTTAGATTTGGTCAATCGCTTTTCCCGTCTCCTTGTCCTCTCTGCTCTCTCCGTGTCTCTATGCCTCTCTCAGTCATACTGTTTTTATTCTCGGTTGTGTAAATACACTGTTTACCTGGAAGGGTCACTGTCGACGGCCTCAGCTGGAACACAGAGACAAGAAAAAAGAAAAAGTATGGTTTGGTTTGGGATACAGGTCCAAAGTATGTGCAGTGGCATTAAAGGAGAACTCCACCTATATGTGAAAACTGCATTAGCCATAACATAATAACATAACACAACATCATGTATAATGTAGGTACAAGATTTTGATAACAACTGTAATTATATCGCTGGTTGAGCAGTGTTGATTTTGATCAATTTTTCCTAAACTGTGTGCAGCTTTGCAGTAATCAGAGTTACCTGTGGCATCATCTGTAAAACTGCAATGATATTTTACTGATTCACCAGTGGTAGAAATACCATCAGTATGAAAGTACCTTTCTGTATGGCATACTGTAGAAGGTCATGTTTGGCTTGAAGTTTGGAGGCCAGAGAACTGCTGTTGAGGAACTCCTTCACTTTCTATAATAAAAAAAAAACTGAATGTTTATGTGTGACTCCTTGTGCAGATGGAAAAGATATTCAAACATTAATTAGACCTTTCGAGTTCTCCCCAGAAAAATCCAGCGCAATGACAGGATAATAATTAATGATCAATCAAAGAAGTCATCAATCCGTCCTCTGCATTAACTCACAGTAAAATAGTAGGTCTCTGTCTCCTGCTGATTGGCTCGACGCTTGGCAAGGGTAAGTTTGGGGGCAGTGCTTCCCCCTGGGGGCTCATGTGATTGGGTGCTTGGCACATCAGGGGAAGGGTTACAGTCGCTGTCACATATAGTGTCCAGCAGAGCTGTGAGTGTGGCTTTAAGCGTTTTACTGATCTGAAAAAGGGAAACAATTCAGTTGGTTAATCCAGCTTAGATATTTAGTTCAAGAATTTTGATATGTCACAAGTTATTAAGGAAACATGCAATGGGAATTATTAGCTCACCTCCTCTGTTTCCAAAGTAACGGCAGCAAGTCGAGACTGAAGCTGCTGGAACCTGGTCTCCAGTTCATACCTCACCTGGCTCTCCGCACTCACCTCACACACCTGAAATGTACAAACAAATCAGAGTTGAAATAACTACGATGGATCATCAAGGGTAAACCACTGGCACATTATATGGAGAGAGAAAGGTGTTTGATGTGAGGGGTGGAGTGAGTGGAGGTCACACTGAAAAGAATTCTTCTTCAGAAATGACAACAATGCATGTGTACTAAAGAATGCAAGTTGCAGAAAATAGATCATAAAATAGCAACATAGAGGATCAGTATTTATGAATTAGGAGAGGCAACAAAGTCAAACTCTACTACTGAATATCAGTCAGCCTTTCTACAGCCTCACACAGATCCATCCATCCTTTATCCTAACTGCTTTTCCTCAAGGGCTGCAGAGGAGTGCTGGAGCCAATCTCTGAACAGCTCGCAAGTCTATGTCAGCCCTGACATATAGATACCAACCATTTACACCTGTGGTCCATTTAGAGTCACCATGTAATCTAACTAACCTGGTCTCCCTCGTGTGGGTGGTAGTTGAATTTGAACGGAAGGCAGAAGGCAGCATCATGTTGCTGCAGTAACCCATCTCTATCTCCTCCCTGGTCCAGGGATGTCACAGCCGCCTCCAACTGCTTCAGCCCCGTCTCCTCTGTCTTCTGGATTCGCCACCTACTGGCCAGGTAGCATTTCATCACCCTCTCCACAGACAGATGGAAACCCAGGTCACAGCACTGCCAGGAGCAAAGACAAAACAGAACAACGAGGATGGGGGTAAGGAGGGAAAAGGGAAGGAGAAAGGGAGGAAGCATGGAGAAATAATTAAAAGAATATATGTGGTGAGAGAGAAAGGAAACATAGGAAGCTTTTTATCAGGGATTCCTCCAGAAATCAATACTATTCTATTCTCTCTCTCCATAATAGCTCAGCTTTTCTTCAGTAAATAACAGGAAAGAGGCACAAAAAGTGGCCTCTTGCTTTCATAAGCACACACGGACATTAACACAACCCAAATTGCATGTTTCTTACGTCAATAAGAGTGCTGACGTCCTGCAGGTAGTACTTGTTCATAGCTGCATTAGCTGCTGCTAGATTCAGCAGGTAGTCATTACGAGCCTTGGTACACTTCAGCTGGGTCTCCTGTACTCTGCCATGCCTCTGCACGCACACACACACACACACACACACACACACACACACACACACACACACACACACACACACACACAATGCAAGAGAAGACATACACAAGAACATCAATGATGTGAAGATCATAACACGGTACATTAGGAGGTGCCTATGATTATGGCGTGCCCCACTGCACTCACCCAAAACAACAAGAACAGGAAATGGTTTGTTCTGTTGAAAACCCACGTTAAGACTTCCTGTGACCTGCTCCCCACACTCACCTTCTCCATCAGTCTCTCCATCTTCTTGACAGAACTCCGCCTCTGTCCTCCTGACTGACCGGGGCCGAGCTCAGACGACTTGCCCGTGTGTCTCTCCTCCAACCGCTCGGCTTCCTTCAGCTTCCCCTCAGCTATCAGGCAGTCTGTGTGGTACTGGTTATACGTCTTCAGAGCCTTCATTAGCACACAGGTCGAACAAAACAACCTCCATGTCAGCTGTCAACCTGTTTCTGTCCTTTATTACAATATTTGTCATAGTTTCATGTAGGAATAAAGGGCTCACCATCTGCAGCTCGTTGGTGACCTTTAGCAACTCATCCTGCATCTGGGTTCCAACTTCTTTACTCTGCAAATTACAGTAAGTTGTTAGCCAAAATATCCCAAAAGATATTTAGAGAAGTAGTTTCTGAGACACAGGTGAGAATATTGGTGCTGTTCTCATTTGTATGTTAATTATAAGCTACTGCCAGCAGGTAATTAGCTTAGCTTAGCTCCAGTATGCAAGCAGACATTAAGCAAACAATCAAACATGTTAACTGAGAAACTTTACAGGTGTTTGTATTGTTAGTTTAATATTAATCCTTAAGCTTAAGTTTTAATGAAGCTAAATATCTGCAGTAATGCACTGGGGCAAATGTGTTGTTCTACTTTTTTAGAAAGACTTCCTGGTGGGCAAAATAATATTTCGTTATTATTAATTTAGCCATTATCACTGGTTATCATCATTTTTTTATTTAGTACAGTTACATAGTGCTACTTTAATGGTAGCATTAACACATTCAATATTCTGCCAGCACTGATTTTAGAAAAGCTAAAAGGTCCTGCTCTGCTTGGCGCTGGGCCCAACAACACCTCTTAGCTTCTCTCCGATGAAATGAGTGTAGTGGCTTAATTAAAATTCTGCTCACTTTTCAACTCGAGGTACAAGGTACAGAGAGTGTGTCTGACAACCAGTAATTTGAGCAAGATGAGTCTGTGTAGTTTGCAAAATGAATAAGATTGCACATGTCACAGTGTTACCAAGACAGATAACAGCAAATATACAAGAAGGAAGAATTACACTGTAGGAAGACTTGCACTGTGTTCAGTATGTGTCAGCTTAAAGAGCTTTTTCTGCAGGTCTGTTTAACTGTGGCTGCCTGTTCAAGGTTGGTACTAAAAACTAGAGTACACTTGGGATTCTTCCACAGTTTGACATGCACAGCGACTTGTATGACTAAAGTCAAGGAAATGGAGGAAGGCAGAGCTTATATCTGACCCTGTGGCCCGGTCATGTTCACCCTAAGGGTTTTCATATGTTCCAAAAAGTGGCAAACCATTTCAGGACGCCTCTCTGCGCAAATAGCAGACTTTGTTATGGAGCAGTGCAATCATGTTTTTGTGTGACTCCACCCATAATATATTGTCTGGAAGTATTTACATACATTACACACATGTCTTACTGTCTGGTGTGTTTGTTTCTCCATGCATATATCATTGCACAAACCATCCGCCACTCACCCGTTTGTGCAGGCGGTGTGTGTCCTCCGTACTGTGTACCAGCCTCTGTGTGAGTGTGTTGCAGCAGGTATCACCCAGTGCTGCATGTTCACGGCTCTCCAGACGAGTCTGAGTCAGCAAAACAGACCAGACCTGACACACAGACTGACCCCACTGCTCCTTCCTGGAAAAAAACAAACACAGAGATCCTCACTTAGATATGGCAAAGCAAAAACACAAATGTGCAGTCACATAGTGGACACATGCTCACTTCTTAGTCTTGTGGGTGAACCTCTCTGTGAGTTTGTCGAGGGCGCGAGCATATTCAGCCTCAATGTCTCCCCGACGCCGAAGAAACTCAGAGAGGTCAGAGAGCTGCTGCTGTTTCACGTCCACCTGGGAATCTAAAATCTTTATCTGGTCTGCCAGCTGGGTCCGCAGGTCTGACACACAGAGACAGAAACAGAGTAAAAGATTTATTGAGGTTATCTTACAGACAACTCTCACTGAAGCTACAAACCCCACATAAGCACATTTAGAGCTCACTGCCTGCAAGACAATAAGTTGGGACAGAGGCATGTTTACCACTGTGCTACATCAACTATCCTTTTAATTACACTAATCTTTTGGAAACACACTCTTGCTGGATACAAGACTTCAGCTACTTGACAGTCTGTTGACGTTGTCTGATTCTCCTCTCCGTCATATACAAAAATTTTCGATAGGAGACACATCTGGACTGCAGGCAGGTCAGTCAAGCACACAGGCTCTGTGTCTATGAATCTGTCCTGTCACAGCAGGTTCACGATGAGACTTGGCATCACCCTGTTCAAATATCCTTTGGAAAAATCACTTCTTTTGTTGGATAAATACAGGCTCAAGTAAACTGACAAACATATTTTGATTCCAACTTTGGACATGAGGTTTGTTTTAGTCTCTGTTTATGAAAGTGATAAGCAAGCATATGGAGAATATGATATCAAAGGAAAACAATTGCATATACATATTACGCCTGCACCTCCTTGTAAATGCGTGCATGCACACACAGGCATACAGTGTACAGTATGAAGACATAATAGCATGTAACTAATTTCGATCATTTCAGATCTGTGATGGTGACTGAGGACACAAATTACTCTGTGAGGAATAGTTCCATCACGCAGTAATTAAATTAATAAGAAATGATCCAGTTAGAGAATAGATAACACTGTCTTGTCTAATCACACAGTCCACTTGAATAATCACCTTATCTACACAGTTAAACGACTTAATTCTAAATCAATGACAATCAACCCACTCCTTCAGGTGACAAGGTTTAATAAAATGCTGCCCATGCTGCCATTTATGGGACAGATAGTCTATTTTTTACAGAACTAATCAATAGCAAATAGAGATTAGTACATGCAGCTCACTTCTAAAAACACAAAATAGCCTTTTAGTGTACAGTAAAGCACACAAACTTTTACACAAACACAGCCAATCGGTGGCAACGAGGGCTGGTGCAACACTTTGCTTAGAAAAGCCTAATGCAAACCTAGAAGTCTCACAAGTCACACCAACTTAACATGTACGTTGCTGTCTCACTTCTTCCTCTCTTCTTTTCTTACCCGTTCTCAGCTTTCTTTATTCTTCTTGCCCGCCTCCACCACCCCCTCCACACCCCTCCTCCTCTTTCTTTCCCCTCTTTACTCTTTTTCTCTGTCTCTGTGTGAGTACACAGCCCTGGGCTGACTGGATGTGAGGAGACAGCATCACTAATACTGGCTATAAATACACCCTTGTAGTACAGTACAGAGAGCCAGCCAGTCAGCCAAGGCATGCACCCTCCAAAACACAGCACATTTAAAGGCTCCTGTGCAGGAGAAAGGATCTTCTAACCTATTGACATTAAGACTTTGCATGGATCGTCTCTGAGCTTCAAACCGAAGCGATTTTCGCAGATCCTGGCAACGTATGCACAAATACATTCAGTCAGAGAGTATGCGGCTGAATGAACGTGCAAAGAGCATGCATGAATGCGCATGTGCTGTTTCCTATGAATTCAGGCACGCAAGTCATTGCACATTCACAAACAGAGGTATGGTAAAAGGGCACAGATGCACACAGAGACAAGCGCATGTCACACACAAACACAGAGTGACTTACCTTTCATCTGCGATTCGTACTCGGCCAGACTCCCCTTCTCCTTCCTCAGTTTTCCATGTGATGTCATCATTTTTGACCCCTTAAAACGAGTCTGTCCGCTGAGACCTTATTTCCTCGACCTTAATTCTTCTTATAGCCCCACAGTGTCCCCTCCTGAAACCTTTCGATCTCAGTGCCTTCTCAGGCTCTGTAGTCTGTGACCTTTCACCCCTCACCCCTTGGCCTTGCTGTTTTACAGCTGCATGCAGCGTATCGGCATCAGTGTCGATCGGCTATGCTCAGCGTGGATGTCAGTCGGGTTGATGTGTCCATGGAATCCCTGGGGTTTCTGGTATGAATGCTGATCCATAGATGAGCTGGCCTGAGGAGGAGACAGTGGGGAAACAGAGCAAAGAGAGGATTCTGGTAAGAGAAGTGGATAAAGATGACACAGCGACTAATGGGGCAAGTGAGATTTACTGAGAGCACAATGAAAGAATGAAAAAAGTCAGGGCAAGGGCATAAATGAGGCCAAAGCGACAAGACAGAAAGAGACAGGGACACCAGAGAGAGAGATTTAATAGGAAGGAAAGTGAGATGGGGGCAGAACACAGAATGGACAGTGGGAGAGCAGAGTGATGAGGACATAAAGGAGGAAGGATGAAGGATGGGGGTTGGGAAGACGAGAGGTGATGAGTAACAGCAGTAAAGAAAGACATTCAATGCCTTGAGGGCGAGGACTGGGGACATCCATAAAGGTACCGGTAATAGTCATTTACACAAGCAAATCTCTCTATAATAAATATACGCTGATGCAAGCTTAACTGGATCTAAAGGAAAAGGGTCAAAGATGCAAATCTCAGTCACAGGTCCAGCCCACACTGGCCTTTAGCCCCCTTTGTGTATCAACGTGCGGTTTAGTGATGGTTTAGTTATGTTTTAATTTCTCACAGCTGGTTTTGTGGGTTACCTTTGCTGTCTACAAGTGCTAAGTGGGACTCTACCAATTATACACGGCAAAGTTGAACCATCATGAGAAGTCTGTCATTCTGTTATTTACAAGGTTGTCGGTGGCTCAAGAGTGATGAAGAGGTGAAGATTCATTTTGAAAATTAAATAATAGACGTCTGTCTCAGTAGAAATGTGGAGACGAGGGAAGAGTGTCCAGTTTTTTTTTCCTATATTATGGTCATTATTTGGATTAATTTCAACTCAATCCTGTTTTGAAATCAGTTGTTCCTGACAAATGAGTGTACAAACCACAAAAGCTGTGATCCTTGCTTTAAATTGCTTTGTCATTGCAGTAATGAATGTATTTTAGACTATGGTTTTTGAACTCTCATCTCGTATTTCATCTTTTGTTTTGAATACTGACTACTAACTTCTGGAACCACGGGTGCCCAAAATATCCCCCCCCCGACTTCTCACCACTACTTGGCTTTTTAATGGAAAGAATTGATCAGTTCAGGGGCATCTCTAACAAATGCATATCAGACAGCAAGTATGTATTGAATCATGTTCCATGATGGGAAAAGAAATATCCATCTCTTTTGGGATGAGAATTTTGGACTAAACTAGAGCCTAAACTAACTAAAGTGCTCCTTTAAAGTGCAGCTAAGACTCATTTGAATTACTAAAACTCAATGCTCTTAAAAGAGAAACAACTTTTAAGAAGAACTCTTCATCAATTTGTGTGCTGCTTGTGGAGCAGAGGTTAAGACACCAGCTGTCCTACATGCACAAATAAATGCTTACATTGCAATACATTGTAAACTATTCTAGGAAGATGAGTTATCTCTTACACATACACACATATCACAACTTGCTTTTTACTTTCAAACAGGCAGGCAACACACACACACACACACACACACACACACACACACACACACACACACACACACACACACACACACACACACACACACACACACAGGGGCAACTGAATTTCCCACATCCTGTGTCAGTTTCTCAACAGGTTTCAGCAGCGAGTGCCAAATGTGCTGTTTTCACACTATACATATTAGTCAGCCTCAAGTAATTATTTGAGTTTCATTAAACCTCAAAATAGCAAAACGTGACCTAAAGAACCTGACATTGTCCAATACATGTAACAACACGTGGCCTTTCAGCTAGTTTCCTGTAACCTAAAACACTGTGGGGAAACTAGTTTGAAAACAGGTTTGAACAGGTGCAGCACATTTGGAAAACCTAAAGAAAATGGAGAAATGGTTTAATACGTTGCAGAAGATCAACTGTTACCGTAACTAAAGCCTATCACTCATGACTTAACATGTGCTTCTGTGCCTGTGCTTTCATTTCCTCTTCCTATTCTGACTAGTGGATGTGATCCAGACACAGTTTAAGCGACGGTTTCAAACAGAACTAGAAAACACTGGGAGATTTCTGCAAATCAAACTGCAAGAGCCCAGAGACCTTTGAGCCTCCAGAGGCCTTCATCAGCGTGCGACCTTAATCTGCACAGAACAAAGCGAATGTAAATGATCTGAGAGCGAGAGGAGGGGTTTTAGGAGATTCACCAAAAAGACCACGAAGGAAAGAAGCACAAAAAGGGCAGAGAGATCGAGGTTATCGAGGAACAGTGTTTCATACTTAAAGTCAAGGTCAATGAAAGAAAGAGGGCATTTGGTACAAATGGAGAATATGAAGTAGACTCAAGACAGGAGAGGATACATGTGGTGCCGTGTGATAGATTCTTAGTGCCACTGAGGGGATTTTCTGCTAATTTCAGAAGAAGAAAATGGAGCACTAAACAAAAGTAACGCAGAATACAAGTGGGGGATTATATTTGATGTTATGGCCGATACTGTATGGGGATTTCCTGACATTGCTGGGAGCCAACCACACTGGTTCACTGACCCCGTCACTGCACAGACAGAGCGTTATCTTGTGCCACATTTCTTGCAGAAATCTATTTTTTTCTTCAATGCTTACAGCTGCGTTGTCTCTTAACAGCTGCCTTCCAAGAGCAGAAAATCATCCTTCATCTCTACAGACCTGGGACAAAGCCAAACCATAGCTAATGCAGAGTAAAATGTCAAAAAGAAAGCACAAGGGTGTCAGCTGCACCCTCAGCCAGATGATCTCACATCCTACAAAGTTGACTTTTGGGAAATATGATGTTTCAGCTGTGCTGTGACAGCATGCACAGGAGTTGAACTGTTGTCTTTATCAGTGCAGTATGACTACAAGTAGGCATTGCAATATAACAAGGATGTGCGAGTGTCAAATATGATCTAATGGCAGTCTGTGCTGTCAGACGTGCTACAGCTGAACTGCTGTGAACACAAGTCAGGTAGACTCAGACTGACTGGAGTGGCTCTCATAGAGCTAGACGTGATGAGGAGAAGATGGAGCTTGTTGCAATTTCTGCCGCAGGTGAAAGCGGTCGAACAAATACAGTTGGTAAGATCCCTGCATTAATGCAATGTCAAGACAAAAATAGTTAAATCATCACACTACAAAAATACTACATCAGGGTAAACTCTGCTTCGGCTTAGAGGCTACAGATTTCAGTTTGAAGGCCTGCATTCAAAACTAGGCGTGCAGTTTAAATAACAAGAGTGTTTAGCAGGCAGAAAGTTCCCAGAAGTAGGATCCAGTGTTTTCCACTAGCAGTAAATACAAATCAGCAAATCTTTGCCTCTGCTGTTACTGGATGTAACCAACCTCAACTCAATGCAACTTCTAGAGAAATGTAAAAAAAAAAAAAAAAAGCAGAACTGTAAAATAAGTGCTGAATAATAATAAACTCAATAAACCGATTCAGCACCACACAGCAAAGTCTAGCATATAAATAGGTTACTAATGTTAGCTACCTGTAACCTATGTGAGCTAATGGTTATACCAGACTAAATAAGGCTGTCGCATTGAAAAGCCTGATGGTGCTGAGTTGCTTTTAATTTGTAACAGGAAGACGGTTATTTCCTCTTTCAGATGTTTCAAAGTCTCAAATACTCTACTGATCAATCAGGTTTGAAGCCTCTACGACATGTTCTCATAGACATCCTGCCACAGAACACCGGAGCTGATCTACTTTGAATCACTGGAAGCTAGATGATACATTAGTTCATTCATTGGCTGATAGACTGCAAAGCAAACACGGCTCATACTGCCAACCTGACGGCACTACAACGGGTAGAGCGCCCTTTCACTGCCTCTGGTCCCGGGTTTCATTTAGAACGTGTCATGAGATTTAGTGTGATGCAAAATTAGCTAAATCCAAATTCTGCACATTAGTGACAAAGTCACTGACATAGTTTAGCTCTTGCCTGAGTCCCTCTACACTCACATGTCCTTCTCCACTGCTGTTTGTCCAGCAGCTGCTGTAGCACACAGGAAACCAAATCATGTTAGTGTGCTCCCCCAGGTTTCTACTCCTGTATCATGTTAAGACAATCTGTACCTGCAAACCTCACAGAAGGTTTTCAGCAGCAGATCATTCCTGGTTCTTATCGCTGCCAAGACACACACCACAGGGATGATGTATGTTTCAAATAATGTATCACATAAAGATATAGGGTATACTATTGCAAGAGGGTGAAAGGGAATGGTCTTTGGCAGTACATGCCTTCTAGATTCTGGCATGGTACCTAATTGCAGCAGCACTGAGGGCAATTATGCACCAGACAAGGCTGCAAAACCAAAGCCAAAGACCACAGAAAACTTTCCACTGCTGTGTACATTTTCTCTGGAGTCTTATGCAGAGGATCATTTACAGGTAATGTTTGTTGAGTGCATACCTGTAAGTCCTGGCAGAGGGCAAACAGATGAATAAAAATGAGAAGTGAAAACACTTTCTGACAGGAGGGCACTGTGAGAGGTTAGAGGCTGTCCAACTGCCTACATCCTCTCTTCCGACCCTGCTGAAACCTATACTTCTCTACTAGTGTCTGGTGTCTTTAAACTTTCTAAGACAGAGATAATTAGTGGGCAGTTTAGGTTTTGCTCTGCTGTGAAATTGTTACTAGTTCCTTATGTAATTGATGTGGGCTGGGTAGACAGAAGGGGAATAATGATGTATGAGTAAATACACACTACACTACAGCATAATAGTGACTTATTAACAGCTTTAGCTATTCTACCACATCTGAACAACTAAATAATATGTTCATTCTCATGCAGGTGTTCATTTAATCCACAATTTGAAACCGGGCACTTCTCCTCTGTCTGAAATTGTAAAAATTGCTGATACTGGTTCAAATTCTGAGGAAAATTATATGTTCAAGTTCTGTTATTGTCACATTTTCTTCAGTGAAGTTGCCCTTTAACAGCTCACAGTTGAAGCTTAGAAAAATCTATTAAATCACGATCAGTTTCAAATGAAATACATAATTTGTCCTATGATCCTCACTGTTACAAAAAGATATGCATAAAGAGTCTGTGATAAACGTGTGGTTTCTTGTTTATCTCAATGCATCGATGGAAAGATGATTAACCATCAGTCTGTGTGAAGTCAGGGATTTCTATCTTAGACCAGACTGAACTTTTTTTTTTAAGGTCAGTTTTCAACTATATGATCTCAACCTGCAAGCTGCATTGCCATGATTAAAACCAACATAGACTGTCAACAGAGAATCACAATCTTAACCTTACCTTGAAAAAAGAAACTGTACCTGAAACCGAAACAGGATCTTTTGATCGTTGCATAAACTTTAACTAGTCAAATTAAAACAAGCCTGTCTACAAGACCTCTTAATGCTACACTTCCGTCCTATGCCTGTCTACCTTGTCACATTACCATCAGGTTCTTTGTCGTTAACCTGTAAAGCAGCATCATGAAGGGAATGCTCCTCTTCAGCCGCATCTGAACTGACACTTGAAGCATTTTTGCTTATCTTCACGATATAATCCCAGAATGGTGTATGTGATAAGCAGAGGGGGGGAATTAAGGTCCTGCTTCTCTAACAGCAGATGAGCGCTGAGTTATATTTACAGTGGCTGTAAATCACCCCATATGGTCAAGCCACTGAAGCAGTGCTCCACACAATAGCCACATAAACACCTCAGCATAATTACACAAGCATGTAAACACACACAGAGACACTCGCACAGAGCATCAACACTGAAAATGGTGCACACATATTACATAATTGATACCCCTAACAGTGAGTAAGCCACATCCATTTGTCCACTTAGAAAACCCCAAGTGAATAGAATAAAACACTAAACTATATATAAACACACGGATATATTCACTTCAGTCACGCATGCACACAAGCATGCATGCACTCTTACACACACACACACACACAGGTTGTTATTACGTTCATGAGCAGCATGACAGCCATACATACCTTACTTTATGGTGCTCTGTTGTCCTTTTCTATTTGTTCCTCAGCTCTCCTGCTCTCTTCTCATCCCTGGTTCTCCCCTATCAGACACACACACAAACACACAGAGAGAACAGTGTGTTTGAATCTGACAGATTTCTCTCAGCTCAGTTCCCTCCTCCCTCTCTCTCTCTCTCTCTCTCTCATTTCTCAGGCACACACTCAAAAACAGCCCTCCCTCCCTCCTTTCTTTCTTCCCTCTCCTGCCAAATATGCCAAATAGCCTTCCCTCTCGCTCTCTCACTGGCACTGGAGCTGCCTCTCTCCTCCCATCCCCTCCCTCTCTCCGTCTCTCCCTTGTGAAGCAGTGCGAAAGGCACAACCCAAGCCACGCCCCCCGCGCTCTCCTCTCCTCTGGGCGGCTATAAATACCGCTGCTGCTATGAATATACCGCCTTTCTCCCTCAGCATCCCTCGCTCGTGCTCTCTCTCCCTCCATCCATCCATCCCTCGCCTGCACTGCCCTCCCTCCCCCCACTGCTACATCCCTTTCTCTCTCAAAATGTTTTTTTTTTCTGGTGACCTTGTATTATTCGCCCTCACAACACCATCACATGACAACATCCTTTTTTCATTTGCACATTTACACATGCATGCTTCAAGGTGGCATGCCATCAAGAAGCCTCACATACAAAGACAGATGTGCATAAACACAACCACAAACGACAGTATTTTGAACTACTCGTCTCCTGTGCTTCCTGTCTGTTGCACCGGATGTGGTGCATTTTTCCTCCTGACAGCTGAGAAAAACGCACACTGATCGAGAGATATGCATTGACGGCAAATGTACATCACAAATAAATTGTACTGCCATCAACCTGTTTAAAGATGAGTCAGTCTCTATGTAGTTATGGTTAAAGGATGTGTAAAACAAACCTCCATGAACTGTATTACACAACTGAATGAGTGTGTGAGCCTTTACGTCTTTTACATCCTGTATCCAATTTATCACACTCAGATTGATTTATCACGCTGAATGCAGTGTGGAAAACCTGCTGCATGATTAATAAATCAAAGATCAAGTCAGTGTTTTGTTGTGTTCTCTCTGTCTGTTTTTCTTCACTGTCCATCAGCACACATAAGTCAGTCCATTTGATTCACTGGAAAAATATAATGAGATAGATGCTCATTCTACATTTACACTACAGTAGGTATCATAGACATTAGGCAGCATCATGGCTCTGCTCTTGCTCACTGCCAGCAATATTGTCTGGGAATGAGGTTACTAACATCTGGTGCAAGCGCGTTATGTGCACCCAGGGTACACTTAAACAGAATCAAATCTTCGCCTGCAGGCTATATAGTATGTCACGGACGTAATTAATCCTTGGATTGCACCAGCGCTGGTGCACTATAACTTAGTGGATAATACCACCAAAAATGTGAGCAGCACCAAAACAGACAAAGAAACAGACATGATTGAAATCGAGGTATATTTCTGCTGATCATGCCTCTTTGAACCTAGGAGATATAGAATACCACATGGTGCTTATATGTGACCATAAAAGGGCAGCTCATAGTCTTATGGGGTTCACTTTTTTGTTGTCACGTGTCAACTGCCTTTATCTTACAGGATGCTGCTGGTGTGCAAGCGTGCAAGAATCATTAAAATGTCATTTTTAATATAACATTAAGATATAGAACCAGTTTTGTTTCAGTTTGAAATCACTCTGATGATTCAAAGCAGTAAAATGACAAGCTAGAATATGGCAGCGTAAATCATTTTATTTCTGTTAATGGTAAAGCGGTTGATAATGTGCTCTCCAAACTGTTTGATGCTATGTGCAATTATGAGTCACCGGCTCAGAAGCGGTATGACAGTGTGTGTGAGACTGTGAGTGAAGGATTATGTATCTGTATTTATGTGCATGCTTGAAAAGAAGCGCTGATGCACTATCAGGTGTGTTTCCTTTTCGCTTCTGTCAGCTCAAGGGCTGCTTGTAGGTCCTGCGCAGTCTGTGTCTGTATCTTTAGAGAGTGTGTGAGAGCTTTGTGCAACTCCTTAGGGGCAACCAGGTTGAGGCGTAGCAGAGAGTCGACCAGCTGGGAGCGAGCGTTGCCGATGAACGAGTGTGACAGAAAACATGCAAGACCCCCTCCGCCTTTCGTGGTGTAGAGTGGGACTCTGACCATTCCTAGAACCTGGAGAGGGGGAGAGAAAAAACAGGTGATGAGGAACAGAGCATGAGAGCAGGTAAATTGCTGCTATCAGTTACCCTACAAGGAAAACAACACACACACACTACCTCCTGTCCATGATCTGTTGCAGTGGATGCAGCCGCTCTCTCCACCTCTCTAATCTGCTCTTCCTCCATCTTTTTCACGTAGAAGTGGGTAATAAGATGGGGGGAAGAGGAAGAGGATGATGCAGGGGCATAGCAAGAGTCCACATGATCTTCTATTGATACAGGAATAGCCACGCCCAACTCCTCAGACAATTCTCTGCTAAGGCCTGCCTCCAGGGTCTCCTTTGATGGGTTAACCAGCCTGAAATGTGGGGGTGGAGGTCAAAGGTCAGTCAGATTTTAAAATAGATAAGTACATCAGCTCTATTGCTCTCCCAAGACTTCCCAGTGCAGAAGTAAATTATTTCAGCTGATTGAAAAGCTCATTGGATTTTAAAGCCCAAAGGTACAAGAAGGTCACAAACAAAAAAACAAAAACTAATTTAAATTCTGTATGATTTAGAAATTAAACTGTTTCCATCATTGAAAATACAATTTAAAAAAAGTAGAGCAGTAGAAATAGTGATAAAGAAACATGTCATTTGACTAAATAACAGAAATAACACAAACACAATTTCACAATTTGTGAGGAACAGAGACACACAAAGAACTGACAGCTGGATAAAACATAAAACAAATTTTGAAGCTGGTAAAACAACTGTGAACACCTCAGAAAACCAAAAGTAATTTAACATTTGTAATCTGCTACTTAAAACACTAAGACAGTAGAATAAGACAAACTAAATTATTTTACATATGTCCCAATGTTTCTTTATGCCTTGTTGCATAATTTCACTGTGTTGGCAAATGATGCCCCAGAAACTCTCACAGCCACTACTGTTAATCACAGCTGCAAATGCACATGCTCATATTATGTTAAATATTAATTAAGCAGTGTGTGTCTGATAATGACAGGTGGCGTTAAAAGCAAGACAAGGCACCATACAGAGGAGCCTGTCATTCATATTTTCTTATCTTCCTATCCTAATAGGAGTATCGTGATGCCATTGAATGTGCAAATCTTTTCATCGGGCTCCTCTGTGAAGAAAAACACAGACTCGCAAATCTAAGAAAAACATACCTGTGCACATTAAAGCACACAACAAAAGCAGCACCAGGAAAGACTTACCCGCCAGGGAAACCCAACAGACCGTCAAAGCGCATCTGCATCTGTGGGAAGTGACAAAGGCTGTTATCCAGTTACACACTGATGCAACCACACACGCAAACACAGAGATGCACACACACACACAGAGGCAGACATGCTCAAACGCAAGCAGAAGTGTGTATTTTTCTGTTTTACAAATGTGTGTATGACATGTACATGTAGGAACTCAACCATTTCCATTGATACACCACTACAACAGAAACATCAACGCATGCATAACTCACTAGTATAATATGTTTAATGGGAATTCTTCCAAACAGCTGAGTTTTCGTGTCAGAGTAGAGCATCACATGGCATGCATGCCTGCAGCCTGAGCTCGCCAATGCCTCAGCCCTCGACAGCTGTCCACTTGCCATCTACAAATATACACAAACACAGGGCAAAATTATACAGTCACAGTTTAGTGACTCCTGCTAACTCTGGATGACTGCCCCCGCCCTTGTCATGTGCTCCCAGTGTGACATCATGCAAACTTACGTGCTTTCTGTTTATTGCTCTTCTTTCCTTATATTATTTGTTTTCCCAAACCTCACTGAAATCTATTAAACAGCTTGAAGGCCTGCAGACACAAATAATCACACAAAGACCAGGAGGAAGCAGGAAGTGTAAAGGAAGGACTATGTGACTTCTTAAAAGCTTTAGCTCCCTCTGGTGGTGTGGAGTAGACAGAAACCTGGGGGAGTCGATGTCCTGGATGGAACTTTTAACCGTTATTTAAGTTTACCATTTATCTTTTACAGAAATTTGTTTGCATATCATTTGTTTAAGTGTGCCTTTGTTATTTTCCTATTTTTTTTTACTTTTGATTAAATCATGTTCACTAATTCTACATGATCAGTTTTATTATTACTGAGAATGATCCACTGTGTTTTGATTTTAAAAAAGAGCTAGTAGCATGTATGTTTTTTTGTCTCAATCTCTACCACTATAGCATATTAATCCAACATGTTTTGCAGCCCAAATGTTTGAAAATAATAGTTTTAGTAAAACAGTCACCTTCTAATAGATTTTTGGCTGTTTACTGTATCCATACATGTATCCCTATATGTATGTCATTTCTAAAGCTGTGATGATGTCATTTAAGAGCATGTTTTTTTATTTCATTACTAACAATAAGGAAAAAAGTTATTTATCAACCTGGACCAGAAAGATCAGATCCCACTAATTCACTTACATTTTACTTTTAGTCATTTGGCAGAGGCTTTCATGCAGACCAACTCGCAAGTGGGATACAAAGAATTTAAAAAAGATAAATATGGGAGAAGGCATTCAAAATTGTGAAACCCTAATGCCAAAGAGGGGAGAAAAATATGAATCCATATGTTGGAAGAGTGCAGTGGGTAAGAAGGACTGTAGACCGAGATTAGGGTGTTCAGGTAGGAAGTTGCTGTTGAGTTGACCACTCTGTAGGCAACGGTCAGAGCTTTGAAAAAGAAAAGTTATGTTTATTAAGTATATGTGTGGTGATGTATGCACATTATATCAGCCCTGTTAACACATGAAATTTGATATTTAATAGCTACAATCCACAATCAAAGATGACAAAAAACAGAATCCCAAAAAATAGCTATTCAGGCCATAAAGCAGTGTCTTTAGTAGTGTCCATGATGCTTGCCAAAGTAATGAACGGCCACACATTCATATATATTTTTATATTTAAATATTTTTATATATGTTTATTTTTTTTTATTCTACATACCATATATCACTAAGACAAATAAGTATCATGTTGTTTTGATAGCATGTATTTTTGACAGCTTATTTCGTTTCATCTTAATAGTTGAGTTGACAAAAAGCATCCTTGATCCTTGAAATGGGAAATGAAAAGTTTGCAGTGGGAATAAGAGGAGAAGCACGTGACCTCCTACAAATAAAGGCAACAAACATGTCAATAAGCCGGTTTTTAAATAGTAATAATAATAATAAAGGAAATTCTCTGCTCAGAAATGTTCTGCTTTAATCATTGCTGATAAAAAGCAGGAAAACTTCCTCAAATATGAACCACACACACTCAAAGTGCTGTCTCATACTTCAGTCAGCAGATCGACTCCGACGACGCACCCTCAGCTGGGCGGGACTTCAAGTCAGCGTTGTGATGACGTTTCAAGCAATTATTGGCCAAAGTCGACCACGTGGCACTGTCTAGCCAATAGGAGGCGCCCACCGTCCAAACACAAGGAACTAATGAATGAGAGTCCGGGGCTGTCGCAGCACAGGCGGCGTTGGACGGGGTCGTCGTGTTCTGGGTGTGTTACTGGATAAAAGTGGACCACTGAAGGTAGCAATAATCGGGTTTTTTCCTACACGCTGTGTGTTTGTTAAGACTTTCGAATAGGACGCACACCTGTGACCGGCGAAAACTAATAGCCTGAAGGTACTTAGCTAATTAGCTGCTACCTGTGCTCACTCTAAGTTAGCACACATGCACCTGGTTGAAGCCTAGCATTATTATTATTTTTGTTGATATCGATGCTATAGTTTGTAGTAGCCTACTGGTAGCAGTACTATAGCTGTAACAATGACCATTTCTGTTGTAATTGCCTTAACGTTACATTGGTAATTGAGGAAAAAGGTCCTAATTTGTCCTTTGTTGTTGTTTTTCGTTGTTCTGTGACTTTGTGACAAGGTGTCACCCTGTTTTCTACCAGACTCCTGTACTAGTTATATTTCACAAACCTTCATATCCCAGGTGATTCAAAATGGCCCAGGGGATACCGGACGAGGTGCTGATGAACACTGAACTGATAAAAGACTTGGTGGATGTGGCCAAAGATGCAGCACTTCTGCAAGGTGTTTTAATGAGGATCCAAGAGACCCCCAACTCTTCAGAGGTAGGTGGACAGTTGACCATTTGTAAAACAACATGAAACATATTCTTTCATTCGATATCTCAGAAATGCATGTTTAATTGGTTTAACCCACATCTTTAAGAGAACTTTCTGTTACACCAAACTGACTTAATCATGACTTAATGATTGATTGATTTGATCTTCCACCTGTACAGCCAAACATTACCATATTTAATTCTACTTAACCTTTTTTAACTCAATTTTCCAAATGAAGCAAATGTACAAAGCATCTAGAACAAATATACAAAGATTTGTGTTTTCACTGTTCAACTTAATTATATTTTGTAAATATAAGCAAATATTATAATTTGATGCCTATGACACACTCAACAGTGGGGCAGTGGTGTTTTTTCCACTGTGTTAAGTGATTAGAGAGGAACTAGAAAGAAGAACAGACAAAGATCAAGTGGATAAATGATGGAACAGTTGTCTCTTGCGGTTAATAAAGAGATAACTGAAGTGTGATTACTTTGGTTAAATGAGCAATTACTCATCCAAATATCAAAGATGAAAAGAACGGGGAAAAAGGAATAAGATCATAAAGGATAGCCAGAGGAGAAATCTGCATGAAAAGACAAAAGTTAGCACAAAAGTGCCTGATTATGGTGGTATGATGGTTACTCCTGAATGTGATATTCCTAAAGACTCTTTGAGGTTTTTACAATCTCACTAATACTTTTGAATCTCTGTTCCTGACCTCTTGCCATTGCTTAAATAGGAGGATTACTCAGAACAGTGAAAGAAAGTTCAATTGTAGGGAACAATAAGAGAAGAGAAGGGAGTTTTCTGAGGGTTATAAAATGATTGACGTCCAACCTAACAACTTAAATATAATTTAACTGTCAAATTTGACAATACACCATTGTGAACAAGCAGAATTCCACCAGAGTGGCTAAAGTTAACTATCATAACAGGACTCTTTGAGTTTGTACTTAATTAGGTTTAAGTCTAAACTAGTTGGTCAGTCGAAACAGTTTATGGAAATATGTTGTACAGTCACAGTAGTGATCAGACTAGCATCCCATCTCTATATTTTCAGTTTTTGTTCATTAAAACTTTATAGATAGGCTTTAAATTCTGCTTACAGCATGTATAGTAAGCCACCAGGAATTTGACAGATGGCTTATTATCTTATCTACGCACTGTCTGACATTAAGCAGTACGATTTCTTTTTTTAAAGTGAATTAAACATGCATTTAGAAGCAGTGATGCTGTGCTCACATTGGTCATTATTTTGATTTAAGCAAAAGCAAAAATTCTTCTTAATTGACATCATAACCTTTCAAGTCACTCATTTTCTGCAGTTGCATTGCTCTCTCTCCCAAGATACTGTCCAGTTAGCCGACTATGTGACAGAATAACTGTCACAATGCTAAATACACCACTGGTAGTTCAGTTGCATGCAACGGTCAATATGTCTTATGTAATTAAATAGGGCTGCTTTGCTTTGTAATTAAAATATTGTAGAGAAAATGCATGTAAATGTGCATTTGTGTGATGTGACAAAGTAAGCCCCTGGAAGAGAGTACATGATTCCATAATAGTGCGCTGTTAAGCCATGGTTGTTAAAAGAGGCGAGTTCAATGTGAAGTCATGTTAGGAATTTGTTCCGCTTTAGATCAAAGGATTTGCCTGTGTTTCAGTACAGGGATTTTTAGCCCAAATGCTTATTTTCATTCCTCACATGCCATGTCCAGGGGTTGTGTTTTTGGATGAATAGCTTTTTCCACATCAGCATTCTTTTCTTACGTTTTATATTTTGTTTTTCAGTTGGTGACGTACGCTCCGTTCACACTCTTTCCCTCGCCTGTGCCTAAAACGGTGTTTCTCCAGGCGCTGGCATTGCAAACTCACTACAACACATTGGTGGATAAAATTAGCCAAGATCCAGACTTTTTGCAAGAGGCTCTTGCTAGGTATGATGTTTGTAGCATATGTCCAGTATTTTGAGGTAGCACCATAGCATGGAAAGACAAAACTTCACCGAAGATCAAACTGTTGTTGCATTGTCTGAATAGTGCTGTCTTCATATTCTGCAACATTATACAAAAATAACGTCATGTTTTAGGTTTTAACAGTGACTTTCTTTGTTTATAGCACAATTGCAGTGGATGATTTCACTGCAAAGTTGTTCAGGATTCACAAACAGATCTTGAAAGAAGGACGATCTCAGGTATGTCATCCAGCCTCTACCAGTCTGAAGTGCCAATAATTGAGCCTAACATACTAACATTGTGTGCAGTTGCACTCAAAACTACTCAACCTTCATTGTAAATTAAGTGTATTGGCAACATTTACCAACTTTCACCTGTTTCACCTGCAGTTAACAAATCAAATAACAATTATTCAACACAACTAACGTTTCAAGTGCTTCATTCAAATTCAAGACAAAGTACAATTTCAGATGGAGGAAAACTGTATACAGAACGAATACATTTCAAGTCAAGTCAATAAATACAGCAACATTATGTTGTTTACGACACAAAATGTGTGATTTTTAGTTATTACAATTTAATATTAATTGGTATGTCCCTGTAAATGCAGTGAAGCATCAATACTTCATACAAATACAGCATAGAAATAGTTTATTCATTTAATTTGATTTGACAACACTGACATTCAAAATTAATGGCTACAACCAACAACTGTATAGATGAAACAAGAAAAATAATGGTCAGATTAATCAATGAATCGTTTGGTCTCTTGGCCATATGCTTTGTTTGCTTTAAGTAGTCTGCATTGTATTTCTTCACCTTCTTCCCAGTCTATTGTGTTGGGTCTTAATCGGTCCGACTACATGCTGGACCAGAGAGAGGATGGATCATCTTCTTTAAAGCAGATAGAGATCAACACCATTGCTGCCAGTTTTGGAGGTCTCTCATCACGCACACCAGATGTACACCGGTAAGCTAGCTATTAGCCTATCACTCACAAAACTGTTGATAACTGTCATCATGAATCTCTTGCTGATCAGTATATTGCATCAACAGTTGTATTTTTGCCCACTTTCAACCATTAAATGAAATGATGTGTGGTCTGAGGTGATTGCCTAAAGTGTCTGTCATCCTGCTTGACAGACACGTCCTTAAGGTGGCTGGTCGGCTGGAAGAGAGTCAGCGCATCCTAGACAACAACCCTGCATTTGGTCTGACTGCAGCATTAGCTAAAGCCTGGGAGCTTTATGGATCAGAAAGGTGAAACCCAAACTTTGAGTTAAATGGAGATCCATTCATATTGACTCAAACCTAATCAATATAAAGAGAGGGGATTTTTATTGCAAGGTGAAAGTGCTAAATCAAGTGCAGGGTACTGAAACTGTGAACTACAGCAAGTCTTTGACCTAAAACAGAGTTAAATAAAAAATCGAGTAACGTTTACTATTAGAAAACTTTTTTATTAGAAGAATTAATGTAATGTAATGTTTTTTCACTGCAGTTTAACATGGTCATCACAAGGTGGTGCTCTGTCGCCAACCACTAATTCTATCTTTTACTTTCATTACAGAGCTGTTGTCATGTTCTTGGTGGAGGAGACCCAAAGGAACATCTTTGATCACAGATACATTGAACATGAACTGTGGAAAAGGTAAGATTTTAGGACAAACAAGCTGCTTTTGTGGAAGGAAGCCATTCCAGAGCAGTATGAGGCAGTCTTTCTATCATATGCATTAAGTTATAATGTCTTATCAGGAAGTTGTAATCATCCAAAAGTTAATCATACACTTTGAAAAGGACATTCATACGTTAGCATGTGTTGTGAATGTTAATTAACCCAGCATCCTGTCATTGTGTTTCAGAAACATTACCACAATGAGAAAGCAGTTTGAGGATGTTTGTAAAACAGGATCCCTTGATCAGGACAAGAGGCTATTTGTGTGAGTCCCTTTCTGTATAATTATATCGAATCTGTTACTCATAAATTCAGATTGTAAAACCAATATGAGTTTGGAACATTATAACTGACAACTAAATGTATTCTTACACAAATAGATATGATCAGTTTGTACTTACTGTGTATTTATATGACTCTCTTTTCAGTGATGGCCGAGAGGTTGCTGTGGTGTACTTCAGAAATGGCTACATGCCACAGAACTACGTTTCTGAACAGGTCTCGACATATAGTTGTTCACAGCTACTCAACAAGTTTACACGTTGTCACATAATGTATTTAGATGTCCTCAGAGTTTAAGGGAATTTGAAGTGTGCTTCCTCTTGGTTGACATTCCTGACAAAGCAGTGTGCACATTGGCCAGCAGAGCATAAAAGGTTTTTCTATGACTGGGGGTTAAGTAGCATGTGACCACAATCAAAACAGACAGGAGGATGGAGAGTAACTCAGTCACACAGTTGGTGCTCACATGGTAGATTTTAGGAGCTGTTGAATTCAAGATTGTAAAATAAATCCAAGTTTGGTCAAATATATCTGATTACTGGAGAGCTCTGTATAATCACTTTATTACCCTGCATAAACGGAGCTTATTTTTTAAATATTGCGTAGCTTAATAAGAGATTAAAGAGTTTAAGTGGAAGAAAATGTATGAGCTATAACAAGGTTTAAGTCAGGTTCATTAGTAATGGAATGCTGATAGGTTTGTGTCCTGTGTTTAAAATGAATTAAAGCTGAAGGTTTTCATCTTGAGTTTTTCATTTTTAATTAGTTTTTTTTTTGTTTTCTGGATTTGAATTGTAGAGTTGGGATGCTCGTCTTCTGATGGAGCGCTCTCGGGCTGTGAAATGTCCAGACATCAGCACCCACCTGGCTGGAACCAAGAAGGTCCAGCAGGTGCTCGCAAGACCCGGAGTTCTGGAGAAGTTCTTCCCCGATCAGCCTCAAGTAGTGGAGCAGATCAGAGCTACATTTGCTGGCCTCTACACTCTAGACCTGGTGAGAGAATTACACAGCTGGCACACTAACCTTTTATCTGTTTTTAGTTTTTAAGCGACATTATAGTACTGGTTATTAGAGGAGAAGAAGGAAATTGGAAAGTAGAAGATAGAATTAGTGGTTAGTGACAGAGCACCACCTTGTGATGATCATGTTAACTGCAGTGTTGTCTTGTCTTGACACTAAAATCATCAACAGAAATGTTATAGTAAAAAATGGTTGGAATCTAATTCTCAAACTAATGTCTGGTGCGGTTGTTGTTGTTATTGTTATTATTATTATTATTATTATTATTATTATTATTATTATTATTATTATCATCATCTTGTGTGTGTTTAGGGCGCAGAGGGCGATAAAACGGTAACAATGGCTTTGGCTGCACCAGACCGGTTTGTCCTGAAGCCTCAGAGAGAAGGAGGAGGTAAAAAGAGAGAAACATCTTTAGAAATTAATTAATTCCATGTAGCAACCCAAAATTGTTTGTATGGTCAACAGTGGGCAACAAATATAAATGAGTATTGACAGCCAGTTTCATTTCCAATATGATTCAAAGCTGGGTACGTTACGCTTCCTGGTCAAAACTATACAAACTCAACAATGCCAATGTAAACAAAATTGCAGAGCAGCTTAAACTGCTAAATGCTTTAATAGTGGGATAAGTACAACAGGCTAAGTCACAAGTAAAGTCTCTATAAGTAAGTCTGTAAGTAGCATAGTTTCTGTCTTCTTTGACTTCCACTGCTTTCGGAGGAGACTGCAAATGAAAGTTGTTCTAATACTGTGGGTTCCTAGGTAACAACATCTATGGGTCAGAGATCTGCCAGGTCCTGGAGGGAGTGAAGGACAGCACAGAGAGGACGGCCTATATTCTGATGGATAAAATTTGTCCCTGGCCTGTACAGAACTACCTGCTACGACGAGATGCTCCCCTCAAAATCAGCAACTGTCTCAGTGAACTTGGCATATTTGGAGCATATGTCAGGTATTTAATCACTAATTCAATAGTATAAAATGTTTTGTGTTTAGCTTTTAAGAAAGGATTCTGTTTCTGTAGAAGCCTTCCTGTCTGCATTATTAGCTCCTTATCTCAGGGTAATAAATTAAACTTAATCTCATAACCCTTGTTCTGAATAGAAGCACAGTTTTTGTGCTTTATCTTTAGGTGGATTACTGTCTGCCGATGTGTTATAGTGAAAAGATTCTGCACCTAAAGGCAGACGTTGTTCCTAGAGTTTTGGTATAACCAAACTACAAATGTCTTGTGTTAATATGGAGCTTGTTATTTTGGCTTCATTACTTCAAACATCTTTCTAAAGCATTACCTCGCCCTGGTGCGACGTTTAAGAAGTGCAGGCCTCAGTAGTGATTGCTCCCTCCACAGTACAAAGTATGAAATATCCTTGTTAGATTACTTTTGACGTAAAGAAAAAAATGCAAGCAGTGTAATGAAAACGCACAATACATATGAGGGCCAAGTGATCGCAAGATGATTAATTACAATAAATGAACAATAAATTGCCTGAATTAATAGTCATGTCTGGTATTTCTGTGTTTTCATACAGGCATGGTAAAGATATGGTGATGAATGAGTGTGTGGGTCATCTACTGAGGACCAAGAGTTCAGAACACTCAGATGGAGGTGTAGCAGCAGGAGTGGCTGTGCTGGACAATCCTCTCCTTGTCTGACAAGTTTGATTTCTACTCGCTGAGGTTTCAACAAAACAAACACATGAGAAAACTGTAAAGTGAAGGTTGGGGTTTTGTAGTCACACTGTGGCTGCTACAGCATGAAATTAATGCTGACCACATATGATACTGTGTGTGTGTGTGTGTGTGTGTGTGTGTGTGTGTGTATATGTATGTATGTATGTATGTATGTATGTATGTGTGATCTGACAAAGGTTGGATGGGAATCGCAGGCTCAATAGCTCCCAACCCGGACATGTTGGAGTTAACAATGCTGCTCACTTAAGAAATCATTTCAACAGAATTACATGCTCAATTGAATGGGGAGTATGTATAATATATAGCACTTCTTTTATTTCAAAAGAAGACTGAAGTTAGTATCTCTGGTTGGATAATGTTCAATCTTTTAATATTTTAATTAAAGCCATGCTGTGATACTGGAACATTTCCTATATATGTTTGAATATGTTTGTATGCGTTTGCACTGAGAGCACCCTAACATTAGAAACCTGCTAGCTGTAGGTCCTCAGTCAAGTGAGACTTTTCTATATAATCATATTTTAGTTAAAAACGAAGATTAAAGATTTTTTAATGTAAGATCAGATCCTCCTTTTCTCATTGTTTATTTTCACAAGTCGCATATTGTCCAGAAATCTAAAACTCCAGCATAAGAAGAATCCTAATAAGACAGTTCTTTAATTAAAAAAAAAAATCAAGTAATCAAGTGTCCTTAAAGCTGAGTGTTTCACTAACAAGTGATGGCTTTTCATTTTTGCTAAGTACTGTGTTTTTTTATTGAGCAGACAACTAACAAAAGAATGTCAGTTTAATCATACAGGGACTAAATGATCTGCTGTGATGTGTAAATCTTTGAATGCAGAAACAAAATCAGTGGCTCTAATGATAGCAAATATTTTCAACCTACAATTTTATGTCTACACATTTATGAACAGTTGGTAAAATGGTGTTTTAAGAGCTGCTGTTAATTTTGCAGCCAGTGGTCTGTAGTCACAGTTGTAGTCATGGCTGCTAAATGCTGATTTTGTTTATAAAAAGGATGCTCTTCTCTCTTAAAACATGAAATGCAGATGTATTTATGCAGAACTGTGTAAAGAAGTGATTCATTGAATTAACCAAGTGATTCTCTGGACCAAATGTGTTTCCCATGTCCAGTCAAAAATTAAACTGTAAAGCAGCTTTTTTTGGCTGTTAATTTAATTATTATTAACAAACCAGTTTTTGCATCCTCACCTTGGTGAACAATGAATGTAATTCTGGATGGAAATAAATGTGTGGTTTACTTCACTTTTAGGTCCAAAATAACGCTTGGACAATAAATTTGAGCGCGTCATTTACTTTTTCCCCGTCCAGCATCCCCTCAGTGGCTTCAAGTTCAGCTGCACCTCTAGTTAAGAGTGTTTGTGGGACTTAGTCGGGGTTAATGCAGTCTCCAGCTGATTAAACATCGGAGGTCTTCTCCAGTGAGAGGAACCACCTGTGCGCAGCGGTGACATCGAGTCATCAGCCCAGAGACTGAACTCCAACCCGGAGGCTTCAGCGTTTGTTGAAGTATGTGTGGCTCTGCCAACGTTATAGATGGTCATTTAAAGTAAATGTGTGCACACATGTTGAGCCTATTTCCAATGCGTTGCTCACCGAAGAGTGACGATAACTAAGTTTGTATTTGTAAAGAGAACTAGACTTTGCAAAGTTTGATGCAACTGCGCCATCAAACGGTGAAAAGGTAGATAGATTACAGACTAGGAGGAAAGTAGAGCTAAATAAACCCAGCACATGAAGGAAAACTATTCAAAGTTAAAGGTACTTTTGTCTTTTTTGTTTTGTGTGATGAATCCAAATCTAATCATGATTCTGTGATGGGTATGTTACCTGAAGATGGAAAAAGAACTGCATGACAGCAAAAATTGAGTGATGAGTTTATTTCTGAGCTGAAAATATTTCTTGTTCTGACCATGGTGCATTTGCATAGTGCACATGGTGTTGATGATTATATTAATCCAGAATATAATATATCTAATGTTGATAGTAAACAAGAAAATACACCACTGTAGAAAAGAGGAGTACAAACCTGTAAGTAAGGTGGAGAGATTTAAAACTCAAGTGGATGCTCAGTCACAGCCTTTGGATCTTCACATGCTCGATCCAGTATTACACACATGATGAGAAAGAACCTCAGTTTTGTGCCTGAAAAACAGACTGGATGATGATGGGCTTCATACAGTTATGTGCAAAGTTAAAGCCATCATCACATGCTCTGATGATCCAAGTGACCTTGAACCAGTAACTCCAAATCATCCTCCTCAAAGGAAAGACCAGCGTTCGACCCACACAACCTGTACGTGAAGTAAAGATGGAGGCAGGTTCAATATATTGATGACCTCTTCTGGAAAAAATGGAATCCGAATAAGAAAAATGGGAGATCATAATAATTAATAATAATAATGTTTATAATGGATCCTGGCTCCTGGCCATTTGGAAAATATTAAGATTTCTTGGTCTGTGCGTTTACAGAAAAAAAAACTAATGTAATGAACAGATCTGCAGCTAAACTTTGCCGGCTGTATGAGTCTTGTGTTTAGTAGGTTGGACAATACATGTGTGAGACTAATCACACACCACTGATGAGATTAATAAGTCAGTAGTTCAAGGGAGCATGCACGCCTCAGCACAGCAGCTGACAGGCAAAACTCAGTGTCAAACACATACAGCTCTTATAATGGATTCCAGATGGGAGGGAGATGTTTGTAACTAAAGACATAACAAATGGCAGTTGTGTAGTTGCGGTTGGTTCTCGTCTCGAGGTGAATTCCACGCCAGAACATCCTATCTAACTCCCTAAGATAAAAGTAAGGTGCACTATCTCACAAGGGCAGAGGCAAGATTCACAAGAGTCACTTTAAGTTATACAGTGTCATGAGAGAAACAAATGTAAAAATAACTCCATGGACTTTTTTCTCTAACAGTGACTTTTTTTCTTTGGGACGGGGAGTGTATTTTGTCTTCTCCCAGTTCACATTCATCTGTCATGGTTTCTTCTGGCTTCTGATTGACCGGACACAGGTAGAAAAGGGAGAACTGAACATTTCTCCTGCTGAACTGAGACATCAAGCCCCATCGTCTCGTGTTGTAATCATCAATGAAAAGCTTGAGCTGTTTACATTTTTGTATTGATTATTAGCCATTGTGCGTTATACTGCAAATGCCACTTGTGTGTTTATTTCTTGTGTGTGTTTATGTGATTTTTAATTAAATTATAGCCGACCGTTAATTGTTTTGTTGGTTTGTTTGTGCTCTTTAAGGTCCATCTTTGTCAGCCCCTATCACTATATATAACCCACCTACACTTTTATTTCTGGTTCCACCAATGATTTTAGAACATATTTTGAAAATAAAAGTGAAAAAAGCTTCAACTCATCTGGTGTGCGGTGCCTTTAACTTTATACACTGCCATGCTGCTTTAGAGGAAGAGATCCACTGTGCACTTATTTTCTCAGCATTACTGCGTCTGTACAACACTTCTCAGAAGTGCAGTCACACTGAAAGGAGTGAAAAGAGCTGGTGAGTAAGCACGTGTGCAATTTAACTTATGAATTTGAATTAGTAGGTATAGTTTCTAAGTGACTTAGATGAGTATATTTACCCAAAATCTTAAGTATAAATGAAAATACAGATACATCTACAGTATGAAAATGAAAGTAAATATGATACAATAAAGTCATAAGACAGTTTTCTGTGTAGTTTTAAGCAGTGATAAACACGAAAATTAAAAATACAGAATATTTTAGTAGAGAAAAGTTCACATTCACACTTTGACATGAATTAATAATCAAACTTAGAACAAGTGTAGTAGAAAAGTTTTCCATTGAATTGAATGATCCTTTGAATAAATAGCTATTGACCAGCACATATCTCTTATTACAGCATGGAAATACTACACTGATGAGCCTTCCGCTTCAGTTCTCTCTCTTGTGGTTTCAATGTTGATCTTAATCTGTGGTTATGAGCTTTAGCCAGAAGCTCAAGTTAAACAAGTTAAAACAAGTTCTTGTTTTGGTTCGATAAATAAATACATCAAATATCATGACTGTAAATGTTTTATCAGTTTAGATATATTGTGTTTGTTGACATTTGGGATTTTGGTAAAGGTCAGACCAAATTTTATGATTAATTTATACACAAAACCAGGAAATGACAAATAGTTCACTGTGTGGTGGATGTGTTTTTAATAAAACAAAGCAGGAGTATGAAACAGACAAAGGAAGGTTCTGGGTTCAAATTATACTAAGTAGATGAAACCTATTGTACGTTTATCAACAGTAAACCTTTGCTGTGTTTTACCTAACAGGTCCATCTTAATGGCAACAACAGAAATTCTTGAGCAGCTGATCAAAGATCCTGACAAACTAAAGAATTTAGTGGATGAAGTGAAAGACTTGGCTTTTCTGTACGGCATTGTGTTCCGCACACATGAGACCCCCAATTCATCTGAGGTAGGGGCTACAACAAAGATTTATCATTGCTCATTTAAAACATTTAAAACTTACATTTTAGTCATTTGGCAGACACATTTATGCAAAACAACTTATAAAGGAGGAACAAACCCTTAACCCATAAGAACGCTCGATGACATGTGACTTTATCTTTTATTCTTATCTTCACTCTACACAATAAAATGACCTAAAGCTATGATTTTTTCTGATTGTGTGACAGTGGACGTGTGTTCGTTACCTTGATGTTAGTTGGTATCACATTCTGTCCTATAAATTATGTTTTTATTGTGTTTTTAGGTTGTGACCTATGCCCCGTTCACACTCTTCCCTTCCCCATTCCCCAAAGCTGCCTTCCTACAGGCTCTGGCACTACAAACTCACTTTAATACACTGGTGAATAAGATCAGCCAGGACCCAGACTTTCTGGAAGAGGCGCTTGCCGGGTAAAAATATAGATTTGATGATTGGATAAGAATGTTATGTTGATTATTAAAGTGTTTTATTATAAAATAATATGCATATTCTGTTCAGTCTTATTCAGTAATTACCTGACCACAAAATCATAATACTAACTCTTCGATATAAATCAAAACATTATAAAGAACAGTGAAGACTATGTTGTAACTATAGTTATGCAGCCTGCATTTAGCAGACAAGATCTGCATAGTGGCAAATAAAAATGAGGTCAGAGATGTATAATGTTTGATGATTTGTCTTTTTTCTGCATTGCAGTACTGTACAGGCAGATGATTTCACAGCAAAGTTGTTTGACATATACAGAAAAGTGCAGCAGGAGGGACGGACACAGGTAAAGTCAATATACGGCGTTGGAAATTTAGATAAAGTGATTGTTAGAATTCATTTTATGAGTGAAATTAAGATTTAAATTGTATTGTGTATCTTCCTGTTAGTCCATTGTGGTGGGTTTGAACCGGTCTGACTATATGGTGGATCAAAGGGAGGATGGGACAGTTTCCCTAAAGCAAATAGAGATCAACACTATTTCCGCTGGTGGCTTTGGTGTGTCTGATCGGCTCTCTGTGGTGCACAGGTATCCTCAGACAAGTTGATTAAATGCTGGTCAGTTTTACAGTTTCTAGGTGACACAATACACTATGTGATTTATATTTGCACAAAAATATGGTTATCCGGATTTTCCAGACACGTATTAAAGTCAGTCGGTCTGTTGGAAGAGAGCAGAAGTGTCCCGGATAACAACAGGACGCCTGGAATGTGTGCTGCTCTTGCTAAGGCCTGGGAACTCTATGGTGAACGGAGGCAAGTGTAGCAGAGATCAACACACTGTATGAGACATCAACAAAACACTGACAAGAAGCTAATGATAATAATCTAATTCTCTTTCTGCAGGGCAGTAATTCTGTTTCTAGTTGAGGATATTGAGTTAAGCAAACTCAGTCATCGCTACATTGAGAAGGAACTTTGGAAAAGGTGGGAAAATAACTAAAAGACCTAAAACTAGAGAATGGAAACCAAATTAAACAGGAGAAATACACTCATTTGTTTATTTATTACTGAAGGATACTTTGACATTTTCCTGCAGAAGAGGTTTGTACTACTCTGATTTCCTATTAACGTCTGCAATAGAGACCTTTAGTTTTCTAGATGTAACCTTGGGGTTACACACCCTGCTCTAGGTGTGATCTGTGTAGGTCCATCTCTCCTGTGGAGAGTAAGAGTGTAGCTGACGGACGCCCAATTACCATCCCAGTTGACAGAAATACCTAACTGTAATTTCACATTCAAATGACTGATAATCCGAGAGGTTCACATAATTTTGCCACATATAAATATGTTTTTTGGATACATTTTCTATAGTAAATAAATGTTTGTTTGTTTTTAAGTTTCAAAAAGACAACTTTCTTTCTCTCCAGGAATATTCCTGTTATTCGCAGAAAGTTTGATGAGGTATCGAGAAATGGATCTCTTAATGCAGACAAAAGACTGTTTATGTGAGTATGCATTTTTAATAGCTAGTAGTATAATAGTTGAATAATTTTAGAGGGTGAATAGTGTAGTACTTTCTGCTTGCTTATTAACCTGTGATTTCAGACCATGCTATTCCCACCTACCTTGCAGAAATCCCACTTTTCCTTCCTCAGGAAGCCGACCTTGTCTTCTTGTCTGTTACCAGCTATTTACTGCTGTTCTTCCTCGCCCTTTACTCTGCCTCTACCTCCTTTGTTAGCAAAGTTGTTCATGAAGCTGAATTGTGAATTGTTCAATCTGAATCTTAAACGTTTGACAACTTGTCATTAGGATGGGGTGCCACCCACTGGACGTGGATTAAGGTTTGTGCTACCCCCTATTATAAACCCAAGGGATGATAGGAATGCAAACTGATGGTGAACTCAGGAGTTGATGCAGAGGTTTGGTGGCCTGCCTCCATCTCCCTGTTGTGCCTAACATTAGGGCAGCAGAAGGAAAAGTTTATCAAAGTTTTTTCAAAGAACAGGGTGTGAGTCGTTAGATGTTGGAGGGATTTATGTGCTGAAACTATTGAACCTGTTCTCAGATACAGTGTAGTGTGTTAATTAATGAACTGTTTCCCTCTGTTTGCAGTCTTAATGTTAAGCTAAGCTAAGTGCCTGCTGGCTCTAACATCCCACACACAGATAACAGATGTTTTCTCATCTAATTTGCCGAAATGTAAAATTGTTGTTTAAATTTTTATGTAACTAGCTTTTAACCATCACCACAATTAGATTATTGCAAATCAAACCATAATGCTATATAATTTAAAATAAACTGTGCAGAGACGGGCTGGAGGTGGCTGTTGTTTACTACCGGTATGGCTACATGCCAGACAACTACACTGCACAGGTAAGACTATAACACTTTGTAACCTTTAACATTGGTTCTTCAACAGATGAAGATTTATACAGATGTACTGTAAAATGCAGTTTCTTTTTTGCACATCAAGCTGATTTGTTCATCAATTTCTGCTTTGAGTTGCTTGTGTCAGACTCTTGAATGTAACACAGAATTCCTGTGCAATTTAGAGTTGGGATGCTCGTCTTCTGATGGAGCGCTCTCGGGCTGTGAAATGTCCAGATATCAGCACCCACCTGGCTGGAACCAAGAAGGTCCAGCAGGTGCTCGCAAGACCCGGAGTTCTGGAGAAGTTCTTCCCCGATCAGCTTCAAGTAGTGGAGCAGATCAGAGCTACATTTGCTGGCCTCTACACTCTAGACCTGGTGAGAGACAACCTCATAGCTGCTGTAATGTTTTAAATTCTACTGACAGGTTTTAGCCATTAAGAAAAAAATGAAAAGAGGTGAAACTGATTAACTTAATTCTCAACAACAACAACAACATTGTGTTAATGGCTCAGCATAACCTTGTTTTGGCATTAAAAGCTAATGTTAAATTAAATGATTTACATTCTAATGCTCTCTGTTAATGTCCAGGATTTTATTTATTTATTATTTGTCATCTTCTTCAGGGCCCAGAAGGTGACAAAACACTAACGATGGCTTTAACAGCACCAGAGCGGTTTGTCCTGAAGCCTCAGCGAGAAGGAGGAGGTAAAATGGAAATTAATTTACCCATAAAATAAATCCTAAAATCACTACCAAACAGGTTCTTACCATATTATCATATGATATAAGATTTGACAGTAGAAATAGTCCATAGTGACTAGTCAGCCATGGATGTAAAAGAGCTGGTTATGGCCGTTTGTCTTGGTGGCTACTTGTGGTACTGCAACAAACAATCCTGCTGTAGCAAATGGAGGTTTTATATGTGTAAAACTTTCCCAGAGCATAGAAAGGTAAGTTTTATTTTCATGATGCCATCGCATCTGAAGAAATGCGCAAACGGTTGTGTGCATGTGGAGAGAGCTGCACAGTGCCAAAGATATTATATGTTGGCAGGTGAGTTTTTCTTTGTTAAAACCACAGTTTGAAACTTTCTCTAGTTGTGGCATGATTAAACTGAAATTCAATCATCTCTGCTCCACCCTGCCCTCCCTACTGCACGCTGCACAGCCGTGCAGGTGTTAGTCATGATCAAATTACAATAAATAAGAATGCTGACACGTTAGAAGGCAGAACGTTGCTCAAAAACCTTTAAGAGTGAATATCTCTAGGTATAAAAGGGGCGGAGCTTTAAGCAGGTAGAAAAAAAATGTCTGACAATGCAGCCAACTCCAGTGAATAAATACAGGTCAGACAGAATTAACAGACTGGATGCAGTAAACTCCAAAGGGCAGCATGTGTATGGACTGTTGAGTTGTTGAAGATGAGGTAATTTAGCAAAGGAGGATTATCCTGGTAACAAAATGCCCACTTGCTGTTGCCATGTGGTAGCATAAGCTAGCTCACATGCAGTTATAGAAGAGGTTTGACTGGATTGTTTGTGTGATTATCGAGATAGGGTGGATGCTGGTTGCCTAACAGAAGAGGGCTGGCTGGGTTATTTGAAACGTTTGGGGGCTTAAGCAGCAAGCTGCAGATGATTTGGCTGATTTGTTTGATAGTGTAGATGTGTATGGAGGGTTGTGTTGGGTGTAGAGATGAGGGGATAGGAAGGAGTCGCTTCTAGGATGCTGGAACAAACTGAGCGTCGCACTTGATGACCTTGTAGACTTACCTGTCCCCTTACCCAGCATTACATTGTTGTTGGTAATGCAGATGATATATTCAGATGAGTTGCTAGTCATATCTTTTTCTTGTTGATCTAACTGGTGAATAATAAGACAGTAAGGAGAGAGGAGAAAGCAGCTTAGCAACATATATCCATGACACCACAGCCAGTGCAGCTGAACAGAGCTAATGCTTGTGGCTGTTTTGGTCACAGGATATAAAATCTCGGTGTCTGTAAAGTCACTGATGTGCTCTCTCACATCCATTTTGTGATGGGTTATGGTTAGGAAATGGGGTGCCTTATTATGGGGCCCTGCTGCTTTATGATGGCTTGGTTTTAAAACCCGTCCTGGGGTTCAAAAGATCATGTAACATGAAAACTGAGCTTCAGTAAAAATGCACAATTCATGGCGCAATTAACTTTGTGTTAACTGTAATGTTGTTTTTCTAGGTAACAATATCTACGGATCAGAGATCTGCCAGGTTCTGCAGGGAGTAAAAGATAGTACTGCAAGGATGGCCTATATCTTGATGGATAAAATTAATCCCACCCCTGTACAGAACTACCTGCTGAGTCGAGGCACTCCCCTGAAAATCACCAACTGTCTCAGTGAACTGGGAGTGTTTGGAGCATATGTCAGGTAATCACTAATTCCTTGGTATAAAATGTCTTGTGTGCATTTATTGTGATGTGCTTTACTGTAGAGATACTTGCTTGGTCCAGTAATCTGTTGAAAATGTGGGTAAAGATTAGGACCAGAGGGTTACGCTGTCTGGGATTGGACTGTTATTTCTGGTTTTGTATCTTTGGAAGAGTTGTCTGACCTCCTCTTTTCATACCCTGAGTGGAGTTTGAGTGTTTGAAGGGGGTGTTCATTAAGTTTGACTGTGACGGCTGTGGGATTGTGTCTTGTGTCTCAAAATGTCTCAAACTTCTTCTTAAGACACAATGCAAGACTAATACAAGTCAGGAGACTGTACACTTGTGATACTGTCTTGTTTTTGTTTCCATGCAGGCAGGGTAAAGAAATGGTGATGAATGAGTGTGTCGGTCATCTGCTGAAGACCAAGAGTTCAGAACACTCAGACGGAGGGATACAAGCAGGAGTGTCTTTTCTGGACAATCCTCTCCTCGTCTGACAATTTGAATTCCTACAAAACAAATGCATGTATCGAAAATGGTGAAATCAATGTTTCAGCTTTGAAGTCAATAATTTTAGCTGCTATATGTGTATAACAGAGTAGATTAAGTAAAAAAGGGATAATCTTATTTATTCCAGTGATTAATGGCGAGCGTATTTGGAAAACATTGTACAGTTAGGTCAGAAAGAAGTGTTTTGAATTTGTTTTTTATACACCACCATCTGAAATGAAACGGGGAGCAAATTCAAGACTTTCAGCTTTAATTTAATGAGTGTGACAATAGTGTGGAATCAGCCATTCAGCAATCACAGCCATTTTCATTTTATATTAATTTCAAATATACCACAAAACATTGGGAAGGGTCAATACAACAGTTTGGAACATTATGCAAAAGGGAATTAACAAACAGCAAATAACAAATAAATGGGATATTCTTCATTGGCAAAAACTGCCACCTGATCTCAATCCAACAGAGCAGCTTTTCACTTATTTAAGGCACGACTAAAGACAGAAAGACCCACAAACAAGTAGCAGCTGAAGACAGCTGCAGTAAAGTATTAAAGGCAACCCATATGTTTGTAATTATGTATGTTCCATTATTTATTTAGTTATTTATTTAAATATTTTTTTGTTTAAAATTTAAATATCCATATAAAAAAAGCAGAAAGTCCAAACTATGCTCACGTTTTGAACGTCTCATTTCAAATTCAATGTGTTGGTGTTCAGATGACAAAAAAAAAAAAATTATCCTTGTTCCATTACTTACAAACCTGACTGTTTACTGTAGCACACACTGCCTGTGTGCTACTGTGAAGCTGCTAGAAGCCTATTCTCATTTATTTAAATTTTGTCTATATTTGGGAGCGTTTTAAAGTACTCATACTGTAAAGACTACTTTCTCTGAATTACTTAAAAAAACTAAATATGTGGTGATTCTCAGGCAAGTTTTGATGCATCTTGCTTATCATATGTGGTTGGTTTTATTTCCCACCTGTCCCCATGTAACGGTAATCCCAACTACTGGGTTTTGGACTGAGACTACAATGTGGTTGCATTATCCCGTACCCAGTACGAGTCAGAAAAAGTTACTTCCACTTTGCACATCATCATAGTTTGCCAACATCATACTGTGTTCCTGCAGTAATAGTCACTTTTGCAACAAGGCTGAAAGCGATGAGACGATCAACCTTTAACATCTTTAATTTATAATAATCACATAACTAACACAGATGTTTTTAATCATGTATTGTAGTTTATAGCATTTTATATTCAGATCAAAACAAACTACAAACAAACAACTAAATTCTACATTCTACAAGTAGATTTGTGAGCACTAAAGTACCTGCATAATCTATCATTTCTACTTATATATGGTGAATCGGAGGTTTGTTTTGTTTGTGGGGTTATGTTTTGTAGGACTTGAGGGATTTCAGGGAGGCAGGTTTGGGGATACCGCTAAGGCCACTTGGCGCACTTGTTGGTGATGTTGATTGACATCCATTGTAGATGATGAGCTAAGGGATTCTGTCTGTCATGATTTAGAAATTGCAGAACTTTTTCATGCTGTGGAACGTACTGATGAAACATGCTCTTTTTTTGTTGTTAGTTGGACCTCTACATGTGACCGAGCGTAGGTCAGTGGAAAACTGAATAAATGTTTGAATAAATGTTTGAAGAATAAATGGAGAGGCGACGTTGAAGAAAAGATACAATTCTTTTGTTTTGGATCTAATTTACGTTACGTTCTTCTGTGATTTTGTTTATATAGCCTGTAACCTGTCATCAATATGCAACATTTGCAGTTCCACATGCAGAACAGCAGGTGGCAGTAAAACCAAAGGCATTTTCCCAAACTGTGCTTGCCTGTAATAATAATAATAATGATAACTACTTGTTGTTGGACAGCTAGCACCATCATCTTCTAGATGATGGTGCTACTAGTACAAAAGTAATACAATATAGTGATGGGATTTTATTTATCCCCGGTGCAAAATTCATAATCCCACTGAATGTAAAACTCTAATTATTAGATTAAAAACATTCGATCATCAAAGCAACGTGTATAAGGCAGCTAAAATAAGAACATTGAATCAATATCACACTGATAAAATGATAATGCATCATTAATTCTAACCCAGTAATACGTTTACTGATAAAATGAGCCTTTGAGTATATTTCTCCTAGTATTTTGTTCACTGTCTTGTTTCAAGTCTTTGGTGCTGACTTGCAAAATGTGACACATTCCAGTGACCATCCTGGGTCATCAAACAGAGACAAAGGTCATTGTCAGCGAGAGCTGTCAGCACCAGAGAGTCTCCCACAGGAAACACTCCTGCATGTTCTGTTTTACTGCCAGAGCAGCTAAAGAAAAACACCTCTGTATGTTGTTCCCTGACGTTTAGGGTGAATGCAAGGTTACCAATGTGAATATTGGAATATTTGTCAGGTTTAAATGACATGATGGGAACCAATATCAAATTGAGTGTGTGTCATCAAATTTTATTTTATTTATAATTTTTTTTATAGCATCAGGTTAGGGAAACAATTCAGCAGAAATTCAGTGAAACCAGAAACTCTGATTGTTTTCTCTTCAAATCCCACTACTCCGCTCTAACCCCTCACAATCCATCTCCAGACCAAAGATTTGCAGTGTAATAAGCCAGTTACACAAGCGTTGGCCCAGTTAGCGGTGACCTCTCTGAAGTGTGTGGATTAGAGTGTGTGTGTGTGTGTGTGTGTGTGTGTGTGTGTGTGTGTGTGTGTGTGTTGCTCATGCAGTCAACAGGGGGAAAGAGTCCAGATGTGGGTCACGGCAGGATGCAAGTGGGTCACAGTAACCCTACTCTTCTAGCTGTTGCTCTGCAAAGAGGAAGCTTAGGAAGGAACATCAGCAAGATTTAGATATCTTGGAGTGACTGTGTGCGCGTGCATGTGTGTGTACGCACACACACTTATCCTCTGGCACTCTATGGAGGGACGCAGAGAAGCGTGCAGAGTTTTTTTAAACCACATAACACTCACTGCTTTGTTCCTACCACTTCCACTACATCCTGTTAACAAGAATAGCTGGAAGTAAAAGCACCGCTGTTAGTGGCTGGAACATGTGCCCCCTGACTGTCTTTGTACCTTTCCATTCGACATTCTTTGTGAGGACCATCACCACTCCAAATTTCCTATTGTGGCATCAATGTTGACTTTCCTGTGTAAATTCTAGAAACCAGCCTTTGGATTAAACCAGCAGCTGACGTCAACTTACCTTTATTACCTTTTGTCCCGGAAGATGCTGCATTACGGGCATTGCACTCACAATTGTGCTAAAATAAACCTCCCATCAGTAGAACAAACACCCTGCCTGACACTTGTTTAGGTGATTGTATGCTAAAATTGGGTCTCGGCAAGGAAATCCTGTGCAAAAATAACATTTGGTCTGTCTGTCAGTGGGTCAGCTAACCTATCAGTTTGGAAATTTTGAAGAGCTTAACAGTGAGACCTTTTAGTAAAATGTCTGAAAAAACTATCCCATTGATTGCCTACTTATCAGGTCCAACATATCAAGTATTCTAATTACAAGTTCTGAGATTCATGGATACCTCCTGACAACTTTGACGCTGTCTAACTTGTATTTTCTGCGTCTATCTTTTGTTATGCTAGCATGCTAAAACATGGCAGTAAATGTAGTAAACATTCAGTTTCTTCCTGTCTCATTGTCAGCATGTCCACTGCACACACAAACATTTAGACACTGAACCTTGACCTTCCACATCTGATGCCACATCTACAGTGACTGCAAGGCAAAGAAATGACTGCTGCATGAGTCAGTTATGGTTCATGTACGTATCTTACCGAATATTTCAAACTATCAGTCAGTACGTTACCAAATGCTGCTTATGTGTTGACTTTGTTGCTTCACACTTGACCCAGATATGTGACTTCAGTTCAATTCAAGTTTTCCTGTGTAATCTGTATCATGCCGTGACAGATTAGACTGGTGTTTCCACGTACGCAGTGATTTGGTGGTAAACGCTACCAGCATTGAGTTTTTGACTTTTATATCTTTTTCATCATCGCTGTGTTCTGCTGTCTACATGGTTTCATATTTGTAGTGTTAATGGGCCTAGTTGTGTGGTCTGTAGTTAATTATCGTCTTCTGTCACCACTATGTGATATCCTGTGTACTGTTGTGAATGGAGCCAGTAACCGTCAAGACGGTGACAGATGATGTCAACACATCAAAACTCCAGATACCACGCACACACGCACACATGCACAGAGATTCATACACCTGAGCTGATTCAGAGGAACTGGAATGAGCCTCACATACCACACAAACAACCAGCAGGAAGAGTCAAGGTCAGTTCCTGTTTTTGTACCTTGGACTTCTTCATTACTATAAACTGCACATTACACGATCCCCAGTTTCCTCTGCTAATAAAGACGATCAACAAACAACCCGATGGAAGGTTCAGTGAGTACAGTCAGGAGGGCTTTATATTGTTGATGGTCAGTGGCTACTGACAGGCTCTCCCTACTCAGCAGTTACTATCAGCCCGGCTGGAGCCGGAAAGCCTGCACTCTCCAACAGAGTGTGTGTAGGAAATTCATTATATTATTTTAGTCTCTGCTGGAAAATAAGTCATTCAAGGAAGGCGCCAAAACATGATTAAAATGTGCTTGCTCCAACATCCTCATTGCAGAGACAGTTCATAACATAGTGAGTGTGTGATCCGAACTGGTTTCACTTGTTTCTATCAATCAGTCCAACTTTATTTCTATAGCACCTCTTATACAAGTTCACGTAAGTCAAATTGGTTTAAATTAAAAAATCAGGAAAGGAAATAAAAAGATGAAAGATGCAGGTTTTAGGGTCGTATGTAGAATAAATCAACATTTAAAATAGCTGTCAGCAAGTTATGTTCCGATATTCAGGATATATGTACTTTAAGTCTGCATTCAGATGGCGTTTAATGTTGTGTTGAAGGGTATTTTGACAATGCGAACATATGTCCTCAAGAGTAGGACACGCACTGGCCACAGATCAGTAGTTACTATATTTTAATGACTTTATTACATCTAGATGACACAGTAGAGTTATAGTTTGAACTGTGCTGATTTTATCTGGTGAAAAGAGCAAATAAACTATGCTAAGATTATTTTTTGTGTCTTTTCCTCCACCTGACCAATCATTGCAAGCATAATGACTTAAACACACACATAAACACTGTGTGGTTATGTCAATAGAAACCGTCTTCTGCACCTGCATCACTTTTATGTTGCGATGTTCTTCATAAATAAATCAGTCATTTCCAATTACCAACTCACAACAAAACACATTAAAATGCATGTTATCAACATCACACATCTCATTTCCTAACAAACACACACACACACAAACACACACTGAGAATCAAAGCCCCTGCAGCCTGTACCAGCAAGCAGAAGCTTGAGAGTTGCCACATCATTGTTCTTTATTGGTTTTTCAGGAATGAGGAAGTGAGTGAGGCAGTATCTTTACGGGAAAGCAGCGATTGTAGGAGGGAGGGGCTAATGGGAATGCATGTGGGTGGGGAGGTTATGACAAGTATTTGTTAAGCCGGACAAGAAGAGCAGGATGAGAAGAAGGGCAAAGTGCAAAGGTGGAAAATTTTAATTGCATTTGGGACTAGGTAATCACATTTCCCAGCTTACTCACGCTGAGGTTGGTTTCTGCGTTCCCACCCAGCGCTCAGATTCTCATTGTTACTGTGTTACTACCTGCAGTGTCTTGGCACATGTGATGCTTATTGTGAAAGGAATTCATATCAGTGTCTTAATTGGCAAACTGAAGGATTATTTCAAAAGGGAATTATTGTAGCTTGGGGCAAAGATACACTGTGTCCTCTTTCACAATGTCATGTTAGGTATGTTCCAGTTGAAGAAATGTGTGCGCAAACAAACATAAGACGTGGTGCAAGGCAGCAAAAACACATTATGTAGAAACATATACAAACTCAGAATGATTCACAGGTGAATGACATGCACATGTTTACACTACCTTGTTAATATGTGTGTGTGTGTGTGTGTACTCACCCTTCTGTGATTGTAATTTTAGTTCCAAATCTGGTGTAGCTGTGTATGTAGCTGTAGCATTTTCTTACTCACCAACAGACAGGGAGAGGAGTGTGACCTTTCACCTCAAAGGATGTGGCAGCAGCTTGCATGGTGTGTAATGTGGTGAATCAGTCAATAAGGAATGCAGCGCTTCCTCGGCATCTACTGGAAACCTCTCACAGACACATTAGGAGGTTTGAGTGGGAGTTCTGGGAGGGATAACCTATAATTCACCTCTTAATCCATACTGGTGTCATTGTGTAGATGGTGAGATTATGTTTTTGCAGAAATCTTGTGGAACCCCCTGTTGACATGTTTTGTAAACATGCATACTTTCCAACAGTCAAGTGTGTTGATCACTGGTTTAAATTCATCTCTGTCATGAGCTCCACCCAGATTCCTTGAACTAGATGGAAACTTTGAACCAGGTCGGCCTAGTTGACCTTGTTGCAGCAAGCTTGTTTAGGTCTACATTTACTTAACCTCAGGTCTAACCTGTTAGGAACCAAATACAACTTTTACTTTTACTTCTGTAAAAACAAATAACTTTGACTTTTGTTTTTATTTCCATTTAGAAACTGTGGTAAGCTGTGTTAATTGACAGATGAATAAAGTTTATTAAAGCGAGATGGCTGCACTTAAAAAGAGCACGAGCATTTAATTCAACTGAGCTTCATTTTCATGTTTCATGTTTCATGAAATACTGAAGTATTGTTTTAGCCAAAACATGTAGTTAATCTGATCTCCAAACATAACAGTTTAGGCAGTTGGAGTGGGGAGATGCATTTCATTTCATTTATGGTAAAATAATCCTCCCTTCACTTCTTTTTAGCTACTTTGTGAAGACAGCGTTAGCAAGGTGAGCTGTGGAAGTGTAAAGATCTTCACTTGCCTTGTTTTAGGGAAATTACAGTGTGGTAGCCAAGACATAAAATGAAATAAAATAAATTGATTGCTAAAACAAAGCTAAAAGAGGTTTAGATTAGATTATTTTGATTATTGCATTTTGTTCCTTTTTGTCTGTTTTCACTTTTTTAATGTATATAAATTAAAGCACCAAGAAACCCAATTATTGTGTCCTGATGTCAACTCATTTTTCATATGAATGTCTGAAGAGTTCCATGTTAGTTGTCATGTCATGTAAGTGCTTGTAGACCTGGTACTTTTGGTTGTCTCCCACTCCAGTTTAGGCTAAGCTAATTGCCTCTGGGCTCCAGCTTCACACCTAATGAACAATAACAAAAGTAGTTATTTAGTTGCTTGTTTAACTATTGGCAAGAAATCAAACAACTGTATTTCCCATTAAATGTTCCTGTAAGGCTAGGCTCCTCAGTAATTGGACGTTTATAGAGACAAACAAGAGAATGACATGGCACAGGTCATGACACCACCTCAAACACACACATCTTGAATGCTGAGCAGAACCCTTTTTTGGTGATTTTGTTCAATTCATTCTTCTGAGCTTCCCAAATCTCCCCTTCCCATAACCTTTTGGATTCGAGGAACTGGTGGTTCTCCCTCCCACAGACCATCAGCTGCTTACAGAGTTAGCCAAAGAGAAAGTCACGGTCACCTTTGGCTCAGACGAGTAACTCCCACTACCCTGGAAACCCAACAGGCATCCTGGAGACAAACACAGAGCTACCACAGCGAGTTCCCGGGTTCCCACAGTTCTCAGTGAGGCCTGGGAAAAATACTCACTGAAAATGTTTTAACTAAGGCAAATAAAGAAAGAAGAGACTGTTCTGTGAGGAGCTCCAACTGGCCTGTGTCAGCTCAGACCTCCTAATTTCTTCCTTAGTTTGAATGTTTTTATCTCTTGTTTTATTCAAGTGGACAGAGGAGAGCAGTTTAGCTCATCGGGTGTTGCTTGAATACTTATTTTTCCCCTCTGGCTTAGATCCAAAGGATCCTGATCTCCTTGTAAATATTGTTAGGTTATCATTTGACTACAGTTACACTCATTTGTAAAGTCACCCAGCCCGGCACTAAACAGCAGTTTTGTGGTTAGTGACTTCCTGGTGACCACATTTATCTCAGGATTAGTAATGGATTGAAAATGTAATAATTTACTTATAGCAGATTTGTTATGTGTGAATGTGAAACTAGCTGAAAGCTAATGTTGCTCCATACCTGCTTAATGCGTAAATATTTAACTATTTGTGATGACATTTCATGAACATTCACTTTCAGTTTACTGATCATTAGTTTGTTAGCAACCATGTCTCATGTTTGTTATGTCACTAATGTTGTTGCTAAGAAGTTGTTAAGTTCCCTGGTGGAAGTTTTAATCAATGCAGTCATGTAAATGTCCAAATATTAACTAAATGTACAACAGAGATTGCTATTTTTAATATATAGTTATAATAAAAAAATAAAAATGTAACAGTTGAGAATATGCAGAGAGCTGTTAAAATTGTATTGTAGCAGCCAACATTCTTGCAGTTCTCTGTTACAAACCAGCTTCTCTAGTTCCCATACTTTCCCATCCCCAATTCTGGTATTTCTCTAGAGAACTGGGTGGGAGAAAAAAAAAGGTTGCAACAGGAGCACTTGCACAATAAGATGGTACTTGTATGTTAGTGTAGCCTACACAGGCCAAACCGACCACATACACTCAGCCTAGACCTTCTCCCTCCCTCCATGTCCAGACATGTCAGACATGGAGGTGTTCCACGGTCAGAGATGGCCACAACCCATGGGATTGAGAGTAACTGTTGAGAGAGGATTGGGGTGGGGCGGAGAGCTGTCCGCCCATTTTCTCTCCTCCTTTCTTATTAGAAAGACTGAGTCATTCACAAAAATGTGAAAACAAAGTCAACAGCATAGCTGTCTTCATGTGACTACAAGTTGAAAAAGTGTGAGTGCCGGTTGTCTTGTCATACTGATTAAACAAAACAAGAGGAGTTTACGCAGAAGACAGAGAGAGAAAACATTCTTGCTTAATGAGGCAATAAATAACACCACCATGGGAACATCGGTTAATGAACAAATTCTGTGCTGCTGTGTTTACTTCCATTAATTTTACACTTGACTGTTTCCTATTGGCAGAATGTGCAGATGTAAAAACAACCACTGGTGATCTGAGAGTACTTTATTGCTCTGTGCTATAACTAGATAGTAAAGGTGGCTTCTGCAAAATTGAACATTGCAAATGAAGCCCTAACTGATCATGCAACATTAATTACAAGCATGACATAACTATAATATTAAGCACATATGGACACAGATTCATTCATCAGTTGCTGGCAGTTCTTCCTTTTTTCCCCACTTACATATGTTTTCTGCGTGTATGTGTTGGGGAAGCAGATGAGTGGGCTACTGTAACTGACATTGCATTAGAATACAATGTATTGCACAATCATCCTGTCGCATAAGCAGCCAATTTTTACTCTGCATTACGCAGCATTGACGCTACTGAAATCATCATATACATGTTGGTTTGATAGCTGTGTAAACCTCAGGCCAAAGGGCGTGACACTTTATAGGCATATTTCTGCAACCTGTTACTGGGCTTGTTCTTCCTAGGAGACTCGTGTACACTGGAGGAGAAACAGAAAGTTATCGTGCATTGATTGATTGGGTTTAGATTTGTGCAAGCAACGTGGTAGAAACACGATGCACAACAACGCTGTTTACGTCCAGGCCATGTATTTTATGTGCACGACAACAAATTTACTTATGCCTCCTATTTTTGTGCATTTTTGAGTGTGTGTTATACTGTTTGTGATGCTGCACATAACATCGGTGTAATGCATTTTTGCACAGAGCGAGTGTTACAGATTTACTATCCCATTATTATACTGAACTTATGCAATATTAGGACTGGATATTTATTGACTGGTTTAAAAATGTGGAACTATTACAGAAAACAGTACTTTCATTTCCAGAGTACATTTGGATTGTGTAATTAACCTTTGAAATTTTACTACTTGACAATTAATTTCTTAGCTATTACTAAATTTAATTCCATATTGAGATGCTACAATAAAAATTACTTTAAGATAGCAGTTTGTGGATATTGTGGGGATTTCTGTAAATGTCCATTGCTCTGCAATAAAGACTTGTACATTACACATAAAGGACACTGTGATGGGAAAATTGAGCATAGTTTTTACTGACAATGTGAATCACTTTGTACTGAATTTACTGATGGGTGGAAATTACAAAGCATGATTGAACACCTTTGAATGCTTCAGTCCAGGTTGACATTATTACCCTTTTCCCCACACATCTTTAAGATGCTCTGTGGATAAGATAGTTTAATCTAAAAATAAATCAAAGCTGAGTATATTATACTTAGTGGCTTTGATGACATGAATAGACATTTAGGAGGTTTATTGGTTTGGCGGGTGCTCATCTTCACATAAATCCTTATTTCTAGGGAATTGAAAAATGCTTATTGTATGATAGTACGATATTATTAATACATAAATCACCAGTAATTACAGTTTCTCATGCCATCCATGATAAGACGACACTGCATACATATCAAATTAGGGATAAACTGAGGTTTTGTTGGTTGTTTTCCATGTGATGATCAGCAGTTGGCAGCCATAGTTCTACCCAGTTTTACCAAAGCATCATTGTGTGACTCGTGTAATTTGAAGAGATGGAAACTGTGAGTTCCAGACCCCCCCCCCCGGCCATCAAAATGCTGACAGCTAGAACGGCGTGTTGCTGCTTCACAAGGAAGCTGTGGATGTCGACCTTTACCAGAGCACTGTACCCTCTGTTCTGATGGAACAAGACACCGACTGGCTACCATCCATTATTCACTTAATGCCTGCATTGTAAACTGTACCTCTGCCTGTTAGAAGGCAACTTCATCAAGACAGAGAGGTGCAAGAAGAATTTCTGATTCTCATTGCTATATTGCTGTGCCATTAAAGGGGCAGTCCACCAATTGTACAGAACTACTTTCTGAAACGTAGTTTTGATGAGAATGGGGCATACATGATGTCACAGTGACCTTCACTTTTTACCTTTACGCCACCAAAATCTAATCAGTTCAGGACTGGGTCCAAGTTGACAGTTGTGCCAAATTCGATATAATTACCTCCGAGCAGTCTTTAGATATCACATTCACAAGAACTGAGATGGATGGTCAAACATAAAAACATCATGCCTCCAGCCCTGGATGTTGCTTGGGAAGAATGACACCTTTTAGTGCTAAAGGAAAAGTCCCACATTTTGGCCGATGTGGTTATTTGTCAAGAGTCAAATGACAAGAGTAACACTACGCTCATGTCTGTTTGTTTAGTACAAACCGACAGCCAGCAGGTGGTTACCAAAGCTTATATAAAAAAAAAAAACGGATTTATTTATATCTTGTTGTTTACACAGCATATTTTTCATAGAGACATGAGAGTCTCCTATTGGTTTTAATTATAGATAAATTAATAGTTGAGTAGAATTAAATGCTTAAAGTAGCATGATTCAAATGTGTTAAATTGGCTTAGACAGTATATTAAATTTAAAGTTCTATGTGCACTTATAATATGCTTTTATTATGACTTTTAACCAGGAACATTTTAAACGTATTGATGGCCAACTTGTGGTTTTATCTATTACACATTCTTTACTAAATAGCCAAGTATCCGTTTCTCAACATTATAGTTTACACTCTCAATTAGAGCTCACGGGACCTCCCGTCAGTCGATTAGCAAACAGCATTTGTGCAAGAATGTGAATACATGTATGTGTGCCTTTTGTGTATTTGTCAAAGCAGACAGCTAGGCAGAGGACAAACACGTGCAGATGAGGACAGACAGTAAGATGGGGTGGGAGTGTGGGGGGGTGGTGCTGCAGGAAGTTCCTGACATTACCCAACAGCTCCAGTTCTGCCGCTAACAGTTGTAACAGGGAGGAGGTTGATTATGCAACAGCTGTTTCTTTCTCATAAGAAGGTGTAGCACACAGCTTACGGGAAAAGACCAAGATGAGCCAATGCAGACAATAGTGAGGCAGTTCGACGGCCCTGCTGTAGAGGAATTACACACAGATGAGAGGAACACATTGTATCCTCTGCACTCAGATCAAAACTGACTGACTCACTATTACACGTTAGGTCTCATCAAAGACCACTAATTAGCCATTGAAGTGCGTTTTCTTCTGAAGACTCAACATAGACAGTGTTATTGTAAAGTGTGTGTGGTAGCAATCGGACACTGTGTCCTGTTTTTGTGATGACTCACTGTTGAACAGAGATAGAGTGACTCACTGACACTTCATGCAAATACCCAGCTCTGTTATTCTGACCTCGTGGGGGTGGTCAACAAACAATAGTATGAACAATAGGACAAAAAGGTCAGTGTGATGTCTAGATACGCCTTACCTGTAGTTCATATTCAAATACTGTAGACATGCTGTGAAACCGGCTTGTTCACTTCTTTAGAACAGGATGAGAAAATCGATATCACTCTCATGGTTATTAATTTAGTTAAAGCTGCCACCAGTTGCCTGTAAGCTCATCTTAGGCAAACCCTGGTTCACTGTTTGATATTTTTTAGATCACAGTTAGTTTATCAGACAAGAGGTGGAAATTCCACATAAACTATGATAAACTATCCATAAAATACAGTAAAAAAGCAAAACATGTCTGGTATTAATACAAATGTAGCTGAAATAGAAAACGTTTTCTGGAAAATCAGCAAAAGAAAATACTAGTTATTGTGTTGTTCATGCAAACTGGTAATGCACTAAAAAGCATGCTGGCCAAACTTTGAACATGCAAAACCACATAGGAAATGTCCTGAAAATGTTGTTTTGCTCCACGTGAATCTGATGTTTTCATCAGATGAACCGCTATTTTTCAATTCCTCTATGACTAGTGAAGTCAAACGGTTCATGTGCATCACAATTTCTTTATTTATTTTAATTTGTTTCTATTGCCTTTGGTTTAATTTTGATTTCATCTGCACACCACCACTGTCAGAAAATAAATAAACTGTGCGTAATGTCAAACTATTTTTTAAATAGCATTTGAAACAGTACAATTGTTGACTGGCTTTTCATGACAGAACAAACCTACATGCAGAGTTTAATGTAGCATGGTTCTCAGAATGAGAGGGGAAATGAATGGTGGTGTCGTTTTCGTGGAAACTGCCTGTGGCCTCCGATAAGCTGTAATGTCTTCAGGGAAACTGTGCGTTGTTTAAATACCTGCAGAAGAAAGTCAGTGTCAGATCAAAGAATAAATGAAGACTGACTTTCTGAATTCATGCTGGAGATGACATTTTATTTTTAGGGCTGGTTTCCCGTCTATTATTATCTGATATATAAATATGTACAGTGAGTTATACAGAGTCCCTAAACAACTTAAAATTTGTGCGTTTGTCAATGAAAATGGTGATATAATCTTAGGAATGAAGCAATGCGCTGAGGGTTTAAACAAGCTGTTTGGGGTCCAGATATCAGCATTTGTGTGTTTACCAGCTAGTATCATCTGTAAGTGAACCAAAACTGTCGTGCTGAAGTCCGGAAAACCAAAACAGTGAGCTGAAAGATGCTACAAAGCTCTTGGAGCTGAGGGCGATGGCAGATGCTATTTCAGCTTACATTATAGCTGCATCCCTGTTTTTCAGTCCCCATCCATCTGTTTGCATTAGAGCTGGCGAACACACATTGTATTTACCTGACAGGCACTAACTGGGGCTGATGGGAGCAGCGGTGTTCCCGGCCTCCATGCAATTTTCTGTTGTGTAAATCTTCATTGCACAGTGGGTGAGATACCAGCAGTGCTGTCTAGAGGAAGATTAGCAGGGAGCGCAGGAGTGTCACAACTGATTAAACCTACAACTCTTATCTATCCAAGAGGGCAGATCCATGATAGGCGGCTGCCTTCTGGTTACTATCACTGATCATGTCTAGATTAACCTAGAGGAGCATCTGCAGACTGGTAAACACATGTAGACAAGCAGTGGCCCTCATCCCAGATTGTTTTACAGCATTTAACTGATGTTATACTGTAAAGAGCAGGAGTGGAAGGAGTGCAGAGATCTGGAAAGCTGAAAATCAAATGGTTCATTTGACTTTGAGTAGAAGTACAAATGTAATCAATACTCAACTGCAAGTCCTGCATTGGCATTTGTATTTGTAGCAAACCTGTAAATTGTATTATGCAGGTTATATGTGTGTGTATTTTAAAGCTGTCAAATATTTTGTTTTAATGTAAAACCTTTATCTGTAATTTAAGTGTAGCTAATTTTAAATACTAAATAGAGAGCATATACAGACTCTATGACCCCACACTACATGTACAGACTTCAGTGAAAAATTCTCAATTTAAGCCTTTGGGTGTGGTTTGTTTGACAAAGCTCAAATCCTGAGGTGACTTATGTTAGTCTTGGAATTAGGGAGGCATGTCCTTTTGTCACCTTGTCATCTCTATGAATAAATAAAACTATAATTAATAATAAATAGAGTTGTGTTTGCCATGCATGTCACAGTTTGTAGTAGAAAGATGATTCTGAGAGTGTTTTGAACTAGCTTCTTTTTTTTTCTACTGTAGCAGTATATGAGCGCCCTATTCCTTTTTGTTGCCATCTGCCTTTTAACAACCTGTTTTCTCTTATCTCTTCATCTGTTTTCTGTATCTGCTGCTTCTCTGCCAATGTGTGAACAGGAAAAGGAAACTGTTGTTTACCCTTCTGACCTAGTAAATTCTATTTATGTTAAATATATCTAGCTACTTTTGAAGTAAATAAATTCTATGATATAAAAAATATATCCCCCTGCATGGTTTGCTACTCTAATACACGTATACCATGAAGTCTCACACAATATTTACCGTTTATTTTTTGAGCTACACAGGAACACAGACACCGTTTGTGATGTTTGAAGCAATACGAAGGAGTCAAGTGTCATAGTTAAAAAAATATTTATTGAAATCGTATAAAAATATTTTCTAACATAATTTACAATTCTAATTGAATGGATGAAAAAAAACAACAATCCAAGCTGCAATCATGCAACCAGAAGATTTTTCTCATCCCCACATCTCTCACACACACACACACACAGACATCCAACATTCATTGTTCATTCACTCCTGCAGCAGACAACACAGTAACAAAACCAGTTACCATCAGTAGACGTTCATCGTTTAGATACATTAAGACGGAACTATATACACGTTATTTACATTACATACACAAACATACACACACACGTCTGCTCTTTTTAAAAATTTTAAGCCATAAATATGGTCAAAGAAATTCATCTCGCCTTTGTTTGTCTTTTAAATAATCTGTGGGCCCTCCAGTGACTGTGGAATGAAATATATAAGTACAGCCGAAATTCTCTCATAAATAAATAAATAAATTCTGCAACAAAATGCTCATCAACTGTGAGTCACAGCAATAATAAATATTGTTGTTATTTACATTTCTTGTCCTCACCACGCTTTAAGACCTGTGTGAGGCACCGTTTTAAAGTAAAACTACTGAAGAGAAGAGCAGAGGTTGTTGTATTTCGGTATGGTTAAACTTGCATTGTGGTGTGCGTTTAGGTAGGTGTGAATGAGCGGTTGCCTAAGCCTCTGTGTTTGTACACAGTACAACACGAGAAGAAGAGGAAGCGGAGGTTGTAGAGTAGAGGTGGATGCTGTAGTAAATATAGAGGTAAGTCCAGTGTTTCTTTGTTTATGGTTTGTTTGCACAGGTTGCTGTCACAGCTATGAGGTTACCTTGTTGCTAATGACATTGGAGTAGTAGAAGCAATGATAGTAGTGGTTGTAAATGGCATAGGCTTTACTGATCTAGGCCCATGAGAGGAAAAAACAGCAATAAACAATATAAAGCCTTGTACGGAGTAAGGAGCAAAAAGGCCGCCTGGAAGAAGAGCCTTGTTGCATTCGTAAATTCAAGTATTTTCAGGGTTCCCCAACAATCTCACAGAAGGCACTTTTTGAGAATAACACTCCTCTAAGCTAGCGCCTCCGCTCTTCCCATACTGCTGTGACAGACAGTAAAAATGGGAGAGAACAGAGTACAGTGTAGCGGGAGCTTACATAACTCAGACTGTCCGCTTGCCATTCAGCAGAACAGTGAGCACATGTACTGTTTGCTCAACACAGGTGTCCATGCATACAGAGCATGCCCTCATACAGACTAATAGACACCTGCTGCCTATATCAGAGTCCATTGAGAATGATGTTCTGACACTGACCAACAACTGGGATTATCAAGTAGTTGGGGTGGTGAGCATGGAGAGGGTCTAGGCTGCCAGGCTGAAGCTGTTGTTGCAGCCCTGGCTTCCTCTGCGTAGTCCTTTACACCTTGCTCTTGCTTGTATCAGGACCATTTCTCCTGTGCGCTGCCCACCCTCTCTCCGCTCTGCTTCAAGTCTGTTACATAAGTCTTTTGTAATAGTCTCTTGTGTCAGTGCAGGCCACTTCAGACCAGAGCAGGCCAGAATGAACCGTTTGCATCCATCACCGAGCCACGGCCACAGGGTTAGATGTGAAGGATGCAGGCTCGTGGCTGATGCTGTGCAGTCTGATCTCGGTCGTCGTCTTCTCTGTCTGCATTGAGGACTGGACTACAGAGGACGATGTGCTCTGCATCCACGAGTGGTTGAAAATGTCCTCGAAGGATGGACGGTCGGCAGGCCGCAGAGACAGACACCACTTAATTAGCTGCTGGCATTCTGGAGAGGGAGGAGCAGGAGGGGGAATGAGTTTGGTTCAACATACTGATTGTGAAGCATTCAATCAGTGACCAAACGGCCAAGATATGAATCGCAGTGTGAATTTACCTGTTGAGATTCTCCTCCGGAAGAGGATCTGCCCTCTTAAGATCTCCTCATCGTGTTCAAATGGGATGTCCCCGCACACCATGTCATAAAGCAACACACCCAGCGACCAGACTGTGGCAGAGCGTCCGTGATAGCGATGGTATTTGATCCACTCTGGTGGGCTGTATACTCTTGTACCTGCCAGACACAAGGAAATGCACATTTAGAAATCATGGATTAACTGTAAGGGCACTTATGCAACATCTTCTACATGATAAAATATTTTATGGTTGTATTTTACCGCCCAGTGAAAATGAAAGTGTTATTAGTGCTGAAGGAGGAATGCGGACTTATCAGCTGAGCCTGATTCTGAGGATATTATCTGGGCTCAGGTGCCAGGGAGCGTGACAGACTGGGTGTGTGTGTGAGAGAGAGAGAGAGCTAGGTTTCTGCGTGGGAGGGGGAGCAGACATGTGACTTTGTTTACAAACTTTGAGTTGTAAAAATGCCACTTCCCTTCAATGGGGGGCGCCAAAGCTAAGGCAATGCTGCTCAGCCTGTATCTACTGGCTGCTGAGAGGGGGATGTCAGAGATGACACAACCCGGGAATTTCTGCAGGCGTCTGGGCCACACATCACAGGACTAAAAAGGTTCACTGGCTTACTGACATTGTTATGATGTTACGCATACCACTGTGTACAAATGACCGTACAGCCAGCTTGTTTTGAGCCTGATGACTCACCATCAAAGTCTGTGTAAATGGTGTCCTTCAGTAAGGCTCCAGAGCCGAAGTCGATGAGCTTCATGTCTCCGGTGCGGAGGTCGATGAGGATGTTCTCATCCTTGATGTCCCGGTGCACCACCCCGCAGCTGTGGCAGTGGCGCACGGCCTCCAGCACCTGGCGGAAAAAGTTCCGCGCCAGCTCCTCCGATAAGGCACCTTTCTCCGTGATGAAGTCAAACAGGTCCTTGACGTTTTCGGGCCTCTCCATGACGATGATGAAGCTGTCGGGTCGCTCGAACCAGTCCAGCATCTTAATGACGCCGCGGAAACCAGTCCCGACCTTCTTCAGCAGCACGATCTCCATGGGGACTCTGGATCCATTAGGCTGAAACCATAAAAATATGAAAAATATGAGTATGTGAATTACAAATTCATGTCGAATACAGTAGATATTTCACTTTAAATGACGCTATTTCGCTGTCTGTGATGTAATCTCTACATTAATTAAATAAAATCCTTCTTACCAGCTCTCCCCACTCGGAGACTCTGTCCTTGGCCACATGTTTGACAGCGACCTGGCAAAAGCAAATAATGATTTAATTTAAAAAAAGGGTCAAACGACATTTGCAATAACCCAACAGGCACAGCAGCTGAATTAAAATGCCTAAATGTGTTATTAATAACCCCTGAGGCACACTCACCGGAGCTCCGTCGGCTATCCTCGTTCCGGAGTAGACGGTGCCAAACCCGCCGCTGCCCAGCACCGCGCCGACCTGATAAAGCTTCTCGAAAGGCTCCCTCTCCTTCACTGCAAATAAAAACACAGGGAATAAGCTTGGATATCGCACCTAAACGCCACTTTTAATGCATATAATCACAATATATCTTGTAATATTATTGCTAATGAGCGGTCTAAATGCGGTGTCGCCATTGCTGCAGCCTCGTCCTCCATGACGCGCCAGCAGAAAAAAAAAAAACAGGGCGTCTAACCTTGATGAACTTGAAGCTGGATTTTCGCCGGCATGTCTACGGTGGAGATGTGGGCCAGAGAATTGAGCTTGGACAGCAGCATTCCTTTGAAGATCTTCCCCACAGGTCGACGACGCGTGTCTCCGTCCGCTGTTTTATTATTATCAGTGTTAGAATTTGTTGCGTCCGTTTTATTCCGATAGTGCGACTCTCCCGTCTCCCGTGTCGAGCGTAAAGTCCACGTTGAAGGAGCTGAAATGCGGCAGAGATCCTCTCATTCGGATTGAAGGGAATAAAAACCCGGTGCTTGTGATCCAGGTAAACGTCGCCCTCCAAGAAAACACCTGTCGTCCTGGTGAGTGGATATCACACCGAAACTACGGCTGCTCCCCGCAATGTTTTGTAAACAGTCGTGCGAAATTCACACATAAACAGATGAACTACACCAATGCCTCCGTCAGACACCGGCTCCTGGACGCGCTGAGTGGGGGAGGACGCTTATAAGGGAGTAGTAAGTGGGCGTGGACGTCCTCCCTTTCGCCGCCCACTTCCGCTCTCTCCGCCAATAGGCTTGCGGGAGCGCGTTCCAAACGCGCGTCAATCACAGGATGAAAATAAAGCCAACCTCATAACCGGCCGAGCCAGACACAGACGTGGCGGGAATCAAAACGCGCCAAAAAGGGTGGAGACAGAAGTAATAACTAGGAATTCACGTTAGAAGGAAAATGCAAATTCAAAGCCAAGTGCTGCTCTGGTCTCATCCCTGGGAAAGAAGATATGAACAGACTATCATTAATGGGCGTCAGGGCGCATCAGGTTACTGGAACTGGATCCGGTGGATGGATACTTTTCCAGTGTGCATTGGTTGTATTGTGCCTTAATGTGTGTTATTATATTCACATTTGCTGTTTCGGTCCATCTTCTACAAATGCAGTCTGCAGCAAACCGTGCACAAGACTTCATTAACATTTGTGCACTAAGACGCACATAGGAGCAGTTCATCAATTGCGTCCCAGCTTTTCTAACCCCCCGTCATTTACCTGATTATTTTCACGTTAAACACTTGGGTTTATTGGCTGAAGTAAAGACCAGGACTATGCTCTTTGTCTGAGCTGCCTGACAATGCCTCTTAAATGGCTGCGCATCAAAGCGCGCCAGGGAGAAATAGGCGCATTCCACTCATTCTTTCAAATTGGGTGGCCGCGTTTGCAGCCGTTCGCAGGATGTGGGAAACTACAGATAAAAGGAGCATTTACCCCACCCCCACCCGACCTCCTCCATCTCTCCCCGCTTTGCTTTTCCCGCGCATGTTATTGTCTGAATGGTGCACACGCTCTCTCTCCCCCCCCTCCCCTGCTTAAGTTTGGTTTTTATTTGAAATTCCATGCACGTTTCAAATCGCCATAACACGGTTATATTGTAGCTCATTTGTAATGTGCCCACTTATCTCTGTACTTGTCTTATAAAAACAAGCCTTTGTAAAACGAAATCCACCTGTTGCATGAGAAAATTAGGAGATTTATGCACAAAAGTTGCTTACACTCTTTACTTATCACTCATACATACTAAAATTCTTGCAAAGCCTGTTATATTTTTTAAACTCTTTACAGGTCGTCCCTGGCTGACTGGAATGGCAACGAAAGCACAGGAGTGTTCAGCCCAGGGCAAATTCCTTCAATAACCTAACCCTTAAATATTTAAAGAAAATATGCAAATCATGTGCTGGACTGCATAACTCAAGTTTAAACCTTCAGTCATGACAAAGCATCAAGATGTAAAGATGCAAATTATTAAACTGTGTCACTAACATCTTTCGAAATTTGTGCAATTAATAGTTTCATACTTTTAGGGATCTCATTTTGCTTTTCACATTTGAAATTACATTTTAATAGCTTTTTTTATGCTCACTGTGACAACACTATAGTAATAATAGCGTAAGCGTTGATTGTACAGGCATTGGCTTTTAGGTGCTGTAATGTTTAGAGAAGGCTGTACACATGTTCTGGGCAATTGGTGAGGTGTGTGAAAATGGAGAGGTCCAACGCAATGAGTGTGACAGTGACCACAGGCGTATGAAATGCCACCAGTGACCACATCACTCTGGGTCTGCAGATATTCCTGCCTGCATGATCAGCAGGACTCAAATAACAGCCACCTAACTCCATCTGTCAGAGGACACATTATTAGTTGCATCGCTCACTTTAGGGCCCAGCTGCTCAGTCTAATCTTGGGAAGTCTCATTTTCCCCTGAAGAGAGAACATGTTTTTACTGTAAAGCGGAATATGCTGGTAACACCAAGAGTCACCCTGATCCGTGCAACCCAGACGAGCTTTAGTGTCAAATTTGAGGCATGTTCTTATTTACATATCAGATCTGGCCTGAACGGTAACACAGAACAAAAGTGAAAAAGCACCATGGCAAAATGTTTGGCTTACATAACACCTTCATGAATGACTTCCTCTTTCCAGATAAGTAGAAACCCTACCCACATGAAGGTTTCAAAACAGCAAATTTTATTTTTACATGAAGAATGTCCAAAATAAATTGTTGACATTTTTAGAACGTGATGTTTGTTTGTGCTCGTTTTGTGAACACTAATGTGGTACATTTTAATTTAAGACACATTAGAGTACGCAGTGCGCGTTCCACTTGATCTTGATATTCATATTTTGTTTCCTTTTGTGCAACGTTGTGTGTCAATTGATGTCGCAAAGTGAAGAATCCAATGAACTTTGTTATCTGCCTGACCCTTCAGTACACTGTAGACCTGGTACTCCACTTCCACCCTTCGTCACAAACTTATAACACTTTCTGTGTAACATATTAACCCGGCATACTTGTTTTCAGAAGATTCACTTTCCCTTGTGTGGCCTCATACTGCAGATTCCCTGCAGCCTTCCACTGTCTTTTTATTTCTCTGCCTGTCTTTGCTGTCAAACAGGGTGTAGTAAAAGGCTCAGCCGCTTGTCTGTGCTTTAAACACTTGTTCATCCATTAATCATGATGGGTAGCCAATCACCTCTCCAGTTGTCCTCAGGTCCCACCTGCTGTCCCTCTGAAAGTGGCAGGAAAAATAATTATGGTGGTGGAGTAGACAAGCATAGGCTCGCAGAGGAGAATATCTCCCTGATAGATTCAACAGTGGATAATGGAGAGATATGTTTTAACACTGGCCTCTGTGGTCACTTACACAGAGATCTATAATGTGCAGAGATGTTAGTATTGTATGCTGCCTTTCTTGAGAAACCATTATGAATGTGGACTAATGGTGACATTAATAAACATGTAGATATGAATGTTGTGCTGTTTATTCCAATTAACCTTGGACATGTGAAACCTCTGACAGCAACAAGAGCTCCTTTGTATGAACATGAAAAACTAAAAAAAGACATTAGTGTGTGCAAAACGTTCATGAATAACAGGTCCAAGTATAGAAAATAAACAGCAGTGCATGCAGATGCGGAATTAAGAGCTAATTGATGTTCTCTGTAATTTTCCCTGTAATGGTTTTGCTCCTTCACTCATAGCCATGTCATTCATGACAGTAACTTGTAAATATTTCCAACTGAAAGATAAGTGGTGTTTTTATGTTATAATTGCCTGGAGACGTGTGAGCCTATAATGGACTCACATAACCTTTCAGTGATAATAATGGTAATTCAGATAAATCGTGTTCTCTATATACAAAGGTTCGAATTCCGTTTTTTGCATCATTTGATAACAGTAATTAGTCTTCATACATGCATTAAGATAACACACATGGAACAACCTTTGCATGGATTTTCAATAGACATTTGATTTTGAAAAATAGGCTACATTTGTTGTAATGAAGCTTTTATGTCTGTGAAAAGTCTTTTTTCACACTCTTTGATACTAAATGAAACCATTAAACCATCATCTTTTGAAGTGCTAATGTTAAATCACTCAGAGCACTTTAAAAATCCTTTGCATATTCAGCCCATCATCCTTGATATGATGGGCAGTAACGTGTGCAGAAATGCAATGAAGCCAGGTGTCTCCTGGTGTTGTGCGTACTTTGACAGTGATTGACAAAGATTACCCAATAATTAGAGGAGGGTCGTAATTCTGCCCTGCAGCTCAGCAGGAGAAGCTGCCTTGCTCCTCTCAGACAAACAAAGCCTGCCCATGTCAGTTATGTTGATTGGGTTGCCAGACAATGAAGCCTGCAGGGTTATCATTTCATGTTACATTAGACTTGATTATAAGGAATGTATTGATGAATACAGACTTAAACAAATGCAGAGGTATGAGCATTTAAGCATCATAACCTGTTCTGGTCCGGACATCCCTTAGTTTTCTATTCAAGCTGTCGCATATTATTATTTCGCCAACTCTCTCAACACTCATGTCACTGTATAAAGATGTCTGAAGACAAAGTATTTTTTGCAGCTGACCACATTGAGAACACATTACCTGGAAGTCGCTAACCGCACCACGCTACACAGTCATGCACAAACACACACAAACACTAATGATATCTGTCATGCCTCCAAATTAGCTGTGTAGTTTTTAACTTGCCCCAAATAAGGAACGCATCAGCATGTGTGAAAGTTTGTGTACACGCACGTGGGGGTGGTGGTGTAGGGGCTGTTTTGGGGAATTATTTTTAGAGGTGTCTTAAAGGATGAAGTAGGAGCTGTGTGGTGGGTATTCTCCGGTGTGGCCTGACCTCTCCTCAGGTAGCCTCTCACCCCCACCTCTCCTCCTGTGCTGTTAAGTCTTGAGTGGCAGAACCATGGGAAAAGTCTCCAATGGACATCAAAGGCAGTCCTATGTGGGAAAGCACCACAGAGGGCCTGTAGAGTACCCTAAAGGTCACCAAGGTTCAACTTTCACGTCAGCACAGACCTGGTTTAGGGTCAGAGGTTATTTGCATGCCTGCCCAGCGTCATTCAGACTGTTCTTCCAGGAAATTATCCCCACTTGTCTCAATTAGGAGTTTGGCTACTGAAGGGCCCATGCAAGGTTTGTTTATGGCTATTGTTGTGCTTGTAAAGGGAGAGTGAGTATAATTTGTGTTTAAAAAGGGAAGTGTGCTTTTAAGGTTGCCAGTGGTTACAGTGATAGGACTGTTATCAGCTTCAGTCCATATGGGAATTTGACTAGTAGAAATCAACACTTCTCTAGTTTATTCCTTCAATGACTGTTGATAATGACACCGCTGACAGACGGGATTACACAAATTCATGATCTGCTGTTGCTTTAGAGTAAGTTAACTGTGTGATGTTGTATAATGCATGCTTTGTATTGTCTTACGATCTTGAGAAAGCATTGCGGTGGCTATTTCTATTCTTCTGCTGTACAGTTAATATGAACAATCTCCAAACCCTTTGCACCAAACCTTCTGTATATTACACTTATAATACTGTACTACAACGCTTGGACAGCAGCGTTGTTCCTTAATTTTTATGTCTGCTGTTGTTACATATTGTTTTTAACCTCTGGCAATGGTGAAAACAAGTGACAGCACAACAAGCAAGTGCCTGACCGGCATTATAATATCTCACAGACACATTCATATTGTAATTATTTTTCACATTAAGATAAAAATGATCCTTTATTGTTTTAGCAGAAATTTTAAGGCAAACCTATGAAAAACGTTCTCTCTCCCCTCTGCTTTATCAAAAACATACCAAACCTAGCAATCGTTAGGTAGAATTGAAAAGCCCCTGTGTGTGAAATGAAGAACTCCATGTTTAAACATATATGGAAATATTTTAAGTGCCATTGTTTTCATTGATGCCAATTGAAACTTTTAGCAGCATCTAAGGAGGATTAGGCTTAAAAGGGTCATTATATTTCTCTGTCATTTCTGCAAATGAAACCCTGTCCAAGCTGATGTCTGTTGATTTGCGGTTCCACCTTGGCTTTACACCAAAATGTGTCAGCACTGCCCTCCCAATGGTGCTGTAATGGCTGTGATGGCCAGAGAGAGAAGAGGGTGAACTAGGGGGAGCATGTAGCCATGTGCCGTTGGAACGTGAATAAGAGATGGGGAGAAACGTGATGAACCAGATTGGAGGCTGCTTCCCATGGAGGTTAAGAGGACAGAGGGGTGGGTCGTGGGGTTGTTGTTTAGTAGGGGGCTGTACACATTTATCCACATGGGAAACAGACATTGACTGCTCAGTGACACTGTTGCCAGTCACTGTTAAAGAATGTCAGTGGTGGAAATATTTTAAACTTCCCACCAGGGCAGAATCGGGGGGGGTTTATCTCTTGCCCTTCTTTTATGCTTGGCAATCAGCTGGTCTGTTTTCATTTTGAGCAGTGTGAATGGACCAGTTATTTATGTGAGAAACTAAATTAGACATAGGTTACACTCTTATAAATAACCCTGTCCCAAATGACTTCTGGTTTATTTTGTGGAACATTAAAAAAATCCCCATGACTGTAGCAGTAAAGTTTATTTTTTCCTTGCTTTTTTTTTTCCATTTCAAGTTTTTCTTTATTTTGTTTCTGCTTTTTGGACTCCCCCCCACCCAACTCTCTCTCCCTCTTTCTCTCTCTCCCCTCTCCCCCACCCCCCTATGGTGTTTACAGTTGATTTGCATTGCGGCCCAGAGAGTGTAGTAGGCAGTTATTGTTGTTGTCGTGATGGCAGAGGGGTTTTCCCACCAACTTCTCCCGCTAAATCAAAACACCTCTGTGTTGCTGCCGGTGATGTCATGGCCCAGAAATTACTTTAAGCTGTTTCCCTGGGAAACCCCATATCAGGAAGTCCAGACAGTTTTCCCCCCTTGATTGTTATAGCAGAGCAGCTTGGAGGAGACAGCAAGGTTTCTGATTAGGTTCCCACACGCTGCCAGTAGAGATGGCCAACACGAACCCACTGAACTCAAACAATGGGTCTGAACTGCTCAACTCCCAGACTTTTTTGTAACTTTGCTTTAGAATAAACAGATTTTTGCTGAACAATCCCATTGAACAAATATTGCAAAGCAGCTATATGAAGTTTACCTTGCACTTAAAATGACTGCATTTCCCATTATTCGTGAGTCACTGGTTTTCTTTTTTTTCTACATTTGTGTACATACTCATCTGCAACAAGCAGTGAGAAAATACTGAAGATGTGTCATATAGTAAATGTCCTCGTGCTTAAATATTCCACAAGCATGGGATAATAAACCTAAACATAAAATGTTTCAGGTCCAACCCTGCCACCAGCACCATAAAAGTCACAAGTTATGTCATATGTCATTTGAACCCTAAAGGAAGTCCCGTAGCTGCCTTTTAGCAAAGGCTTGTGTAAGTATCTGTGTGGTCATTCTGGTGATATACGTAACAGATTCTGTTTGGCATTTTACTATGTGATTCACAAGTGAAACCTCACTGACACTTAACAAAAAACATTTACCTCAAGCTCCAGTCTGTGATTATTCATGATGATCATGTTCAACATTCGGTGTCCTTTTTCACTAGAGCTGCAGCCCTGCTTTGTAAATTGTCTTGTATTTTACAATGTAAATCACGACTCTATTGTGTACCGGCCCATTCACATTGAGGAGGTGACGTTTGTGTACCAACACTGTCCTGGTGTGATCTCTCATGAATGGATTAACCTTTGAATGGCTGGAGAAACAAAACAACGCTCTGCTGACCTCACCCCGGTCTCCTTTCTCTCTTGGCCGCGTACACGTGTGGCCAGCACATCATACTGAGGGGCCCTTAGCATGGCTGTTTTACAGTTTGTGTGTGTGTAATAGCCTTGGAGGGGAGTGGAAAGCTGTCCCTGGAGGGAAGGGTGGGAATGCATAAATTCCTCAGCTCCTCACCTCCTTGCCAATCTTAACTCTTCCCTATCTCTGAGCTGATTAGGCTACATCCTGTCTCCATGCCATCGCATGATGACACATACCGTACATTCTTCACATGATGTTTTTTCCTTTATGATAAAAGTAAATGAAAATACCGTTCACTTCATGGAAGTCTTGTAAATAAACATCAATACTCAATTAGTGCTGGACTTGAAGAACATGCTGTCCTGTACTTCTGCAGCAAATGTTCAAATATCCCAGCATCCGGTACAACATATTCAAACCATTCAGGATGTGAAGATTTTTCTGCTTTTAAAAATGGCAGTGCTTGTATCATTTTTTAAAAGGACGTTTTCTGTTTCTCTCTCTCTCAATCATTGGCAGGGCATAGCCTCCACTCTTAGCTCTCAGCCACTGGCACTCTCTTCATGGCTTTGGAGATCTTGAAGGTCACCGTGGAAGTTAATGATAGAGGAAGCTCAAAGTGAATCACAGTCTTGCAGCAGTTCAGTGAGTTTGTAGCAGCTGGCTTGCTGGATGATTGAGATCAGTGGCTGTCAAACTGAAAACCTTTGTTTGTTTAAACCTGTATGAGATGAGGACAATGGTAAAACTGCTTTATTCATAATAACTGTGTGATCACTTAGCAACTTGAGAGCAGTATCAGGGTTGCTGATTTAATGGTCATATTAAGATCAAAGAAGAAACAGATATACAATTGAAATCTGTTTGAAAAATGTTTGACTGATAAACTGAGTCTTAAATACTGCAGAATTACAGCGTAAAAAGCGTCTGTTACAGCGTCTGTTACTTACTTTTTGATATTTCTAGGTAATTATAGAAATGTGTGAAGGTATTTTACTATTAATTTCATATACTGGTGTGTTGTTTATATAAAAACATCTCTTAAAGAATGTAATTTAAAGCTGTACCCATTGACATTACTTAAATACTGGCTGTCATTTCCATATAATTCTTTTTTTTTATTTTATGAGGAAGGTGACCTTTATTATATGTCAAACCAGCTGTTTACTTTACTGCTCTCCCACAGATGACCGCCCGCTAAACTCACAGTGCTTCAGAATGTGGACAGGTCAAACAAAAGCTATGCAAAACTGCGTCCTGGTGCCATCCTCTACAGCCAGAGTCTTAACAACGCACACGGATATGTCACTTTCCTTTCATGCTCCTCACACGCCATCGCTGCCACTTGTGCACAGGGAAGCCTACTATAAACACTGTGCATTGATGTAAAGGGAACATTAGAGAGGCACAGCCTGGAGTCCCAACCTCTGTTTACATTCTCTGGCCCTGACGTCAGAACAAGTGCAGGGCTTGGTGGATCAACAGTGACCATACGGGAGAGTCCTGTTTACTTACCTGGGAGAATTAGTGTATGGCTACTACATCTTTAGCAAACAGGATATGGGCAATAGGGAGACACAGAGCCAGAAGGCGTGAGATGGTAATAATAGGTTGAGATCTACTACACAAGGACAAGAAAGAATTTAAACCAAAAGGAAAGGGAGAAAATACAGGGGGAGGCAGAGCAGCAGTAGATAAATCATACACGATGGGAATGCTAAACAAATATAGGACCACAGAGTGGTGCAGTGAGTGCACTAGAAGTCCTGTCAGTCCAAATAAAGCTTGTAATCTGAGACACCAGCAGACGTCAACCGCTGACACAAGAGATTTCCATTTTGAAACTCCAAGCTTGGTTAATCACTCTTCACTCCCTTTGGTTCTCACTTCTCGCATGTCTTTATATCTCTGTCATATAACCCATTCCCACACATGCCCTTTTAGAAATGCATGTATAATCTATTGGTGTGTGTGCACCCGACCCCTGTAATCTCTCTTGCATTATATGCAGCAAGCAGCAAACCGAGTTCTGCTAATTTTAGACTTTGGTCTTTGTGATTTGGCTGCTTAGGAAGAATACTCATGGTGAGGTGGAACAACAGCAATGCTCCTGGTTCTCACAGAAAAGGCTTAATATTATGCAACATGCAAGCCATCTGATAGCTCTGGTTTGCCTTTAACTTTTACTGCAGGTGAACTGTAGGAGTGAACAGACTTCAGTCAGCAGCCGCGCCCCGATGCTCCGGTTCTCCGCCTACTCAAAGCTATAACTCATTCAAATTCCATACATTTCAGTGTATGCGTCCTTATGCTGTTATTCATGCAAAGTCATGTCAGTAGCTTAAAAAGGAAAACTGTGCAGGCAGGTAAGGATTGTTGTGTTAGTTTGAAATGTAGTAACTCTGCCAATGATAAACGTGTCCTAAATCTTCCTGCTTTCATACCTGTATATCATTTGTCTGGTTATGTAACTTTAAGTAAATTAGTTCTGCACCTGCAGCTCTCCAAAGGAATTTCAACCACACAAAGTGAAGACATACATGCAATAACTATAAAGTTTGATAATTTGCTTGTAGTACATCTTGATAATTGCTTAACAGCATTTAAAAAGAGCAGAAAGAGGGGAAGCAGTTTCATCATAATATCTTCTGTTTTAAGAACAAATTAGCCATGTTCTCACCTAATGGAACAATAATTCTGCAAGTTTCTGCTCGTCAAAAGTACCTAGTATGTTTAATTAATAAATAAGTAATCAAACTACTTTACTAATTACTAACACATACAGTCAAGTTAGTTACATTACTGGCTAAATTATCATTGTTGTTGTTAAATGTAACAAGCAGTCAGCCACTGCTTGGTGGTATTTAAGGTAAAGTAGGCTCTACTGACTGTGCCGAGCAACACCCAGCACAGCACACAGCACAGAAGACTTTTTTTTTATTATTATATTTCTTATTTTTCTTGTTATTCCTGCGTGCAGACTTACCAGTAGCTAATGATGGCATGCCAACTCAGTACACATATAGTTAGGTCACATTTCTCGTCTTTTGATTAAGGCTAGCTGTCTTCCACAACTTTTAATCCATGTGTCACGAGTGTGCCAACATAAAATGTAAGTAGACTACCAAAATAAAGTTCAAGAACCCCATAAATGTACTTAGGAAGGGTACTTAAATGAATGCACTTCCACTTTACCTGCTCCAGGTCCATCAGGGTGAGCTGGTATAAAACAGAGACACTCAGTCCTATTTCTTTACTTTGGTGAAACCTTTCTGCTGCATTCCTCCTGAAACTTGTTGTTCTTCATATCAGTACAAGAACTTTATACAACTTAGACTTTATAGGACACCATGTCCACTTCGCACTGAGAGAGTAATGAAAAAGACACATAGTTTTAAAAGAGAGCAGGTGGATAGAGGAACACAGTGCACAGTGGGCACAGTGTTCTGGATGGGCATTTAGGAGTATTTCATTTAATGGTACGACGACTTGCAGTATTAGTGGGCCAAAATGAGCTGAATTCAAACGTCCTGGCCTAGTTAACATTTAGCCTCATTTCTGAGTCTGTGTGTCCAACAGGAAAATAAAAGCTAAACTATTTTACTGACGAACAGCTGCTTTGGTTAAACTTTACTTTTGTTAAAGGAAAATTACCAATATGCTGTAAGTTCACTAAGGTCGGCAAGAAAGAACAACAATAATACGCACAAGCTGAAATATACTGACGTAGTAATAGTCATTCAAGTCATTTTTAAGGAATGCAATGTTAATTGAAATGTTTTTTGGTGAAAGTTTAACTTTTTACCTGTAGATAATTAAAAGACATTATTTTTTCTATCAGTAAAACTGTTGCATGATTGATCAGGACTCTTTTTCCTTATGGCCCATTGAAGGCAGCGATAGTTTAGGTGTCTTTCTCTTGCTGTCTGTCCTGTCCTGATGCAGTGCAGCATTCTTGTTGTGACAGACATACCGTCTCCACCTTGTTCTTTTGTGTGGTTCTTAACTGGATATGTAAACAAAAGGCACTGAAAAAATAGATTTTTAAGCAGGCATTTAAAGGTAATAAGTGGTTTATCAGACCTACAATTTAATATCAAAGCCTCATTGAGCCCTACCAATAAAAACACACTGGTGCCGCCAGTTTGTTGCTATTTGCTCTTTAAGGTGAAAACTGACTATGTTCAAGGCCAGACCATTACAACATTTGGCAACTTAAAATAGTGGTCACTGACAGACACTGGAAATTCTGTCATGTTGAAATATTGATTTTCACATGTGCAGGACTGGGGAGGAACTGGGCTCAGGGCAGACACATTGATATGCGAAGTGATCTGAACGTTTGTGCTGTTTCAGTAAGTCTCAAGGCTAAATCTGCACAATGCCAGTTATATTCTCTCCAGAGTGGACCAATCTGAAAACGTCAGTTTTTCCAAGACAGTGAAACATGCCTTTACGAATGAAACACTGAAATGTCTGTTTTATCTGCCTGTAGGTCTTCTTTCAAGGCTTTGAGGCAGTAAGCACCCGGTGAAGTGTCCTTCACTGGATACTGAATCACTTCTATCTTTAGTACTACTTTGTAGATGACCATGACCTCTGACCTCTCTGAAAAGGAGGGTATGTGAGGAGGGTATCTCCTTCAGGGATCAATAGAATATCACCAAAGGTAAATGAGCGTTGGGTGTTTTTTTTTTTCATGAAAATGAAGCATTGCTCTGGGGAAATTCCTTTTGGATTGCCTCCTGTGGGTCAGGACTCTAAATAGGCTGTTACTCTATTACTCATGGATCCCCTCATGATAATATGTTTTAATGAGCATGTGTCCCAGGGCAAGAGATTTAGGATGAGAAAGCTTAATGGGGTATTAGAAAATCTTTGACCTTTATTGACTGCTAGTGAATGCTGCATATTGTGGATAGTTCTTCAAACTCAGAAGTCATGTAGAAATGTACATATGAGAAACCAGAGTGCTTGGTTTTGATCAAAACTACTACTTTTTTCTTCAAGGCAGAATAAATGTGACTTATTTTATGAATTGTTGTGTGGGTGTGCAAATTTGTGAATTGCAGTCTCCTTTTCCCTGGTACCACTTGGCGGTTTTTCCTGTAATTTTTCTTTTCTCTTCTGTCCTCTATGTGGGCGGTCGATGAACGCCAGTTAGCATGGCAGCAGATGAAGGAGGCTACCCAGCATGGAGCCATAACAGTGTCATCAAGGGCAAGTTCACCCACGTGAAAGCTCCTCGAGTGACAGCGTGGTCACGGCACAGCCAGACCACACACAGGCAAACATGCACACTGCAAGCGGGGCAGAAGACTCGGTGCATTTGAACAAACCCACAAACCATGTTCATGAAATGCTTGTGCACATACATATACATACATATATAGGCAGTCACACCACCCATTCACCTATACAAATACAGTAACTGGCTGTGGCTGCAAGGCCCAGCAGGACTGGAATGTGACCTATTGTTACTGTCGCCATGTAGCAACAATGGAGCATCACAGACAGTTAGCACGACAATGCCTTCATGCTGATCTGTGTAGAAGCCTCAGAACTACTGGGTGCTGTGGCGACCTGCTGAGCTCATTTAACTACTTGGGAATCAGGTCGCTTGTGCAACAATTACTCGAGACACCAGGGGAGTTGAATATTTGGAGCCATGGTGATAGGTTTGTAACTGAAGCTGAATACAGAATATGTAACAGAGCTGAACTGAATAAATATTATGTGCTGTTTGTCACTTATATGAAAAGTATTAGCAAGTAAAGTAAGTAATTATTTCACTACATTTTTGAGAGACACATACACATATCATTACAGCTAAATAATGAACTAAAATTAGCTGCAAAGTTCCATAAACCAAGGGAAATGTGGATTATCACTCTCTGCAGGTTCATAACTTTTACTGCCCAAATTGTGTTTAGTTTGTCATTTGATATTGTTTTGACATATCCATTACAGCTGCCTTAAGTGTTAAACATTTGAATATTATTAAGTTCATCTTACTGTACACACACAGTAATATTCTATGAGACTCACACACTGTAATTTGTATTAGTCCTACACATTACAGATACATATGATGAAGCATGAAGAATATTAGTACTCATTCAGTTAAAGCATTATTTAGCATTGAAAGCATTGAAAAAATATCCAAAACAAATAGTTGTGGTTCCATGTGCGTCACCTTAAGGAAGAAGTGGTGGTGACATGAGGCAAATATTGTAAAACAGCTGCCTCCCACTCTACGACAACACCCATGCTAATAGGTTACTGGCCGTCCAGGAGGCTCAGTATGAGGAAGTGACTCTACATTTGCAGGAAGGGAACTGGAAAGCAGTTGTCAATGGGGATTTCTTTCAACCTAGTTTCCATTTGTCAAACAATGAACAGCGCTGTACTGTTAAAAGGAAGTTGGTATTATTATCAAGTGTGACACTGACACTCATGACCAGGTCAAACATGCATCAAACTAGATAAAAACAAGTGAATCAACAACTGGTGTTATTTAAGATCAATGGGCCAAGGGCATGAATTGAAGCTTCTTATTCTATATTTCACTGTCTCAGCTTTTACACACAAATAGGATCATTGCAGACCAATAACACAAGCTTGGTGCTGCAAGAACAAAAGCTCACTGTCAAAATTTATCATATAATTTCTTCTTTCCCCGAGGGTATGGTATGGCTCATTATGTGGAGAGGAGGGAACATACTGTGCGCTTTTCTTCTCCCCAATGAAAGAAAGATTAACATTAAAAGAGAACGTACTGTTATTGCACTACATGCAGGATAACCAGGCAAGATCTTTGCACCTGAAAACAGATGCAGGTTTTAAAACTGAGAGTTTCCACTGTATTCATAGAAACACACGGAGTGAGCGCAGGTGAAGAAGGGCGAGGCAGGTGGGAAAAAAGAGACAGACGTAACGAAACAGAAACACAAATTTATATATGGTTTTCCAGACTACCAGAATAGAGAAGTGGACCTCCACATGGACTTTAGATTCATTTTTTTTTGCCCACTTGAGCATTCACTTAAACGTAGTACAGCAAAGAGGATGTGACTCATGTACAACACCAGCTACACACACACACACCTTTTTCTGTTTATGAGTCACAATGCAAGTGAGAAAGTAAGGGGCTGGATAACAGTCGTATTCCACATCCAACCACGTGACAGAGACAGTGAATAAAAGGACACAAGTGGATAACCTACATGGGGTGTGTTTGTTTTTCATTGTATGGAATGGGTGGGGTGAGACAAGGGGAGTCAGTGAGGGAGGGTGTGGCACATTTTTTGGCAATTTGTTTACGCACATTGATTTTCTTTTTCCCACAATGTTTTGTTTGTGCACGTATAATTATAGTTCACACACACACACACACACACACACACCACCGTGTGAAAACCAATGTGCGACTACTTTGACATTTTCATGCTCTTTTGCGCTCTTTATGTGTTTTGAGTTTCCTCTGCAGTTAAGGTATCCTAGTAGATTTAATAAGGGTGTATTTACTAAGTGAGAATGTTAGTATTAAGGAGGCTGCAGGTGCCCATGGATGCAGTATTTTAGATTTCTGCATACAGTAGACGCAGTCATTTGCCTTGCTTCTTTGTGAACTGCTGAAACAGCACATTTTTACATCTCTCCCTCCGCTGATGTCAGTTTTCTTCTGTTGTTTTCACTCTTGCAGTGTTCAAGATTTGATTCAAGCTTGGCAGTCAATTCGTCATTTTCCTTTTCTTCTTCCTCTTGGAATTCCCACTGGGATAATTGAATTTCATGTTTCATTCTGCTGTTCAAACTCTTGCTTGTTACAGAGTCAAAGCTTGACCCCTGTTTGCAGCAATTGAATGTTTACATTAAACTATAGTCGGAGGCGGGTGATAAATGACGTGAGTTGAGTGCATTTTGCAGGTTATTGCAGGGTAGGCGATTTCGGTCTTTTAATTAGAAAGTCAGTTTGGAGCCCCAGGCAGCAGCCTACTTTTGCCAATGGTGAAGTCAGTCCCTATATTAAAGTTTTCATATCCTGCTGTGGACTAACATGTGGAGCCAGAGTGATTTCAGTTTTAAGCTTGAGGGATGTAAATAACCCATGTGGTCCAACACCAACAACCACCACCAACTAGATTTGTTCTTTTTTTTTTTTTTTATCACACCCTATTCCCAGCACCTCATCCTCGTCCATTTTCAGTAAAAGTATACTTTGCACAGTTTTAGATTTATAGTAATTTCTATACACCTGTACCTGGACACACCTGTTGAGTAGGAGTTACATTGTCCCCAGTGTTTTGTTCTTTGGTCAATGTGCTCAACTATCATATTGCTTAAGGTAGGTTTTGTTTAATCAGTATTACTCATCAACAGAGTCATTCAAACTGCATTCTTCATCCAGTAAGTTGAACATTTTCAGTAACAATTGCAATGTGCAAATCTAACATGGAACAGCATTGGATTTATTGTGCTCATAACTCTAAAAACTAAATTTTAAATTGCCACAGCATGTGCCTTTAAAGAATGTAGAGATGACTTCATTAGTTAATATTTTTTCAACAAGACATTTCAACTGGACAACAGAAACAGCAGAGACCCAGAAAATCTAGTGTGTGTTGGGTTAGGCATGGTTAGGGTTATTTATGGTGGGGCCACCCATGTTAAACATGTGTGCAGCGATGATAGTGCGACAGTGCTCGGACACAGCCGGTCTATTAACTGACACTTCAGAGGAGGGATTGTGACACCCGAGGAAGTATTACCTCTGGTCCAAATCAGGCCTCTAATGAATGCAGCGGATTCAGAGCAAACTCTGCTGCTTTCAATGCAACATACTGCAGCTTGTCCATCAGTCTGCAGGTTGTTTTTTTGCATCCTGACGTGATCCTGGGGTAATCCCTCTTCATTAATTGTCAGTCAGACTATAGAGGCCTCGATCTATTTTATGAACCCAATAACCTAAGCAAAATGATATCTGTGCAATACTGTGGCAGCAGCAATGGTGCTCTGGGTGTGACTCCAGAAGTAATAACCGGACAGAGAATTGGCACAGCATCGAGTGAATGCACGACTTGATCTGGCATACTAACATTAGCACATGCTGCAGTTGTGGAATGTGAAACACATATTATTTTTTGAAACTAGAGATCAGGAAATATCTCCACTCAATCAGGAAATGCAGGAACAATATACTGTATTATACAGCACATGATGATACCATATGAAGCAGGTGTGTCATATAAAATAATAATTCAAGCCATTTCAGTAAATAAATAATTTGGATGCTATCTAGGATAATTCTGGTGTATATAATCTGGGTCTTTATTTTATTGGCCATCATTCTACTACTTAGTGTGTTTCTTTCTTGGATCCCTTTGGCAGTGCCACCAGATCCCTATCCTAAAAGTATAACAATGAAATCTGGGTTGTGCACAAAGACAATTTTTATTTAGGGTTGAATATGAATTGTTGGCTGGGTTTGCCCAAAATCTGCTGCCACATTTCATTATGCAAGAACAGAGAGAGAACTGAATGCTACTACTGCATACTACTGGTTGCCATTCCCAGAGCTACATACATTGTATGTGCATTTAGTAATGCATGTATTTCTATTTATACATTTATCTTTGCAATGAGACTAAATCTATGGAACATTTAATTTATTTTAGGCTCAGGACAGTAAACTGTGACTTATAAGGAGACAGAGAGCAATTTAAACAAACTATCAGTAAGCATTAGTGACCATGCTGGAAAACATTTAGTCTCCGAGCTGCAGTTCATCAGTATGTGCTCAGCAAACAGTAAAATATTTCCACAGAAACAGAACAGCTCTGCTAGTCATTTACTACAAACAGGTTCTGGAGGGATTTGCTTACATTCAAGTCCACTCTCCATTCTTCAGCTGTCATTTGAGTGCCTCACACTTGTTCTGTGGAAGCCCCAGCCCGTCCTTATCTCATACTCCCACTTCCACGGAAACCAACGCACCAAGTCCTCCACAGAATTAGAGAGACATGCATATTGAGTGCGCGCGCAAACACACTCACACACATGCATCAGTTGTTCTGTGTGTGTACGTAGGAAAGGAGGGGTGGTATGTATCTGGTTGTAGTGGCCTGCAGTCAGTGTTGTTTTCCTGGAACTGCACGGCAGCCCCTCTGACACCTCCATGTTCATGCCTCTAGCCTGTTTGTTAAACTGAAAATTATGAGACCCTCTCTGAGCCCCGGTGCCAATTCTTTTTTCATATTAAGCAGTCGCGCAGGCTGTATGTATAATGCATAAATGAGAAGAAATCCATTTAGATCCCACATATTAGCCAAGCCAAGGGCCTTTTCCTCTGCTTTTGCAAAGAACATGGTGATTTTGCCTCATGACTTATGATTCATAAAGTGCCCTTTCTCATAAGAAAAACACAAACTATACACATAAATTGTGAACAGAGGTAACAAGAGGGCTCAGGAATAATTTTTAAATGTGAAGGACTCAAGTAATCACTGTTTGGGACAGGTTAAAGTTTAATATTTCATCTAGCTAGAACTAAGTTCTGTAAGTGATATCATATTTTGTACGACACATCAAAACTGATTAAGTTCAGTAAACTCTCCAAAATCTATGACTGTATGTAGTATCAATGTGTTTAGGCAACTGTATCATGGTAACGGGTGGTAAATAGACTGTTTCACCATCACCATTTTTGGATTGCCAACAGTCCTGTCTCCACTTTAACATATTGAAGGAAAAACAAAGCACAGAAATAAAAAAAATAAAAATAATTGTGCTTATTGCATTGGCAAATATGCTTTTCTTTAAGGTAAGATACCTACAGATACTACTTCTAAGATACTATGATATTTCACAATAGTTAAAGAGCAGGTGTAAATAATCAAATGATAGATGTATGAATAACATTTAGCTGCTTCAGTTTCAGGGTCCTGGTATTTTAATACTGTCCACTGTAACTTAATAAGGCCTGTGAGCCTTTTAGGAGACATTTTTGACTTTCCGAGCAGGAAAAACAGATGAAACTTTTTTTAAAATGATGTGACAAAAAGTGTGACAGTAAATCATGAACCAACATGCAAAACACCAGGGGCCTAGAATTAGCTCACTTAAATGGAATGCACTCGGCTTGTGTTATTAGTTACACCTGTACCTTTCCTGCTATGACTTGCCAAAATATCTGCTCTAAAAAACATCAATTAGGTAAAGATAGTGGTTATGGTTTGACAAAAAAGGAACATAATTGTAGTTGAGGGGACATAAACTTCAGTCTCCCACATGAAAGTTGGACACCTAAGCACCCACGCACTGACTTCACTAAATATGAACACTAATTCCTTCACTGGTTCACGACAGGATGAATGAAACAAAATTAGTCTACAGCTATTTTAAAGGCTCAGAGGCTGCATATTGGAGATTTCAGGCTGGACCAAAGTGACTGAACAACCAACTCCTGCAAGCTCTCGCTGCTAGGATGAGGTGCAACCGTAGTTAATACTGATAGTCATCCCACAGCTATGAGCTTTTCCAAGGAAAGCCTCATCCCTCTGTGCTCATATTGAAAACAGCTAAAAAAACACATGGGATGCCATAATGTAGCATGGGGAGGACATTTGAGGAGATTCATTTAGTCTTTTACATCTACAACTACTCCCAATACTTCAGCCCTGGCTGAATGCTAAACAGTGATGTCAGTGCATTCCTCAGGCTTCAGAGACATTCTCCAGGCAGCACCAGTGAGCCTAAAAGGATTTCTCACAGTACTGGAGCCAAAATCCACCCTATAAACCATTTTCATGTGTTTTTAAAAGATGTCTTATCTACAGCAAATGATTCCAATATTATTGTGTTACATTTTGCTTTCAGAAAACTTGGTTTTCAAAGTTGAAGTGTCCTGACAAAGAGTAACTGATAAACTGAAGCTTGAAGCAATAAATGCAATAAATAAAGTAAACTAAATGCATGCAATAAAGGCGCTAGAACCCAATGTTTTTGACATGAGTACAAGTTATGATCTTCTAAAAAGTGCACACTAGTAATGTTTTGTGCATGTTGTTTCAGCTGCTTAGTCAGTGACAGTGAAAACTGGTGAATGAGTTAGAGGACACTGTAAAGTTCATATCATAGATAATTGTGGCAGTGTTGCAGGAATCCTATTCTGTGCAGTTTCCTGTAAGGCTGTGGGTTTTATGTGCAGGCATCTTCTCTTCCACTTGAGCCTAAAATGTTTTTGTTGAATTTCCCGGGAATTCATTTCTTCTTTTTATTTTTTCTCCTTTATTTCATTAGCACTTCTGTAAACAATTATCACCCTGTGCTGCCTTAGAGGTTAAACCATGAACTGGAGCATCTTAAATTAGAACCCTGCATGATCATCTCTCTCTCCCTATTTCTTGTTCTGTCAACTGTTTATGGTCAAACTCTTTTAATAATGTATATAAATAAAAAGGTCGTGCCTTTTTGTACACAATCCAGGAGGTAGATCTACATGTATCTTTTCAACATCCTATCTAAAGGTTTTTCTGAGCCATAATGTGACATATTTTGTAGGCGTGGCACATTGAATTTCTCTCGTATCTCCTTTTAGTTTGGGTTAGTTTTTCCGTTCTACTTGTGAATAAAAATAAGATAAATTGTTAGAAATCGTATACCTAGAGTTTCTGTATACAATATATTGCATACATACAGTAGATGCTGTTGCAACAATGTTGTATGACATCCCATCTATATGAAAGTGCTTTGAGTCAACATTCATACAGTAACATGTTCTTAAATTTAGAATTAAAAGACAACATTTTGAATTAAATGCACCATCTTGAAATCACTGCACCCAAATGGAATTGTTGTCTGTGCAATATGTACTTTCTGCTTGCTGATTTGCACCATTAACCAAGCATTACACTGCCAGAAAAATGCCAAATGCACCATCAATACCCTACCTCCTGTAGGGGTCCTTAGGCAAAACCTCCTTACGCTTACCCGCCTTTGATTTGTAACTCGTAAGTCGCTTTGGATAAAAGTGTCTGTAAAAGTAAATGCAAAGCAGCACCGCTGCATACTTGAAGATGTGCTGTCACAGATGTTCAGCAAAAAAATCTGCGTTTGTTTGGGACCGGACAGAGGTTATATCCAGTAAAGGCTCTAGTAGATCTGGGTGTGATATCACTGCACCAATGGAGAAAATTTATCAAATGGTTTTCGACTAAACTAAACAAGGTGGATGTGATAGAGGAAGCTATCATAGTTCGTGTACCAGCTTTCTTGCACCATCCAGTTTTTTAACCTTATGTGTCAGAGAACAAACTGCCCCACAAAAGAGGAAAGGTTTTCAGACATGTCATGTGGAGGAAGTGATACAACATGTCTATTGAATGAACTGTGTGAACCTGTGTGAGTTTGTTTTGCTGTAAAACACAGATCTTTAATGTAATAACGTTATGGTGAAATACTGAGCCCAGTGCAGAGAAAATATTATTATATTGGTTTTATTCTGTTGTGCTTGGTCTTTCCAAACAGAAGGCTAACAATTAAATGAATGAGTGATTGGTTGTTTGAATAGTGTGTGGTTGTGTGTGTTTCCCTAACTGATTTCTTTTTCCGTGGATTATCCCCATAAAAGAGTAAAGCTCTGGTGTTTGGTACAGGGTGGACAGTTAGACATGTTGCTACAGGTCACATTCTTTCCAGGAAGACACAGCATCTCCAAGGTAGTGGGTCTGTTTCATTGCCATGTCTGGTTAATGCTGCAGTTCTGCTCTGTCTCACCCTCACTTAGGTCTCTGTGACTCTATACACAGCTGATCCAAACACACACACACACACACACACACACACACACACACACACAGGTGGTTTGCTTCTCCTCTTGCACCAACTCAGTGACCTCCTTTTTACTGTACAGCTGATCTTCCTCCCTCTCTCTCTCTCTCTCTCGCTGTCTCTCTCTCTCTCATGCACACACTTGCTGACCCCTGGCAGCTGATTCCCCTCGTCCCTTCCCAGAATATAGTGAGGTGATGAAAACAGCTGCAGCGCTGATCTCAGTCCAGACTCAAGTCAGACCGAAATTCTTTTGAATCACTGCAGATATTATGATTCCATGGAAACCTTATTATTTACTTTTAGCGTAAATGGTGACTGGAGATAAAGATGAATGATTAATTATGTAGCCACTGATTAGTTTCTGGCTGCTGCTGGCTGATCAGAACAGAACTTACTGCACTAAAGGGAATGAAAGCTCAAGCTAAGCAAAAGCTGTTTCTGATAAAGATGAACAAACTTCCCATCAAAGGCTGACTGCTTCTTTTGTCTATCAGTCATAGTGATACCAAGCTAGAGGACCAGAATGATTAAGCACTTGCTTTCACTCTGACTGTGGCCCCTTAACACAAAACACCAAGACACACACCCGTAAACCAACAACAAAACAACAAATGAGTGTCTGTCAAGCTCATAGCAAATGCATCTCGTCACACTGGATCACCACAAACACATGCAGGGTAGGGTACAGTTTAACAGTCCCCACGGTGCAACTGTTCTGCATTAGAGCTGCATTTTTGTTGTTGTTTTCCAAGCAGTTTCTTTTGGTGATGGAATAACAGTAGAGCAGCAATATGCTTGGAAAACTGTGCTGAGCAAAAAAACAGGCAGACGCTTCTCACACTGTGTTTGGGTCTGTTAGAGAGAGAGAGACAGTTGCTCAAACAAACCAAGCAAGATATTTGACATTGATAGCTAACAATGTATAGAATAGCTAGAAATGAACTTTCTTCAGTTGAATCTTAGAGTTTTATTCCTTTTTTGATGTATCAGCGTAAACCGTGTCTTGGTTTATCTTCTTATTAACCTGTAGGTATTGTTGCAGGTTGTTGCTCAATCAAAGTCGGCATGATGCATGTTGCAATTAAACTCATTACTCAAGACCCTACTGAAGGTCTCAAAGTGAGAGAGCGACAACAGACTATAGACAGATGCTCCCACATGTGAGCTTGCTAACGTCACCATCCATCCAGAAGTACGGTGTAAAAGGCTAAATGAATCCCCTCAAATGTCCTCCTCTCACATTATGGCATCCCGTGTGTTTTTATAGCTGTTTTCAATGTGAGCACAGAGAGACGAGGCTTTCCTTGGAAAAGCTCATAGCTGTGGGATGACTAAATCAAAATCTCAAATATGGGACAAACTGCTGTCTTGACAATTTTTACAGACATTCATGGTCCCCAGGGGGTGAAATGCTACTTTGCCAATGTCCAGCCTTGAAAATAGCTGTAGACTCATAGTAATAGAAAGCAAACAATTAGCTAAAATAAAACTTTAACCATATGAAATAAAAAGAAAAAAAAAATCAAAACATATAAAAACAAGAAAACAAAACAAAACAAAACACAAATGACAAAAAACAAAACCCAAAAACCTGGTCTTACAAACTGACTAATATTGAGATGAAAGATAACACGTGCTCATTTTGAGATGCGATTTTCCACGAAGATAACTAACCACAAACAGCAACACTTCTATTGCTCTGTTGACTTATTATCAGCTGTATGGATGAATACAGCGACCGTTACCTAAAATGAACCTAGCTATGGGTTCTGTGGTCTATTTTCTCAGGCTGTCTAACGCGGCTAAGTGGTTTTCTAACACACTCATCTGCTCACTCGCTCTTTCTGCCTCTCTGCATCTCCTCCTGCTCCTTTCCCCATCGCCGTCCCTAAATGACTGTCTGTCTCTTGTGTCTCACACTGCTACAGTACTGTTTATTCACCTCACCTCACGTCTCCATTTCTGTTGCTTTTTTTTTTCTTCTGCCATCACCATCTGCTTGCCTTCCTTCTGTGAAGCCGTTATGTTTTTCTCATGCTTGCAGAGTTTAGGCTTTCACAATGTTTGTTCTGCGTACTTCACCATACACACATTACTCAGTAAAAACAACTTTTATAGTTCATAATAAATTCAAGGTAACATACAAGAAAAGCAACAAGCATGTTTGTATTGTTGGAGGAACTTTACCGGTGCATTGCATTCCTTGACATGCATATTTAATGAGTGCATGATGGTTGACTCTACCTCCAAAAATCACCTAGATTAACCCGTGCGACTAAGAAACCACACAGGAACCCGGCTATTGAAGCAATGACATTGACACAAACACATCTGTATAAACATAGCTATCCACTGTAACCAAATACTTAGAAAACTGCACAGCGGGTTGCAGTACATGCACACTAGTCTGCACACAACGGTAAATATGAACAAGCAAGCAAGTGATGTCTTTCAGTGTCTTGAATATAATATGTTTTGAAAGACATGCAGATAAAGATGGGTAAAAGGTTGGAAAGCACGACTATAACATTTCCTGACTCACAAATAAGCTCTGGGTTTTGGGGCTTTGTGATTATTATTCTGTGTAGCTGCATATTAAATGTTTTCTCTACACTTAAACCCTCAGTAAAACCTTAAAGTAATATGATATTTTAGATCATATATGATATCACAGATATGACTCCTGATCTAGGCTGCGGCGGTGCAATGACGCCCAGTGTTTCCCTGCCTGTTCCTGGAAGAGGAGAGGATCGTAGTGGGACCAGAGCCAGCATGGCAGCAATACAGCATCAGGAACCAGGGCAACAGATTTTCTGAACAGATTTAGAAGTCTTCTCAGAGCCAGAGCCACTAAAAGAGAGAGCTTGGCTCAGTTGTAAGTATTATCTGTAAATACCCTTTTTCCAGTGCTTGGTTTAGTGTAAAAGGGTCTCTGTTAGAAAACCCTGGGAGATCTCAGCTGTTGAACTAATCCAAACAATGAATCATAACTTCAGAGCTTGTGTGGCTGAGATGACAAAATCTCGAGTGACTACAAGTTTATATATTTTAGCTATGAAACAAATATTTTATTATATTTATTAATAGTTTAACATGACGCAGTAAAAAGGATGAACACCTCCTCACAGAGAGCCACATTATGTATCTACATGATAACACACAGCGTCCAAGTGAAGTGACACAATAGTTCACTTCTCATTTCCTTGTAAATTTCACATGTATTTGTTTTCTGATGCAACCGTATCAATATATTGGCCAGTGCCTCCTTTTTTACATACAACCACCACAAAATGAATCACGTGACTGTTTTCTGGTATGCTGCTTCTATTGTTGAGGTTTGGTTAGGTTAAGTTTCTGAAAACACTTGGGGAAAGATCGCAAGCATGGTTACAAGAAACCAACTTTGACTGTTGGCAGGAAACGGGGTGAAGCGGTGGTCTGTCTTCTCAGTGACGTGAGAAACACACACTACCCCCCTTTAGACGTCATTTTACCTACACATTCAGTTCCATCAGTTTGACTGTGACACTGTTTTTGAAAGTGTTTGTGACTATGACAATCAAATGCCACATGTCAGCATAACAACCTTATTCCACTGTTGTGATTAAGACCTGGTTTGGACCTTGTATTAAAATGACTTGCCATCACTGATGGAGCTATGAATTAAGAGTTGTACAAGAAGACTGTGCAACGTATCCATCAGGGAATTGAAGCTCAACAGGAAGTGGATCATGCAGCACCACAATAACTCAAAACACACAAGAATGGTTAAAGCAAAGGAAACATAATAATTTGAATAATGGCCAAGTCAAAGTGTTGACCTTAATCCTTCAGAAATGTTGTGGAAAGACCTGAAGCAGTCAATTCATGCAAGGGAGCCAACCAGCATCTCTGGATTTAAGCTGATCTTCAAGGAGAAATGGACAAAAATCCCTCTAAGCCAATCTGCCGGGCTGATTAAGTCAATTCTGTGAAAGGGAGTCACACAGTCACAGGTTCACATATATTTGCTTCACAAATATTTAAGATTTATTAACTTTCAACAATAATGTTTAATTTGATTTGAGTTGTCTTTATCTAGTTTTGGCACAAATAAAAATCGAATCATATCTTTTTTCAGCAGAAATGAAATTATAAAAAGTTCACCACTGCACTTTCAGATTCATTCATAAACCCAGAACAAGCTAATTCAGATTTATCTTTAACAATAGTAAAGACAAACAGATTTGCCATGTGTTTGAGTATCATTGTAGACAACCTCTATATAAATAGAAAGTGAAAATGCTGTTTTAAAATGAGTTTTTAACAACTTGCTGGGAGAGAAATTAAATTTTTATTTACACCATCTCACTGCACTCTTCCTCAACAGTAGCTTAATAGCAGCCAGCTGGCGAATTGTTCTATGCAGATTTCTTTATTATTTATTGTACGAAGTTAAAGCTAATAAGTAACATGGCTCAGCACTTGTTTAACATGCTGTGGTTAGTGGACACACACACACGCAAAAAGTCAAAACACTGAATCCTTCTGATCCAAACAGCCCTGTTGCCCTGGTGTGACTCACACATAATTCTTCCTACTCAACCTTTCCACACCAGCTGGTTGTGGCTAAACAGTTAAACCTAGATCCAGCTAGGCTATAAATCAATTGGTCTTCAGTCTGTCAGTCAGCATCAGTGTGACTGTTCAATTATCAATTATCAATCAGTCCCCAGAGGAACTAGCAGTCTGTCCCTGCAGTACGATATCTACATGGGCCACCTGACAGCAGACTACTGAAAACCTATCATAACCCTGCAGGCATGACTGAGTAATTCATAGACACACATGCACACGCTCATACTGAGCCACAGCTGTTTCTTTTGGACGAGTGAGGAGAGGAGAGAAGATTAAGATGTTTTCCAACTACTCTCAGTCTGTGATTCAGATAGAGGGCCGGAGAGGAAGGGTGAGGTATTGTCTCGTGGTTGGAGAGTGAACTCATTCCCCCCACATGAAAACACTCATAGACAGGAAGACAGAGGGAGAGAAGGCAAAACAGAGCAGGAATGGATATAGGCCAGGATGATGTGACACACAGGGCCAGACGTGGTTTTTCAGACAGACTTAAAAACCACCAGCAGCGATGGAAACGATGTGTTGCTAGTTGGTATTGAAACCACAGACATTCTGCCTACAAAGCCTTGGCACACACAGGCTGTCAGTGACTCTGCCAGAGAAATATGTCGGGCCAGGAGTGACTGTAAACAGCTATGTAACTTGTTATTCTCCAACTGGTGCAGCAGTCAGATAACCTATCAGTAGCAGCCTTTTTTTTTTTTTTTTAAGGATGAACCAAAACTGTCATCGCCCATGAGAAGAGCTTCTTCTTGGAATACTTCACTCTAGTCTGTGTTCACACATGTAAAAGACAGACAATTACTCTGAGGATGATTTTCTGATGATGATATTTGTGTGAACATCACACTACAGTTGTAAATTCAGGACTTTTCATTCCAACTTTACAGATTTGAAATGGGGTCAAATCAGCAGCTGTGCAGATGTTGTTTTCTGTGCTACTCTTGCATTTTCATTTGCCAATTCAGGCTCCGACAGAAAGAGGAAATTTCCAGGACCGCATGCTGTTGTTTGGTGTTTGGTGACCTTCTCTGAGTTGAACAAATCTCAGACAGCAAGTCTGATTTGTTTTTTTCATTCTGTTTTAGTTCAGAGCAAAGAGCATGGCAGTGGTATGACTGTATGGTTTGGATTTCCTTTGGTGCTGTCTGCACGAATGTGAACTCTTTAAGGACACCATGGTTGTAATACTAACTACCAAATAGCATTTGAAGGATTTAACCTCAAAATGCAAAGTATCCCTCTCATAAACTCAGTGTAAGATGAAGTGGTTTTCAACACTCACTGAGTAAGAAGTATTCTAACATTTAACATTTTTGATGACTATATACAGCAAACAGCCACAACATTAAAAATACCTGGTGGTTTTATTGTTGTGTTGGACAGAGGATCAGTTAACTTAATGATCCACAGGTCACAGCTTGCTGTGTTTGGAGCTGTATAGTTATAGACCAGTCAGGGTGCCACACTCTGTCCAGGCTGAGTCGTTCTCCGTTAGACGTAAACCGAACTAATCTTGTTTCTGAATTCTGTAGCAAACACTACATCTCTCATGAGTGTTGATAGGCAATTGAGGAATTAATGCATGGTGCTTTAACCTCTCCACAAACTGGTCAAATTAGTCCCATTGATGAGTGAATGGAAATGAATTAGGTTTATTTCTACGTAAAAAGGATTAGTGTGGCGGGTTTAAATGCTATTTATATTGACTCTAGAGACAGGACCAAGAGAGGAAACCTCTTGTCCTAATAAACTGGCTAGTGATAGTCTGTGTTAATCCCAGGTAATCCTGTCTCTGTTTGGTCCTGATCCCCATTTAAAATTATTCCAATTTCACAATTCAAAAAGAATTTAAATGCATACTAAATACCTAATTCCTCAAACATATAGATCTGATATTTAGTGGCTGTTTGTTTTAAATGTTCGTATCTACGTGCATGTATTTCTAGGAATTCTGGCAGATAATAAATACATATAAACACAAGCCTCTTATGCATATTAGCAGTAGGGATTTGAAAACTGTTACATCACGAACGAAACATGAATGTGACATGGTGACCCTTAGATAATCCAATAACAACATGAAATCCATGTTGATCATATTATCATTCATATTGGAGCCAGAGGGCTGTAGATGAGAGGACGAGAGTGGGGCTGCAGACTACTTCGTGTCTGTCTGTGTTTATAGTTGGTGTGCTAATTGTTGGTGTGGTGAGAGTTTATCGTTTAGGTGGCATGCTATTGTGGTTTGCCAGATTAATAAACCCTGCTGTTCAGGAAGTTGCAAAAGACACAAGTAGCTTAAAATGGAGATGTACACAGTCTAACAGTAATAAATGCCTGGGATGGGTGGAGGTGTATCATGTGCAGGGCTGTTAGCTTAGGCTAAGAAGAAGTAGTAGACAAGAAAGTAGTGACTGTTATTCTGCTAGGCTAACTAACTTCACCTTCCTGAGTGAAATACAAAGTGCCCTTCCAAATCTTGAAGCTTAAATCATCTAGGTTATATAATTCGTTTTTTATTAAACAAATGGAAAGCAGGCAGGAAGATGTCTTGAACTGCTGTCAGGACTAAAGCCACTCAGAGACATCAATCTAAAGGCTCTTATTGAAGAATTATTTCCAGCATGGAAGTGTTTCATTTTCAAAAGACTGTGCACAATAGCTTTATACTGTATTTCTTTCATACAATAATTAAGAGAATCCAAAGCTCTGATGTCTGATGATTAATGTTCAGTGAACATTTGTGAAGCTCAGGATAAAAAGCCTTGAACCTCTGCATTTGTTCTCAAATCAATACCATCAACCATGTTAGATATTTAACCTTTGAACCTCTCATAATCATGCTCTGTCTCACAGTCACAGGAGTCAATCAATGTCAACCCTCGTTGGCTCACCCTGGGAATATTGTGTTGATGTACTTTACCTCCTCCTAATACTAGAAAGGCATGTCAGGTCCTTAAGGTACTAAGAAAAATCCCTCTTTAACCTTTTGATAGAATTGACAGAAGCTGACAAGAGAACAGTGGGTGCAGGGAGGAAGAGAGAGTAAGGACAGAGCCCTGGATGGATTATGAGAAAACAGACCCCTCAGACATCTAAAAAGTGCCTCTAGCCTTACTGGACCCACTAGACCGAATGAGCCGTTTTGTGCCTGTTTTTTGTAGTTTGTTTTATCTTATGTGTATTTTTTTAACTGAGCCTAACAATTTTCAGACAAGTAATATGTACAGTCTTGTAGTTTCTACTCAGGCTGTTGCCCGGGGCCCCTTCACCTCTCAGACAACTAGAAATAAAGGTTTTCCTCCCTGCTGGATGTGCCCATAAAACCTCAGACAGGCAGCTGGGAGGCATCCTGAAATGAACCACCTCAAATAGCTCATTTTGATTCTTTGATTTGAATAGCTCTGCTCTGTGGTCCCTCCAGTTGTTTACACTTCATAACCTACCTTTAAGGCTGGGCCCTGTCGTCCTATGAGGGAAGCTAGTTTTTTCAGTCACTACTTTTTACTACTCTCCTGTAGTTGTCCTTTTTGCTCTCTGCCTCTTTTTTTCTGTACATTTCTGCAGGTGTCCTCAGCCCCAGTTTTTAGTTTATGGCCCAGTGTTTGTCTGCTGTTTTTTGTTTTCTCTGTCCACTTTCCATTCACCCGAACCGGTTGAGGCAGATGGCCACCCACCCTGAGCCTGGTTCTGCCGGAGGGTGGGTTTCCTCTTGATCGTTGCCCACTGCTTGTGATGGTACATAATGTTGCCCTGGTTTTAATTCACACAACGGTTTATACACACTGGTTCTTCCGTTTCCTGCTTCTACCATGCTTTACATCTTCCTTACCGACTCAGCTCATGTTTCTGTCCTGCAGTAGTTTGGTTACTGGTTACTGGAGGATTTAGTTATCAGTTCACTTCTGCTCAGTTCTATGTTGTACATCATGCCACAGTTGCCCTGTAGCTTTTTTCTTAATTCCCCTGTGTTTGTAATCTTTTCTTTTCAGACCACATTTGCAATTAGTCCCATCTCTGTTCAGTTCATTATTAGACATTAGATAAAATTTAATTGAAAAACATGTGACCATAAGTGAGTATGTGGCTCAGTTTCCTCCACCACTCCCTTCACCTCGGATCTCTATTTCTCGTCACAGTGTGTTTCCAATTGAAATCTCAAATGTTTTTACAGTAAAACACTTACTGACTGTCCATCATTTTGAAGTTGGCATATGAGGGGAAACAAAGCCATCAACACTGACAAGATCAAGCTGTCATGATAGTCACAACTAATAAAAGCAGAGAGCTGAGAAATAGAAAAACAGCTGAGAACAAGCTATATAAATCTATATAAGATAGATAACAGGTATCATTTATTTGCAGTTGTTTGCTTTGGTGTGTTTAAAAATGAAAGCATGCTTTTATTCTGGGATTATTTGTTGGGGAAAAAAATCTACTTTTCAATAAATCTGTCGTGTGGACAGAGATGAAACGTCCTGACAACATTTGGATGAATTGGTACAGTTTATTCACATTGACCACGGTAACACTATTCATCTAGGTTTTATACAATGCAGCTACTTTTAATTATTAAATACTAGCATGCTAATATGTGTAGTAGTATTGCAACTTTTCATGTGGTCTTATTCCAGTTGTTTAGTGTGCACCAGAGTTTTATTGACAGCTTTCACACTAGCTCATATATAAGTTAAGCCTAAAGCTAAAGGAAACCTGCTAAACAGTAGAGTTCAACCAGTTCTGAATGATTGAGTGATGCCAATTTGCCAGAGAGATGTATGGTGGCTGTAACTTTGATTCATGTGCTATATGGGGTAAGTTTTGATATTGAAATAGCAGTAATTTAGTGAACTTCAGTGAATGAACAGGGAGGGAGGGATTGAAAGGGAAAAAAGAAGATTTTGTCAATAAAGTCCATGTTGAATGAACCTGAGGTATTCAATTGATGCTGCTGCTTCTGAACAAATCTTTTGTATCTTCTCTCAGAATCAAGGATACAGTCTTTAAATTGACTCATTGATTATGATTCATATTTTTTTAAGAATATGTCGAGAATGCTTTACCTTGTGTGTGTGTGTGTGTGTGTTTGTGTGTGTGTTTGAGAGCAAAAGAGAGACAGTACCACAGTCTCAAGGTCTGATGGCACAATGATTGTAGAAATGTATGCTTTTAACAGACAGCAGTGGACAACATTTAAGTTTTTACTTAAGAGTCTGTCTTTAGAGTCAGTCTTTATTGTACTAACATACATATTCCAGAAGAGCAGGAAAAACAATTGAGGTCATCATGTACACAAGGTCATAAACCTGGATACTTGTCCAAATACCAAAGAATCTCTTTACATACCTATATATAGGTTTACTCATACTGCCCTCAACCAGAAGCTATTGCCTGCTACCAGCGTCTTGCACACGACGATGTAAACGAGCAGCAAGGCATACACACTGACAGACTAAGTGACATGTACAACTGCCATAGGACTCCCTCACTTAATTAAATAGAGGTGTGATAAGAAACAGCTTAGTGTCTAATTTTGCACATTGTGCTTGTGACTCTGGATAATACTGACTCATCTAATAGACATACAGTAAGTCACATTTATTATGATAAAAGTCTGTTACTGATGCAACATTCAGAAATCAGTTTACACAGGGCAAACTACAAAGATGAGATAACAAGTCTGCAGCCATGCCAGCAGCTCAGTGATGTTTCGCCGAGGCACAGTGGCGCTTTGAGCTGAATCCTAATGACAGCAAGCTCCCACACTCACAGTGACAACGATAACATGTTAAGAAGGCAGAATGGTTGACAAATCCACTGCTGAATCTTAGCTTTACAGCCCCCTAACATAAAATTATCAGCATTAAAACACAAAGCACAACTGCGGCTGGTGGGGATATCACTGGTTTCGCAGTCTCTCCTCACTCCTCTCTTTGCACCACCTCTCTGTGTCTAGTGTTTGAAAGTCAAGCAGCTTTCAGGGTTGACTTAACATGTTTCATTTTCTCAGTGGAGAAGAGAATCAAAGAACTTAAACACAGGCAGGATTCATCTTCTAATCCTTGTGCACAAATTCACACTTCTTTTCTCCTCAGAGATGGAAGGTTGATCACGCATCTATGAATTATACATAGTCACATAGACAAGTGGTGTGTCAAGGGCTATTCATGTATGTAAACACAGAACAGTCACCGGTGTAGCACAGGCATCCTCAGGAGGGAACGCAAAGCTGTGCAGCCTTTACCATTAAAGATGCATCCATCGAGGTAGCAGCCTTTCATACGTGTTATACATATTTTATTAAAACAAATAAAAACATTCTCATGCACAGACGGCATTATAGCTGTTTGTAAGTGTAGTGTTTATTGAATAAAGAATCCGTGGTAACCACACAAAAAGAGAAAAACATAAACACAGACTACATGTCTAATAAAGATTTACTTGTACTTACAACTATTGTTGATCTGTTAAAAATAATTTAATAAATCATTTTTAATAAATGATAATAACTAATTCATAAAGAAAATAGTTTGACTTTTAATTGTCTTGCTGTGGATGTGCAGGATCCTGTGGAGATTGAACGTGATGTAATCCCACTAGCAGTTTCCCTAAATATAGGGAAGATACTATAACTGTTGGCATCTATCAATGGCAAGACTGTGGAAAGGTTAACAGCACAAAGCTGTGTGAGATTATTTATTGGTTTTCACTATATAGTGGAAAATCAGAGAAAACAGAGATCTCAAGTCATCACTTTCTCCACAAAAGTCTCTCAATCACAAAGAAACAGGAAGAAGGAACTGCACTGATAATGAAGAGCAGGGAGGAAAAAACTACTTTCTTCCCTGTGGGAATGAAATCCCACAGAAATCTATATAAGTCCATTATACACTGCAGGCTTAATTGCCTTGGGGTATACACCTGAGCATCACCTGCAGAAGAGGCAAAAAGAAGAAATGCTGGCACTTGATTTTTCCTCAATACCTACCTCTCCACATAGGGGTTTCTGCTGGTGTGCACATAAAATATGCCTGGGAACCCAGGCATTCACCCAAGGCCGATCTGAAAGATTGTACAATGAGCATTTAATTAAATTCTTTTTAATAAAATAAACAACAGGTTGTAAACTGTTTTTGCAACTGCAACCCACAATATTTGCTGGAAAGCAGGAGAGAAGTGCTGTAAACTAAACCTCGATCCCTCTTGGATGTTTCATGTGGCTGCAGATTTCAGCCACCAAATCAGCTCTATACTAATAATTAACCTAATATTACCAATTACAAATTTCTAATATTATGACATTACATTATTCATCCTAACTAATAACCATAACTAAGAAACAGTACAGTGCTAATGGAAATCTAGATAATTTAGTTGCAGAGACATGTGCATGTCAACAAACTGCTTACATCCTGCTACAAAGCAGTGTTGCCAATATTAGCCATTAGCATCTTCTCTGGGGAGTCCTCCATTTAGTTCCTGTCTGAAACACAGCTGATAAGAATATGTGAATACAAGTGACAACTCTCAGGCACTGATACCATCTAACAATCTGACAAAACCCACTGTAATAAATACTTAATGCTGCTGTTTCATCATTTTGAGGTCTGAGAGCCCCAGGATGTTTTCTTTGAAGATGCTTGTGCTTAATAGTTGCGTTGCTGTGGTAATAATAAGCCATTTCAGTTTTACAAAGCACAGAGCACCATTTTATTAGCTCTCTGTTTAAAGGATACCACACTTTAGACACTCATCCTTGGGCTTTTTGGGGTAAAGATGCATATTTGGCATGCTCTTATTCATCCTAGTATTACTAGGCTACATTGTCAGTTAACTATTCATATAAAAAATAAGAACCAAAGCGAGTCTCTTTTCTATTATTGCTCCTACAATCAATACAGTGCTTGAACACATCCTGTGTAGACACACATGGATGACCGAGGCTGCTCTGTTAATGTGCTGATCATGCTAGGCTTCCTGTGCAGACACAATGTCAATTTTGGAGAGAGAAATGGGGATGTGATCTTAATGCATTTCATTATATCAGTTGCTATTCTTCACCTGCTCCTCTCTCTCCCACACACTTTCTACTTAACCCCAGTGATAATCTGCTGCAACGCTCCCCATGCTCCATCCTCTATCCTGTGATTAATGGGTAAGCGTAAATATTCTGCAGACACTCACTCACATGTTGTCCATGCATGTCCATGCAGCAGATGCCTTTAACAGAGGAAGTCAACCTTGTGTGCATACAAACATACAAACGCACACACATAGATCACACATATCACAACAAAAACACTCTGCAAAGAAAGTGCATTTGTGTGAACTAAAGAGAAGCTGGGAAGTTGTCCTAAGGCAAACCTTTGCAGGCTGGTAGCTTGTGTGTTGCAATTAATAGATTTAAGTGCCTCAGAGACACAACAGGCAAAAAAGATGGAGCGGATATAGCCATGTCGGCTGAAGACCATACACGCATGTGGAAGTGTGTGGGCATGTGTTTTTTGAGGATGTGTTTGCGTACATGAACCTACGAGTGTTTTTCGAAGTGTATCGGTGTGTGTGTGGGCGACAGATAGGTGGAGGAAAAGAGTGGCAGAGTGGAGTGATAAAATGGAAATAGAGAGTGAGGTGGAGGGAATCTGACAGCTCAGCTTTAACAGAGGCTCACACGCTCTGCCCCCGGCAGGGAATCAAGGAGTCTCTGTAAGCACGCACATGTGCATGGGCCCATGTGTGTATGAAGCCTGAGTGAGGTTTTTTTTTCTTTCTGTGTGTCAGCTCCTCTTCCACTGACTGGTGTCACACTTCATCCATGTTAGAAGTGTGTGTTTGTGCCTGTGTATGCATGTTGTTTGCATGTTGTGTTGAGCACAGAGGAATGTTAGTTTGTCTATATATATTGTCTGGTACATGTATGTGCAAGTCAGTCTTTAACAGTATTGCATGATCTTGACTATTGTGTACTTGAGGTATGGATTGAGCTCACTGTTTGATTCATGCCTTCACATATTGTATCACACTGTTGGCAGAAAAGCAAAATTGTGACAATAAAATGAACCTGGGTGCTCATTCATCATTCCCGATGACATGCAAGTATCTGGTCCGTTTGCTGACAATAGCCCATTTTTCACAACAGCACACTTGAGTTTGCAGACACCCCACAATGTCATTTTTCATCCTTTTCCATTCCCTACAAAATCAATCTTTCTAATGCACTAGAAGCACAAAACAGGATTAAATTAGCCTGTTGTTTGAACTATTCTCGTGCACATCAGAGACCTAGAAGGTGTCAGCTGTAACCTTGTCTGCCGTGCCTTTAAAGGATTGTTGTGTAGTAATAAGTTGGTGACCACGAATCAACACAAAGCTTTGACTTGAGTTTAACTTTACCCGAAGCCCACTTCGACTCTTTTTGTAACATCCACTTTTTCCTGAGCTTAACTCCGGCCCTGAAAGACACATCTACACACTACTCACTGTCACTTCATAGCTTGACAATGACGTTGATTTAAAAAAAAAAAACATTTTTTTAGATTTGAAAGTTATTATGATAATAACTCGTGAATGTGGAAATTAATTCCAAACTTCTCAAATACCAACCTTTTATGGAATCCACTTGAAATCTGATTTCACGTTGACATCCTAAAGAAATGAGAAATTTTTGTATTTCTGCATCTCTTCATTGACGTTTCCTATTAAGAATCATGGTTAAATATTTGGCCCCAGAAGACGATTTGTTTTTCATCTGAATTGTTGCTTTAAACTTTCCACACAAAGGGCTCCTTGGCACTAGTCTCTCTTAAAATAAGTACAGTTTAATGAGAGTCTGACACATTTTCTGTGAGAATACCTTTAACATTTTTCAAAAATGGCACATACTGTCAATTTTTCTAATAAAGCAACAATAACAAAGGAGATGAACTGGTTTTGATACCCTGTGAATGTCCAGGTTTTGGTTACAATGAATTTACTACATAACAGTGCAGATTCTTGTAATTTGCGATTATTTTTCTCTATCTGCAAATGAAAGTAAAAGGAAACAATCAACGCAAAACCACTTCATGCAATTATTTTCATATGACACACCACAGAATCTCTGCTATATGTGAAGGAGAAGCAGCTTATACACGATTCATTTTTTAGTTCCCATTTGCTGTGTTTAATGACGGTTAACTGTGATCCTGATAACATCAGCGTATCTTGTGAGGCTGCATCATGTCCACTTGTGTGCATGAGCAGTGACAATGTAATTTGGACTTTTTAGCATCACATCACATTTTATGTCTGGGACAAATCTGATTTAGGACTGTATTTGAATCAGAGCAATTCTGATTGGCTGAGCATGAGCATGAGGGCTTAACTGACATTAAATTAATGTCCCCCCTGATCTACATCGGGTGCACCTGTCACTGTAATCATCTGGCTTCAGATACGGAGAGAAGCACACGCACATACAGACCTCTCTCTCGCACTTTTATTGTGTGTAGTCAGTCAGAGGAAGATATTGTAGTGGAATTACATGTTTGGAGCTGTCAGAGTGGGGGAGCCCATACATAACGCTGACTTGATTTGGGTGTGGCAGCCTGCTGGATGGTGGATGTGTGTAAAATGATGCCATAAGCTAAAGAGCAGCTCATCACTGCTCCGCCAAGTATACGCCCGCTCAGCGCTTTGCACTCCGCTTTCTCCTGTACCCATATATATAAACCTTCAGGCGTGGTGGGACGATAAATCACACGACCAGCAGAGCGCAAGACCCTGTCAGCTGTGAAAAGATGGCCTTTCATGAATATAAATGGAATAAGCATGTTTATATTTGCCTACTCACCATCTGAAGTCTGCTCTCCCTGACATGATTGAAAATTCAGTGATTATGTGATGATGGCGGTGGCACACCTACTATTTGACAGTGGGTAGACATATAGATTCTGTAAACACGCAAGTGCAGAGAAACACATGTATAAATCATAGATAATGCGTGGAATTATGGCAGAGACAGACATACATACATAGAGACTGGACCTAAGACTGACTGTCATCGTGCATCTTCTGCAGATTGAGGAGGGTGATAGATTGCTCTTCAACAAGATCGAAGCGCCATGGGTCCCAGTTATCCAATCATACCAGAAGAGAATTGAGCCAAATAAGAGGCCCCTCAAGACCACATCAGGCACTCTACACCCTGGTTCACCCTCCTCTCCTGTTTCTCCATCTGTCTGCCGCTTTCTAAAGAGGTGTCTGGGGGCTAGTGTTGGGGATTTCGCTTTTGAAAGTCAAGTTATTTCCTCAATCAGCTCTAGCAGCAGCTATCATTCGGAACTTGAAATATCTGCCTTTGACAATTCAACCTCTCAGGCATTTGTCCTCTGAGCAGCCAGTAAGTTGTCGTCTATGAATATCAAACACCTGCGTGCCCCAGCCACATATCTGAAGAAGCCTTTCGGATAAGAGACAACATCTCTGAAAGCTTCTCAAGCAAGTCCAGTTGCCACACTCCTCTGGGATAACCATGATCTCCACAGACATTCAGTGTTTGTGTGCTGTGCTTCAGGTTTCCACAGCATGGACCTGTGATGTCAGGTCAAAATCATCTTGTGTGTGCACGTCTTAAAGTCATCTGAGCTGAGCTCAAAGAACTTTTCCTCCTTCAGCAGTTGAATGTGAAAACAGCTTTATGGTGTGAAACTCTTTGCACCATGGAACCAAGAATGTATCTCTGTTACTCAGTATGAACATCAAAACATGTATGTATGGATGCACATGTTTAGAGACGCTGAACTTTTTATCATGTCCAGGGAATAACTTTCATTGCACTTTGATCCTAATCCAAGGAATTTCTTTTTTGCTCCAACACCATGATGTTAACACTGTCATTGTGCGCTTCATACTATGCTAATATTAGCATTTAGCCTAAACGTGAATTACAGCCTCCCACGGTTTTACCCACATGTAATGTTCTCATCCTCTGATCTACATATACATGTTGCATTTAGGTACTGATTGATCATTTGAAGACTTATTCAAATTAGCTTGCAATCATTTGTGGATAGGAAAATGCATTTGTGAGAGCAATAATTTATTCGTGCGTTTGCCTACACATTTGTAAATCATGTTATTTGTGGAAACATGCATTTGGTAACAGTAACAAAGCTAATTTTTCTTCACTGAATTGAACTACCTCAAAGGCCTACACCTACCCTTCACACGGAGGAAAATAAGGGAAGCAAAAGGTTTGCTGCACTATTCTTTAGTCCCTACATCCATCTACACTTCAGACTGCTGCAGCATTCCTCCTCTATTCATCTGTCTCTACGTATCTCAATTCACTTCCTATTCTTTTACTTTCTCCCATTCTCTTCCATTCTCCACGGTTTCTCCCTCTATTTTCGATCAATGTGCTCATTTTTCTTTGTGTCATCTCCTACACTTTTTACTTTTATTGACTGGTTTCTCCAGCCATTCACCTCTTCTTCTTCTCCTCCCCTTTTATCTACTGCTCTACTCATCACTTTCATTTCAAATCAATCTTTTCAATTTTTTTTCCATCAAAATCTTTCATTTTCTCCAATTTCTCGTGAATGGCAATCTCTTTACCATCTCTATTCTTCTCTGTCAGTCACGTCCCAACTGTTCATACCTCTAGTCACCGGCTTTTCTATTTATCATATTCTTTTCTAGCTGTTTTATCCCTGTGTGCTGGCTCTTTATAATGGTTTTCATCATTATCAATCACATCACACCCAAGCCCTCACTCACTGTGTCTCTTCATCCTCCATCACCTTCTTTCTCCTCCTCACCTCAACCACCACTCCATCAATTCTCTTTTGCACCTCTTCTCTCCATCTTCACACTTTAGAACTGTGCACTCTCTGAACCATCTCTCCTCTCTCATTCCAACCCCTCCCCTCTTAATGCCATCATCATCAGCTTTCCCAGCTCTTTTACCTTGCACCTTGGGGAAGACGCTGCATCCAGGTCACCATAGCAACGACTCAAATGCTGTTGCTCTGGCAGCCCTATCAGCTAATTGAGGCAATTATAACTTGGCAGCAGCTGGTGTACCATTCCTTCCCTTCCTCCTCTTTCCTGGTTCCTCCTCCTCCTCTCTCTCTTTCCTTCCATCCCCTTCCCCCCCTGCTTTTCCATCCTTCCATCTCAATCATCCTTTTACCCTCCCCCCAACTCTGCTTTGGCTTCTCTGTCCCTTGTTGCTCACCCGACCTTCTAACTTACATCAAATCTTTCCTGTTCCACCTATTTTGAAATTACTTCCATATCCTTCATCCCACCATCCCTTTTCATCCCTATTTGGTTTTCAAATCATCTTACCCAGTCATTTAACCTTTAACTTTGTTGTTAGAGCCCAGCTAACTGGTTCTAAACTGTTATAAAATCTGCTTTTTGTTTATTTTCTCCAATTGAGAAAATGAAAATGAACATTTTTACAATAAAAAGGTCTTTGTGTATTTGGAAACTGAGAATATTTAGAGGCCATGAGGAAACCAACTGCTGCTCCTGTAGTAATATGTGAAAATTATTCAGTATCCCAAGAAAAAAATATATCAGATTTTTTTTTTAAAACAAATGAGATCAAAACACTATCATAAGTAAGATAATAATGACAAGGCTATGGCATCAGCGACAATAAAGATATTAATGTAAAGTATTTTTTTTCCTCTACTCCTTGTCATCAGTACTTTATCTTGCTCTCATTCGCTGCCCCCTCCCCCTCCTTCTCTCTTTGAAAATGATGATGGTGTTGGTGGTTCCCCTTCTTCCTCTCATTCGCTGAAGAAGCACATGAGGTTTTCCCCCCTCTAGCCACCCTAGACCACAAGCGCTGCTCTTACGGGAAAGGAGTGTGGGGGGAGGAGGATAGTAAGGGGTGGTGTTCACACATTCACACAGATGCACCCACAAATTAAAATGTGTACATTCAAATGTGTACACATGGATGCACACACAGGCGCACACAATTCCCTGGTGTGTGATGGCCGTGTAGCGTGTGATTCAGGGTGACTGCTGAGGGGCTTGTAGGCCCTCGGCTCAGAGGAGGAGGTTTGAGGCTTTGAAGCTCTTTTATGTTCTGGAGATATTTGCCTATGCAAATGTTCAGGTTTATTAAAATAAGCTGCCTCACATCCCAGTCTGAGATGATTTTTAGTGCATGTAATAAATATTGAGCAGTCTTGTGTAACTAAGTAAGTGTGAGCTAAAGATATTTACTCAATATATATTCCATGACGATGACGATATGTAAATAAACAGTTCTTTACAGCTTTAATTTCATCTGCAACACTGGCTGGATTTTCTTATGAAGTGCTTTCAGTCTTGTAACAAAGCTTTAAATGTTGTTAAGTTGACACTTAAAATAATTGTTCACCCAGTTTGACTTTTTATTTTCTGTTTCAGCTTTGCTCTCCAGATTAATATGCACTTTTAAAATTCATCTTCTTGATTACATTTCCATCTTAACCAGGCAGATGTTTCTCCAAGGATTTAAATTTTTGTGCACACATGCAACATCATACAGCATTTTGAGGAAAGCACTCGACAAGGGAATGTCTGGGAATTCTCTGAGCTTGTTTTTGAATCTATAAAAACAAAAACTTATGGAAAATGCGGCATGAGTGCTTATGTTGTATGCATGTAAATGCATTCTTAATTAATGTGCGGATATTTGTCCTGATGCTCAAATGTGTGTGTGTCTGTGTTTGCATGTGTAGAAAAATCTGGGAACTCCAGTGCGTGAGCAAATGTATGCCAAACTCCTCGTGCTAAAGAGCTGCTTGCATGCAAACTCAAATGATTCTTCAGGCTAGTTACTGAGTGTGGCTGCTATGCGTGATGGAGAGCACACCCAAACCAGTGTGTGTTAAATACATGGGCATGTCACACAATGGATGGGTGGCTCAATGTGTTGCACTCTCTCAAAGTGCTACTGTGGAGCTTTACAAAGCTATGGGAGGTAGGAAGTGTTGTATCAACAGGAATTCTCATCAAATACAAATCTGTAATCAGAGAGAAAATAAGAAAAACCTATCACATCCACAGGCTGACTGCTTAAATACTGACTATCTAACAAAAAGTGAGCAACATTACATCATTTGTATGCAAGCTTTCCTTTGCACCTTAAAGAGTCTCTGTAAAAGAAAATCAACAGGAGACTTTAGAGTAACTGAGATTGATGCACGTGGAAATTTTATAGGGTATAGTGTGTGCGGGCAGGGCATGACAGGGCGGATAATGTGTGTTTGGAAGTGAAAAGAGACCGGGTGAGGAGGGGATTGTGTGTTGAAGTGGCTCTTGTTCACCGGTAGTCTTATCTACCTTGCACAGATGTATTTCTGTCTTTTTTTATCACGTGACCACATGGCTCTGTGCTTGCATGTGTGTAAATGCTGCTTATCTCTTTAGCCACTCAGCTGGAAGACACTGTATCACATGCAGAACACAATGCCGAAGAAACAGCAGATTGGCTGCCAGTAGCAATTCTGCTTTACGCTAGGATGATCTGAATTCAGCCACATGTTACGGTAAAGGAGGCATGCAGGAAGGCCATGGCCGTTGTGTTGGTAAATATTTTTCTATGTGTATGAAGGAGAGTGTCTGAAGTCTGTGCTTCAGGTGTGAGCACGTGCACGTGTGCAAGTAGATGTGTGAAAACTTTTGGTTTAACAGTTTATAATCTGTGGTGACTGGTTCACCTACAAAATTAAGGAGCAAAGATGCAACACATGAAGCCAGAGAACATCTCTGTGCTCTTTCAAATGGCCTTTGTTGCTGTTCTGATGGTAGCTTACTAAGTCTGTGGAATAATGGCTGCTAACCCTTGCTGAACCTCCTCCTGTTTATTTTAGTTCAGGGGGTAAAGTTATATATACAATAATAGTTTGACTCCTGGCAATGAATAAATAATTAGGTTCTGATAATGTAGAGGGATGAGACCTTTAGAGCTCATATGTAAAGGCCAGGGTCAGGAGGACTGTTATTTGATATTCAGCCATGGCATTTTCTTTTGCTGCTTGCACACACACACACACACACACACACACACACACACACACACACACACACACATGCACACAGCAGCCATCTGCTACATGATTAATGCCCCAGTATTTACCTAGAGATAGTGTATATGTTAAAACAGGGGGAGAGTTGACGTTAAACCACTTGCAAATATTCTGTTCCCACAGAGACTTTTATTTGCTGCCATTATATACGTGTACGGTTTAGTGGAGACTTAACTCATATATTCAGTTAACTATGGTTCTAGAGTTTAATTTAAAGCGGGAGCGGCTGTTCATTGTTCCTATCAGGCTGCACGTAGAATATAACAGTCTGACTGTGGAAATAGGTGGGAGGTTCTGCATGACTAGGGATTCATCTTCTAGTGACCATGAATCTACAGAAAATATGGCATTTAGATATTGAAATACTGGCATGGTGGTGCACTGGTTAGCACTGTCGCCTGACATCAAGAACAGCCGGGGATCAAATTCATGTCTGCGAGGGTTTTCTCCAGGTCCTACCATCATCCAAAGACATGCATGTTAGGTTCATTGGTCACTCGAAGTTGCCCATAGTGTGTCTGTATGTCAGCCCTGCGATGGGGTTATTATAGATGAACACCCTTTCACAGTACTGGTCAAGAAGGTCAGCTTCAGCCAATTAATGGCCAAGGATTAAATTCATACGAAGAGCAGCTTTCATGATAATAAACAGTGACCGATGAAGTGAACATTTTACTGCAGTCCTTGATTTGCTTTGTGTGGTTTAGTGTGAGAGTGAGAGAGTACAATTGCAGCTGAGCTAATACAGTACGAGCTGCCTTTGATGTTTCCAGACAAATGTTCAGCTGTTCCTTCATGTTCTCCCCTCAAAACACCTGAAACAACAAATGACCACACAAGCATGTGCATTCATTCACACGCACCTGCTAGTTGTGTCATTTCTATAAACACAATAGACCTCATAAACACTTTTATTGGCAGATATGAGGGAACAGCTTCCATTCCCATCGAGTTAAGCACACAGAACATGTCCACTGAGGCTCGTAGCAGAGGAACACATGGGAAAAAGTGGAGAAACTATTATAAAGTAGTTGTTTAAGACTTTACCTTTGTATTTCTAAAGTTCCTTTAACATTTGAATTGTTGGAGCTGTGTTACTTCAGGTTTAGAAAAGGAGATATTACACTTTTTTTACACTGTTTCATGACGTGTTGAATGGACAGATTAAACCGAACTGGTGACTGTCACTAGTGTATGTGTTTGTATTTTAGGAGCACCTTGGTTACAGCTGGACCAGCGTCACAGTCACCCAGAATGGCTACTCAGTGCACACACACGGTTACCCGAGCTCCCTCTGCCTCGCTATATATAGACCTGCCCTATCAGCCTGCTGCCGGAGCAAGTTAAAAATAGCTCTGCTCCTTGATTTCACACTGTGTCTTTTTCCCCTCTTCTTCTTACAGATACAAAACACACTCCTAACACCCTGTCTTCCACTTCTCTGCCCTAGCTGCCCCCCCCTACACCCACACCCTCCCAATCTCTCCACGTCTCCTCTTTCCTAATGCTCTTCTCACTGAGCTTACACCTCCAGGTGTGAAAAAGTAGGCATGTGGCGCGAAGAGGAGGAACAGGGATGTTGGATGGGACGCAGGGAGGCAGAGTACATAAAGGCTACAGAGAGTGCAGATGAGGTGAAGAGGTTGTTAAATGGATGAAACAGACGAGTCCATTTTTTAAAATTAGGGGACTGTGATGAAGTAAGTCACAGTAATCTGACAACTTTAATTTGGTACTTTAAGGCAACAAATAGACAACATGTGTGATATCAGCACTGTGGCTTTAGGAACAGCAAGAAACTAAAAGATCATCTTCGTGATTCCCAGACAACAGCTTCTTAAAACTTACTTTGACTTAACGACTTTTCTTTTAGTGCCTTCATGAGGTTGGCAGTGATGGATTTGTGTGAAATGCCTCTACAGTCATTACACTGGTTGCCAGGCAAAGACGCTGCACAAACATGGGTAGTTCCAAGGTGACGTATCCAAATAATCTCCTTTGGCTTTTGGCCTCATCTTTCAGTCATGTAATATTCAAACACTTTGTACTAATCAGTTCACTTAACACTTTGTCAAACTTTTTTTTTTTTACCGCAGCCTCCAGACTCATGTTTGGTGCATGTGTGTCGTCACTTGAACTATGTTGCGAAACAGAGAAACAGGATTCAGAAAAAAAAAAAAAAAGCAAAACCACACATGAAGCTAAGAACTCAGTAACCCTGCCGTATCATTTGTTTATTCAACTTGAAGGGGGGAAGTGGTGCAGAAGGCATGACTTGTGTTTGCTGTAAAATCCATCCTGTCACCCATGTTACACAAACATGTTGTGGAAACAGAGCTGCTGTATTTTTATGAATGGGCTCGGAGGTTAATGACCACTCACGCTGACATTGTCCGTGTGTGTACACAGGAAAATGGTCCATCGCTGTCACATCCTGAGTGGGAGCTCGGAGGGAAGCTGGCCGTGGTTTAGTTTCCTTTTTTCATCAACACCAAAGTCACCAACAACTTGTTGACTCAGAAGGAAGGAAGCCGTGTGTGTGTGTGTAGGTGTGTGTGTGTGTTTGTTTGAATATGAACATCTGTGGGTGTATACACACCTGTTCATGGATGCATGTGTGTGTGTTTCTGTGTGTTTATGTACTCTATCAGTTCACACACATACGTCTCATACACACATCAGGAAGTGCTTTAGCGGGAGACCTTAGGAAAAAGTGGAAAAAACAAATCTGCAGGTGAGAGGGGACAAACACAAACAAAGCGTTTGCTCACTCCTTCAAACAAAGCAACAAAACAGTTTCCTTGTTCCTGACAGGTCACGTCTATACCTACAGCAGAAAGACAGACTTTAAATACACATTATCGACAGATTGGTGCAAAAAGAGTCATTGAACCTTTTCAGCCTCCTGGTTTTCTGCATAAACTGGTCATGACATGATCAGATATCAACAGATCCAATTTTTCTAAGCTGATGAAACACTTGCGATCTTCCATGTCTTTAGTGAAAACACCTATTGAAGCTTGATTTTGAGCATCAATTGTGTGCATCAACAGATATTAACACTGTGCACACACAAGATGATATTCTGTGCATTTCTGCCGCCTGTCTGCAGCAGGAAATGAACTCAGCAACGGCTTTGAATGAAATAAAAAAATGAAAATGTCTTATGCATGAAACTCAAACTATCATATGTTTGCAAAACTTTTGCACAAGCATTCAGGAGTTTGCCTAACACAGGAAGCATAACTTCCTTGCAATGATAACATGTCACAACAACTATTAATGCATTCAGAGTGTAATGACAGTTGTCAGACTCGATGGGCTTTAAAACTATTGCCAGATGACTTATATGCTTTAATTTATTAAGAGAATAGGGGTAGAATAGTGTCCTTTCTATTTTGGCAATACAATATATTTAATATATACAGTTTATTGAAGCATTTCAACACTAATAAAGGCTGTCACACATAATTTATTCAGTATTACAAATTCCAGGTAAAGATCACAAAGAAACTTTCTCTCTGACAGTTGAACAACCTCCATGAAGAATTTCTACGATGAAGACCTAGAACAATAGCATACAATTCTGAAAAGAAAGAAAAAAACATAAGTAGATATGAATTTTTTAGGTCAAGAATGAACCTTGAAGCTTCACAAATCCTTTCAGAGAAAGAAACTGCTCTGGGAGTCACAGGGATTCTGTGTCAAGATGAAAATGACATATTCCATTAATACTGTCATTATAATGTGACCAGCACTATTTTTAAAAATGTATTTCATCCTCTCCACTTCCAGCAGCTGTCTGACTTTGGCGTTTTTCTCTTGTACTGACAAGAACAAACACCCAGATGTGTCACAGTTCATTCATTATGCATTCCTTATTTGCCTTTGCCTTCTCCACTAACTCTCCTATCAGTCCACATCCTGCCACACCCACCTGGCCCTTCTGCACAATATGTTTTTAAAATCAACACAAACACTGTGAATGCTAAACACCAGTTTACTACTGTACACTTGTGTCAAGCTGTGCCTCAGGGCAGGAAGCTATTGGATGCTATGCTTTACAACAGGATATGTGTGGGCACAGGGGACCTGCAGTGGGCAGATGGAAGTGAATATTCATTAGTAATAAAAGAACAGTTTCATCTGCTGATATAAATAGAAAAAAACAGGAGAGCTGAGGCAGTCGAATATGTATCATTCCCATGCAGACGGCTCGCTGCTGCTGCTTTTCTGCTCAAAAGCCAGATGTAAGAAGTTGTAGAGCAGCGGGCTGCAAGAAACTCTCTGTATACAGCTACTGTAGGATGTATCCAGGAAGAGAAGACTGTGCTTCAGCCAAAACACATCTCTCAGGCAGCTGAGATGCTCTGCATATGCACATGTACACCCATGCACTCTGCGCTCAGCCTTAATGCACCTTAAATGGTGGACAAGGAAAAGCTTTTTGAAAGCATATGTATAAAGACAGGAAATAGTTTATGAATAATTTGTCTCCTTAAGGGATGTATGGTTGGGTGGAAGAGGTGATCAGGGCAGCGTCTTGCCAGAATATTGGAAATAGTGAAGAGCTATGTGCACACACACTCACAAACACACTGCTCTATAAAGTATATATTCTATAGATGCACTGAACGGAAAGGAAAGGTGTGTGTGCATGAAAGAGATGGATAAACACATAAAGACAGGTATATAGAAACACGACACACACACAGAGGGGCACACTGTGTTTCAGTCTGTCACTCAGACAGACAAGTAGGAAGGGGGTCAATTATGGTAGTAATGATCCTGCTATGAATAAACCAGTTGGAGGAAGTAGAGCTCCCATTAGACTTCCCTCCTCAGGCTATTAATAACCAGAGAACTAATGCCTCATCCACAATCAATACACACACCCACTAGGACGCAGTTAAAGACACACTCTGGGCTCAAACACTGCTTAGTGTGTTCAAAGGGGATCGGCGTGACTCTTTTATAGGCGTTGCTTGTAGCTTGTTACAAGCATATCAGATATTAGGACCATAATTCATCTTCCTCCTCCTGATACAAGGCATGATGGGATATATTTGTCATTTATGAATTGCAAAGAGATATAGAGCGAGAGTGGGACTTTACCTGGACTGCATATTAGAAACCTGATTGTAATTCTCGTTTAATTCTCCCATGCTCTCAGATTTCATCCAGACATGCAACAAATCAAACAAACCCTGCATTATGTGTGGCAGAGTTTTCCTGCCCTTACCGTGTAGTTCTCCTTCCAATATGGAGATAAAATGTGTTTTCAGATTTAACATACACATTCAAAGAACTCTATTAATCCCAGAGAGAAATTGTTCATCCTCATTACAGCTGAAAAGCAAAAGAAATGATAAGAAATGATAAAATGATAAAAAAGAAGATGGACAAATAGGTCAATAATAGTTTCCAGTATTAACACTGATGAGATAATTCTGCAAAACCCTGGTTTAGGTTTCATTATGCTTTTTAATGTATCTGTGCAGGATAATTACAGTGGTTAAGGTTAGAAAAAAATGATTATGGCACAAAAATGATTGTCATGTTCATCATACAGTTGTAAGAAACGATTTAATGTAAAATCACAGTGATAAAAGTCAAACGTCTGTAACAAGGGTTGTTAGTGGTTCATGAAATCATATACTGTAAATTGGTTCAGTCTCTTTAAAGTGCTCATTGTGATTTTATTGCCTTGGAAGAGGAAAGTGGAGCAAATTGAACATTTCCTGCGAGTGGAAAAAGAAAGCTGACCACACGTGGATACTCGAATCCATCAAGCTGGTCACCAGAGGTTTGGTTCATGGCCTTTTATAACCCAGCTGAAATCATGAAAACTCCTGCAGGGCTGAGCTGTTTCTTGATATTATGGTAAGATAAAAAAAACAGCGGGGACAGATGTGTGGATCAATACAGCAGTTTGCTGCCGAACAGATTTTTTACAACGAGGGAAAGAGTTTTGTTTTGGTTTTTTATCCACTATTCAATAAGACTGGTGTTTGCGTTTGGCACTGCCGAGCACGTACAGTAGTGTAAATTTGAGATAATTGAGTTTGTTTCATCCTTAAATTTGAATAACATGCTGAGATCTGAATGACCTGGCTGACACTAAAACACAGGCTTGTCTGCATTAATGCTCTTAACATATAAAATGCGTTTGGCTGCTCCACTGGCTAATGAGACGCAAGCTGAGCTGGGTGCTTTTAAATTCATTTAATATATGAAGATGATAATTTCAGAACACTGATATCAGTGTTCTGCTTTTATGATCAAACTGATAACTGTTGTTTGATAAAGAGGCAGTGACTGTTGCTGGCTCAGACAAAACGTGTGTTTACTGCATGTGGTTGTGTGTGTGTTTGCGTGTCTAGGGAGTATGCCCATTATCAGCCTCACCAGCCAGCTGAAGCACATAACAACGATGAGGAAGAGAAAAGAAGAGATGAGTGGGCTTCAGCTGTTGAGGAGAGACACACACAATACACAAAGAAGCAAAGATTTCTAGACAAACATGTTTTCCCCACTTGAATTAATTTATTTGTGGATTAACTTCCTCTGTACGAATGGCCGTGTTTTTTTTCCTGCATGACACAGATTAACTGACAAACACGCAAGGGGGCAGACCTCCAGAGTGACCTTCTTTGTCCAGGAACCCATTCGGGAAAATATTTTCTCTCTAATTGTGATCATTTGTAACAATAATAACCTCATAGCACTGTCCCAACACCGCACACATCAGGGCAGTCTCTTTAATAGGCACGTTTTCTTACTTTTTTATTCTTTTACAAATTAAATTAATCATAATTATCATTTTCAAAGGTGACTTTATCCTTTAAGTGAAGATTTTGTTGTCTGTTTTAGTGATGTTGTTACGCATGTTTGAATTAGTTAGCTTTAGGATTAATGTACCTAACTAGGACATCAGCAAATACACAATCTCAGTGGGAGTAGCAGGAGCAAAATGTACTTTTATAACTCTGGAGCAACCTAACCTGACAACTGAATCGACAGCCAGAGCCACAGAATCTCTGTGAAGCTGCCAAACATCAAGTACAAGTACACGTACAGTACCGCATGCTTACTGCACCTGACCTGTAAATGTGAGTTCAGCTTGTCCATCAAACCCTTCCTCCCCACTCCTCTCGTGCAATAGGCAATTTTGGCAATGACTTTACTGTCAGAGCGGAACATAAAGAGAGCAGAGAAAGCAGCTATAACATTGATTTTCAATAAGTCTCGGCCCATTACGTTTCTGTGTTTGTTTGTATTGGTTGAGGATGAGACTGAGCTTGATGGCTGCTGAGGCTTTTTAATAATATAGCACCTAGAAGTGAGGAGAAAGGATTACAGAGAATGAATCCTGCAAAAGGAAAAACACATTGTGAATATTAGGGGTTAGTTCATGAAGATAAAAAGCTGGTGGCACCAATGAAGGTGCAACTAAAACCAGCTGCTGCAACAAATCCCCAGTCAAATATTAACTGTTGAAAACAATGTAGAAAACACAAGTGAAGTATGACATTTTCATTTCAGTTTCATGTATTAAGAAATTATAAAGCATAAAAATAATTATAATATATAAAGATTTTTTTTTCCATTTATGTTTTTTATTTGCAAATGGAGAATGTGCATAAACACTGATGGATGGAAACACACATTGAGCGATTAGTTGGCGTAAACAGAAGAACACTCCACACTTCTGCAATTGCCTCTCCAAGTGATAAAATGCTTAGGAATGAGCAAATTAAATTCACGCATGGTCCCAAACCAGTGGAGTAGAGGCAAATCCCCACAGGGCCTGATTCCACTGATGAGTTAGTGTGAGAGCTCACATCATACACTTTAATAGCAAAAATGATAAAAACAAACTAATCATGAAGAAACTGAGTTAAAATGACACTAAAAGGATGATTGGCTTCCCCTTAACAGGACGTCAGAGTTCGCAGACTGAATTTCTGCAAAATTCCTCAGGCGTGTTAAAGTGTTAATTTCCAATCTTACACAACACATTTCACATTTGGGAGAAGATTGTCGTCCCATTCTCACCAGTCAGACGTCAGGCAGGTCAGTTCAGCACCCAGACTCTTATCATACGAAGCAATGCTGTTGTCACAGATTCAGTATGTGGTTTAGTCATATTAGTCCTGCTAAAACATGCAAGGCCTTCCCTAGATTAGAGTATATGCTGCATTAAAACCTGGATATTTCTTTCTGCCTTGACGGTTACCTTCCAGGTGTGTCTGCCTACTCCACAGACACGATTGTGTGAATTTAATTCATGTCAGATTTTAACATGATACAAAAACATTATATAAACTTATGCTTATGTGCCGATTTTCAAACTTATTTGTTTTGAATACTCCAGTCCACAGTGTCTTTTTTTCAATATATATATATATATATCTGTGATTTTAGTCAGCCATTATCAGCAGTGTTAACCACACCAGCCCTCAGTGACCATACATCCTTACCCAGAGCACTCCGTTTTGACTCATCCTTTATTCAGAGATTTCCTTCCATGCATTCATCCCTCTCTTCAGCAGCACACCGTGTGCTCCCCTGTAACTGGCCATTACACTCTCTACATTGTATGTATTTTGTGTGCATGTGTCTATAAAGCATCTTGGGTGTGTTGACTTTCAGCTGTTTGTTTGTTTGTTTGTTTTGCTTTCCAGATTATTTTGCAGAGTAGATATTTCATTGTCGCCTGTGTGGAACTCGTTATTTTTTTAAATTATCTTGGACATTGCTTAGCGTTGCATTCATTGAACTCTCTGAAATAGGAACCATATGAGCAGATGGGCGTTTGCTCACATTGGTTTAAAATATATCGGGTACAGATGGTCCATGAGACTCCATCACAATTTTAAATAGCCTTTAAATAGACTTTTATTGCCTTCTCAGTATTATAAGATCAGGGCAGGAGGGGGTTCGGGAATTAAAAAAAAAAAAAAAAGAGCTTCACAGACGTTCTGGAAGTTGGATCATGACTTCCTTCTTGGTAGGTCGAAATGTTTCACTATTCATCTAAGAGCTTCTTCAGTCTGAAGATAGTGGTTCTTGTGGTTAGAGACCACAAATGTATGCTCCAGGTTTGGTTTCACTCCACCCTTTGACCTGAATACGCTCATTAGGGGTAAACATGGAAGGGGAGGTTGTGAAGGATGTAATAGTCACACCTCTGCCAACCCCTCTTATCCATAAAGTGGGTTGTGAGTTGTGTTCAACCTGGTGCAGGTGTGAATTGAACCTCATCTTTCTGGGGATTGATGAAAGGGCAGCATGATAAATATGAGGCAGGTGGTGTCTAAAACCTCCACCCCTGTTGACTGAGGGGGTGTTGATTTACACATGCAAAGTTTGTTCTCCCCTCTTCGTATATATTAAAAATAAAAGTCAAATATTAAAAACACCTCTCAATATCAAGCAATCCTGTCAAACATCACTGATAAACAAACAGCATAATCAAATTAATACCATGACAGACATTGTCAACCAAAGCTGATTGTCATCTTTGTAAAAATAGAATTTTTCCACCCAGCAGATTTTGCAAAAGACATGGGCTTTTCCATTAAAACTTTCTTTCCATAACTTCTGAAATTTGCACAATGATTTCTTCCATGTCATGCTCTGCGTGGGAGGAGGAGGTACTATTGTTGTAACTGTACTGTTGTTGGGTTGGAAACAACACTCTTATGATGCACAGTACCACAAACAGGTTGTGATAATGAAATGGGGAAAGGTGTGAAATAAAAAATTTGTCAATCGGAGGAAATGCAGAAGTGTTTTGACCTCAGGAGGAAATTAGGAGAGGGTAGTGAAATAAAGTCTCCTGGGAAAATCAGGAGGGTTGGCATCTACAGTACAATACAACAGTGCACTACACTACACTTATCATGGCTTAGTTTCTGCCATCACCAATGTACGAAAGTGCATATTTGCTGTTGTATTTTGAGTTTATATATGATATAGGAACAGTAATAATGACACTTACTGTACATACTTTTTATTGATACTGATTCTCATTTCATGCAAATGTCTAATGTAATTCACATTGAATCTGAATTCAAGTAATACAATTCAGACTCTGTCATCACACATCCGGTCTTTAGTTTTCATTCATTATTTATTCAAAAGACCAGAAGGACAGAGGACAGTCTTCAGTGACCTCTGTAGCCTCAAGGGACCCCAGGGCATACTGGGAACATCCTGTATACATGGCCAGAGATACAGCTGATATTCCTCTCCGGGCTGGTGCACGGCTCTGTGCGGAGGACATTTACACGTGCATTGTTTTACAAACACACAACATTTTGTGCAGCAAACATATGCACAGAACGTCTTGATACAATACTTTATTTTGATGCACTGCCATGGTGACAGGAGTGAAACAGCATGTGTGTCTAGGCCATGTGTGCAAAGGTGCCGTGTCAGCTGAAAAGAGATAGAGAGCAGCAGATAGAGCATGGAGTTAGCTATTGTAGTTTGGCCTATGTTGCACAGTGCAGACAGTGACGGCAAATTTTCTCAGACTAAATAAAAATCATAGAAAAAAATACAGTTTGTAACATTTCAGTCAACTTTTCTATCAAAGTGATTTAGGGACAGTTGTTTGTACACCAAAGGTAAAAGGAAATAAATATAGGCTGCAAACAGGATTTGAGTTGAAAGCTTCGGGTATGACAACAAATGCTAACATTAGCAAATAAGTTCAACATAATGAGTGTGTAATAATGTGTGTAAAATGTGCTTCAGTGTGCCAGTACCAAGCCTCACTAATATTTAGCGCTCACTAAAGTTACCATGGGCTCAGTGCTCACAGCAGAAGCATGAGAGCAACAGAAGAATGAGCTATGAAGAGAAGAGGAGCGTGTGTGTATGATGTCGATTACGCAGGAGCGAGGCTGTGCTGACGTCAGAGAGCTACTGCTGATGCACAAGCTGAACAGCCAATGAGTAAGAATAGTCAGCTTCTCCCTGGAGCATCATTTCTCCACTCAACCCCTTTATTCTCTGTCGTTAAGCAGCAAAGACTTGGGATCCGTCCTTACTAAAGTGTGAGTCATATGTAAAGCTAAAGTTGTATGATGTAGAACGTGATGGGGTGGGGTGGGAGGTTTGGGGGAAAATGTTGACGTGGGGCTGCCGTTGCCGTTAAAAGGTAGGGATGACGCAGACAACCCCTCCTGCCTCTGTATTCATGCTGAGCATGCTTGTCATTCAGATCCATGGTTCTGCATGTGTCAGAAAATCCTCTGCAGTGGAAGAGAAAAAAGAGAGCTGACGAGAGAAAGTATAATAAGGGGCTGTGTTTCCAGTAAATAAGGAATCAGCCATTTATTTCAAACATTAACATCACTGCAATGCCTCAAAAACCTGTAGGTTGATACTGAGGATACACTGTAGTCCCTAAACATCGACATTAATGCTTCGTATGAGTATTGATTAATGCTTCATCCCTAACATTAGCTATGTGACAGTTTCTACTGACACCATTAATAAGCTATTGCAGGCTGACACTGATATGTGCCAGTTACATCACTCAAGGCAGGGTCACTGAGTTCGTCCTTATAGATGTGGCTCCTTCCAGCAGCCCCCTCCTCCCTGACAGCACCCTGCCCCTCTCTGCCCTGGCACGCTTTCTGTTACTGTTGTATCACTCACCCAGTTCCCAGGCAGTGGGCAAGAAATCACGGGGTGGATGGGGATGTGCCCAAGGGCTGCATGGCCTTGTAACCCACTTCTTGCCCCACGGTTTCCTGACAGTAACAATGATGCATTTTAGTGATATGGGAAAACAGCCCTTGAACTTGTCCTTCACTCATCTGCCTGCAAGTTCAAGGTGCCTGGTTGGGCGTTCAGCATGTGTGATTAAATGCAGAGTTTGTCGTATATCACAGAGTTGGAAATCATCGGCTTTACCGTTGTTGCCTTGAGCAGATATTGTGAAAAGCAAGGCTGCAATGGATGCAGCATTTCCAAAGAAACTAGCAACAAAAAGTCCCTTTTGTGCATTCCTGTTTGTGCTTCACTGCATCTGAACAACCACGAGGATTAGGCAAATTAGCCTAATGAAGGGCTAAAGAACGTTTTTTCCTTACACATAGAAATAACACAGTAGTCTTGTCTCGTCTTGTATTTATTAAAGAGTGATGTTTCCATGGATGATATGAGTGGATGGTTGGAGATCGTTTAAGTGATGGTTATTTCTTCCGCTACTAACATCTGAATCTCAAATTGAATTGTCACCAGTTGAACTGTATCATGGATAATGTAGGTTTGGAAAGGAAGATGAAGTTCATAAATGTATAGTGACTTCTACAGGACACTTTGTGTTAGTTGTACTTTAAAGGAACTTGATTTGAAAAAGATGGGACATCACTCCACGTAATGATCTCTTCTTTCATCAGTGCACTCCACTCTGCTACTTTCACTGTCTGTAGTCTATAGTCTTGTGCATGCTTGCTTATAAAAAGCCTATTAGAACCATTGTTATTTATATACAAGACCGAGTATACTCTCCACTGGCGGTGCAGTCACTGACAGCAGGCAGATATCAGTTTGCTTTTGACACTGGCAATTTTAGATAGTTTGCAGCAAAGATTTAGACAAGAAATGTGAGGAAAGAGAAAAGGTATATAGGACGTACAACAAAGGTCCCCAGCTGGACTCAAAGCAGAACCATAATTATGTGGAAGGGCTTTAACCATTTGGCTACCAGGATGCTCTAGCAGGCACACTTTTTATTTCTGAGGGTATTTGAGGTGCTACAGTATGAACTGACACTGAGCTGACATTTAATCAGGAGATTGGATCCGTGGAGCATGTAACAAACTGTATAACAATGATAATTTGACAAAAGCATCGATGAAAAATTGTAAATAATAAACTCTGAAAGAGCAGAGGTGACACCCCTAACCTGGAAACCATTACACCATTCATAAAAACATGGCACCATAGCTATACTGGATACGACACATTTTAGTTTTTCAGTGTCTTGGGTCAAAAAGTAGGACATTCTCAAGCTGTCGCATGTACAGTATGTAAAGTAGAGCATGTGTACTGTACTGCAGGCATACCTACTTACTAGAATAGGAAAATTCCACTGAAATACATGTGACAGCATGTTGTTGTAAGTTACTTTAGATAAAAGCATCTGCCAAATGACTAAATGTATATGTAATGTGCATTTTCCATCTTGTCCAACTTTAGCTACAGTGTCATGTATTTAATTTGCATGCAAACGAATACAGTAAATCCTATGCAATATGCAACAGCCATCTTGGGCGGATCTTAAGAGGAAGTGTGGCTAGACAAGAACCCAGTGACATTTTCTGGCATGTCTTATGCACTGTAATGCAAAACTAAAGGAACTATATTATGCATTGGTACAATACTCTCCCCAGATCAGTTAAATGCATCAGAATCTGCATTGCACATTTCATGTCTGGGGGACTAGTCAATAGAAATTTATCAACCTCAATTTCACCAATGAGTTACCATGTTTTATCTCCATGTTCCTTGTCACAGAGTGCACAAATTCTTTAATATGGTGCTCTTCTATTGTTTGTACAATAAAGACACTTTCCTGATAACTCATGCAAAAACTCCTCTTTCAGCCGTTGGTGATTCTAGTTGCTTTTTCTGTTCCTCTGTTCTTCAGACAGTTGGCAATCAAATGTGATCCAATGCTTTCATGGCTATGAGGAAGTGATTAGAGCGTACTTTTCCACAAAAACACCAAAATGTCAAATACACCACAGTCAGCTTGTCCTCTAAAAATCCCATTTCTTTTGTGGCAAATCATGTGAATGAAACATGTGACTGCAGCATGCAAAACATCTTTTGGAGACAGTTGTAGCGCTGCGTGTATTTTTTTCTCAATTTATATCTTTATTTTCTGGATTTATATTCCATAGCAACTATAAAGTATTTAAATTGATAATACAAGAGAATATAGATGAACTCAGAGATTCAGACTTTTCTGTTTAGGACAGCATTTTCCCAACTCAGCTTCTGAGAGCCGGAACTAATTGTGTGAGTTTGTGCCACATGTGCAGTGCATTAACACTGAATGCTGCTTCTTCATGTTTTGACACTAATGGTAGTAAGTAAGTGAGCAGACCTGTCCCACACAAATTCAAAGGTCTCCATGGTTCCTAATCAAGCAGCAGATCCAAATCAGTTATTTAGCAGTTTTAACCAACAGCCTGGTTTATTTTTTAAATGTTGCCAGTCAAGAACAGGCCAAATTATTTGCACGACTTAGCAAATAAAGGTTGGACAACTGACCAAGTGTCTAGAGTCTGAGGTGAAAAACAGCAGCCCTGCAGGTCACCAATTTAACCTTTGCACCTTAACCCCTGGTCCTCTGCCTGCCTGTGATCAGGTCCATTTCTCCTCATGAGGGACTTAAGTAATTTTCTTAATTTGGTTCTGAGGGAGATAATAAGGTTTTAATCGTAGGTTGACCCCAACGCCATGGCCCAGTCTTTACACGCACAGATTTATGTGTGCACACACACACTGACAGGTCCTGGTCTCAGGAGACACATGAAGAGAGCCAGAACTGAGCAGGTCTGGAATTCACTGATTATCTCCAGATTTCCCCAGAGGGCCCACGGCTCTAGAATGTCTTCACTGTTTCTATTTTCCATATGTGACGTAATACCTAAATATAAATGTGATTGTTCTTTTTCTGTCCAACCTTAAAAGGACACAGTCAAATTCAATTAAACTCACGCACGATCTGATGCACTCTGGTATTAATTTGCTACTGCCTGGCAATTTAGTGTTTAGATTAAATGAATGGATCTGGATGAAAATGTGTGATGCAAGCAGTCTGCACATAGTCTGACTGAGCTTTGACCTGCAACATAGACTCAGCCACTGTTCAGCCACTTTTAGAGCGAGCTTAGAGTTTACCTTAACTCCAGACCGCAAGTCGATGCTAGCATCAGAGGGACAGGGACAGAGATTAACAGGGTCATAAAACCGGATCTGAGTGCTCTTTTTGCTATCATCTTTGTCTTGTGCATTGCCGATCTGTGGTCTATCTACCGCTATGCATGTGAAATAAAACTTAACTCAAATGCTATTGGTTGAATTAGCTACTGTTAGAATGGTAACATGCCAAAAAAGATTGTGAACATGGTGATTATGAACATTATACTTGCTAAACATGAGTGCATTTGCATATTGATGTTAGCAGTAGTTTCATAGAGAGGCTACCATTTTGTCAGCTGTCAGTTCACCATGGAATCAGAATTCAAATTTCTGTTCTGTTCTGGAGCCCTTTATGGAGGTTTTGCTTTTCACCACATCATGCAAGTTTAATTTTTTACGTGAAAAATGCAATAATCAGTAGAATAAAATACCATGTAAGTATCAGTCAACCCTTATGTATGTGTTCTCATCACTATAGTTTTATGGATGCAGTCTCTTAGAAGACCTCTTCACTACTCAGTCAATTTATATGTGATAATGAATCCCATTATTAGTCCCATTATCAGTGGTATTACATATATATATATATATATATATATATATATATATATATATAGCTGTGGTGTTATATGACCTACTTCACATAAACATGATAACATTTTTTAATATATATTTTTAATATTTATGGCATACATGTGAACAATTGCAAAAATCTTGCACATACACACAGACACCTACGCCCATCACTGCAGACTGGCACCATCGTAGCATGGCTTCCCCCATCATTTTCTCCTCTCCTCTAGCTGTGATCTGATTGGCTCTCAGATGGGTGAGGCTTACTGCAGAGGCAGAAACAAGGGGAGGGGGGCTTCCCCCGCTTAGCACGACTCACACACATACACACATGATACTAACCACCCACTTATATATATATACACACACACACACACACACACACACACACACACACACAGGGAATCCCTCTGTTTGCAACACATGCACAGTTTTCAGTTACACACAGCTATTAAATAATTTACAGCACAGAGAGGTTTGAATGTGCTGCACACCAGCAAGTGGTTAAGAGTGAGCTCTACACTAATTTCTAGAATTTCGCCTCATTTTGGTTGTGCTTTTTAGAAGACTTTGAGATATGTATCTGCCAAAGTGAGATTCCCACAAGTGAGTTATTAATAGGGAAGTCTCCGGTTTAGTGCTGATGGTTATGCATACTTATGCCTTCACGAGGTAAGAGGAGCCACACTGGGCTGCAGCTGTCGAGTGCAGACATTAGGTTAGCACCAAAGCTGGCATTAGGGAGCCCCCAGTGGATCAAGAGAGGCTCATCGGGAAGTATTTTGAATTCATGGGTGTATGCCTGTCAGTGTCTGTGAATGTGTGTGTGCATCAGTCAGTATATACACACCAAAAGAGACTGAAAGAGGTTAATAAAACTTTGACATCTCATCTGTGCCATTTAAGAAGAATCTAATGAAAACCCCGGACATGACATTGTTTCTACCTGAAAACATCATTTTTATCTTCATCGAGGAAGTGACATCACATGAAATAGTAAATCATGTGACACAACGAGCCAAATATGAAGAAAAGACAAGAAAAAAATATATGTTTATTCATTTATGTTGGTCGGTGCTGTCAAAACCCAGCAGTGATGAGAATATGTGCAATTTACTTTACTCCTGCAGTGGGAAACCAACTGTACTGCAGCCTTGCTAATAATAACTGAGCCTTAATATGAATGAACACATCCTTATATGGAAAAGGAGCCACGGTGAGCTGTGGGGAGCTGTGGAGTTATCTCATGCCCAACGGTCATGGATGACATCAGTGTCAAGCTGACCCTCCACTAAAAAGGCCTGGACACTCTCCGTCTCTCTCTGTTTGTACATAACATCTCTCACTCTCCCCTCAGCTGCTGCAGGAATACAGTGCACGTAGGTCTACGTCATATCCAAAGGTCTAACGTGTCAGCAGCTCAGGGAGAGAGAGTCACAAGACCGGGGGAGCGGGGGCAATTGTGGTTCGGGCCAGCTCTGCATGGTGCCATAAACTGTAAAGACACAACCAAGCTGCAAATGTTACCGTGAGGAATGTGAAGAATGAAGGAGACCAATGTGAGACACTCGTGGATCCTGTCAGCTCTGATAAGATCATGTGAGACTGGCTCCAAGATTCTTGTTTTAGGTCTAATGATTTTAATAGTGTGTGTGTGTGTGTGTGTGTGTGTGTGTGTGTGTGTGTGTGTGTGTGTGTGTGTGTGTGTGTGTGTGTGTGTGTGTGTGTGTGTGTCCATGCTATCTTTCCATCAGGTGACAATGCCCATGCCATCAATTATATAAATATAACGATCAGCTGATGCCTTAGTTTCTATTTCTGTAATGGGTTTTATTCAGTACTCGAGGTGGCCGCGGTTACAGCCAGGACTCTGCTTCTGGTGATGAATGATTATGATTTGCTCAGCTTATATATTCACAATAGTGAACTGATTCCACTAACAAGTATTCTGTGTGTGTCTATATCTTACCCCTGTTTGCCAATGAGCTCCATTGTTTTCTAAAAACTGCTAACATGAACGTGCAGCCACACATCATCATCATGCTGATGTAGGTATGTGGTCATAAAACATATAATTGGACAAATACAGTTTTCAATCACTGTGGCTCTATATGAATGGCAGTTTAATAATCTAAACATTGATTAGTTAGTTATGAACATCGGGGTGGACGCTGTTGGATTCATCCTCCAGGACAAGGGTAGGTAGTTATGCTTCTAAAGGGTTGCTGCCGTTGCAGCACTCACTGCTGATTACCTGAATCAGGTATGTTCCGTTAGTTAGACACTTGGCTATACCATCTTAGATGAGGGTTTATTGGCAAAGTGAAGACAAAGTAAATTTGTATCTTCCAGCTTCTAGTTGTGACATGGGTCCTTTTTTGTGGGTTCAATTCCCAATTAAGTGAGTCAACTTATTTAGTTGCAAGGAACAGTTATTGATGTTTTGCAGAAGTTGGAATTAGCTTCCCAAAGATGTGTGATAGAGGGAGGAGGGGAGAGCATTTGTTTGTGCATTATGCTGACACAACTAACACATGTGCATGCCATATGCTGCATGCATGCAAAATGTATGTTAATTATGCATAGATTCTTTATATATTATGCATATATGTCAGTTTTATGCGCCAGCTTTGGGAGAATAATTGAATACATTGCATGTTATTATATTGCATATTTTAAACTCGACTTTGTTTGTAGGATTGTATCTCAACTGACTATACTCCAGCTTATTTAATATTTAACAGATCAGAATAGAAAAATACATAATTCTCCTGAATAGGGTTGACACTAGTGTGGTTTCCAATGAAACATCTCATCAAATGTTGTGTTTGACACAACACATTAAAGTTAAGGAAGCGCACATTGTAATCTGAAGCTATTAATACATTTTTTGTTAGGATGTTTGTATCATCATCATCTATATTTGTTTATTTCCTCTATCTCACATGGAGTAATTGCTCTATAAAATGACAAAGCTCCAGATGGGCACTGTTAAACATATAAATGTCATACAGGAGACGATAATACATGCAATGCACAAACACCTAATTGGCAATTCAACAAACCCTTCACTTGGAAGATTATCTCACTTGTGTATTATTTGTGTAGGCAGACTACTTTTCTTTTTTCGTATGTATTCAAACCCATTGCCAAGCCGACAGCGACAAGAGTATGGGATTTGTACATCTCCAGTGGGTCTCTTCTTGGCTGCTCCTGTTGGCCACATTTCTGTCTGTCCCATATGTTCTCGATGCCAGCAGCTTTTTATGATAATGCTGCACATTTTAATAACTGCAAATGCAGTTGAGTAAACGTAGGACTTGTTCAAATGCAAGACTTTGTTCTGGGGGTATCACTAGCAGGGGAAGGCCAGGTAGTACACAGCCAGCACAGAAACACAGACAAAAGAAAACTGAACTTGGTGGAGAGCAAAAAGCAAAACAGATAAATACCTCAAGACTATAAGGCGATAATAAAATACTGCAACCCCAAACTGTGGCTCAGCATGAATGTATGGACACAGTTCTGTATTGAATGACAGAGGTGGATCAGGTTAGACACCTGCCCAGCATGCTTGCCTGCCAAGACTTTCCAGAGTCTTAACCACTTTTTAAACACAGCATCAAGTGGCATGGGGGTGATAGATGATTCCCACAAAGAAAGAAAAAATGCAGACCAGGCCGGCTCTGCCTGCTGAACTAGAGTGTGAAGATGTGTTTTTGTGTGGAGTGGAGGGGAGGGGTGAGAGGTTTGGACTATACTATACAAACTTCACTTTCTAGAACTTGTGAATCAGTACTTGCATTTTGCCTAGAAAATAATCTTACACAATTATTTTTTTTAAATAAAATAATTTCCGGTTCATTTTCTGTTGCATAATTTGTTGCAGCTAAATTATTTAACTTAAGTAAAAATTATGTTAATGTGGAAAAATTGTACTTTTATGATCCTTTAGGAAAAAGGTTCCAAACAAATTGCTTTAAATAGAAGTTTAGTGAATTTCCAGCACCACTCTTTTGTTTTGGTCCCTGCATTTATCTAATTAATTTCACAACAATTCCAAATAAAGTTTATGTTAAAATCATCAAATTTTTCTATGTTTTTAAAGATTAACTGAGTAAGTTTCTTTTGTTTATTTAGTCTTAGGTAGCTGTGGGTTTCTCTCTTTGTCTCTATCTTGCTCTGTCTGTCTTCAGACACCCCCACCCATCCACACACACACAAGCACCCAGCAAGACCCTCGGATGATCTGCAGACATTGTTGTGGACACTCAGAAGGTGGGGCTTGCACACACATTCGTGGGTTCAACAAGGGCGTTTGAAGGAGGGGCGCACAAGGGGGTGTTGATGTGAGCGCTTTAGTGGCCATGTGGTGGGAATGAGGCGGACTGCTCACAGCGGCTTCAGACAACTTCATGCTTTGCTCACTTTGTTGTGTTTATTATTGTAATTTTTAACTTCATCTAATTAATAATAATATAATTATTTCATTTTATTTAATTGATCAATTTGTAATTTTTCAACGATCTCATCAATATTTACTCAAAAATCCAACTCAGCACTTTAAAAAGCTCGGTTTTGAAACAGTTTCAAGTCTTCTTCAGTAAGTCTCTACAAGCTTTGCACATCTGGATTTGTGCAGCTCATCCCATTCTTCCAGGCAGATTTTTTCCCCCACCACAACTCGGTCTCTTAAAAAATTACATTCATATACAACTAACATCAACAACAAAATAAGAAATGGAATTGCAACCGGATACAATTTTTAACATAATGACCTATATTAAATTAACTGGACACACACTTGTATGATGCTATACAATCCCACATTGAGTTACTGGGTGGGTGTCAGAGGGTTCATGATGTGAAAAGAGGTCTTTACATACATTCCTTTCCTCTTGTTGGTGAAGGGTCATGGGTTTCAGTGGGCTGATAAGCACTAACACACACACAGACTGGGATTTCTGAAAATGCAGCGGCATGGAGCTATAAAAGTCCCATTAGCCTGTCAAATAATCAATGATTTATAAAGTGTATGTGCATCTGCAGCTCTTTTGTTGGATATTACATGATCACAGTTCCTTTATGCTGATCTCGCCACTGACCAAGCTAATCAATGGATTCTCCTTATGGAGAACTGTCTTGTCCACACTATGAAATCTACTCATGAAAAAATCCATATAGCATCAATGACCTATGTTAACTTTTAATTGTGCTTGTGTGTGCAGCTCTGCAAATAATATTTCTAAAATCTCGCACAATCAGGTGTGAAACAATCTTGTCAGTGTGTGTTTCTATAGAATAAACAACAACAGAATAAATCACAGTTACTTTAGACCCACAGTTTAATAAACCTGTGGAAATGACCTTGAGCTGTATGCAATACACTGACACATTTAACACTGCTTTGTGAGACAGGGCCGTCTAAAAATATCACACTTGTCAAAATTCACACAGTCCTCAACTATCTCTGTGGTTTCTTTCACATCTATCTGATCTAAGAGGACCCTTCCACCCCGGTGTTATATTACGAGTCCTGTATTCACATATTTTGTCCTCATGTATATTCTCTGTTTCTGAAGCTGCTCCTCCTCTTGAGTTAGGGTTGCCTCCTTCACCTCCTCCTCCTCCTGCAGTCCCTCACTGAGAAACAGTTGCCATGAAACAAAACTGGAGACTGAAGTGGCGGGAATCCTGTGATGCAGAGGAAGGGATTACAGTAGAGGCAATGAGGAAAAATGAGATGAAGCGACGTTGACAGTTGGAGAATGGAGGGAAGACAGGAAAATTGATAACATACAGAGTTGAAAAGAGAAGTGAGGAAGAAGAGAGAGAGTGTACCAGTAATATACCAAAGCAATGTGGCTTCTGTCATTAGTCATAAGACAATCCTTCATTACAGTACTATTGTCTATTTTACTATTTATCTACAGTGCAAAATTTGAATAGACGTTATCAAACAAAAGACATACATATGGGTTGTTTAAACCTTGAATTAAACCTTTACTTGTAATTAACCCTGCAAAGTGCAGAAAATAAATATATACTAATCTTAAATTTGGGCACTCAAATCAGTCTTTAGATGGCCATGAACAAAACGGTCTCTTAGTCCTTGCAGCTCCAGGAAGAGAGAGGTGCTTTGGATCTTACGCCAGCCATTAGTCACCGAAGAGGGTTTCAGCCTGTGATCTAGTGATTAATGGGGGCCTTAATGGGATACTGTGGAGATGAAAATGCAGGGAGGAAATGCTCCCTGAATCTTACAACCACTCATTTGCAACAAGTGAATGAATGACTGGTCTTTAAACCCAATATTGGCAATATTGTGGTGTGTGTGCAGGCACTTTGGAACATGTGTCTCTGTCTATGCAGCTGCATGCGTATTATCTTCATCTGTGCATATTTCTGTGCCTGCATGTCCTCCGCTAGCCCTGCAAAAATGTGCACACTTATCTAAGTGTGCCTGCATGGATGTGCCTGTGAGGATATGAAACTGGCTCGTGCAAACCTACTAATGGAAGCATATTCGATAAGAGACACTTACACCACTCAGGCAGACGATAATGCAAACACAGATCCATCCTCTTGGTGTTTCTATTCCAAGATAGCCTGCTTTCTTAGAAAGCTAAATGGAGCATTAGCAGATGGTCTGTATATTTTAATGGAGTTTTTCCCATAGTGGGAAGTGGTTATTTATTTCCTGTGTAACACGATATTAGGAATGAAAGAATAGAAATGATGGCCGGATGATTTTCATATAAAAAATATCCCCATCTGTCAGTACAACCAGATTAAGTACAAATAAACTCATCTGTAGTGCTTTCTCATATAAAATGAACTGCTATTCAGACACTTTAACACAGAGCATCACAAAGTATCATCCACAGTGTGATGTAGTTCTGTCAGATCATGTTGTATCACTGTTGCATCTCAGTCTGCATCCTCTTCTATATCCCCTCATCATGACTTACAAAGCAAAGTGTGCAGGACAAAAAAGCAGAGCCTTTTTCAAATTTGCCTGAATGTCAGTCATGGTGGGCGTTCAAGTACCAGAGAGCAGCCTTTGAAGTCAAAAGAGAAAGAAGTGTTGAGTGTGAAAAAAAAAACTGTCTGCCCTCACTTTCCCTCCTTTTTCTGGTTTCTTTGTGTCTTTGTGAACTTGCTCTCCTTGGATGAAACACAAAGGCTCCTGAAGAGAAAGGCCCCAGGATCGCTGCGACCGCCACACACAGATCTTTTCACTGGAGCTGGCCGTTGGAGCCACAAACCCAGTGTCTCCTCTCTCCTAGTGTGTGTGTGTGTGTGTGTGTGTGTGTGTGTGTGTGTGTGTGTGTGTGTGTGTGTACACCCCCACCTCATGTAATCTATGGGCTCTTCTTCCCACATTAAACCAAAAACGAACGTGACCACCAAATGAAGCAGAATACCACTTATCTGGAAGACAGCCAATGTTTCTAGGAAAGAGCCCAGAACATTGGACACAACAACACATTTAAATGACCTTCATGAAAGCTAGCTGTTCAGCTAGCAAATTGTACATGTGTTGCTAAAGAGCCAGAAGAGTTATTCTTTCTATCTCATATCTCATTAGCAAAAATCTTTAATAGTTAATTAACAAAAACTGTTGTATTTAGTTAGTATGCACATTCTGTTGTTAGGGTGCAAAGTTAGATTTAACATAACCGTATTAAATAGCCACAACACATGCCTCTAATAACAAATATATAGCAATTTATAAAATGAGATAGGAGTTCCCATAAAATCAATATGATGGAAACTACAAGGTAAAATGGATTTATGAAAAGTTATAGCAAGATTTGGTGCTTCTCAATTCCATGAATTGCAAATCAATCAATAAATTAAAGAGCACAAATGTCTCTCTGTACCCCCAAACAATGTGCTCTGAATTTACCATTGTGAGATTTCTTTGTTATATTAATTTGCTGAAATAAATCTTGAACGCCTGGGGACATGGAAGAAGTGGGCTGCAATGAATGAGTTTCTACAGAGTCTTGGTTGCATGTAGAATAAGCTAAACTCTTGTGAAAACTTCCTAGTTCACTTCCTTGGCTGTGACCTCCGCTCTTTCAATCCCACCCACAATGACCCAGCATGGGAATACCAGAAGAGGAGGTGTAATGAGGCTGCCAGCAGCATTCCACGGGCAGGACTCTGGTAGATCCGAGAAACAAAAACATTGTGAAGGGGAGGTGTAAGCATGAAAAAGGAGTAGAGAGGAGAAGGGGAGATTATGGAGAAGAAGGTAATAGGACAAAGCTAGAGAAAGCAAGGAGAAGAAGCAAGTACAAAAAGAGAAGGTAGGGAAGAGGAGATATGCAAGCCTCTCTGTGTGAAAGAGAAGGGAGGGAGGCTTGTAGTCTGGACCCTACTCCTCTTCCCATGGTCTCTATAGACACAGGACCACGCCAGGTCCTGTTCTCACACAGCACTGCCCTCAAACATGCGTTACATCCCATTACTGCTGACGCAGGACTCCCAAAGCGAACTGGAAGGGCATGATGAAATTGGGGTCAAAGTGAATTTGAAGGCATGTGATGAGGGCTATCAGGTTATGGGGTGTCTTGTAGAGCACAGACCTTTGTCTCTGCATCAGACTGGCACCTCTTACTATTTTAAATGGGCCTCAAGGAGAACATGTTGTGTTGTTTATGGTTCACAAGCTACCGTTGTACAACTTTAAGCAATGTAGTGAAACTGGTGAGGTATTTGTCATTGATTTTATATTATTTATGCACATTTTCATTTTCCAGCATAATTGTTTGGTGCTTCTAAAGTCACACATGTCAAGGTCCCTCTCAGACCCCCCTGACACCTCAGTTCTCTGTGGACAGCAACATGTGCCTAACGTTGGAGCTGGGGGCCTCATTATGCACGTGTTTGAACTTCTGCCCCCCTCTTTTTTTTTTAAATCTCAGATTCTTCTTCTCCAATTCCCTCCATTTTACACCTCTTTCAAAATCAGCCCCTCCTTCACACAGGAAATGTCAACAGGAGGTGAACTTCAAAAAGCTCAGAAAGACAAAGCTTTTCCCTGAAATGATAGATTTTCCAAAAAAAAAAAAAAAAACCCACCAAACATGGAGAACAAAATCACATGCAGGAATGTGGAAGACATGTTTTAGAAACAAAAGGGTGCATGATGCTGTGGACAGAGGCAAGACACATGTTTTTAAACTTCAGCTTGACAGAATGCACATGTGAGAACCACTAACTTTGACACAAATGTGTCATACAAATGAATTTAACAAAATGTTTCTATATAAAGATTTAATATTTAATATTTAGTTTTTGTAGTGCGGTTAACTGGTGGCTCAGAAAACTTCATCTTCTGTTACACCTGATCATGCACAACCACTTTGACTGTTATTTAATTAACAGGCTTATGCTATTGCACCTAGAAAAACCTCATGCAGGAAGTGGGTTGGGGTGAATGGCTAGACTTTCAAACAGGAGGAAACCTTTCCCCTTTCACATTTATAGTCAGTGTTGGTGCTTTATTCAGAACCTTATTGTTGTTTGCAGGAATCCAGCAAACAGTGTGAAATCCCTCCACAATCAGGTCAACAGTAAAAAAGCATTTTTTGGTTAGACTTGTTTTGTTATGGTGAAACACTTGGTAGCAACAACGAGAGGGTTTTGCAACACACAGATTACAGAGAACTGCATGACAAATGCATTTAGTTTTTCCTGTGGGAAAGGAAAACATTCAGCACCAAAGCATGTGTAAAGATTTAAGGCAAAGCAACAGAGCAATGCTTGATTTATTGTGATAAGACTTCTGTGGAAAAGGAGCTGTTGCACATTAATCAGGATATTATGACGTCAAACTCTGTAAGCTACACTGGCCTAGTAGCATACTAACTCGTGCTTTGACGTCACTTATATATACAGTATGCACACACATGCACCTGCAAACTGGACACCACTATCACCTGCCCCACCACAGTGGTTGTCATTAATATGTAATTGTTGTATTTAGTTAGCATGCACAAGCTGATGTTAGGGTGCAACGTTTGCAAGATAGCAAGATTTGGTACTTCTCAATTTTATGAATAGTAAATAAATAAATAAACAAATAAAGGAGCAGAGTAATGCTTGATTCATGGTGTTCAGAGTTCTGTGAAAAAGGAGCTGTTGCATTTTAATCAGGATATTATGACGTCAAACTCTGTAAGCGACACTGGCCTGGTAGCATACTAACTCCTGCTTTGACGTCACTTATATATACAGTATGCACACACATGCATCTGCAAACTGGACACCACTATCACCTGCCCCACCACAGGGGTTGTCATTAATATGAATCACTGTGCACATACAGACACACCCATGTGCGACCAGAGCACAGACCCACACACATACATTGTCTCTCTTATGACACACAGCACCGCTGCTGCTCTGCTGCAGTGTATTAATTCATTACTCATCAGCATAGAAAGGCTAAAGAAGGGCTTCACATAGCATAATGTCACCCAAAATGAGCACCGAGAGCAGCCAGAGAGAGAGCGAGGTTAGTCATGTGTGCACCAGGGTGTGACTGTATGAACAGCCTAGAAACCGACAGGCCGAAAAGCAGAGGATGAGACACGTTGCTCATCAGTCTGTGCTGCTGTGTATGTGTGAGTAGTTTCTGTACAACACATGTGCCATAGCCAGGACCATATAACCATATGAGGGCATGCCTGTGTTGTGAATTTATGTGGAGTACAGTCAAGTGTCTGTCTCTGCAGTCAAGTGAGTCTGTGTGTATGAGAGGGAGTGAGTGAGAAATGGTTGTATATTTAGGTTGGCTTCGATGCGGAGGGACTCTACACTGCAGGGTCTGGCTGCCAGCCAAACTCTTCTGTTACCAAGGAAACGTGCTTCAGCCTGGCATCAGAGGGGAGCAACCCAATTTAGCCGTTTTTGGCCTTTTTTCTGTTCTGGAGT